>NC_058081.1:529393734-529993734 GCF_014858855.1 Bufo gargarizans
GGCAGGTCCCTTAGTCTCCATGCCATGTCTAAAGCACAGACACCATTCTGAGCCCATATAGCAGACACAAGCCAGCCATAGGGTGTTGCAGGGATAGTTTAGGGATATATTTAGTTAGGCAGGTTGAATTAATAAGTAGAAAAGTTATGGTTTTATTAGCAAAGGAAAAGCTTAGGGTCAGAGTTCTCTGTGTGTGGGGGGGTGTACAGTATGTGTGTTTTACAGTGACGGAAGGGAAGCTGCTGGCAAGTGTGGCCAGTGGAAAATTGTTCATGTAATGCACTTCAGTCACAAAAATCCTGCAGTACCTGCACAAACATAATTTCATCATAAGTAGCCAAGCTTTTACAGTTCATAAGTGTTTTATAGGCATATTTCCAGCACTTCCTACATCATACATTTCAAGTCAAGGCATTTTATTGTGTTAATATACTAGTTTAATTCAAGGCATTTTATTGCGTTAATATACCAGTTTAAGTCAATGCATCGATATATCCGTTTAAAGGAAACCTGTCACGTTGAACATGGTGTTTGAGCCATGGGCAGCATGTTATAAAGCAGGAGAAGCTGAGCAGATATATAGTTTTATAGGAAATGAGCCAGTATAACTGGTATTTCATTCATTTAAATTCCTGCTTATTCTGTTGTTTGAAGTCAAGGAGGCGGTCCAATCAGTGATTGACAGCTATCTGTGTATGCACAGTCATAGAGGGAAGGCTGTCAATCACTGATAGGACCGTTTCCTTGACTCCAAAGCCCAGGATGAGCAGGATTATAAATGAATGAAATACAAGTTATATTGAATCGTTTCCCATAAAACTATCCATCTGTTCAGCATCTCCTGATCGATAACATGGTGCCGGTAGCTTACACTGCATTTTCATGGTGACAGGTTCCCTTTCATTCAACGCATTGTACTGCGTTAACACGCGAGTTTTCAATTAACGTTTGAGTCATCTGGTTCCTACAATTTATCCACCTCCTCCGCTGCTTCCTCGATGGACACCCCCCTTCCCCCAACAAAAACAGGGCAGAGCATTGCTTTTATTTCACCTCCCCCTGGTCATATGTAGTGTTGAGCACGAATATTCGAATAGCTAATTTTTATGGCGAATATCGCCACTTCGAGAATATTTAGAATATAGTGCTATATATTCCTTATATCGAATATTCAGCATTTTTTTCCATCTGAACACATTCCTCTCTGCTTCTTGCTTGTGGGCCAATGAGAAGGAAGCAATGTCAAGTTCAGAACAATACTTAGTGCACCAATCAGTAGTCAGACCTGCTAAAATGTGTAAAAAGTTGCACGTAGTGCGAAAAAATATTCTAATCACTGCCGATTAGCGCAATCGCGAATATATTGGAGCACTTGATTCTATCTGCATATAAAGCTATTCTAATGTTCTGCCATGCCACCCATTTTCTCCAGTCTCAGGAAACTTATACCAGCTTGAAAAATGTAGCCAAAATTGACCCACGCCTGTATTTCGCTTTACGAATTCACATTACTTTATTTTTACATTGCCAATTTTTCGCATTCAATAAAATAATCTCAAATTCGAGAATATATGATGAATATTCTACAAAATACTTGTGAAATATTGCGAATTCGAATTGCCCCTGCTGCTTATCACTAGTCATACCGTATGTATAAACTGAAGCATTGCCATGCTGATTAACCTGGTGAGAGTAGCCACATAGCGGATCAGTTGCTAAAGTGTATCAAGCTGCAAATATCCCAATGGCTGTCTACCCGCCAACTAAAACAGGGTAACATGGTCAGTGACCATGGCAGGAACATCATGGCTGCACTGCATTGGGATTGTGGAACAGCTCTTCCTGTCTGATGTTTGTGCCTAATTGTATTGAAACTGTCATTTGGCATTTTGGGCACTAGAGGCCACTGTTTTGCAGCTACAGTCAGCACACTCTGAGATTTGAATATGCAAAGCAGATGATGACTCATGAAGTGTGCTTCTGAAGAGAACGAGGAAGTGGGAGCTAATCTGACATGGTTCTTCATCTGTTATAGGGCCAAAAGAGGAGAGAGAGTGCATGTGGAGGAATGGGAGGGACGAGGATTGAAATTATTTGGGGACTGGGAGATTATGTCCTGCCGGATACTGCCAATCTTGTCTCTGACGTAAGTGGCCATGCCATCAGCGCAGAGGTCAGTGACAGGTTCTGGAACTTTAGGAATTAGAAGGGAATGAAAATGTAGTGTCCCACTAGGTAGGAGTGGGCACTACACAAGGGTCAATTGGTGTGCGCGTTACTCCTACTGACAAGGAACAGAAATGTTATATTTAATTGTGCCTTTAATGTATGTTCTAATGTGTTTTTATATGCAATGTTCCTATCACGATCGGCGTGACTATCACATACGTGACACAGAGGGAGGGAAAGAGGAAGGCCCTGCCCAAGTGAGAGGGAAGGACCCCTGACTCACCTTGCGGCTGGCACCTGGCTGCCCTGACGTCCCTAGACGGGTTCCTCACCCGTACGCCGATCACGTGCCTAAAACCCTGGCTTTCCCTAAGATGAGCCCTAGATAGTGAACAGGGCGGTGGGAACACTAGTCCGCACCACTAGCTCTAAAGGAAAACACCAAGGGGAGGACAGACAATACAGACTCAACATATAATCCCAGGTGGGCGACAACAGGAGACAACAAAAAGTCCAACAGGGATCCGGAGGGTAGCACTCTGGAACAACAACCAGGATTCACAGTTCCAGTGGGTCAGTATAGAAGTCCAGGCAGGAAGCTCTATAACTGGCAACTAGAGAAGTGTGAGAGGAGAATATAAGGAGGTTGGGAGTGGCAGACAAGAAACAGCTGAAGAGGAGAAGCTACGGATCCCTGAGTGAGACAAAAAGGATTGCAAGGCAAACACAGAAAACAATCACTAAGAAACAACGTGATCTTTAGACATAGAGCACGCAGCCACCCGCTGCGACTTCCTGACCCCGGGTATAACGGAGTCAGACGTGGCTCTTGACACCCTCGTGACAGTACCCCCCCTTTCACGAGGGGCCTCCGGACACTCAGGACCAGGTCTCTCAGGATGAGAGGCATGGAAAGCCTGAATTAACCTGTTGGCGTTTACCTCTGACGCTGGAACCCACATTCTTTCCTCGGGACCGTAACCCCCTCCAATGCACCAGATACTGAAGAGAGCGGCGGACCCGACGAGAATCAACAATTCTGGATATTTGAAACTCCAGATTACCATCCACAATAACAGGAGGAGGTGGCAGCGGTGATGGTTCTAGAGGTGGAACATACTTCCTGAGTAACGACTTATGGAAGACGTTATGGATCTTAAAAGTCTGAGGTAGCTCCAGGCGAAAAGCCACAGGGTTAATGACGGCTATTATTTTATAAGGACCAATGAACCTAGGGCCCAGTTTCCAAGAGGGAACCTTCAACTTAATATTCCTAGTAGACAACCACACATAGTCATTCACTCCTAGGTCCGGACCTGGCGACCGTTTCTTATCGGCCATGCATTTATATTTGCCACTCATATTTTTCAAGTTAGCTTGCACCTTCTGCCATACCGATGAAAGAGATGAAGAAAACTGTTCCTCTTCGGGAACCCCAGAAGACCCCCCCTCTTTGAAAGTACAAAATTGGGGATGAAAACCGTATGCACCAAGAAATGGTGACTTGCCAGTGGATTCCTGACAGCGATTATTTATGGCAAACTCGGCTAACGGTAAATATGATGACCACACCTCTTGGTTTTCAGACACAAAACACCTTAAATATGTTTCTAGGTTTTGGTTGGTACGCTCAGTCTGTCCATTCGACTGAGGATGGAAAGCTGAGGAAAAGGACAAGTGTACCCCCAAACGGGAACAAAAAGCTTTCCAAAACTTAGAAATAAACTGGGTTGCCCGATCCGAAACCACATCGGAAGGGACCCCGTGAAGCTTCACGATTTCACTGATAAACACCTGAGCAAGAGTCTTAGCATTAGGAAGTGCGGGTAGCGCAATAAAGTGTACCATTTTGCTAAACCTGTCTACTACTACCAAGATAACTGTTTTACCCGCAGACAACGGTAAGTCAGTGATGAAATCCATTGACAGATGTGTCCATGGCCTATTGGGGATGAAAAGTGGCAATAAAGACCCTGCTGGACGTGTATGAGAGACTTTCGCGCGTGCACAAGTAGAACAAGTAGACACGAAATCCATTACATCCTGACGCAACCTTGGCCACCAAAAACGACGAGACAATAGCTCCAAGGTTGCTTTACTACCCGGGTGCCCAGCAAGTGCCGAATTATGATGTTCCTTTAATAATTCAAGACGCAGGTTTAACGGTACAAACAATTTCTCTGAGGGGCAAGAGGCCGGGGCGTCCCCCTGGGCCTCTAACACCTTTCCCTCTAGAACAGAGTGTACAGCAGAGACAACCACTCCTCTTTGTAAAATAGGTACCGGATCACTAACATTACCCCCTCCAGGGAAACTACGAGATAATGCGTCTGCCTTGGTATTTTTTGCCCCAGGACGATAGGTGATTACAAAGTTAAATCTGGTAAAGAATAGCGACCACCTAGCTTGTCTAGGGGTGAGACGCTTAGCCGATTCTAGGTACAGAAGTTTTTTGTGATCCGTAATCACCGTGACGGGGTGGATTGCTCCCTCTAAGAAGTGACGCCACTCTTCAAACGCCAGTTTAATCGCCAACAGTTCCCTATTTCCAATATCATAGTTCTTTTCTGCTGTAGATAACTTTTTGGAAAAGAAAGCGCAAGGACGCCATTTGCCAGGAGACGGACCCTGAGACAATACAGCCCCCACTCCCACCTCTGACGCATCTACTTCAACAATAAAAGGCTGGGAGACATCAGGTTGAATTAGAACAGGTGCCGAGGTAAATCTCTCTTTTAGAGAGGAAAATGCAATTTTAGCGGCGTCAGACCATTTAGAAAAATCAGTCCCCTTCCTAGTCATGTCAGTAAGGGGTTTAACGATCACTGAATAATTTTTAATGAACTTTCTATAGAAATTTGCGAAACCCAAAAACCGTTGTAGAGCTTTAAGGTTCTCAGGAAGATCCCAATCTAAAATTGCCTGGACCTTCCTAGGATCCATAGGGAAACCTGAAGCAGATAATAGATATCCCAGGAACTGTATTTCCTGAACGGCGAAGACACATTTTTCAATTTTCGCATATAATTTATTCGTCCGTAGGACCTGCAGTACTTGCCTGACATGTACTTCATGTGTTTTCAGATCAGCCGAATAAATTAAGATATCATCTAGGTATATGACTACAAACCTGCCGATGAGATGACTAAAAATATCATTAATGAAATGTTGGAAGACAGCAGGGGCATTGGTCAGACCGAAAGGCATGACTAAATTTTCATAATGCCCCTCAGGGGTGTTAAAAGCTGTCTTCCACTCATCCCCTTCCTTGATACGAATCAGATTGTAGGCCCCCCTAAGATCAAGTTTGGAGAACCACCTAGCACCCGCAATCTGATTAAAAAGGTCAGGAATGAGAGGAAGAGGGTATGGGTCTCGGATGGTTATCCGGTTTAGCTCACGGAAATCTAGGCAAGGACGCAGGCCCCCATCTTTCTTTTTAACAAAGAAAAACCCTGCAGCCACGGGTGAAGAAGAGGGTCTGATGTGTCCCTTAGCCAGACTCTCGGAGATATAATCTTTCATGGCTTGTCTCTCGGGACCCGAAAGATTATACAACCTGGACTTGGGTAATTTTGCACCGGGAATCAGGTTAACTGGGCAATCATAAGGACAATGAGGTGGTAGCTTCTGACAACCCTTTTCAGAAAAAACGTCCTCAAAGTCCGAAATAAATGTAGGTAGGGAAGCTATGGAGGCGATTAAGCAATTGTTATTTAAGCAATTCTCTCTGCAATGTTCACTCCACTCCAATATCTCCCTGGCCTGCCAATCCACCACTGGATTGTGCGCTACCAACCAGGGAAGACCCAATACCACAGGAGAGGGAAGGCCCTCCAGAACGTAACATGAAAGACACTCATTATGGTGGTCCCCTACCCGAAGGTGTAAGTTATGGACAATGTGAGGGAGGTTTCTCTGAGACAGAGGAGCAGAATCAATAGCGAATATGGGAATAGGTCTCTGCAGCG
This sequence comes from Bufo gargarizans, assembly GCF_014858855.1. NCBI lineage: Eukaryota > Metazoa > Chordata > Amphibia > Anura > Bufonidae > Bufo > Bufo gargarizans. Next base: position 529,399,875 of record NC_058081.1, read on the forward strand.
TTCAGAGAGACAAACCCATAGTGCGGGCAAAATGGGCATCTATCAAATTTACCCCTGCTCCACTGTCTAGAAAAAAAGAAATAGACTCCGTCTTAACACCAAAAACAATAACCGCTGGCAACACAAATTGAGATGTTCGTATGGAGGAAACGTATACCCCCCGGCTGACATCCTCTGCACAGCCTGGGGTTAGTTGTTTTCCGACGGTCTTTTGTTTTTTGAGAAAGGAGGGACAGACATTAATGAAATGACCCCTCCCCCCACAGAAAAAACAAGCCCCCCACCTACAGCGAACCTCAGGAGGACGGACCTGACGAGAAGTTCCTCCTAGCTGCATAGGCTCATCTAAGTCAGTACAGACTAACTGCTGCTTGGGAGAGGTTACCAATTGCTCAGGAATTTTCGATCTCTCCCTAAGACGTCTATCTATTCTGATAGAGAGGGACATAACAGCATCAAGGGAAAGGGGGGTCTCATACAGCGCTAGCGCATCCTTAACCCTTTCAGATAACCCAGAGCAGAACTGACTCCTGAGAGCCGGGTCGTTCCACTGAGTATCTGTAGCCCACCTACGGAACTCTGAGCAATATTCCTCTGCTGGCCGATCTCCCTGTAGGAGTCTCCGTAAGGGTCCATTCACACGTCCTGTTTTTTTTCATCCTGAAAAACGGTCCGTTTTTTGCGGATCCGTTGTTCCTGAAAATGTTTCCGTATGTCATCCGTTTTTTGCGGATCCGCAAAAAACGGGAGCATGTATACATTTCAATAATCAAATAAAGTTGTTTGGATTTCTTTGAAAAAAAATTGAAAAAAATAAATAAAAAAAATTAGTTATGTGTTTCCAGGAACGGAATCCGCAAAAAACGGATGACATACGGAATGACATCCGAATGTCATCCGTTTTTTGCGGATCCATTGACTTTGTATTGTACCAGGATCCGATTTTTCAGGACAAGAATAGGACATGTTTTATATTTAAACGGACATGCGGAACGGAACAACGGAAACGGACAGCACACATTGTGCTGTCCGATTTTTTCCAGGACCCATTGAAAATGAATGGGTCCAGATCTGGTCCTGATCTGTTCCTGAAAAAACGGAACAGATCAGGAAAGAAAAAACGGACGTGTGAATGGACCCTTACTTCGACTCAGCCAGGGCGACTCGGTCAGGGTCATCATATATGAGACCCAAAGCCCCAAAAAATCCCTCCACTGACTGGAGAGCCTGGGAACCAGGGGGTAACGAGAACAACCAGGATTGCGGGTCCCCCTGAAGCAGGGAAATAACAATCCCCACCCGCTGTTCTTCATTACCTGAGGAGTAAGGGCGCAAGTAAGGGCGCAGCTTAAAATATAATTTGCAGGCCTCACGGAACGTCACAAATTTGTCCCTTCCCCCAGAAAATCTGTCAGGAAGAACAACCTTGGGTTCTGTAACAACCTGGTTACCCATAGCAACTGCTGGGCTTGCGGTCTGCTGCATTTGCTGCTGTTGGAGGACAGACGCCTTCACTCCTGCCACCTCCAAAGACAGGCCTTGAAGCTGTTTTGCCAAAGCAGCAATAGGATCCATATTGGATTCTAAGTAGAGAGAAATTTTAATTTTTTTTCTCCCAAAAAAATAAGGGCCAGTTATAATATCACGATCGGCGTGACTATCACATACGTGACACAGAGGGAGGGAAAGAGGAAGGCCCTGCCCAAGTGAGAGGGAAGGACCCCTGACTCACCTTGCGGCTGGCACCTGGCTGCCCTGACGTCCCTAGACGGGTTCCTCACCCGTACGCCGATCACGTGCCTAAAACCCTGGCTTTCCCTAAGATGAGCCCAAGATAGTGAACAGGGCGGTGGGAACACTAGTCCGCACCACTAGCTCTAAAGGAAAACACCAAGGGGAGGACAGACAATACAGACTCAACATATAATCCCAGGTGGGCGACAACAGGAGACAACAAAAAGTCCAACAGGGATCCGGAGGGTAGCACTCTGGAACAACAACCAGGATTCACAGTTCCAGTGGGTCAGTATAGAAGTCCAGGCAGGAAGCTCTATAACTGGCAACTAGAGAAGTGTGAGAGGAGAATATAAGGAGGTTGGGAGTGGCAGACAAGAAACAGCTGAAGAGGAGAAGCTACGGATCCCTGAGTGAGACAAAAAGGATTGCAAGGCAAACACAGAAAACAATCACTAAGAAACAACGTGATCTTTAGACATAGAGCACGCAGCCACCCGCTGCGACTTCCTGACCCCGGGTATAACGGAGTCAGACGTGGCTCTTGACACCCTCGTGACAGTACCCCCCCTTTCACGAGGGGCCTCCGGACACTCAGGACCAGGTCTCTCAGGATGAGAGGCATGGAAAGCCTGAATTAACCTGTTGGCGTTTACCTCTGACGCTGGAACCCACATTCTTTCCTCGGGACCGTAACCCCCTCCAATGCACCAGATACTGAAGAGAGCGGCGGACCCGACGAGAATCAACAATTCTGGATATTTGAAACTCCAGATTACCATCCACAATAACAGGAGGAGGTGGCAGCGGTGATGGTTCTAGAGGTGGAACATACTTCCTGAGTAACGACTTATGGAAGACGTTATGGATCTTAAAAGTCTGAGGTAGCTCCAGGCGAAAAGCCACAGGGTTAATGACGGCTATTATTTTATAAGGACCAATGAACCTAGGGCCCAGTTTCCAAGAGGGAACCTTCAACTTAATATTCCTAGTAGACAACCACACATAGTCATTCACTCCTAGGTCCGGACCTGGCGACCGTTTCTTATCGGCCATGCATTTATATTTGCCACTCATATTTTTCAAGTTAGCTTGCACCTTCTGCCATACCGATGAAAGAGATGAAGAAAACTGTTCCTCTTCGGGAACCCCAGAAGACCCCCCCTCTTTGAAAGTACAAAATTGGGGATGAAAACCGTATGCACCAAGAAATGGTGACTTGCCAGTGGATTCCTGACAGCGATTATTTATGGCAAACTCGGCTAACGGTAAATATGATGACCACACCTCTTGGTTTTCAGACACAAAACACCTTAAATATGTTTCTAGGTTTTGGTTGGTACGCTCAGTCTGTCCATTCGACTGAGGATGGAAAGCTGAGGAAAAGGACAAGTGTACCCCCAAACGGGAACAAAAAGCTTTCCAAAACTTAGAAATAAACTGGGTTGCCCGATCCGAAACCACATCGGAAGGGACCCCGTGAAGCTTCACGATTTCACTGATAAACACCTGAGCAAGAGTCTTAGCATTAGGAAGTGCGGGTAGCGCAATAAAGTGTACCATTTTGCTAAACCTGTCTACTACTACCAAGATAACTGTTTTACCCGCAGACAACGGTAAGTCAGTGATGAAATCCATTGACAGATGTGTCCATGGCCTATTGGGGATGAAAAGTGGCAATAAAGACCCTGCTGGACGTGTATGAGAGACTTTCGCGCGTGCACAAGTAGAACAAGTAGACACGAAATCCATTACATCCTGACGCAACCTTGGCCACCAAAAACGACGAGACAATAGCTCCAAGGTTGCTTTACTACCCGGGTGCCCAGCAAGTGCCGAATTATGATGTTCCTTTAATAATTCAAGACGCAGGTTTAACGGTACAAACAATTTCTCTGAGGGGCAAGAGGCCGGGGCGTCCCCCTGGGCCTCTAACACCTTTCCCTCTAGAACAGAGTGTACAGCAGAGACAACCACTCCTCTTTGTAAAATAGGTACCGGATCACTAACATTACCCCCTCCAGGGAAACTACGAGATAATGCGTCTGCCTTGGTATTTTTTGCCCCAGGACGATAGGTGATTACAAAGTTAAATCTGGTAAAGAATAGCGACCACCTAGCTTGTCTAGGGGTGAGACGCTTAGCCGATTCTAGGTACAGAAGTTTTTTGTGATCCGTAATCACCGTGACGGGGTGGATTGCTCCCTCTAAGAAGTGACGCCACTCTTCAAACGCCAGTTTAATCGCCAACAGTTCCCTATTTCCAATATCATAGTTCTTTTCTGCTGTAGATAACTTTTTGGAAAAGAAAGCGCAAGGACGCCATTTGCCAGGAGACGGACCCTGAGACAATACAGCCCCCACTCCCACCTCTGACGCATCTACTTCAACAATAAAAGGCTGGGAGACATCAGGTTGAATTAGAACAGGTGCCGAGGTAAATCTCTCTTTTAGAGAGGAAAATGCAATTTTAGCGGCGTCAGACCATTTAGAAAAATCAGTCCCCTTCCTAGTCATGTCAGTAAGGGGTTTAACGATCACTGAATAATTTTTAATGAACTTTCTATAGAAATTTGCGAAACCCAAAAACCGTTGTAGAGCTTTAAGGTTCTCAGGAAGATCCCAATCTAAAATTGCCTGGACCTTCCTAGGATCCATAGGGAAACCTGAAGCAGATAATAGATATCCCAGGAACTGTATTTCCTGAACGGCGAAGACACATTTTTCAATTTTCGCATATAATTTATTCGTCCGTAGGACCTGCAGTACTTGCCTGACATGTACTTCATGTGTTTTCAGATCAGCCGAATAAATTAAGATATCATCTAGGTATATGACTACAAACCTGCCGATGAGATGACTAAAAATATCATTAATGAAATGTTGGAAGACAGCAGGGGCATTGGTCAGACCGAAAGGCATGACTAAATTTTCATAATGCCCCTCAGGGGTGTTAAAAGCTGTCTTCCACTCATCCCCTTCCTTGATACGAATCAGATTGTAGGCCCCCCTAAGATCAAGTTTGGAGAACCACCTAGCACCCGCAATCTGATTAAAAAGGTCAGGAATGAGAGGAAGAGGGTATGGGTCTCGGATGGTTATCCGGTTTAGCTCACGGAAATCTAGGCAAGGACGCAGGCCCCCATCTTTCTTTTTAACAAAGAAAAACCCTGCAGCCACGGGTGAAGAAGAGGGTCTGATGTGTCCCTTAGCCAGACTCTCGGAGATATAATCTTTCATGGCTTGTCTCTCGGGACCCGAAAGATTATACAACCTGGACTTGGGTAATTTTGCACCGGGAATCAGGTTAACTGGGCAATCATAAGGACAATGAGGTGGTAGCTTCTGACAACCCTTTTCAGAAAAAACGTCCTCAAAGTCCGAAATAAATGTAGGTAGGGAAGCTATGGAGGCGATTAAGCAATTGTTATTTAAGCAATTCTCTCTGCAATGTTCACTCCACTCCAATATCTCCCTGGCCTGCCAATCCACCACTGGATTGTGCGCTACCAACCAGGGAAGACCCAATACCACAGGAGAGGGAAGGCCCTCCAGAACGTAACATGAAAGACACTCATTATGGTGGTCCCCTACCCGAAGGTGTAAGTTATGGACAATGTGAGGGAGGTTTCTCTGAGACAGAGGAGCAGAATCAATAGCGAATATGGGAATAGGTCTCTGCAGCGTACAGAGAGACAAACCCATAGTGCGGGCAAAATGGGCATCTATCAAATTTACCCCTGCTCCACTGTCTAGAAAAAAAGAAATAGACTCCGTCTTAACACCAAAAACAATAACCGCTGGCAACACAAATTGAGATGTTCGTATGGAGGAAACGTATACCCCCCGGCTGACATCCTCTGCACAGCCTGGGGTTAGTTGTTTTCCGACGGTCTTTTGTTTTTTGAGAAAGGAGGGACAGACATTAATGAAATGACCCCTCCCCCCACAGAAAAAACAAGCCCCCCACCTACAGCGAACCTCAGGAGGACGGACCTGACGAGAAGTTCCTCCTAGCTGCATAGGCTCATCTAAGTCAGTACAGACTAACTGCTGCTTGGGAGAGGTTACCAATTGCTCAGGAATTTTCGATCTCTCCCTAAGACGTCTATCTATTCTGATAGAGAGGGACATAACAGCATCAAGGGAAAGGGGGGTCTCATACAGCGCTAGCGCATCCTTAACCCTTTCAGATAACCCAGAGCAGAACTGACTCCTGAGAGCCGGGTCGTTCCACTGAGTATCCGTAGCCCACCTACGGAACTCTGAGCAATATTCCTCTGCTGGCCGATCTCCCTGTAGGAGTCTCCGTAACTTCGACTCAGCCAGGGCGACTCGGTCAGGGTCATCATATATGAGACCCAAAGCCCCAAAAAATCCCTCCACTGACTGGAGAGCCTGGGAACCAGGGGGTAACGAGAACAACCAGGATTGCGGGTCCCCCTGAAGCAGGGAAATAACAATCCCCACCCGCTGTTCTTCATTACCTGAGGAGTAAGGGCGCAAGTAAGGGCGCAGCTTAAAATATAATTTGCAGGCCTCACGGAACGTCACAAATTTGTCCCTTCCCCCAGAAAATCTGTCAGGAAGAACAACCTTGGGTTCTGTAACAACCTGGTTACCCATAGCAACTGCTGGGCTTGCGGTCTGCTGCATTTGCTGCTGTTGGAGGACAGACGCCTTCACTCCTGCCACCTCCAAAGACAGGCCTTGAAGCTGTTTTGCCAAAGCAGCAATAGGATCCATATTGGATTCTAAGTAGAGAGAAATTTTTATTTTTTTTCTCCCAAAAAAATAAGGGCCAGTTATAATATCACGATCGGCGTGACTATCACATACGTGACACAGAGGGAGGGAAAGAGGAAGGCCCTGCCCAAGTGAGAGGGAAGGTGGTGACCCCTGACTCACCTTGCAGCTGGCACCTGGCTGCCCTGACGTCCCTAGACGGGTTTCTCACCCGTACGCCGATCACGTGCCTAAAACCCTGGCTTTCCCTAAGATGAGCCCTAGATAGTGAACAGGGCAGTGGGAACACTAGTCCGCACCACTAGCTCTAAAGGAAAACACCAAGGGGAGGACAGACAATACAGACTCAACATATAATCCCAGGTGGGCGACAACAGGAGACAACAAAAAGCCCAACAGGGATCCGGAGGGTAGCACTCTGGAACAACAACCAGGATTCACAGCTCCAGTGGGTCAGTATAGAAGTCCAGGCAGGAAGCTCTATAACTGGCAACTAGAGAAGTGTGAGAGGAGAATATAAGGAGGTTGGGAGTGGCAGACAAAAACAGCTGAGGAGGAGAAGCTACGGATCCCTGAGTGAGACAAAAAGGATTGCAAGGCAAACACAGAAAACAATCACTAAGAAACAACGTGATCTTTAGACATAGAGCGCGCAGCCACCCGCTGCGACTTCCTGACCCCGGGTATAACGGAGTCAGACGTGGCTCTTGACACCCTCGTGACAGTTCCCCTGTATGATGCAATAGCAGGCCTAGTTGGGTGTAGTTAGACATCCCAGACACTAGAGGGAGATAGGGAGCCCCTAGTATAAATGTCCAGGCCCAGACAGGGAGAGTGAGTGCAGAGTCAGGAGTCTGAGAAGACAGAAGTGAGAAGGCACCAGCCCAGGATATGCTGAGGGCCTCCTCCTGACATGCAGCTTGATAGCCCTGGCTGCTAGCTATGACCAGGAGGCTAGTGAAGAGACCTAGCCTGCCTGAAGCCAAGAGAGCCTTAGTTCGCTCTGAAGTCACCCCAGTGGAAGGACAGAACCTCCTGGGAGAAACCCACAGTCATTCACCAGACAAGTAAGGATATCACATGCAAAGATAAGTAACCCTGATGGGCAGAGGCATTAGAAAGTAAAGCAAGGATTTAATTAATACCAGAGGAAGAGATATTTACCAAGGATTTAAGCCACCATTTAGGCATCCGGGCCTTGGGATAGAAAGCCAGACAGGAGTTCTAGAAAGAACAGTGTACACTATTTCTGAGGAAAGGTACAACCTGATTCTGAGTGCATTGTGGATTTACCCTCTGAGTATCTTGCATAATCAATACCTGCCATCTTGTGGAATAAGCCTGCTTGTAAAGCTGTGATCTAAAAGACTGTGTTACCACCTGTATGTACAAACTTGGACTGTTAAGTAAAGCAACGTTTGGTTCACTATACCATCTGTGTACCTCGCTTATTCCAACTATCAACCGGTGTGCCACCGTCAAAGGCACTGGCGTCACAAACCTTAAAGGGACCTTGCCCTAGGCACGCAAAATACCCGTAACATCCAAGGCACCTCATCCACCATCAGGCCTGGTCCCTACATACAGAGTGTGCCCCAGAGGAACCGTGTCTACCTCTCATTCACTGCCACATGCCTGCCCAGGGTTCTCCAATACAGTGAGCAACCCTCGATTGCCCATAACCGTGACCTCACTTCGCTATACCCTGCAGGTCTGGCGTGTTGCAAAAAGTGTCAAAGAGTCGTTTTGGTTTATTTGAGAGTGAGGAGACCTCTTAGGTTCTTAACAGTATAACTGAACATGCCCTACATGAACTTGCATGAAATAAACATAACTACTAATTTGGTTAAAAGAATGAGACTGAAAAATATGGTATATAAAGACAGGCATATTAACCACCATCACAAAGAAAAGGATAGTGTTAGGAACTATATGGCAGAAATGTAGGGAGGTGTTGGGCGCCAGGCAGTGGCGTAGCTATCGGGGAAGCGACTGCTTCAGGGCCCGAGCTCAGTAGGTGCCCTGGAGCAGTAGCAGGGGTGTGGCTAGCAGGGCCATATTTCTAATAATAAAAATTTTAAAAATTTATTTTTCATTTCCCATCCCTCCCTGCCCGGGGAAGGGGCGTTGTGACGCTGCGCAATGAAACAAGAGGAGAGGAGAGGGGAGAGAGGGATTCTCCTACCTCTGCGCTGCTGCATTGTGTTATCCAATTGGTGGAGCAGCAATGAGCGGAAGCTGCTGCTCGACCAATCGTTTCAAGTAATACTTCAGTCACAAACAGGGCCCACTCCCAGACTCCTAGAAGCTCCATGTGGACTCTGGATGTGACCGTCCGCGCGTCTCTCTTACCTGCCCACCCGCCTTACTTGTTGTGCCAGCTGACCTCCTGCTCAGCTTTCTGAGCATTGCTGCAGCCTGCCTGCCAGCCAATGCTGCCGACCCTCAGACTCACTGCCAGCCTGACCAACAATGGTGAGTCTGTGCCCCCTGCCCTGTACTATGCCCCCATGCTGTATTCTGCCTCCTGCCCTGTACTATGTATCCTATGCTGTACAGTGCCCCCATGCTGCAATGTGTGTGACCCCCTGCCCTGTACCGTACCCCCTATGCTGTATTGTGCCCCCTGACCTGTACTGTACCACCTATGCTGCACTGTACCCCCTATGCTGTATTGTGCCCCCTGCCCTGTACTGTGCCCCCTATGCTGCACTGTGTGTGCCCCCTGCCCTGTACTGTGCCGACTATGCTGTACTGTGTCCCCCTATGCTGCACTGTACTGTATCCCCTATTCTATAATGTGCCCCCCTGTCCTATACTGTACCTCCTATGCTGTATTGTGCCCCCTGCCCAATACTGTATTGTTCCCCCTGCCCTGTTCTGTGCCCTATTTGCTGTACCCCTTATACTCTATTGTGTCGCCTACCCTGTAGGAGGCACATTACAGGAGCATAAGGGGATACCCCTGTACTATGCCTCCTAACCTCTACTATGCCCTCTAATACTCTATACTGTGCATACTAACCTGTACTATGTCCTTATACCCTGCATTGTGCCCCCTTACCATAGCCTGTACAGTGCCCCTAATCATACCATGTACTGTGCCCTCTTATACTCTATATATACTTTACTGTGTCCCCTTAAACCTTGTTATCCAGTCACTGTATGGCAGTGTTATCCAGTCACTGTATGGCAGTGTTATCCAGTCACTGTATGGCAGTGTTATCCAGTCATTGTATGACAAACACATAGTGCAACAGCACTCTACAAACCAAAAGTAGAGTACAAAAGTATATTACATTGCAAATGCTTTGCTAATAACTTAGAGATGCTTAGCAAATACATTTTGTACAAAATCATTTGAGCCCGTCATTGTATGGCGGTGTTATCCAGTCATTGTGTTTTGGTGTTATCCAGTCACTGTATGACTGTGTTATCCAGTTACTGTATGGCACTGTTATCCAGTCACTGTATGGCACTGTTATCCAGTCACTGTATGGCACTGTTATCCAGTCACTGTATGGCACTGTTATCCAGTCACTGTATGGCACTGTTATCCAGTCACTGTATGGCACTGTTATCCAGTCACTGTATGGCACTGTTATCCAGTCACTGTATGGCACTGTTATCCAGTCACTGTATGGCACTGTTATCCAGTCACTGTATGGCACTGTTATCCAGTCACTGTATGACTGTGTTATCCAGTCACTGTATGGCACTGTTATTCAGTTATTGTATGACAAACACATAGTGCAACAGCACTCTACAAACCAAAAGTAGAGTACAAAAGTATATTACATTGCAAATGCTTTGCTAATAACTTAGAGATGCTTAGCAAATACATTTTGTACAAAATCATTTGAGCCCGTCATTGTATGGCGGTGTTATCCAGTCATTGTGTTTTGGTGTTATCCAGTCACTGTATGACTGTGTTATCCAGTTACTGTATGGCACTGTTATCCAGTCACTGTATGGCACTGTTATCCAGTCACTGTATGGCACTGTTATCCAGTCACTGTATGGCACTGTTATCCAGTCACTGTATGGCACTGTTATCCAGTCACTGTATGGCACTGTTATCCAGTCACTGTATGGCACTGTTATCCAGTCACTGTATGGCACTGTTATCCAGTCACTGTATGGCACTGTTATCCAGTCACTGTATGGCACTGTTATCCAGTCACTGTATGACTGTGTTATCCAGTCACTGTATGGCACTGTTATTCAGTTATTGTATGGCGGTTATAAAGTCACTGTATGGCGGTTATTCAGTCGCTGTATGGTGGTGTTATCCAGTCATGATATGGAGCTATAATGTTACAGTGTTTTGTTATCCAGTCATGGTATGAGCTATTATCCAATATGGTGGTATTATTTCATCTCTATATGTTGGTGATTTTAAAGTCACTAAATATATTATTTTTCTTGGGTAGGGCTAATATCTTTACAGTATTAGATAATGGGAGAAAAGAAGAAATGAATCACACATCCACTGCTAATGCTATGATCTCATCCCTGCATTTCTGCTGGAGACAGCACTGAATAGCACATGTGTACTACCTCTATACTACATGATAAATGAGGCATTAGTGTACATTTTGATCAAAAGGCATAAGCCCACTCACCACCCCAAGGTTGCCTCTATGAGTGGGTCCTAACCTAACATTGCCGCGGCGCTGCCCGGTGACCATCGACGCTGCGGCGCCATCCCGGCCGGCGGCGGGGCCCAGCAGCCAAGCAGCACCCCTGCTGCCTGACCATGCCAAACCTAGCTCTGGGCCCCACCAACCAGCCAGAAAAACAGCACAGTGGCCTCCGTGCAGCACCGCACCGTGTGAACAGTTGTCAAAGCTCACCTGCTCTGAAGCTCACAGGAACTCCAACTGAGAGCATGATAGGCTAATTTTAACCCCTACTGCAGAATACTAGGCTAATTAAAATCACCTGGCGTATGGAAGGAGTGCTGATCCAGGAGGTGAGCTTTGACAACTGTTCACACGGTGCGGTGCTGCACGGGGGCCACTGTGCTGTTTTTATGGCTGGTTGGTGGGGCCCAGAGCTAGGTTTGGCACGGTCAGGCAGCAGGGGTGCTGCTTGGCTGCTGGGCCCCGCTACCGGCCGGGATGGCGCCGCAGCGTCGGTGGTCGCCGGGCAGCGTCGCGGCAATGTTAGGTTAGGACCCACTCATAGAGGCAACCTTGGCGTGGTGAGTGGGCTTATGCCTTTTGATGAAAATGTACACTAATGCCTCATTTAGCATGTAGTATAGAGGTAGTACACATGCGCTATTCAGTGCTGTCTCCTGCAGAAATGCAGGGATGAGATCATAGCATTAGCAGTGGATGTGTGATTCATTTCTTCTTTTCTCCCATTATCTATCTTTACCGTATTTACTGTAGATTCCAGTACATGATACTGTGGAGTGAGCCTTGTAGAATACAGTCCACACCACTGATCACCAGGACCAGGCTGTGCGCTCTGCCAGCCTCCGGTAATATAGCATGCAGTACATTGCAGCCTCCATTCTCTGCCTCTAGTGCTTGGCACTTGGCACTATCATGGCACACTAAGGCCAGTTTTACATCACGTTTTGCCATTTGTCTAATGTATACATAAATTGTATATGTTAATAAATGTCTCAGACAGACACCATACAGTGGCATCCGTCACCATAGAGTCTCATTGTAAAAAAAATAATAATTATACGTTAACGTATGCGTTTTTTATTTTTTTACAAAATTAGCAGTGTGCTGCGCTTTTGTATCCATTTTTTTCCAACATTTACATGAAACTGAAGGCAAAAATATGCACACATACAATGCCAGGATAGTCATGAGGGGGGGGCATACTAAATGTTGCTGTGGGGCCCAGTCAGTTCTAGCTACGCCCCTGGCAGCAGGTGTACCATGGGTAATTCAAGAGCTCCCCAAAACTTTGGAAAATGAGCTAAAAACCACAAGATTGCCATTTTGCCATCTTTTATAGCAAGAAGTTAAAAGGGATAACCCCATTTATAAGGACCTCCTCTTTCTTTCAATGCAACAAGGGTGGTTTCAGAGCCTTGCATAGTTGTAATGTACGCCTGGCCAAGTCTGGTAGGATGAGAATGGGTTCACCCCTAAACTGAGAGGCTCAAGGTTCTCTGGCTTTGTTTAATATAGCATCTTTATCTTTTAAGAAAGTGATTTCTGCATATTATGTCTCTGGTACTTCTTGGGTCTAAAGGCTTTGGACCCAGAGCGAGCTGAATTCTGTCTGTTTCAATAAAATTATCTGCAGAGCGCTGAAGAAGATCACTGAAGAATTTCCGTGCACATGCTTCAAACCGACAAGGTTCAGTACCCTCACTCAAGCCCCTAGTTTGGAGATTATTCCTCCAATGGCGATTTTCTATATTGTAAAGATGGGTAAGAATGTCAGTACTTTGTGAGGAATGGGACTGAAGGACTAGCTTGTATGAATCCATGAGTCCTTATTAGTAGGCCATGCTCCGGAAGAAGAGACTGAGGAAAACTGTTTCATTCTCTCAGGATTGCCTTCTGCTGTCAACGAGGTAGGATATCATCATCACCGCATTACTTGTGCTGGGCAGTTGAGAAATGCCTGGACGTGCTGTATTAGCAGAGAGTTTTCGAGAGCTCAGAAACCTGGCATCTCACTGCAACATCAACAAGCCACACTGATTATTATTAGTGTTGAGCGAGACTGCAGGGACAGTGCAGGTTGGCTGTAATTGCCGTGTGCATCTTCTTCACCTGCTGCCACAATCCTAGGTAAACTTTAATTTATTTAATAGGAATATAAGGATGAGCACTCTAACAATTGGCATATATTTATAAATTATTTATTAATTAATGCAATTTGATAACGGTGTACTCAAGTTACAATAAAACAATGATCAATACGATAAAATGGAATGGAATAAAATAATATGGAATAAAATAAAGTAAAGTAAAATACAATTGCACTGGTATCAAGTGATTCTAAGGTATCCTAATGGAAATGATCGGGTCCTGATAGTCTAATGTCCGACAGACCAAAAAAGGATCCCAAGAGGTGGAATCGATACGAACGTAAGTCCACACTTTCCAAAGTCTATTGGAGTGAATAATATAGTTGGTAGTCTCGTCGCATCTGTTAGTATTGCCCAGTGGGACTGTATATCACAACGGTATAATAACTGACAGCTTTCAGCTTTGCAGCTGCTTACCTCTCCTTCATATACCTCCTTAGTCCTGCCGGATGCTTCAGACTGGGTCGGAAGGGTTCGTCGGGTGCAGCTTTTTTTTCGGCGATTTGATGACCGAATTGCCGAACGCTTACCTCTAAACACTTTTGATCTTACGGTGCAGAGGCAGCGTGTAAAGTCCTTGTTTGGTGTAAAGGGCTGGCGTCGCACGTTGCTTTGCCTAGTATCCGCGTTGGATGTTAGCGGGATACTGCCGACGTCACTTCCTGCAGTGACGTATTACTTCTTGTTAAGTCCAATAATTCCGGACTGTGGTTTTCCGTTCGTAAAGAATTTTGATTCCCAGCTTTGTTAAAAACCTGTTTGCATGGCCATGCAATTTAAAGAGATACTGACAGGTGTATGGCGCAGAAACCCAGACGCGTTTCGGGAGTTGTCGCTCTCCCTTCCTCAGTGGTTAAGAAAAAAAAACTGCACCCGACGAACCCTTCCGACCCAGTCTGAAGCATCCGGCAGGACTAAGGAGGTATATGAAGGAGAGGTAAGCAGCTGCAAAGCTGAAAGCTGTCAGTTATTATACCGTTGTGATATACAGTCCCACTGGGCAATACTAACAGATGCGACGAGACTACCAACTATATTATTCACTCCAATAGACTTTGGAAAGTGTGGACTTACGTTCGTATCGATTCCACCTCTTGGGATCCTTTTTTGGTCTGTCGGACATTAGACTATCAGGACCCGATCATTTCCATTAGGATACCTTAGAATCACTTGATACCAGTGCAATTGTATTTTACTTTACTTTATTTTATTCCATATTATTTTATTCCATTCCATTTTATCGTATTGATCATTGTTTTATTGTAACTTGAGTACACCGTTATCAAATTGCATTAATTAATAAATAATTTATAAATATATGCCAATTGTTAGAGTGCTCATCCTTATATTCCTATTAAATCCATTTATTTTCGAGAGGTAGGGTGTCCTCTCCCTGGATTTGTAGCACCTTATCATAGGCTATAAAGGAGAGCAGCCACCACCAACTTCCTTTTTTTCACATAAACTTTAATTTATACATAGAATTATTGTGCCTCAGTATTAAAGTGCAGTCTAATATATTGCCGTCTGCATCTTGTTGAACCACTGTGCGTCAGTATTAAATTGCGGTGTAATATACCACTGTCAGTATCTTGTAGAACCGCTGGTACTTTACTGATACAGTTACTGTACACTATGGCCAACAGATAGTTGCCTGGGCCCTCAAAGTGAATGTGCAGTGGCGAAAATTTTGTTGCTGTAGCCGGCACAAGTAGCAGCAAAGGAAGAGGTGGCGGTAGCAGCAGCCACAGCAACTGTCCAGAGTTGCCACTGTCATCCATCAGTCGTATTTTGACTGGAATCGTTGACTCGCTCTTCAACATCATCTCAGGTGACAACAGATTCAGTACACACAGCCAGGAATGGGTGGGTTCCTCTGGCACCATGCTTAGTTGGTAGGTCCCAGGAACTTCCTCTGTGCCCTCACCTGTCCTGAACCTGTCTCTTGCTTTTGTTGCTCCTTCTGCTAGCCAAGTAATGTATGCAAACGGCTCTGTTCCACTTTTTAGCGAGGTGGGAGCACATGTTGCGAGAGGTCAGGGACGTGCACAAGAGACAGGTGAGGGTGACATTAGTAAGGAACAAACCAATGTAAATGACGATGTAGTTGATCACACATGGGAGCCGGGTGAAGAGGGGCCATTGTCATCATCAGGGGACGAGGGTGGCAGAGCGCTTGTGAGACAGCAGGGTGGAAGCAGTAGGAGATCTGCAGCCAAACATGGGAGGGTTACACTGTCTGCTACTGAGGAGAGTACCTGTGAGGAACCCACTAGCAGTGCACGGGTTCATAAAAGCTGTGGCAGGCAGGCATCACGCAGTTGCGCAGGGATAATGCCATACTCATCAGTGTGGGAGTTTTTCAGCAAGTCTCTGGGGGAAGTTGCATGGCAGTATGAAGGATGTGTGGGCATAAGGTGAGATGTGACCAGGATGCTAATGTTGGCACAGAGGCCCTGCGTTAACAAATGGAGCGTCACCATAAAGTGGAGTGGAAAACCGTGCCACTTATTTAGTGATACAGCCTGATGCAGCAACCGCTGCATCTCCAACTGGCCCGCACCCCATCTCCAGCAGTCAGCAGAACGAAGCTGTCATTCCTTCACATCAACTTCAATGTCGTCTATAGCTCCTAATGCTTATCCTTCTCCTTGTCACTTGTTTCGACAGCAATCGATCACCAAGGTGATTGCTAAAAGACAACAGTATACGTGCACTCATCCAATGACGCAGAAGCCGAATGTGCACCTGGCCAAGTTGTTGGTACTACTGTCCCTCCCTTTCCATGTAGTTGACTCTGCACATTTCAGAGAACTTATGGCTTGTGCCCCTCCAAGGTGGAGAGTCCCAAGCTGACATTACTTTTCCAGAAAATCTGTACCAGCCCTGCACACATACCTTGTGCAGAAGGTCGGCCAGGCCTTGGGCTTCCTGGCACACGACTTACGTAGTGGCTACACAGAAAGTTCGTAATCATTAGGAACTCAAATGAGTTAGATCTAGACTCTGATACAAGTTGAGTTGATTTACTCAATAGTGGCATAAGCGGGTAGCAGCTTATACACTGGCAGGTGAACTGGGTTCTTTCCTCTATTACCGCTGTGCTAAACTTTCCTTCTTGTCTGGTATTTTGTAAGGGGCCTCTTTCATCTAGGCTACATGCCACTGATAACAGACTCAATGCCCGATGGGCTTCTGACCACACTTTGATAGACTATCGGGTCCCAGTTGCAACTCTTACAACCCCTGGGTTAGGGCTGACTTGACTCTGGCTGCAATTTTCCTGCTGTGCTCCCTGTCGGGTTTCTAGACCAGGATTGCACTGCACTACTTCTCTAGCCTCTGTCTAGGACCAAAACAGGCTCAACTAACCCTGAACAGGCAAGACACCCCTCCCCTTGGAAGATCTGGGCAAGCCCACTCCTCCAAGGATGGGGAGAGGATGGAATTGCTGGAAATCAGGCACAGGTCATAAAATACAATAAATAACAGTTACATAGCACTTTCTGAACAGACCTGGAAACAAAAGGCATGGCGGTGTCACACATTGGTTAGTTATTAGAGATAGTAGCAGGTTGTAGGAATAGTAGTGCCCGCTCTAGGGTACTACAGTTGCAAAAATGTACTACTACAGAGACTTGCTGTATAGTCAGGTGGTTGATGCCTACGAGCACCATTGATCGTCCTCACAAAGGTCTGGGATGGGAGGGCAGGAGCAACACCAGCTCCATGCAACAACTCCAGTAGTGTGGCATCAGAGCGGGTGTTTAGAGTGAGGATGGTGGTGGGAGCAGCAGTAGTGGCCCTATGACAGACTGGGGAAGCTGGGAGTGACAGTGACAGTAGTGGCCCCATGAGAGAATGCAGAGCAGTGGCAGTAATGTTGTGTTAACATCACTGTTTATTTTTCTATTCTTTTCTATTCTTCTGATCCATTTTGAGAATCCATAAACCTCTTTCAGACAGTCAGTATTTTGCATCAGTATTTGTAAGCCAAAAACATGAGTGGGTCCAAAACATAGATAAAATGTAATGGAAATATTGAACCCACTCATGCTTTTAGCTTACAAATTCTGATCAAATACTGACTAAATACTGACTGTGTGAAAGAGACCTTACAGATGCTCAGTATTTGGGGATAGGGGCCAACAGCAGTGGCAGTAACAGGGACAACAGTGACCCCATAACAGAGTGGGGCAGCAGCAGTGACAGTGAAAATTGTCTCCCCATGACAGAGTGAGGGGGAGGGGACAGAAGTGGCATACAGCACAAGATGATGGTAGATCACAGTAGTAGCAATCATGCCACCACCTGCTGGTTGAGGTTCTGTTGCATGTTCTGCTGCTGTTGGGTGGTTTCTTCAGCGGCTGAAGAAAACTGCTCATTGTAAATTTCAGACTCAGGTTTCTGCATATGGAGCTGGTGCTGCTCCTTCCCTCCCCTCCCAACACCTGTCATGACAGTGGAGCGTAAGAACAAGGGTCCTGTCACGGACGGTGTACAGGAAACAAGACAAAGCAACATGCATATATGACTCACTGGATCCAAAGCTAAGGAACCATAAGGGAGACCCCTTGCACAAGACCTGAGACTATCCCTGGCTGCTCAGCCTATGCAACGATCCCAGAGGTGGATGGTTGCATATCCACGTACCTCGACTATATAACCCCTGAACACCCTACAATAGTGAGGGGACACGACCACCGGCTCCCTACACCAGACACGGAGGGAGTCAGGGTCACCTGGGATCCAGCAAACAGAAAATAACAGATAAATGTTCAGCACTTAACTTTGTAGCAGACGTGGAAAACAAGATCAGCATGCACACACACTCCAGGAAGAAGTATAAGCCGCCCAGTAATGCATTATGGGGCGGAATTTAAAGGGATGCAATCAGTCCAACCACATGACAGCTGAGAGAGGCTAACGAGATGAGGAACTGAACATCACAACAAAGAAACTCAAGGAGGAGGTTCTGAAAGGCTTCTGTCAGAGCTTCTCAGCTGTCTGGTTGTGACAGTACCCCTCCCTCTACGAGTGGACTCCGGACACTCAGAGCCCACCTTCTCCGGATGGGACCTATGGAAAGCCCTGATGAGACGAGAGGCCTTAATGTCCGTCACTGGGACCCACATCCTCTCCTCAGGACCATAACCCTCCCAATGAACAAGGTACTGGAGAGAACCGCGGACAAGCCGAGAATCCACAATCCTAGAGACCTGAAATTCAAGATTCCCATCAACTATAATCGGAGGAGGAGGCAAAGGCGAGGGTACAATGGGTTGAACATAAGGTTTCAATAAGGACTTATGAAAAACATTATGGATCTTCCAAGTCTGAGGAAGATCAAGACGGTAGGCAACAGGATTGATGACAGACAGGATTTTGTAAGGCCCAATAAACCTAGGACCCAACTTCCAGGAGGGAACCTTCAATTTGATATTCTTGGTAGACAACCACACCAGATCACCAACATTCAGGTCCGGACCAAGCACACGTCTCTTATCTGCCACACGCTTATATCTCTCACTCATGCTCTTTAGATTATCCTGAATCTTTTGCCAAATAGATGACAAAGACGAGGAGAATCTGTCCTCATCAGGTAAACCAGAAGACCCCTCTCCCGAGAAAGTCCCAAACTGCGGATGAAACCCATATGCACCAAAAAATGGTGACTTATCAGAGGACTCCTGACGACGGTTATTTAAAGCAAACTCAGCAAGGGACAAAAAAGAACACCAATCCTCTTGATTCTCCGCCACAAAACAGCGCAGATATGTCTCCAGATTCTGATTGACGCGCTCTGTCTGGCCATTCGACTGCGGGTGGAAAGCAGAAGAGAATGACAACCGAACCCCCAAGCGAGAACAGAAAGCCTTCCAGAATCTGGAAACAAACTGCGTGCCCCTATCAGAGACTATGTCTGAAGGAATACCGTGCAATTTGACAATGTGATCAATAAATGCCTGCGCCAGCGTCTTAGCATTGGGCAAACCAGGAAAAGGGATGAAATGCACCATTTTGCTAAAACGGTCCACCACCACCAGAATCACAGTCTTCCCTGAGGAACGAGGCAGGTCCGTTATGAAGTCCATGGACAGATGTGTCCAAGGACGGGAAGGAATGGGTAAGGGAAGGAGAGGACCTGATGGCCGTGAATGAGGGACTTTGGCACGAGCGCAAGTCTCGCAGGCTGCCACAAAACCCTCAACCGACTTACGAAGCGCAGGCCACCAGAATCTCCGAGCGATGAGATCCAGTGTGGCTCTTGCCCCCGGGTGCCCAGCAAGGACCGTATCGTGGTGTTCCTTAAAAATCTTGTGTCTTAAAGCGATAGGCACAAACAACCTCCCAGGAGGACAAAGATCAGGAGCCTCTGACTGGGCTGCCTGCACCTCTGCCTCCAATTCAGAAAAAAGAGCAGAGACCACCACACCTTCAGCCAAAATGGGACCCGGGTCTTCAAAATTCCCGCCTCCCGGAAAACAACGTGACAGGGCATCTGCCTTCACATTCTTAACTCCAGGGCGGAACGTGACAACAAAATTAAACCTAGAAAAGAACAAAGACCATCTGGCCTGTCTCGGGTTCAGACGCTTGGCTGACTCCAAGTAGGCCAGATTTTTATGGTCAGTAAATACGGTAATAGGGTGTCTGGCTCCCTCTAGCCAATGGCGCCATTCCTCAAAAGCCAACTTGATGGCCAACAATTCCCTATCTCCCACATCGTAATTTCTCTCTGCGGAGGAGAGTTTTTTCGAGAAAAAGGCACACGGTCGCCATTTGGCAGGAGAGGAACCCTGAGACAAGACCGCCCCCACACCCACCTCAGAAGCATCAACCTCAACTATGAAGGGTAAAGAAATATCAGGTTGCACCAAGATGGGAGCGGAAGCAAAACTCTCCTTGATATTAGAAAAAGCCTTACGCGCCTCTACTGACCAAGAAGAAAAATCTACCCCCTTTCTGGTCATATCAGTGAGTGGTTTAACAATAGAGGAATAATTCAAAATAAACTTCCTGTAATAATTGGCAAAGCCCAAAAAACGCATCAGCGCCTTCTGATTCTCAGGAAGCTCCCACTCAAGCACAGCGCGGACCTTCTCAGGGTCCATGCGAAAACCAGAAGCGGAGAGAAGAAACCCCAGAAATTGAATTTCTGGAACCGCAAACACACATTTTTCCAGTTTCGCATATAATTTATTCTCCCGCAGGATGAGCAAGACCTGACGTAAATGTTCCTTATGAGTTTTGAAATCAGGAGAAAAAATCAAAATGTCATCCAAATACACTAATACAAATTTTCCCATCAAATGATAAAAAATGCTGTTCACGAAATGCTGAAAAACGGCTGGGGCATTCATCAAACCAAAAGGCATAACCAAATTCTCAAAATGGCCCTCAGGGGTATTGAAGGCCGTCTTCCATTCGTCTCCTTCTCTGACCCTGACCAGGTTGTATGCCCCTCTTAGATCTAATTTGGAAAAGACTTTAGCCCCAACAACCTGGTTAAACAGGTCCGGGATCAGAGGAAGCGGATAAGGGTCACGAATAGTGATACTGTTCAGCTCCCTGAAATCCAGACAAGGTCTTAAAGAACCATCTTTTTTCTTAACAAAGAAAAAACCAGCGGCAACAGGTGACTTCGAGGGTCGTATGTGTCCTTTTCTCAGACTCTCAGAGATATAAGCACGCATAGCGATCCTCTCAGGTTGGGAAAGATTGTATAAACGAGATTTAGGCAGTTTGGCGCCTGGGATGAGATTAATAGGGCAATCGTACTCCCTGTGCGGGGGCAAATCCTGAACTCCACTCTCAGAGAAGACATCCGAAAATTCAGAGAGAAAAGATGGTACAGTCTTAGTAGCAACCTCAGAAACAGATGTCGTGAGGCAATTCTCTCTGCAAAAGTCACTCCAACCATTTATTTGCCTCGCTTGCCAATCAATGGTGGGGTTATGTTTAGTGAGCCAGGGTAGCCCCAACACTAGAGGAGTAGGCAAACCGCTAAGGACGAAACATGACACATCCTCAACATGAGCATCACTCACAATTAAACGGATATTGTGAACTATGCCCTTTAATGATTTCTGAGAAAGTGGAGCGGAATCAATAGCAAAAACAGGAATATCCTTTCCCAAAGTGCGCACCTGGAAACCATGAGTTATTGCAAATTGATTATCAATGAGATTGACAGCTGCTCCACTATCCACAAAAATCTCACAAAAAATGTTCTTGCTCTCTAGCGCCACCCTAGCCGGCAGGACAAAACGGGAACTACAAGCAAACGGAAAACCTTCAATCTCCGCCTCAACCCTGCCAATAGTAACAGACGGAACATTTTTAAAAGATTTTTTCCTGTTTGTTTCTTTATTACTCCCAGAAAACTGCCTGAATCTCCTAGAAGGACAAACATTTGCCAAATGATTTATACCTCCACAACAAAAACAAACCCTCCCATGCGAGCTGAATCTTCTATTGTCAGAAGCAATCAACCCCAGCTGCATGGGCTCCTGCTCAGCAGGGGCTGACAGCGACCGAGACCCCTGCGCACAGAATGAGACCGCTGCACTGTCCTGGGACTGAGTATGACAGGAAGGGGACATCTCTCCTCTCTCTCTAAGACGCCTGTCAATACGAACGGCCTGAGACATAGCAGAGTCCAAAGAAATAGGCCTCTCATGAAAGGCAAATGCATCTTTCAATCCCTCTGAAAGACCATGGCAAAATTGACTTCGGAGTGCAGCATCATTCCAACCAGTATCAGCTGCCCATCTCCGAAATTCTGAGCAGTATATTTCTGCGGATTGTTTACCCTGGCATAATAGACGTAGTCTAGACTCAGCCAGAGCAATACGATCCGGATCATCATATATCTGACCCAGGGCTAAAAAGAATTCATCCACTGAACGGAGAGGCCGTGCCCCCTCCGGCAGCGAAAAGGCCCAAGACTGAGCGTTACCCCTGAGCAGCGATATAATGATCCCCACCCTCCGTTCCTCATCACCAGAGGAATGGGGAAGAAGGCGAAAATGGAGTTTGCAAGCCTCTCTAAAACGCACAAAATTCTCACTACCCCCGGAGAACGTATCCGGGAGCGAGATCTTAGGCTCAGAACAAACTCCATGAACGCAAGCTGAACCGGTCACTTGAAGCTGAGAAAAAGTCTTACGGAGATCAGCTACCTCCAATGAAAGACCCTGGAAGCGTTCAGCCAAAAGTGAAACCGGATCCATGCTTGAGACGGTTTTGGCGGCTTATAATGTCACGGACGGTGTACAGGAAACAAGACAAAGCAACATGCATATATGACTCACTGGATCCAAAGCTAAGGAACCATAAGGGAGACCCCTGCACAAGACCTGAGACTTTCCCTGGCTGCTCAGCCTATGCAACGATCCCAGAGGTGGATGGTTGCATATCCACGTACCTCGACTATATAACCCCTGAACACCCTACAATAGTGAGGGGACACGACCACCGGCTCCCTACACCAGCCACGGAGGGAGTCAGGGTCACCTGGGATCCAGCAAACAGAAAATAACAGATAAATGTTCAGCACTTAACTTTGTAGCAGAGTGGAAAACAAGATCAGCATGCACACACACTCCAGGAAGAAGTATAAGCCGCCCAGTAATGCATTATGGGGTGGAATTTAAAGGGATGCAATCAGTCCAACCACATGACAGCTGAGAGAGGCTAACGAGATGAGGAACTGAACATCACAACAAAGAAACTCAAGGAGGAGGTTCTGAAAGGCTTCTGTCAGAGCTTCTCAGCTGTCTGGTTGTGACAGGTCCCCCCTGGTCAGACCTTCCTGAGGACGGACGATGGTGCTCGCAGGCGACCAACTGACTACACAGCATGTCTCTAATTGCATTTCTCCCAGAAGGTTTAAAGAAATGCCTCTATTTTTGACCAGTAGCGAGGGTCTAACAATGTGTATAGCCAGTAGTTATCCCTCTGCCAAATCATGACAATGCGGCTGTCACTACACGAGCATGACAGCATGCATCTGGCCATTTGGCAAGGGACTCGGAGGGCCTCCCTGCCTCCATCTCTACTGCATACTGCCACGGTCTGTCGGGGTCATCTGTGTTGTCTTCTTTGTTGCCCTCCAGCTCCTCATGCTCCTCTCCTGTCGCTTGGTTAAATAAACCACCTAGTTGTGTATAAAATTCCTGTCCATTAGGCCGTCCTTTAATACTGAGGCACAGTAATTATATATATATAAACTAACAGATTAACTGCAAATGTGCCAGCAGGTCAACAAGATGCAGACAGCGATTTATTAGACAGCACTTTAATACTGATGCACAGCAATTCTATATATAAACCAACAGATTTAATGAGATTGTGGCAGCAGTTCAACAAGATGCACACGGTGATTACACTCAACCTGCACTGTCCCTGCAGTCTCCCTATGCTCTCTCTACAGTGTCTAAAAACTCTCCCTACGATCACCCTACCCTGTCCCTGCACTCTCCCTATCCAATATTCTACATTTAAAAGCTTTCTGCAACACTGTCCCTCGCACATACCGTATTTTTCGCCCTATAAGATGCACCGGCCCATAAGACGCACCTGGGTTTTTGGGGAGGAAAATAAGAAAAAAAATATTTTTAACCAAAAAGGTGTGCTGTGTGTTTGGTGGGTTTGGAACTAATGGTGGTCTGTGGATGGCACTATTACTGGGGATCTGTGGATGACGGACACTGTTATGGGGGGGATCTGTGGATGACGGACACTGTTATGGGGGGATCTGTGGATGGCGGACACTGTTACGGGGGGGATCTGTGGATGACGGACACTGTTACAGGGGGATCTGTGGATGACGGACACTGTTACAGGGGGATCTGTGGATGACGGACACTGTTACAGGGGGATCTGTGGATGACGGACACTGTTACAGGGGGATCTGTGGATGACGGACACTGTTACAGGGGGATCTGTGGATGACGGACACTGTTACAGGGGGATCTGTGGATGACGGACACTGTTACAGGGGGATCTGTGGCTGGCACTGTTACAGGGGGGGATCTGTGGCTGGCACTGTTATGGGCTGGGGGGATCTGTGGGTGGCACTGTTATGGGCTGGGGGGATCTGTGGGTGGCACTGTTATATATGTGCCATCCACAGACCCCCCCAGCCCATAACAGTGACATCCACAGATCGCAGCCCCCATCGGACAGATTTTTACACACATCACACTGATTATTATACACTTATTATATACACAGTGATTTTTATAAATGACACTGATAATTATATACCTGAGCACAGATAATAATTCATGCTTAACTGATTATTGCTATACATTTTTATCACTCACTATGCTCTTTCCAGATCCTGTGGACGATTTGCAGCCGGCCAGACATGCTGACATGTAGGTGATATTATTCACTCCGCACACTGGATCCCACTGGCTGGTGGAGCACCTACAGTCGCTGTTACAGTCGGAGAACAGCTGGTTGCCTCCTAATGTGTCCAGTTTGCTCCTACGATTCAGTAAAGGCATCAGAGCCCAGCACCCCCTCATTATGTGCCTCCCCCCCCATCTTTATAATAACCCTGGAACCTACCCGTTATAAGACACGGTCATCCCCGCCACTTCAAGTCTTTCACAGCCAATAACAAAGATCGAGGGAAAAAAGATGAAGGACCCAAGAGAGGAAATGAAGACCAACTTAGAGGCAGATAGCAATCCAAACTTATACTTCTTCATCATCAGACCACTCAGCAACATTCCCAGAGCCGCTGCCGGAAGGGATGCTCCTGCACAAGAAAACCATGGCACTTAAAAGGATTGTTCTGTCTTCTGTATGTCCTAAAATTCTCTAAAAGACTTAGAATGTTTAGTTCCTCACCATTTTTAAGATTTCTCTGCATGAATGAAATAATCATTATTTTTTTTTTACATCCACCCCTAAATAAACATTTACAACCAACTTTTCCCTTGCACCAAGACAGTTAAAATTAAAAATGAATCAATTATGCAAATAATCACAAATAAGAGATAACCACCTACTTTTATGCATAGAGCCTTGCTGCAGATCTACATGTCTCAAATTTAACAGACTGCGAACAAACCTTGTATACAGTCTGATCCTGCAGTCGTGTTTCTCTACTCCCAAGTAAATGTACATTAGTAAATATAGGAGAGTTATAATTACTGTATGACTGCAAGGTTTGACTATATAATTTTTGTTTGTATCCTTTACTATTGAGATTCATATTTTGTAGATCCATTGTTTGTGGACCGAAACACAAATATGGTCATGTGCATGAAGCATGCAGCGTCCCACTCAGGACACATATACCCTGTGAGCCTCCTGAGATGTTATTTTTGTTTTTCCTTTTTCTAGATCATTATGGACTATCCTGGTTTTTCCATGATATCATCAGTCTTCAGAGGAAAAATTACAACCCCATTTGTCACATTTCGTTGTTGCCTGAGATATATTTGCCTAACCCATTTTACTTTCAGATAAAAGTAGTACAAGAATAGGGTTATGGTGCTATTTCCTATGCATGCATGCTTTCCCTTCTTTTATATCTTACAGGAAGACACA
This sequence comes from Bufo gargarizans, assembly GCF_014858855.1. Lineage (NCBI taxonomy): Eukaryota > Metazoa > Chordata > Amphibia > Anura > Bufonidae > Bufo > Bufo gargarizans. The sequence continues at coordinate 529,425,721 of NC_058081.1, forward strand.
ACATCAAGTCAAAAATGTGTTGGGTCGACTTATGTTTTACCATGGGGGTATGCAGCATCCCACTCAGGACACGTGGGAACTGCAAAATTACTGTGAAACTACATTACCGTGTTGCATGTAATTCTCCATTACAGCACCTGTTGTATCCCTGTTCATAGGCTGGTTAGGTGCACTTTATACATCCCACCACTAGAGGGGGATAGCACTTAGTTTATATAAATACTTTAGTCACGCCTAGTGTGGATAAGCGGATAGAGTGAGGATAAGGAGAGGAGTAGAGTTGGTTGTAAGCTGTGGCTACACCCCACAGAGCAGTGGCTGAATTCTGAAGCAGCAATGAAGTGGAGCCAAGGTATGAGGGGCAGGAGAGCATTTTCCTCCTGTGATCCTCTTAGTTCCTACATCCTACAACCAGAGGATAGTGTTGCGTCCCTGGAAGAAATCCAAACTAAAAAAGAGACATCGGTGATAACTGCCGCTACCTAAGGCTTAATGGGCACCTTTGCACATGGTGGAGGACAATCTAGCTACAGGCAGCCTCACCATACCTTATAGAAGACAGATTAGCTACCTGTTCAAGGGCTTGGAAGATACAGAAATAATAGGACTAAGCATACCAGTAAGACCTACAGAACCGCAGCTTGAGTCAGGTTGTACCTGGTTGTACCACCATAAATGGTACTGGCGTCACGACAAATACCACCAAGGGACCCAGCTGCCACAAGCACCCTAAACACCATTGTCATCAAGGGCACCTCAACCTCCATCTAGGCTGGTGCTTCCCTACCACAGAGTGTGTCCCGTAGGATTTCGTGCTGTCTTCCTCATCACTGTGCTGCTGGCCCAGGGAGGCTTTCTGCTAACCGTGAGTAAACCGATGAACTGTATTATTATTGGCCCCTCATCGACCCACCGTGCACCTCACGTGTAGCCCCTGCAGTTCTGGCATGCCACAAACATAATTTGCACGCATTAGTTACTGCAGGGGCCTGGCAGTTCCTGATAGCTGGCCCCCTGCTGTATCTGCCAGCATCGCTGTAAAAGCCGATGCTGGTGGATTAACCCCTTCTATGCCGCGGTCAGTGCACTGACCGCAGCATAGAATGTGTATACGGCAGGTGGAGGGAGCCCATCAGGTCTCCTAGGCTGAGTCTCCTAGGCAACCTGTTAGTGTATTACTCTGTGCAATACACTAACAGGCAATGCATTACAATACAGATGTATTATAATGCATTGCAGAGGGGATCAGACCCCCAAAAGTTGAAGTCCCAGAGTGCAACAGAAATAAAGTTTTTAAAAAAAGCAAAAATTGTATTTTTAATAAAAAAAAAGTTTCAAGTAAAAAAAGATAAAAAAGCCCCTCTCCCCTGATTTTATAATAAAAAATAGGGGGAAAAAAAGGAAAAAACACACATATTAGGTATTACCGCATCTGTAACGACCGGCTCAATAAATATATCACATGATCTACCCCGTCCGATAAACACCATAAAAATATAAAAACTGTGTCAAAAAAGCCATTTTTGTCACCTTACATAACAAAAAGTGCAACACCAAGTGATCAAAAAGGCGTATGTCCCACAAAATGGTACTAATAAAACCTTCACCTCATCCTGCAAAAAATGAGCCCCTACATAAGGAAATAGCTCCAAAAAAAAAAATATATAGCTCTCAGAACATGGAGACATTAAAACATAATTGTTTTGTTTCAAAAATGCTATTATTGTGTTAAAGTGAAATAAATAAAAAAAGTATGCATATTAGATATCGCCGTGTAACAACCAGCTCTATAAAAATATTACATGACCTAATCCTTCAGCTGAACACCGTAAAAAAATTTTTTTTTAAAAACTGTGCCAAAAAAGCAATTTTTGGTCTCCTTACATCACAAAAATTGCAACACCAAGCAATCAAAATGGCATATGTCCCCCAAAATAGTACCAATCAAACCGTCACCTCATCCCACAAAATATGAGACCCTAACTGAGACAATCGGTCCAAAAAAAAAAAAAACTCTCAGACAATGGAGACACTAAAACAGTAGACATATTAGGTATTGCCACGTCAACAACCTGCTCTATAAAAATATCACTTAAACTAACCTCTCAGGTGAACACCGTAAAAAAAAAAAAAAAAAAAACTGTGCCAAAAAAGCTATTTTTTGTTACCTAACATCATATAAAGTGCAACACCAAGCGATCAAAAAGGTGTATACCACCAAAGTAGTACCAATCAAACCGTCAACTTATCCCACAAAAAATGATACCCTACCCCACAATTGGTAAAAAATATAAAAAAGCTATGACTCTTAGACTATGGAGACACTAAAACATAATTTTTTGGGTTTCAAGAATGCTATTATTGTGTAAAACTTAAATAAATAAGAAAAAGTATACATATTAGGTATTGCCACATCCGTAACGATATGCTATATAAAAATGTCACATGATCTAACCCCTCAAGTAAACGCCGTAAAAATATATAAATAAAAATGGTGCCAAAACAACCAATTTTTGGCTCACCTTGCCCCATAAAGTGTAATAATGAATGATCAAAAAATCATATGTACCCAAAAATGGTACCAATAAAAACGTAAACTCTACCAGCAAAATATGAGCTTCTGCACAAGACGATCGGCAGAAAAAAAAAATATATGTGGTGTTCAGAAAATGGAGATATGGAAAAATGCTTTATTATGTAAAACTGAAACAAAGAAAGTAGACATATTTGAAATCATTGCATCCGTAACAACCTGCTCTATAAAAATAGCACATGATCTACCCTGTCAGATGAATGTTGTAAAAAAAAAAACGGTGCCAAAACAGCCATTTTTTGGTTACCTTGCCTCACAAAAGATGTAATATAGAGCAATTAAAAATCACATGTACCCCAAATTAGTACTAATAAAACTGGCACCTTATCCCGTAGTTTCCAAAATGAGGTCACTTTTTGGGAGTTTCTACTGTAAGGGTGCATCAGGGGGGCTTCAAATGAGACATGGCATCTAAAAACCTGTCCAGCAAAATCTGCCTTCCAAAAACCATATGGCGCTTCTTTTCTTCTGGGCCCTGCCGTGCGCCCTTACATTACTTTACGACCACATGTGGGGTGTTTCTGTAAACTGCAGAATCAGGGTAATAAATATTGAGCTTTGTTTGGCTGTTAACCCTCAATGTGTTAAAGGGAAAAAAATTATTAAAATGGAAAATCTGCCAAAAAAGTGAAATTTAGAAATGTAATTTCCATTTTCCATTAATTCTTGTGGAACACCTAAAGGATTAACAAAGTTTGTAAAATGAGTTTTGAGTAACTTGAGGGGTGTAGTTTCTTCAATAGGGTCATTTATGGGGGTTTCCACTATTTAAGCACCACAAAGTGACCTCAGACCTGAACTGGTCTTTTCTTAAAAATTTTAAGAATTGCTTCTAAAATTCTAAGCCTTTAAACGTCCTAAAAAAATAAAATGACATTTACAAAATGCTGGCAACATAAAGTAGACATATGGGGAATGTTAAGTAATGAATATTTTATGAGGTATCACTTTCTATTTTAAAAGCATGGAAATTGAAATTTTGAACATTGAACATTTTCTTAACTTCTTGGTAAATTTGGGATTTTTTCATAAATAAAGGTGAAATATATTGATTCAAATTTATAACTATCACAAAGTATAATGTGTCACAAGAAAACATTCTCAGAATGGCTTGGATAAGTTAAAGTGTTCCAAAGTTATTACCACACAAAAAATGGCCTGGGGAGGAGTGCGAAAACTGGCCCGGGGTACAAGGGGTTAAAGGGGTTTTCCAAAGACTTTTTAACTGATGACCTATCCTCTGGATAGATCATCAATATTTGATCGGTGGGGGTCTGAGACCCAGTACCTCCACCGATTAGCTGTTTGAGAAGGCGGAAGCGCTGAAGTTGTCATATATGTGTACATTTCACCAAAATTTTCCCAATTTATAAATACTCCTCCTCACCTACTAGTACTTAGGGGCTTATGGGACTTTCTTTTGATAGTTCACAGGTAGTAACATCACTAAAATGTCAGCAGCACAATCAAGCTACTGTAAGCAGGAAACAAAGAAAGAGAGTGACACAAAGAGAAAGCACTGATTCTTTATATCTAATTCCTGACAAAAGCTGTGCTGTATGGAAGAACCAACTAGAGTAACTTCATGAAGCAGCTGCAGCAGTGCTCGTTCTCTGCCCCCTGCTCAGGGTAGGTACTACAAGCAGGGGGTTAGTAAGGAACCAGTTTTATGTGCAACCTCATTTAGATCGCTATATAATGAGAACACTTAAGCTGGTCATACACATTAATGGACGATTTCAACCAAAATGAACGTTTGTTGGATGAAATTTAAGACCTAATGGTTGTTTTAGTCAACCAATGATAAACTATTATTGTTAGAAAAGAAGTCAACAGTGTTTAATATTTTCTTTCAATTGTCGGAAGAAAGATATTCAAAGAAAGATGTTTTGTGAACGAAAGATCTTTCTTACAACAAATGTTCCCAGAAAGATCTTTTAAGGGATTCTATCATCAGGATTTCACTTACTGAGCTGTTAACATAGCCACATCAGTCTCAATGATTTATATTACAATATACTAGTATTACTTCCCTGTGTCTTGTAATTTGTCTATAAAATCGTTTTTATTAACCCCTTAAGGACTCAGCCCTATTTCACCTTAACCACTGAGGAAGGGGATACTTTAGCCCCGAAACGCATCTGGTCTGACCCCCCAAGCTTATGTGAGTGCACCACATCGAGTATAATAAGGAACAACTCTGAGCCGATCTGAAACTTCGCCCGGAAGGTGGGAATAGCTTATCTGGATCTTAACAAGCGGGATCGCGGGCAGTCTTTGAACCAAGCTGCAAACAAGGAAGCCATCCGACCGAAGTAAGAGAAGCGGGAGTAAGTTTTGATAGACGGCAGAGGCTTTTACCTGGATGTTATAAGCCTCCAACACCGGTAAGACCGTTTCCTAACTTAAAGTCAGTATACCTCTAGACTTATTCTGGACCTAAAGCGGGACGCCGCTAGGCCAGTTACACAGCAGGACATTGTCTGCGACCATTTTACCTGTCCACAAGTCCGACTAAAAATTGTGTAAACAGCGATACATTGCTACCTCATACTGGGGACAGTACCGGAAGAGTTTAGGCTATGTTACATCTTGATACCCTAGTTTTCCAAGGAATTTGAGCTATTTAAACCTTTTATCTTGATCCATTATTTATTTTTAATATTGGGACCAATTTTACTGTGATATTTTTCTAATTGTGACATTTGTCCTTTTACTGTTGCCAACGCAGAACTATTGACTAACCACTACGAATTTATTGTATTCTTATGGCCATTGTACCGAATATGTACTTCATGTGAAGCGATAATTTTATTCACCTTTGTACACAGCATACTAGATCTAACTTTGCTGATACAGTTTTTAAGGCGGTGAGTCACAGAGGATATACATTATAACCTCTCCTCGAGTGACTTCCCTTTGAGAATTGCCAGCAACATTGTGTGAATTTTCTGGATTATTAACAGCAACATTGTGTCAGAAATCATAATTAATGTGTTTTATTTTTACTATTTCGATTACTTGAATAAAAATTAGGAACCAAATATCTTAGGAGTGCCCAGTCTTTCTATTTATAATTCTTGTTCTTATTATAGCAGCGGGGTGACGCTGCGGGACTGAGAGCACCCTGTTTGGTGTATCAACCACCCTGTGCATCCTTCTAATACATTATATTTTTTTTAAAATCATGTTTTAGTGTCTCCATATTCTGAGAGCCATTGTACTTTTTGTGATGTAAGGTGACAAAAAATTGTTTATTTAGCACAGTTTTTATTTTTTATTTTTTATTTTTTACGGTGTTCATCTGAGAGGTTAGGTCATGTGATATGTTTATAGAGCCGGTCTATACAGACGCGGCGATAACTAATATGTCAACTTTTTTTTTTTCCCCTATTTTTTACTAATTCTTTTTACTTTATTTGGGGAAAATGACGTTTTTGTTTATTTTTACTTGAAACTTTTAATTTTTGGGGGGGGAAACTTTTTTTTTTAACATTTTTTTTCACTTTACTTTTTGTTCCACTTTGGGACTTGAACTTTTGGGGGTCTAATCCCTTTTACAATGCATTCCAATACTTCTGTATTGGAATGCATTTGCTGTATGAGTAATACTGTGTGTATTACTCATACAGCTTTCGGCCTGTGAGATCCAGGGGGCTGGATCTCACAGGCTCGTCACCGGAAGGCAGCGCAGATGCCTAAGGAAGGCATCGTGCTGCCTTCCATGCCATCGGGTCCCCCCTACAGCCGCATGGGGACCCGATGGCACCGCCGACTGACGGACAAGGTAAAACCGCAAACCGCAGGTCTAAATTGACATCCCCCAGCGTTGTGACAGGATGCCCGCTGAATGATTTCAGCGGACATCCTGCACCGATTAACCCCCGCCGCACTGCAATCTAATTTTTAACTTAGGACGTACCGGTACGCCCTGGGTCCTTAAGGACTCGACAAACATGGCGTACCGGTACATCCAAAGACCTTAAGGGGTTAATATGCAAATTACCTAAATAAGGAGCCCACGGGGCTGTCCCTCTGTCCGTTGGAGCCCAGCCGCACTGCTTCTCCTTTAGCCCAGCACCACCCCACTGCTAATTTATTCACTCCTCATCGCCGACCTCATATGCCTGGTGCGCCGTAATCTCGTGCATGCACCATGGAAAGACCTGTCAGTGCCCGCGCTGTGTCCTGGCATCGGCCTCACAGAACACATTGCGCATGCGCTGACTGGTCTTTCCACGGCACATGCACGAGATTACGGCACACCAGGCATATGAGGTCGGCAATGAGGCGTGAATAAATTAGCAGTGGGGCGGTGCTGGGCTCAAGCACCGGCTGGGCTCCAACGGACAGATGGACAGCCCCTTGCGCTCCTTATTTAGATAATTTGCATATTAATAAAAGCGATTTTATAGACGAATTACAAGACACAGGGCAGTAATACTGTAGTATATAATAAGGCTGTTAGCAGCCTGCATTTGTGGGAGGGGCGTCTGGCTATTTATCCCCCCTACCTGCCGCTCAGCCAGGCGCCCGAGCCTCACGCATACCTGCAGTATACCTCCACTTCCGACCCGAGTCCTTGCTTCCGGTATCCCGTGCGCACGCACTATCCCGGGCGCACGCACCGCCGACGTCCGGACTGCCGCTCGCCAGGCTATCAAGTAATCAGGGGCACAGCTGGCTCCGCTCTAGCTGTGCCTCACGCCTGGCCTCTGGCCCCTGGAGGTTTGAGTTAGGGGCTGCTCTTCCCCGGCATGATCCGCACGCATGTCGGGGAAGCGGCATCTGGTTTGAGCTGCTCTGCCGGTCACACGCCGACACGATTTGGGGAATCATAATTGAGTCTCATTTTAGGTTGGCAGTTTGCGCTTCACTTGCACCATGCAGGAACTTACCGGTTTGCCCCCTGCTGGTGCACGCTTTGTTCACCGCCCCCCCCCCCCCCCCGGCATGTTGCGCTCGCACGAGTGCGGGCGGCAGGGTTGGGGGAGCGGCATGCTAGTCAGGGAACCGCCGGTCACATGCCGGCTCAGCATGAGAGCCTATGGTGATAAAATTAGTGTCAGAGGTTGTTTGTGCATGTAACCATGCTTTTTGCACGCCTTTAATTCTGGTTTTGGGATGCAGGTTGGCCTCCCGCTTTAGGAGGGGCGCAGTTTATTGGGGTTCCCTGCCAAATCACCTGGGGCTCTGTACGTTTAATTTCAAAGCTTACCTGCCCTGCATCACTATACCTGAATTAGCGATTCGCATGCTTTCACTTTTTCGGTCTCAGGAAACAGTGGTTTTCTCGTTTTCTGGTTCAAATCTGCTTCTGTCTCCTGGTCTTTACGTATGGCCGGGGTCCCCTGGCCCCCCCGGGATCTCAGTGCCTCCCGGATCGCCCAGGTTGTCAGTTTTTCCTGGATCGCCCAGGTTGTCAATGTTCCTGGATCACCCAGGTTGTCGGGGTCCCTAGTTCGCCCGGGTTGTCAGGTTCCCTGGATCGCCCAGGTTATCAGTGTCCCTGGATCGCTCAGGTTGTCAGGGTCCCTGGATCGCCCAGGTTGTCAGGGTCCCTGGATCGCCCAGGTTGTCAGGGTCCCTGGATCGCCCAGGTTGTCAGGGTCCCTGGATCGCCCAGGTTGTCAGGGTCCCTGGATCGCCCAGGTTGTCAGGGTCCCTGGATCGCCCAGGTTGTCAGGGTCCCTGGATCGCCCAGGTTGTCAGGGTCCCTGGATCGCCCAGGTTGTCAGGGTCCCTGGATCGCCCAGGTTGTCAGGGTCCCTGGATCGCCCAGGTTGTCAGGGTCTCTGGATCGCCCAGGTTGTCAGGGTCCCTGGGTTGCCCAGGTGGTTAGCATCCCTGGTTCGCCCAGGTTCTGTCTTCGGTTAAATGTCAGTGTCCCTGGATCGCCCAGGTTGTCAGTGTCCCTGGATCGCTCAGGTTGTCAGGGTCCCTGGATCGCCCAGGTTGTCAGCTTCTCTGGATCGCCCAGGTGGTCAGCGTCCCTGGATCGCCCAGGTTGTCAGCGTCCCTGGATCGCCCAGGTTGTCGGCGTCCCTGGATCGCCCGGGTTGTCGGGGTCCCTGGATCGCCCGGGTTGGCAGGGTCCCTGGATCGCCCGGGTTGTCAGGGTCCCTGGATCGCCCGGGTTGTCAGGGTCCCTGGATCGCCCGGGTTGTCAGGGTCCCTGGATCGCCCAGGTGGTCAGCGTCCCTGGATCGCCCAGGTGGTCAGCGTCCCTGGATCGCCAAGGTTCTGTCTTCGTTTAAATGTCAGTGTCTCTGGATCGCCCAGGTTGTCAGCGTCCCTGGATCGCCCAGGTTGTCAGCGTCCCTGGATCGCCCAGGTTGTCAGCGTCCCTGGATCGCCCAGGTGGTCAGCGTCCCTGGATCGCCCATGTGGTCAGCGTCCCTGGATCGCCCAGGTGGTCAGCGTCCCTGGTTTGCCCAGGTGGTCAGCGTCCCTGGATCGCCCAGGTTCTGTCTTTGTTTAAATGTCAGTGTCTCTGGATCGCCCAGGTTGTCAGTGTCCCTGGATCGCCCAGGTTGTCAGTGTCCCTGGATCGCCCAGGTTGTCAGTGTCCCTGGATCGCCCAGGTTGTCAGTGTCCCTGGATCGCCCAGGTTGTCAGTGTCCCTGGATCGCCCAGGTTGTCAGTGTCCCTGGATCGCCCAGGTTGTCAGTGTCCCTGGATCGCCCAGGTTGTCAGTGTCCCTGGATCGCCCAGGTTGTCAGTGTCCCTGGATCGCCCAGGTTGTCAGTGTCCCTGGATCGCCCAGGTGGTCAGCGTCCCTGGATCGCCCATGTGGTCAGCGTCCCTGGATCGCCCAGGTGGTCAGCGTCCCTGGATCGCCCAGGTTCTGTCTTCGTTTAAATGTCAGTGTCTCTGGATCGCCCAGGTTGTCAGCGTCCCTGGATCGCCCAGGTTGTCAGCGTCCCTGGATCGCCCAGGTGGTCAGCGTCCCTGGATCGCCCAGGTGGTCAGCGTCCCTGGATCGCCCATGTGGTCAGCGTCCCTGGATCGCCCAGGTGGTCAGCGTCCCTGGTTTGCCCAGGTGGTCAGCGTCCCTGGATCGCCCAGGTTCTGTCTTTGTTTAAATGTCAGTGTCTCTGGATCGCCCAGGTTGTCAGTGTCCCTGGATCGCCCAGGTTGTCGGTATCCCTGGATCGCCCAGGTTGTCAGTGTCCCTGGATCGCCCAGGTTGTCAGTGTCCCTGGATCGCCCAGGTTGTCAGTGTCCCTGGATCGCCCAGGTTGTCAGTGTCCCTGGATCGCCCAGGTTGTCAGTGTCCCTGGATCGCCCAGGTTGTCAGTGTCCCTGGATCGCCCAGGTTGTCAGTGTCCCTGGATCGCCCAGGTTGTCAGTGTCCCTGGATCGCCCAGGTTGTCAGTGTCCCTGGATCGCCCAGGTTGTCAGTGTCCCTGGATCGCCCAGGTTGTCAGTGTCCCTGGATCGCCCAGGTTGTCAGTGTCCCTGGATCGCCCAGGTTGTCAGTGTCCCTGGATCGCCCAGGTTGTCAGCGTCCCTGGATCGCCCAGGTGGTCAGCGTCCCTGGATCGCCCAGGTGGTCAGCGTCCCTGGATCGCCCAGGTGGTCAGCGTCCCTGGATCGCCCAGGTGGTCAGCGTCCCTGGATCGCCCAGGTGGTCAGCGTCCCTGGATCGCCCAGGTGGTCAGCGTCCCTGGATCGCCCAGGTGGTCAGCGTCCCTGGATCGCCCAGGTGGTCAGCGTCCCTGGATCGCCCAGGTGGTCAGCGTCCCTGGATCGCCCAGGTGGTCAGCGTTCCCGGATCGCTCAGGTGGTCAGCGTTCCCGGATCGCTCAGGTTGTCAGCGTTCCCGGATCGCTCAGGTTGTCAGCGTTCCTCACCTTTTATGGATTCCTCCGGCCCGGTGAGGTTCTGGCGGGTTCAAATCGCCATAACCATCCTCTGAAGCAGCATCTGTTATGGGGCCAGGGCCATTACACTCCCCTGCTACCTTCCACCAAAACCATTCAGACGGGACCCCCTTCTGAGGTAAATTCTATCCCACGCTGAACGATTGGTGCCCAGTTCAGGTGCTGCATCAACTGCTAGCCCTCATCCAAGGTTCATCACCAGATATCCCGCTCCTGCCACACGCAGGCAAGCTTCTCAGCACCCTCAGTTTATATCTTTCGTCCGTGCCCTCGCCCAGGGTCTAGGCTATGACCCCAAGGTAAATTCGGGCCACTCATGTCGCTAGGGGCAGACTCCGCTGCTTCTCGGCATCAGGTGCCAGCTCATGTCATCCGGTCCATGGGGCGGTGGCGGCCCTCCTGCTTCACTAGGTATATACCCAATCCTCGAGTAGAGATATCTCGTGCCTTTCGATCACTGGCTTTGTAGTTTGCAAAAAGTGTTGTACCTAACTGATGTTTTTTGCCCCCTTTTTCACTGGTGTACCCGCGCCGTGGCTCCCGGCACAATTCAGCCACTATGTTCAGGGCAGGTGTTTCTGCGTGCGCCGACATTGTCCTAGCCCTGACCATAAATAATAAGGCTGTTAGCAGCCTGCATTTGTGGGAGGGGCGTCTGGCTATTTATCCCCCCTACCTGCCGCTCAGCCAGGCGCCCGAGCCTCACGCCCCTCCCTCCCGCCCTTTTTCTCTAAACTCCCTTCAGGTATGCCCCCTTTTTCACTGGTGTACCCGCGCCGTGGCTCCCGGCACAATTCAGCCACTATGTTCAGGGCAGGTGTTTCTGCGTGCGCCGACATTGTCCTAGCCCTGACCATAAATTGTAATATATATCGTGAAGACTGATGTGGTCATGTTAACATCTCAGTAAGTGAAATTCTGGTGACAGAATCCCCTTAATCCATCGCCTGGTTTGATTGAACTTGTATGGGCAGTGTGGACAACTGTAACGGCCAATATGGACTCAAATGTGTATGGCGGTGTCTGTAAACAGATCGTTCGCCAGATGTTTGTTAAACTACTGTTCAACCATCCACAAAATGTAATGTGTATGGTCACCATTACTCTGATAGCCCCATTGTAGACTAGAATCCACATCTGCATAACTTACAAATAAGTACAGTTTATCATTTCTAATTTAGCTGCATAAACGTGCAGGTCACTTGGCTGATCCACTGCCAGTTTGTGCTGGATTATGATGTCACCCCTACCCCACCCACACACAAGGGAATTCAGCAGGACCTGCCCTCTCTCCCCACTCTGTACCAGCGATAACCTCAAGTGCCCCCTGTCCACGCTACAAACACTAGCTGTAAGTAGCCACACTGTATAAGTCTCTCTCAGCAGATTGATTTAAGACAGGTTCAGCGACAGCAGAATGATGAACTTCATGAATCCACCATGGCGTGGCTGACCTCTGTGACTGTGTAGTTCAAGGAAGGCTGTCTGCTGATTAGTGGAGCAACAGCTAGAAGCCCCTACTAATTGCTTCTCCACCATTCAGTACAGAGACTACCTTTCAGAGATTCCAACACTAGGATCATAAGGATATTGCCCTCTGGATGCAATGTAGGGTTGAAATTAGAACATAACTCCGGCCTTTTCATTGTGGAGATGGGAGTACATCCTCCATGTGTAGATCCTTGGTCATTCTGTGCCTTTTTGATGCTGGGAATTGACTGAAAGGCAATGCCGCTTTTTGTTTCATCCTTTAAATTCAAGCATGAATGTAATACCTGTAGAGATGAACGAATTTTTGAAAATTCTTTTCAGTAAGAAAATTGTATTAGTGTCCAAATCAATTCTACTGAAATTGGTTTATGACACTCCCAGGTCTCTCTTTTTTTTTTTTTTTTTTGCTAGTCTTTCTTTTTTATTTTCTCAAATTTTCTCTCTCTCCCCTTTTAAGCTCTTAAACTCAATGACAGCAATAGTAAATGCATAGAGTATAAAGCTATAGGTAAAGCATGGTTGACAGTGTTAACAAATAGCCCGTTTAAAAATAAACTGTGCCATCTGATTTGTCATCCTTTATAAAATGAAAAAAAAAAAAAAACATTACAAAAGTTATACCTTATTCGAGGCAGATAGTGTTTAAACACACTATTACAGGGGAAAACAGTGACTTTTTCTGAACAAGCGTCCAAAAATTCTCACTTTTCTAGAGAGCAGAAGCAGTACAGTGTGGATGTGGAACCTGACAGACAAGGCAGGAGATGCTTGGCTATGTACCAGTATTAGTATTTTTTATTAGTAATAGCCGTACCAACAGCATCAGCAGTATAGTTTAGAACCTGACAGACAGAAGATGTGCGGCTGTGGGCGGTGGTGGCAGTAGCAATACAGTATGGAACATAATGACAGGTGCAATGGCAAGATAGGAACAGCGATAAATAGCCGCTGTCAGCAATGGCTGATCTATTCAGCAAGAGGTGTGTGAAAATCCTCAAGACTCCATGCCACAGTTTTGTCTGTTTGGATGTGACAATGACACATACATGATGAATACCCACTCTAATAGTACACTGGACAGTACACCAATAACAAACAGGGCTAGTTCCAGCCACTGTTCCAGTTTGCATGCAGTTAAGTCCATGGGGTCAGGGAACAGGGTGTGTGCCAAGAAATGGCACAGCCCAGGCAGGACTGAACCTGGTTGTTTAGGTGGTGCATATCCAATTACTGATGTGCATCAGTTAGACTTAGCCCTTGAAAAAAATGCTCCATCATGTTCATCAAACTAAACTGGCTGCTGCTGGCTAATTGTAGCAGAGATAGTGGGAAGTTGGTGACTAAGCAAAGGGTGGAGCTGGAAAATGTGGGCTACAGGCTTCTGCCTAACAAAAGCTGTACCCTGGTAATACAAGACTTTTTTTTTGGAGGAGGAAAACATTCTTCTATTTTGCATTAAAGGGTTATCCTGGAAAAGACAATGATGACATCCTCAGGATAGGTCGTCATTATCATATCAGCGGGGGTCTTAGTTCTGGCATCCCCATCAATCAGCTGTTTCAGGGAGCTTCTGCACTCAAAGCTCTGGTGAACGATACATCATATAGTGGCAGTGCTAGGTATTGCACCTCAGCCCCATTGACTTGAATGTACAGTGATGTCACTGGCCTAGGAAGAAGCTGTGGTGCTCAAGACCTCTTATAACAGCTGACTGGCAGGGATCCCAGATGCTGTACCCCTGCAGATCTAATACTGATGACTAGAGAGAGAGAATTTCTCGAAAAAGATTCAATTCGATCTAAATTTATTTGTGACGAATCGCGTTAAAAACAGCTATTTACTGGATGCAGAGAGCATGTATAGTGGTGTAGAACACTGTGCCTTGCAGTAACACGCATAAGGAGTATGCTGTGGTAGTAAAACAATACTGTAAGTCAGTTTGACAAGCAGATGACCGGCGTTGCTCTTAGAATCACTGCACATTTCACTTATTTAGGTAGTTACGGGGCCAAAACTGACTAAATAACTCAAGTGTGAACTCAGCCTTACAGGTCGATGTTAGGGCCAGGTATAAAGAACCGCGCAGAGTCCCAAGATCCTACTGTAGCATGAAAGAGCGCACTCCTTTTGCACTGTCGTCAGCTGATTCCACATAGATGTCTACAGAACCTGATCTCATATCCGAAGTGACCAACACATCTTCAAACCGCCCTCTTCTTGCATGTGCTGTAGGATTGGTACATGCAACTATTTCTCTGTGGGTGGAAATTTCTCTGCCAGCGCCCACAACAGCAGAATGCAGCATCTCTCGAAGCAAGGCCTGGAAATGCTGCATTCTGACAGCCCTCTGTGATGCTGGTAACATGTCCGCCATTTTGTGTTTGTACCAGGGGTCTAAGTACGTTGCCACCTAGTACTGGTCCTTGCCCTTTATGCTTTTTATATGGGGGTCCCTCTTCAAACACTGGAGCATGTGGCCCCCATTTGCACTAAATTGGAAGCGTTGGAATGGCCTAGCTCCTGCTCATCGCCCAGGAGAATGTCATCCTCGGTCTCCTCCCCCCATCCAACGACAACACCAGGGATCCCAGAAAAGTTTAAAACCTGCTCTTCTTGCTCCTCCTCCTCATCCTCCCCCCAAGCACCATCCTCCTCTGACTCCTCTTTAGACTCCTGCTGACTTGTCTCAGATGGAGTAGCCCCTCTTGGGAATTCATCCAGCATTGCGACTTCCTCATCTTCCTGCTCCTGCTCCTCGATGGCTTGATCAATGACATGATGCAATGCACACTCCAGAAAGAAGGCATAAGGTACAATGTCACTGATGGTGCCCTGGCTTTGATGACCAGTTTGATGATCTCATCAAATGGCCGCAGAAGTCTGCATGCGTCGCGCATGAGCAGCCACTGGCGCGGTGAAAAAAAAAACAATCTCCCTAGAACCTGTCCTGCCGCAGAGTTCGCACAGGTAGTCAATAACTGCAGCCTATCGTGCATATACAAGGTGGGGTTCCAGAGCGTCAGGCAGTCAAAAATCAGACGTCTGACAGGCAAATGGTGTCGCCGCTGAACGCCAGCAAGGCAAGCTATGGCCATGTAAGTCTTGGATTTGTCCAATTTGTCAACTAATTGCTGCACGACTAAGTTCAGGACGTGTGCCATGCACGGCACGTGTGTCATTTTGCCCTGTTTCAGCGCGCTCAGCAGATTGGCACCATTGTCGCACACCACTTTACCAACTGTGAAATTGAGCAGGGTTAGCCACTGATCGGCCTGTAACTGCAGAGCTGAAAGCAGTGCAGGACCGGTATGGCTCTTGGCTTCCAGGCACAACAGCCGCAGCACAGTATGGCAACGTCTCACCTGGCACGGAGCTGAGGTAGTGCAGCGGAAGAGGCTGTAGAGGTGGAAAAGGAGTCAGCCGAGGAGGAGAGGGAGGTTGGAGTAGGAGGAGGAGAAGAAGAGGCAGGCCTGCATGCAATCCGTGGCGGTAACACCAAATCCACATGGGTGCCATGGGTTGCATGCTTGAAAGCCGTCAGAAGGTTCACCCAGAGGGCAGTAAAAGTTATGTACCTTCCCTGCCCATGCTTGCTAGAACACGTGTCTGTAGTCAGATGTATCTTGGCCCGACACAGTGTGCCAGAGATACATTCACTTGCCGCTGAACATGGCCATATAGCTCTGGGATACCCTTCTGGGAGAAACATTTCCTTCCGGGGACCTTCCATTGTGGTGTGCCAATGGCCAGAAATTTTCTAAAGGCCTCCAAGTCCACCAGTTTATATAGCAGTAGTTGGCGGGCTAGCGGTTCCGACAAGCCGGTGGTCAGCAGTTGGGCAAGAGGGTTATCCGGCGTCATCAACTTTTTACGTTCGAACATTTGGGCCACGGAAGCCTGCTTTTTGCCAGATGAACGCGACGACGGCACGGTGGAAGGTGGAGTGGAGGACAAATGTAAGGAGAAGGAGAAGAGGCAGGACGTGGACTGCCGGGAATGTGGCTTTATGTGTTCTGACTGTGTTGCTCCCACTGGGCTCGGTGATGGGAGGCCAGGTGCCTTCCTAAGGCGGTCGTCCCTAGGTGAGTGTTGGGCTTACCACGACTTATGCATTGACAGCACAGGCTGCAGATGGCAACACTATTGTCAGCAGCTGACACGTTAAAAGAAGCCCACACTGCGGAGCCATGTGCCAGCGTCCTGGGAGCGCCAGATGTGACCATGCATGGTGGATGGCTCGCTCCAGATACATTTTCCTTCTGTGCACTGAGAGTTCTGCCTGCTTCTCCTCTTTCTCCCTATCTGCTGCTCCTTCTCTCCCTCTGAACTCCCCTCCTCTTCCTCTCTTGTGGGCACCCACGTGACGTCCATCGACACGTCATCATCGTCACCTTCACCACCACTGACATTAGAGAGCTCAGAGTAGGCAGCAACAGCGGGGACAACCCTCCTTGGGCTGATCTGGGTACTGTCGTCAGACCAAATAAGTAAATAAAAAGGAAGTTAATACACCCCAAAAACGGCTGTAATTTTGTCACTTCACCACACAACGGCAAATAATACTTTATTTTGCCACTAATACACGCCAAAAAAGGCTTTAGAATATATAACTGCACTGCTGAACGGCGAATAATATATATTTTTTTACCACTAATACACACCAAAAAGGGCTGTAATTTTCTCACTTCACCACACAATGGCTAATAAGCCCTTTTTTATTTTTTACCACTTATAAACGCAAAAAAAAGCTTTTAAACATATAACTGCACCTCTGAACGGCAAATTATACTTTTTTGCCACTAATACACGCAAAAAAGGGCTGTAATTTTCTCACTTCACCAGACAATGGCTAATAAGCTCTTTTTTTTCCCAAAAAAGGCTTTGAAACATATAACTGCACCGCTGAAAGGCAAATACTTTTTTTTTGCCACTAATACACACCAAAAAGGGCTGTAATTTTCTCACTTCACCACACAATGGCTAATAAGCCCTTTTTTTACCACTTATACACACCCAAAAAGGCTTTAGAACAGAGAACTGCACCGCTGAACGGCAAATGATAAATTTTGTTGCCACTAATACACAACAAAAAAGGCTTTAGATCATATAACCGCACCACACAAGGGCTAACAAGATATAGACATTTTTCCTAATAATACACCCTATTAATGGATGTATCACACAGAACTTGCACCCCAATAACAAGAACGGTATGGGAAAATGCCTAAAGTACCCAAAGGTGGCCAGCCAATGGCTGGTGAAGATTAAGATATGAGAATTGAGATATGCCCTTTAAGATTCAGGGGATCTACTGAGCCAGCAAACCAAAACTCTGGGCGAGAATCTGCGTGGAGGGACAGAGCTACTATGGCAGCTAGGCCCCCAAGAAAGAGGGGAGTGGGAGGCGGATACACACACTGGGACAGGTGAGCAGAGTGTCTGCAGGCCGTCGCTTTAACATTACCCTCTCTTTACATCTCTTTTTTCGTCCAAAAATCTTTTCAGAGCAACAGCAGCATTAATGTCCTTTCCTCTGGGCAAAAATCTTTCCAATCCACCAGGAAGTTTTTACCACTTTCTTCATATCCTGAATATGCTTGACTTCATACTCCAACAGGAGTAGGAGCATTAAACGAATATCTGGAGTTACAGATGAACACAGGCTTGAAAAGGGACACATGAAAAGAATTAGAGATGCAAAGAGAAGAAGGCAAATGTACCTTGTTATTGACTAGGTTCAACTTGTATACAGATAAAGTTATAAGCCCCTTGGAGATCCAACTTCATGAACATTCTGACTCTGTGACTCTTTTGTCTAAGAAAAAGCTACCTCCTCCTGACTTGTGGGTAAATCCTCTCTTAAAGTTCTCTTTAATATAATCTGACATGGCCTGCGTCTCAGGCAGAGACAGTGGGTTGACACAGTCACATGGTGGACCAGTTGCAGGCAACAGATGGACAGGAACATGAAAGCTGAGCCAGGGTAACCCCACCAGGAGAGGGCTTACAGACCAGGGCAGGATGTAGAATGTTATCTTTTCTAAGTACAGCCGTCCCACCTGGAGGTCCATGGGAACCATGGCATACTGAAGTTGTGTCGAAAGGTAGTCCATTGACAGACTCCGGGGGCAGTGAGGGGGAAATTGCAATGTGTGGGCAGTGTGGAGGAAACTATTGTGTGGGGGCAGTGTGGGGGAAATTGCTATGTGGGGCAGTGTTGGGAAAAATATTGTGTGGGGGCAGTGTGGTAGAAATTGCTATGTGGGGGCAAATTTCTATATGGGGACGTGTGGGAGAAATTACAATGTGGGGATAGTGTGGGGAAATTGCTATGTGGGGACAAATTACTATATTGGGCAGTGCGGGGGAAATTACTATGTAGGGGCAGTGTGGGGGAAATTACTGTATAGGGCAAATTGCTGTGTGGGGGCAAACTACTATATGGGGACAGTTTGGGGGAAATTACTGTGTGGGGGCAAATTACTATGGTGGGATTACTATGTGGGGGCAGTATGGTGGAAATTACTATATGGGGGTGTTGCTATTAGGGAGGCACTGTAGGGACAATTCTATTATTTTTGGGGACACTATACATGGATTATTGCCTGGAGCACAATAGAGGGTGGTATTATTACTCGGGGCACTCTAGGGGACATTATAGCTGCTGTGGACACTATAGGGACATTTGGGGTAATTTATCAAACTGGTGTAAAGCAGAACTGGCTTAGTTGCCCATAGCAGCCAATCAGGTTCCACCATTCATTTTTGACAGCTCTTTTGGAAATCCAGTTATACTTTACACCAGTTTGATAAATGACTCCAATTATGTCTATTAGGGTCACTATTTTTTCAGCAGTATAGTACCTGGGGCATACCAAAATGCAGTTGAGTGTTATTTCAGAAGCAATTCCAGTAATAGACCTAGTTGCTCTACGTGAATAACTAATCTCATTTGACTCCAGCTACAAAAATATTCATAAAGGCTTGTTGGATGGCAGTGATGATGAGGAGAGTGAAGAATTGGTTTCAGATTTGGAAGAGCAACATGCCAGCTCTAGATCTGAGCCATCTACTTCTACGGCTGCTGTAAAGAAGGACTCCTGCAAGAACTACATGTCTTGTGCTTTCAAACTACTGTATCAGTACCGATTGTGTCCAGCGGCCTTTGAGCATCTCTTCTTGGCATACCAATATTTAATTACACTGAGCACTACACAGTGTACGAGTGAAAGATGCTTTTCCAAGTTAAAAATATTAAAGTCAAGACTAAGATCATCTCTTTCACAGCAAAACCTGGAGCCATTGATGCTCATTGCAATAGAAAAGCAAGTTGCACTAAACATAAGGAGTGAGAAAGATAAAATCGTTTACTTTTAATGAGTGAGTTTTTTTTTTTTTATTTAGCTTGTATGTGTGTATATTTTACAGACACTTGTTTCCTAATATTCTGTGCAGGATGTGTTCTAAAATATGCTGTCAACCATTCAAATGTTTACAATTTTTACAGTGTTTTTTATGATGCACTTTTTTCTTTTTTTAAGATGCACTGTAATGTGTTGAAATTGATGCTCACATTTAGGTAATAGGAAAAAAATTGCTGTATTTTCTGCTATGTAAGTTTTCATATTCTATATTTTGTTATCTTATTGAAATGTTCAGCTAAGAAGACATTTGTTACACCTGTTATATTTTGTTAATTTATTAAAACCTTCATTTTGGAAATGTACAATTGTTACAACTTATTTAATGTAAGTATTTCAATTTTTTTTAATTTTTTATTAGTAAACATTGAACATAGTGAAGAAAAATTCTGTAACAAGTGTAGGTGATGTGGGCGGCGCGATATGTGGGTGGGAATGTGTATGGGTGTGGCTTGAGGGTGGGCGGGGACACAGGGGCCCCATAATCTCCTATTGCCCGGGGGCCCCATGATTTGTCAGTCCGCCCCTGAACCAAAACATGAAGCTAAAGATAGAATTATGGAATAAACAGTCAAGACCAACTGTCAGAAACGTACATACCGCTGGAACTAAGAAATAGAAATCTCAAGTACCATTCTGTTACTGCAAGTCTAGTTGAAGTAAAGAAAAGTTAAACTTCACAAAGTCTGGACTTCCTTTTGTTCACTTCAACTAAATCTCTGCACGGAGACTGTCCCCAGGAAGCGAAAGGCTGAAGGTAGGGACCCCGTGACACAAAACATGTTTGCTGCTTTTAAATGATTCAATAAAAGCCCAATCTTATTAAACCACCATGCTAAATCAACTTTCTGCATACATGTGTCATACTGTTTGGGCTGTCCGGATCCTGTGCACTCGGTGAGGTGAGCTGATTGACTTTCATATTCTACAAGGGGTAATACCTGCTTGTTGTGGAGAAGAGGGAGTCATGGAAGGCATCTATTAAAATGGTTATAGGGCCCTTCAGAGGTATGACGACCCCTCTTCAATTAATCGTTGGAGGCAGTACCTGGACAGATCTGTCATGTTGAAATGGTGCAAAGGGCCATCCAAGGCCCTTTGCTCCTTGCAGTTAATGTTCATGATGTTCTATAAATCTGATATTTGACAAGAAGTTTCTTATATTTTGGGAGTTATTTACTATAGATTGGTGTTTCACCAACCAATTTATTAAGAGACACACGCATATTAATACATTTGTCATATCTTCTGCTCTCCATGCACAGGAAATTAAATCTACTCTGGCCATTTCTGGTGAAATGTGCCTGCCTTCTCCCAACCACACCCTGCTAATGTTTTGGAAATGTGGTGAGGGTGTCGGAAAAAAAACAGTAACAAATTTTGTTGATAGCTGTATAGCTACTGTATAATAATTCACTATAAAGTCTGTTATTATAATTAATAAGGAACCTGCCGTGGCCATTATTTTTCTTGAACCACACAGTGTCCAGAGTGTCATTAAACAGAGGATGATGAGGTTTGAGGGTTGCACACAGTATGCTCCAAATATTCTACAGTATCCCTAGTCATGTGTAAGGCCAGTTTCTCCCTGTCCAGTTTGATTATCCTATGATATAATAAACTAGGGTTCCATGAGAATTGATTGACTGAGAGTTGATCACTTACCAGTGATAAAGTTGGCCTTGGAGGTGGACTGGCCATATTGTTGCTCTATATACTTGGGTAAGTAAGTTACGAATCCAAGAAAGCTGTTCATTTGAAAGAGAGTCATTATAATCAAGATACTGTAAAGCGGATTACAAACCAGAGCCTTCAGGGAGAGGAAGAAGCCTGTAGGAGAGAGAAGAAAGTCGGCGGTCACTAGGAATATTCATCAGGGCTACCATTTTCCCCCTTCGTGCGATAATATTATTTCCCACTCATCACATGGAACTTTTATCCCTCCCACAATACATTTAGTTGGCATCACGGACTGATACATTATTTTAGCATAACAGTTCTGGGATCATTAGGCTGTGTAGCTCTTAAGAATTGATCTCTGACATGAGGATCATCAGCTACTACTCCCAGTGAAGGTAGTTAGGGCATGCTAGGAGTTGAAGTTCCACAGGTCATATGCTGATCAAAAAAACTGAAGTACCATTGTGAATCCACATTGCAGCAGTTTTCCACAGGCTCTAAGCAGCACAGCTTACACTCCACATTCCCCATAGCACTGAATCACACATAAAAGATGTATACCTTATGTGAATAAAGCTACAATATTTTTTAAGGAAAGTTCTGCAAACTTTGTGCTTTAATTCCTCACCATTTTCAAGATGCCTGCTTGCTATCAGTGACTTTATTATTGTTTCTATCCAGAGCCTGAAATCCTTTCGGTCTTGTAACAATGTGTCAGTGAAGACAATCAACTGCAACAAAAATCTTTACTTGCCTGCACCTAAACCATTCACTTACACATTCCCTGTGATCTCACCATTTACTGTGGCTTTTTCATCACACTCAGTTACTTTAAGCTTCTGTTCTTCAGGGGAGGGCTGTGTCTTTTTCGTCAACATACTCTTAGGCAGGAAGC
Organism: Bufo gargarizans; assembly: GCF_014858855.1. Classification (NCBI taxonomy): domain Eukaryota; kingdom Metazoa; phylum Chordata; class Amphibia; order Anura; family Bufonidae; genus Bufo; species Bufo gargarizans. The sequence goes on from NC_058081.1 coordinate 529,447,687, forward strand.
AGAAAGGAATTCCCGAAATTAGCATAAGGACTCCGCCCAACAGGAACCCGATCCACCAGGCCCCAACCCATCGTGTGTCTTGTGGTGTAATAATCACTGTGTCTACAAGAGAGAGAGAGACATTTAAGGTTATATGGTATGTAATTTTATTAAAACTAGGGATGAGCGAATTCCCTCATCCCTAATTAAAGCCATTACTATCTGTACCTTATAGATTCTTTATGATTCTTTATAATACGCCTTGTCACGTACAAACTGTATTTGTTATGTATTTTATGACTAAAGTATTACAGGTCCTCCACAGAAGATCAGTCATTGTTTTCTTCAGTATATGTTGTTATGCAGAAATTTATTTACCCCCTTCCCACAAAAGAAAGTACAGTAACTGCCCATCCAGATAGCTAGTGCCTTGCTGAATTTGGACATACAGTTACATCAAGTGCATGGCGGAAACTCAGGACCTGTGCCTGTATTATTCGCAGAGGGTGTCATACAGTGTGACATACAGCTGACAACTCCTGAGATAGTATCTAGTTCCAATCCTGGCAGTTTAACCCTTTAGATCAGTGATGGCTAACCTATGGCACGGGTGCCAGAGGCGGCACTCAGAGCCGTCTCTGTGGGCAACCGCACCATGGGAAAAGTCTATGGTGTACCAATATGCCTTAGACTTTCCCTACCATTCATTAGCACAGGACGCACTATGAACAGCACAGGCAGCACATTGAAGTGATAAAGTACATGGAAGATATACTATAATGGACTGTAGTATTCAGGTTAAATTGCCGGGTTGGCACGTTGCGATAAGTGGGTTTTGGGTTGCAGTCTAGACACTAAAAGGTTCACCATCACTGCTTTAGATCATACAGTCGGTCAATAGCAAAAACAGCGTCTAAATTGTTAACAGGGGACTCCCTTTGTCTAGCCTGTGGCAACCTACAAAGCTGGGTGCCAATGGTTACTCCTCTGGGTTTGCCAGCTTCAGAAGACAATCAACAATCAGATCGTATCTAATAGGGTTAATGACAGTGTAAAACTGACAGGTACAATACATTTCAATATATAACTAGATAACTAATGCAGTGTGTTGTACCAGTAGTCAAGATAGTGCAAGTTCAAGTCTCCAAGAAAAAAATAAAATAAAATATTGTTGAAAAATATGATGATACACAACACAAAAGTAGTAAAACATTAAAAATTTATACAGTCAGGTCCATAAATATTGGGACATCGACACAATTCGAATGTTTTTGGCTCTATACACAACCACAATGGATTAATTTGAAGGGATTTGCATCCAAATCAGATGAATGGTGTAGGAATTACAACAGTTTGCATATGTGCCTCCCACTTGTTAAGGGACCAAAAGTAATGGGACAATTGGCTTCTCAGCTGTTCCATGGCCAGGTGTGTGTTGTTGAAAGGTCCAGAGTTCATTTCAAGTGTGATATTTGCATTTAGAATCTGTTGCTGTCAACTCTCAAGATGAGATCCAAAGAGCTGTCACTATCAGTGAAGCAAGCCATCATTAGGCTGAAAAAAACAAAACAAACCCATCAGAGAGATAGCAAAAACATTAGGCGTGGCCAAAACAACTGTTTGGAACATTCTTAAAAAGAAGGAACGCACCGGTTAGCTCAGCAACACCAAAAGACACAGAAGACCACGGAAAACAAGTGTGGTGGATGACCAAAGAATTCTTTCCCTGGTAAAGAAAACACCCTTCACAACAGTTGGCCAGATCAAGAACACTCTCCAGGAGGTAGGTGTATGTGTATCAAAGTCAACAATCAAGAGAAGACTTCACCAGAGTGAATACAGAGGGTTCACCACAAGATGTAAACCATTGGTGAGCCTCAAAAACAGGAACGCCAGATTAGAGTTTGCCAAATAACATCTAAAAAAGCCTTCACGGTTCTGGAACAACATCCTATGGAGAGATGAGACCAAGATCAACTTATACCAGAGTGATGTGAAGAGAAGAGTATGGAGAAGGAATGGAACAGCTCATGATCCTAAGCATACCACCTCATCAGTGAAGCATGGTGGTGGTAGTGTCATGGCATGGGCATGTATGGCTGCCAATGGAACTGGTTCTCTTGTATTTATTGATGAAGTGACTGCTGACAAAAGCAGCAGGATGAAATCTGAAGTGTTTTGGGTAATATTATCTGCTCATATTCAGCCAAATGCTTCAGAACTCATTGGACGGCGCTTCACAGTGCAGATGGACAATTACCCAAAGCATACTGCAAAAGCAACCAAAGAGTTTTTTTTTAAGGGAAAGCAGTGGAATGTTATGCAATGGCCAAGTCAATCACCTGACCTGAATCCATTTGAGCATGCATTTCACTTGCTGAAGACAAAACTGAAGTTAAAATACACCAAGAACAAGCAGGAACTGAAGACAGTTGCAGTAGAGGCCTGGCAGAGCATCGCCAGGGATGAAACCCAGCGTCTGGTGATGTCTATGCGTTCCAGACTTCAGGCTGTAATTCACTGCAAAGGATTTGCAACCAAGTATTAAAAAGTGAAAGTTTGATTTATGATTATTATTCTGTCCCATTACTTTTGGTCCCTCAACAAGTGGAAGGCACATATGCAAACTGTTGTGATTCCTACACCGTTCACCTGATTTGGATGTAAATACCCTCAAATTAAAGCTGACAGTCTGCACTTAAAGCACATCTAGTTTGTTTCATTTCAAATCCATTGTGGTGGTGTATAGAGCCAAAAATGTTAGAATTGTGTCGATGTCCCAATATTTATGGACCTGACTGTATATCAGTCCTTTAGCAATGTCTCCTCTCTGCAGAGTTTACCAAATAGACATTTTAAATTTCTTTTAAGACATGTTAAATTTCTAGCTTTTCGTCTACTCAGCTCAGGCAGTCCAGATTTTATTAACACACCACCTTATGTCTTGGTGAAAGTGTACAATAACTTTATTGTGTTTCCTGAGACCTGGCACAGGAGTCCATAATGATGTCATAAATGATGCCCTCACTTTTTGACTGCATGTGTCGTTCTACTGTCTGGTAAGTCTGAAGCCTACTGGGCTCAAGCTCCAGATGTCCTGGGCAAAACTGTCTTCTGTGGCAGAAATCAAAACAGGCTTCCTGAGAGCCATAACCTCTGAGAACCGGAAATTCAGCATACAGTGCAAACTCCAAGCTGCATACCAAATCTGATGGAGTAGGATCAGACTTTAATCAGCCTAAAAGGTGAAAACTGCTCCAGCAGAGGGAGCTCTAAGAAAATGAGGTACATCAGAGTTCTGAATAAAGTAAGCTAGGCTAATGGCAGACACAAACTGTCTACCTAGGAAAATCATGGCACATTTAAGATGTTGTTTCTTTCAGAAATGAAGTAATAAATTCTCAACATTGCAGATCACTTTACACCAGGCTAAATAGATCTTGGGAAATCTATACAGATATAATGGATAGAAATTTCATCCCTCATTAGAGGAAAGCTCAGGATGGAAAGAAATGGCCTTAGTATACAGTAGTTTACCAAAGAACAATATCTTGGTGAAATGTTTGGCAATTGTATTAGAAAGAAGCTGTCAGGCAGGAATCTGAAGTACAAAACCACTGATGACAATGCTAGGATTTCCGCTTTCTCATGGCAGATGTCATGGCCAGGAGGAAATAAACTTTTAAGGCCAAATATGTATGTGGGACCTCTTCCAGAGGTTTAAGAGTAGATTAGCTTAAACCTTTTGGAACTAAGGCTAAGTCTCATTTTGACACAGATTTGAATATGGAAGACCACATTTTAGTAAACCTTTCAGGAACCTCTTCACCAAGGGATCTTGTGACAAAGATTTACCCTACGGACAGACATGGCCAAAATTTTGACCTTTGAGTTTGATACACTCAGGATCATCATTGAGTAAAATACCAAGCTGAACAGATTCCCTTGACCCTTATGTAAGATTTTTTGGTGGATTGAGACCTGGTTGTGACAAGGTCATCATGAAAATGTCAGGAAGGCCCCTATGTTGTCAAAGAGGTTGTTCAGTTGAATATCCTCAGGGTTTGACTGGGGTGAGTACCCTAGACACACAATCTGCACTGGTGAATTCTTCAGTTTACATCCTTGACTCATCTGAATGAGTGGGGAAAACATAACCTTTTGATGTATTGAGACCCTGAGTGTGCTAAGTGTGACAAGTCTTCATGACTGCATCACAAAAGCCTCTAGTTAGTAATAAAGGCTGGTCAACCATCAGGTTGTCAGACTGAATCTCTTCAGATTTTGGCAGAGTTGATCTTTTAATTGAATCTGGTCACCATGAGATTTATTTTTTGCAATTCCCACATCCTGGAGATCTGCTTAAAGATCTCTGAATTCAGAGAGCATTCTGCCAGAACTGCTAAACCTTTACTTTGTCGGTCAGCAACAATATTCAGGGAGCCTCAACTAAGTACCGAAGACAAATAAATCAGGTTTTTATTTATTTTATGCATTTATATAGCGCTACTGTATTCCGTAGCACTTTACAGATATTAGCATCACGCTGTCCCCTATGATGCTCGCAATCTGTTCCCTATCAGTATGTCTTTGGAGTGTGGGAGAAAACCAGAGTACCCATAGGAAACCCACATGGGAGAACCTACAAACTCCAGGCAGATGTTGTCCTTGGTCAGATTCTAACCCAAGATCCCAGTGCTACAAGGCACCAGTGCTAACCACTGAGCCACCATGCTGCCCGTTCAATTCTGTCCATGTCATGATCATTTCCATAGCATGGACACAAAATGTTTTTACCATCTGAGGGATTACAGAGCTTGAAATAACAGGGGGCACCTACTGTTCAACCCCTACAGGTTATTTCCACAGGCTCAAAATCTCTCTCTATAGAGGGCATACGTGCCATAAGGCTCAAGTAGCTGTCCCTGTCACTGCTGACATGAGATCTAAGATTCTCTGCTGCCAAGATGCTTAGTGTTGGAGTAACTAGCAACAGTCTCAAGATGATACTTGGCCAATCATCAAGGAATAGAACCACATATATTCTCTGTTCTCTTAAAAACTCAGCACCAGTAGATACCCCTAGAGATTAGCAAACTCCTCAAAATTTGCTTGTGATTTGGCTCCAAATTCATTCTACCCAAATAAAAAGTACTCCAATTGCACTAAAAATTGGTATATGACACTCAAAGGTCTCCTCGAAATAATAAACGCAATGACAGCAATAGTAAATAATGCCAGAGTGGCACTGACATATATAACGATGGGTAAACGCATGGTTGAAGGTGTTAAACAAGCCTTCAGATTTGACATGCTTTTTAATATGAAAAAGTAAAAAAAAAAAAAGATGTCTGCCTTTATTTATACATTCATGTTATTGTTAGAAGAAACAGTGGCATGTTATGAACAACCGGCCAAAAACGTTATCTTTTATTTGGGGTCAGCACCAGCACAGTGTGGATGTAGAAGGGGTAAGCTGTGCAAGGGCAATAGCGGAAGCAATACTTACTAGTGGCAGCAGTAGCTGCACAACATGGAAGAAAACATACAAGGCACTAGATGTGCAACTGTGCAGGGGAGGTACTAGTAGTAGTTGCAAGGCATATATGTGCAGCTGTATGGAGATAATGGTAGTGGCAGTAGGGGGAGTAGCACCCACGATGGCATGTGTACAATTGAAGAGGACAAATATTTCCATTTGGGTTTGACAACGCCACCTGACACACTGAAAACCTTCTCTGAGATGATACTGAGCGGCGTAGCTAAAGGGGTCACAGTGGTCGCAGTTATGACCGGGCTTCTAAGCCACAGGGCCCCCTTTGCCAGTGGCACAGAATTTTCTGCTTTATGAGATGCAGTGCGTCTTATAAAGCTAATACAAATACTGCTTGTCTGCAGGAGGCAGGGGAGATTGAAGCGCTGCTAGCTAGGGCCGGTCTTAGGGCTGTGCAACCTGTGCAATGACATAGGGGGCAATACCACAGTCTCCTGCCAGACCAGTCTCTCCTAACAGCTCCTCGCACCATCCCTCCCTCAGACTGTAGAAGGTTCATCTTATGCTCTTACCAGAAGCTGTGACGGCTTCTGTACTCTCCTTCTGTCCATTATGATGGGAAGCAGTAACTGCTTTCTCCTATGTGCTTTTTGGGAGCCTTTGCTGACAGTTCCCTGGGGACCAGCTTTTATACTACACTTCCTGCAGAAAGATGGCCTGGTGCTGTTCCTGACATGCTGCTCCTCCCCTACCTTTACACATAAGGAAAAAGTCACCAAAGATGCTGCAGATGTTGGTGAGGGATCTATCCCTGTGCCAGTGTGTCAGGTAGGAATATTGACACATCTATCTGTCTATCTTCTATCTATCTATCTATCTATCTATCTCATATCTATCTCTCTGTCTGTCTGTCTATCTCTTCTCTATCTACATGTATCTATCTATCTTTGAATCCAGAGGCAAAAAAACAACAGTCTGGTTTGAAGTTGTTTAGGAGCAGCACTTATACAAGCAGACAAGCAACGAAAGTTTGTGAGCGTTCACATGTTTGATTTCCAGTGTGTGTTTGTATTAAAGGGAACCTGTCATGTGGATATTTGATTATAATCTAACTAATTATATACAATCATTAACTACTAAAAAGTGGCTTAGATGTATTCACTTACTGGTGTAACAGATGGTTACCTCATAATATACACACAAAGATGCCTCATGCCGCATGCTAATGAGCTGATTTGAGTCCAGCGTGATGTCATTGAGTCCAGCGTATATTTAATTAACAGCTATAGCCACTCCCCTGCCCAACTGCTGCTGATTAATATGGAAAATAACTGTCAATCAGCAGCAGGTAGACGGGAAGAGTCAGGAGCTCATGAATATTCAGGACTCATCATTATGAGCTGGAGCTTTTCAATACAAGATGTTGGCAGATTGACTGGGTCAATTAAAGAAAGTGACCCAGCATTTTTGCTACGAGAATCAGTCACTTATTTATGTTGCCCTTAGTTAGGACACCATAAAACTGGTGACAGGTTCCCTTTAAGTGTGAGAATTAAGATTTTGTGACTTTAGATTCAGGGACTCTAGGAGACTACACTAAATCAGTTGCTTATTATTGCACTATATTGTATTTTTTCTATTTCTTTTCTTGTGTAATCCCCATTTAGTATGTGTTTTATTATTGACAATGCAGTCCAGTGCACATCTTGTCAAATGTCTGCAGTCCTGGAACAGCCATTTGAGGGTGCATATCATTGTTCAAAATGTGAGCAAATTACTTGTTAGGAATCGCATATCGTGTATCTAAACTAGCAAGTTTCGAGAAGTGTTGGCAATTTGGAAAAGAGTTTGCTGCTCACTGAGCAGGCACTCTATGGGGTAGACGTGGGGGAGGGTGGTAGCATGGAGGCTCAAGAAAGTGAGGTAGGTAGCTGGATAACAGTTAGAAAGCAGGATAGAGGGAAGAGTGCCAGAGAGGCTAGCCCTGATCTAACACACCTCAACAAGTTTTCAAGGTTGGCAGATGAGGGGGATGTTAGTTTAGGGAGAGCACTGCTGCAGCCAGACACTTCCGCTGCCAGTCAGGGGAAGGTCAGCTCCGGTAAGCTGGCGACCAGGAGAGCAGGGCAGGCCAAACTGGTGCTGATAGTGGGAGACTCAATTATTAGGTGTACAGATAGGGTGATCTGTCACAAAGACCGGAATCATCGAACAGTGTGTTGTCTTCCTGGTGCTCGAGTTCAACATATCATGGATCGGGTTGACAGATTACTGGGAGGGGCTAGCTAAGATACAGAAGTCATAGTCCATATTGGAACCAATGACAAAGTTAGAGGTAGGTGGAGCATCCTTGAAAATTATTTTAGGGATTTAGGTCACAACCTTAGGGAAAGGACCACAAAGGTAGTGTTTTCTGAAATACTACCTGTACTGTACCACAAGCCACACAAGAAAGGCAGTGGGAGATTAGGGAGATTACCAAATGGCTCAAGAACTGGTGTAGGAAGGAGAAGTTTGGGTTCCTGGAGAACTGGGCTGACCTGTCGGCTACAGGCTCGCTACAGACTCTGTCTTAGGGATGAGCTGCACCTCAATGGGGAAGGTGCAGCTGTTTTAGGGGAGAAGATGGCTAGAAGGTTAGATGAGTGTTTAAACTAGGGACTGAAGAGGAGGATAATTACATTATAGGAGGGGAAAATAGTGCAGATAGAGACCTGGAGTGAGGTAATGAAACCAGTGGAGGAATGTAAAGAGGGACTAGAATAGTTCATAAGGAAAGGTGTAGGGTAAGAAATATACAAAAACCTCTCAATTGTATGTATACTAATTCCAGAAGCCTGACAAATAAAACTGGAGAACTGGAATAAGTGATGTGTAAGGAGGACTATGACATAGTAGAAATAACTGAGACATGGCTGGATGATAGCTATGACTGGGCAGCTAACGTACAGGGTTACAGTCTGTTTAGAAAGGATCATCTAAACCGGAGAGGTAGTGATACTTGCCTTTATGTAAAGTCCTGTCTAAAGCCCACACTCCAGGAAAATATAAGTGAGGGCCATGAACATGTGGAGTCACTGTGGGTAGAAATACATAGAGGCAAAAACAATAATAAAATACTAATAGGAGTTTATTATAAGCCACCTAATATACCAGAGTCCACAGAAAATCTACTACTAAAGAAATAGATGAGGTTGCAAATCATGAGTTCATTATTATGGGGGACTTTAACTTCCCAGATATAGAATGGGAAACTCAAACCTGTAGATCTCATAAAGGAAACACGTACTTGGCAATAACCAAAGAGAACTACCTTTCTCAACTGATTCAGGACCTGACTAGAGGGACAGCCATACTGGACTTAGTACTAACCAACAGACTTGACAGAACAACAGATGTGCAGGTTGGGGGACACCTGGGAAATAGTCACCATAAAATAATAACCTTCCAGTTGTCATTCAAAACAGTGTTTCTTCAGGGAGGCACAAAATACCAAACTTCAAAAAAGCAAAATTAGCCAACTAAGAGAGGTCATTGGCCTAAATAACTGGGACAAAGTCCTCAAAAATAAAAATACAGCCACAAACTGGGTGTTTTTTTAAAACATCCTAAACTCTAATTGTGAGAGGTACATACCTTATGGGAATAAAAGGGTAAGGAACAAGAAAAAACTGTGAATAAATAGAATTGTAAAGAATGCAATAAATGATAAAAGGAAAGCATTTAAATCACTAAAACAGGAGGGTGGCGAGAAAGCATTAAAACTGTAAGGAAAAAAATAGAATATGTAAAAGACAAAAAAAAAGCAGACAAACTAGAGACAGAGAGATTCATTGCCAAAGAGAGATAAAACTAACTCTAAAATGTTCTTCAATTATATAAATGGTGGAAAGTATAAATCTGAACGTGTCGTCCCTTTACAGAATGATGAGGGGGAATTGCAGGCAGTGTTCCAGAGGATTGGCGTATAGCAAATGTGGTGCCAATATTCAAAAAGGGTCCAAAAACAGAGCCCAGAATATATAGGCAGGTAAGTTTAACATCTGTCGTGGATAAACTTTTTGAAGGTTTTCTAAGAGATGCTATCTTGGAGTACTACAATGAAAACATTTAAATAATGCTGTATCAGCATGACTTCATGAGGGATTGGTCATGTCAAACAAATTTAAATAAGTTTCTATGCGGAAGTAAGTTCTAGACTTGACAGCGGCGAATCAATGGATGTCATATTTCTTGACTTCTCCAAAGCATTTGACACTGTACCACATAAAAGGTTAGTATATAAAATGAGAATGCTCGGACTGGGAGAAAACGTCTGTAAGTGGGTAAGTAACTGGCTCAATGATAGAAAACAGAGGGTGGTTATTAACAGTACACACTCAGATTGGGTCACTGTCACTAGTGGGGTAACTCAGGGGTCAGTATTGGGCCCTATTCTCTTCAATATATTTATTAATGATCTTGTAGAAGGCTTGCATAGTAAAATATCAATTTTTGCAGATGACACTAAACTGTGTAAAATAATTAACATGGAAGAGGACAGTATACTGCAGCAGCTGCTAATGTTACACCCCAGAGTTGTGTTACTACACTCCTCTACTCCGCTACTGCCCTTTAAGAGCTTTTACATTGTCATCAGATATAATTTGTATTATGTCTCCACAAATGTGCATGAAAAACCATGTTAAATGAAATTTTTTCCTTGTAATTTTACAGGTCCACCAGCAGGTGGCAGCATCATTGGTAGAGATAGTTTTAATGTTATGGCCATTAAGAGTGGAACAATCCTGTTCTATTCTGCCCCCCCCCGCCCCTCCCTCTGCTGAAGAGAAGTGGAGGGTTCCATCTTCTAGCAGCAAGGGAGGAAAAAAGCAGTTAGATTCAGTTCTAGTTTTCCCCTGCATAGGGAAGACAGTAAGGACCAAGTCTCGGTCTGAGACTTGATCAAATTCCCAGTCTGAGCCCTGCAGCTCAACTGGATGGAAAGAAAGCATAAAGTTACAGACAACCTCCAGTTCCAGGAAGAAAGCATCCCCTGAGAATATATCTGTAAGTCAAGTCCAGAGACCTAGGAGAAGCCATTCCTCCTCAGCTAGTCTGTCCCCACAAAGCAGAAGGTACAGTTCAAAGCAGAAACATTTATTCCTGCCAATGATTGCCAAAACCTGCTGGGACCAAAGACCAAAGCTGCATACTGTTTGGATACAAGTTATCTTCAGTAAAGAAAAGTTTGAACTTCACCTAAAGGTCTGGACATCATTTCTGCTGCAAAATTCCTCTATTACTCTTACTATGACTACACTCAAATTTATTGCAAGTGAGCCAGGAGCCAGGAGTCCAGCCTTACCCAGGTAGGAGACACCGTTAACACCACTACCACTATCCTACAGAGACATTATAAGCCATTACACCACTCTGGCATTCGTAATCTGGGACGTGCGTTATAACACCTTGGAAGGGCCCTGGGGTAGAACCCTGCGCACTCTGCAATTGGTGTCACGACAAATACATAACATTAGACAACCCGTACCTGGCTACTGTACTGCCAAGGCCAATAAGATAATGGGTTGCATCAAAAGGAGCATGCCCGTGATGAGAACATAGTCCTGCCACTTTACAAATCATTAGTCAGACCACACATGGAGTACTGTTCTGGGCTCCTGTGAACAAGGCAGGCATAGCAGAGCTGGAGAGGGTTCATAGAAGGGCAACTAAAGTAATGGCTGGAATGGGTATACTACAGTACCCTGAAAGATTATCAAAATTAGGGTTATTCACTTTAGAAAAAAAGACGACTGAGGGGAGATTTAATAACTATGTATAATTATATCAGGGGTCAGTACAGAGATCTCTCCCATCATCTATTTATCCCCAGGACTGTGACTGTGATGAGGGGACATCCTCTGCGTCTGGAGGAAAGAAGGTTTGTACACAAACATAGAAGAGCATTCTTTACGGTAAGAGCAGTGAGACTATGGAACTCTGTGCCTGAGGAGGTGATGATGGTGAGTACAATAAAAGGCTCCATTCACACGTCCGTGGTGTGTTGCGGACCCGCAAATTGCGGATCCGCAACACACCCGCCCGGCACCCCTATAGAAATGCCTATTCTTGTCCACAGCTGCGGACAAGAATAGAACATGTTCTATCTTTTGCAGAGCTGCGGACCCGAAGATCGGGGCCGCGCTCCGCAAATGCGAATGCAAACAGCACACTGTGCGCTGTCCTCACCCATTCCGTCACCATAGAAAATGAATGGGTCCGCACCCGTTCCGCAAAATTGCGGAACGGATGCGGACCCATTTGTAGACGTGTGAATGGAGCCAAAGAGTTAGATTTCTGGAGAAGGGTCTTAGATCCAGTGAGTTTTTCTGGATGTCTGATTGGAGTCGGGAAGGAATTTTTTTCCCCTAAAGTGAGGAAAATTGGTTTCTACCTCAGTGTTTTTTTTGTCTTCCTCTGGATCAACTTGCAGGATGACAGGCCGAACTGGATGGACAGATGGCTTTTTTCAGCCTTATAAACTATGTTACTATATATCTATGTATTTATCTATCCATCTTAACTCTTTCTATCTATCCACCTGTCTCAAATCTATCTATCTATCTATCTATCAATCATCTGTCAATCTATTTGTTCATCTGTCATCTTCAATCTTTTTTTTTTATCTGTCCACCTACATAGATTCAACCATTTTGGATTTTAGGACTCTGACTCATATTAAATATGTATATTATTTACAGGTGAGATAACCCCTGTCCATATGCCCATATGCTTTATTAAAGGGGTTGTCTGGTCTTGAAGCTGACAACCTCTGTGGTTTGGAACTTCCCCCCCAAACATAAAAAAAAAAAAACCTCACATGTCTGCGGTCCCAGTGCTACTCCATTCCCAGTTGCTTCTGGTCCATGTAGGATGAGGAAGCAGCTTGTTTCGATCACCACTGTAGCCAATCACAGGCCTCAGCAGTCACAGCGGCTTTAATGCTATGGGACAGCAGTAATAAAGCGTTCAAGCCGCTGTGACTGCAAAGGCCTGCGATTGGCCACAGCGTTGATGGAACCAAGCTGCGTCCTCATCCTGCATGGACTGGAAACAACTGGGAATGGAGCAGCAGTGGCACCGTGGACATATAGGTGACGATGCCTATGCCTGACCGGAAGTAAACAAGCTGGGAACTGGAAGATGGACACACTGGAGCCAGCGTGCAGGACCATGAGTTGTCCCTGCTGACAAATCAGGTGACCACTTTGAAGGGCCTGAGTTAGTGACATACGTCCCTGATGAGCTGCCACTGCAGCACCTTAAAATAATACCATGCTGTGGTGATGTAATATTTCACCACCTTATGCTGCTTGCATAGACGCCCCAGCATATGCAAGGTAGAAGTCCAGCGAGTTCAAACATCGTGGATCAAGTGGTGCAAAGCCAGACTGATTTGTCTCTACAAGTTCAGGAGGGCATTTTTACCCATGAAAGAATGGCTAAAAGGCAAAGTAACTTTCCTAGACATGGCCAGTACCTTCTGCAAGCCACCATACTTCTTTAAACAGTGTGGCACCACTAAATTGTCATTGTCGCTAACCACCTTGTCCAGTTGTAGTTGCTCGGGAGACAGCCAGAAGGATATTTGCTACTTGACACACTTTAGCAACTAATTTGCTATGTGGCTTCTCTCGCCCAGGCACATTAGTTTGACGCACTAAAATATGCCTATTTTACACTGGTATATTAAACCACTAAAATGTCCTGAATTTACACTAGTATATTGATGCGCTGAATTTACACTAGTAAATTGAAGCACTGAATTTACACTTATATATTGATGCATTAAAATTCTGTGAATATGCAATGGTATATTGATGCACTAGAATGTGGTTAATTTACACTAATATGGACACTGGAGTCTGATATTGTAGTACCCCAGAGCGGGCACTATCATTCCTACACTCACACTGTCTCTAATGGCTAACAAATAATGCCATCCGTGTATTTGATTCCAGGTTCTCTTTTTTTTATATATATATATATTCTTTATTATTATATGCTCATTTATACATTTATTCATGCAAATTATTGTATACACTTTTCCTATTTTCTTTTACACAATAAACAATTAGTTGAAATTTATTTTAATCTATTCCTCCCACTCTGCCTGTTTCTTTGTCCACTCCTAAAGGGCCGTGAGCGGTCCGTGGAACCACGGGCTGGATTCCTGCTGAGATCAGGAGTGCACGGCGTCATTGGTTGCTATGACGCCGTGCGCTTCCTGCTGCCGCCGCAATACAGTGATACACTGGTATGATCTATATTGCGGCAGCAGGAAGTGCACGGCGTCATAGCAACCAATGACGCCGTGCGCTCCTGCTCTCAGCAGGAATCCAGGCCGTGGTTCCACGGACCGCTTACGGCCGTGTGCATTCGGCCAAAGGCGGACAGAAGAGAGACCAGGAAAAAATAAATGAATAAAGGAATTATACTGAAACCTCGCTGCTTACCTGCTTATCCCCCCCGGTCCCCCAGATCCTACCCCTGCCACAGTCTACTAATTCAACCATCTCTGCCACCTTTTAGCAAACGTATTTTTTAGGTGATACCAAAATGAAATTTCTCTCCGACTAATGAGACTCTAGTCAGGTTCTCCCATTCCCTAACTGTAGGTATGGCGCGATCTCCCCAATGTGCTACAATACATTTCCTCACGTAAAAAAGTAATTTGGATGCTACTTCTCGTTCATTAGCATTTTCTATGTTATCAGTCATATATTCTACTATTTTTTCAGTCACTATCCCCCAAAATTTCTGGGTCTTTATACAAGTCCAGTGTATATGAACGTCGTCTACCCCTTCTTCCCCATATTTTTTACAGCTAAATTGTTTGGATTTATAATATTTCATTAAAATCTTGGGGGAATAATACAGGCGTTAAAGTATATTAAACTGGGTAATTCTAAAAGCGAAACTATTTGACACTCTGTTTTTTGCCTGTATGACCTTTTCCCCAAATTCTTGTCGTTGCGTATTTAAGACATCTTGCCATCTATAATTTAGCAAAGTGATAGCTTTATTTTTTGTCAACTGATGTAACAGACATCCGTATATTTTAGATATCAATTTCCTCCCTATTGGTAAATTCAAAACATTAGCTAAGGTTGATGGAAGAGGGACAATTTGCGTTCTTTTCCCTATCTCTACTCGCAAGGCTTGTTTCAATTGAAAATAATAGAAACTCAGGTCTTTATTATCTTTTACATATTCCCTTTTAAGTTCTTGATAAGTAATTATATCTCCCTCTCTCCATATCTGGCCCAGTTTGAAAATTCCATATTTCCACCAGACTTTTTGCTCAATTGATTTTAACTCCGTTAGGTTGGTGTTTCCCCATAACAAAGTGTCTGAGTGTCTTCCCTTATGCGACCAAAGTTCTTTCACCTTATTCCAAGATTTAGTCCACATATCCATTAGGGGTATTTTTTTAGCTTGTTTTTGAAACAGAATGTCTGCTTCTATTAGTTGAAAAATGTTACAGTTTTCTAGGCCTTTCTTAACCCCGGCTACCATCGTCTTGTATCGATGTGAGTGACTCCAAATTATCATGTTTCTGATCTGTCCAGAAATAAAGTACAACTCTAGGTCCGGGACTGACAAACCACCCTCTTTCTCGTAGATATGCAGTATCTGTGCTCTTATTCTCATTTTTTGCCTCTCCATACCAGATCTGGTATTAGGGAGGCTATTATTTTAAAGAATCTTCTAGAAATTATTATTGGTGCATTCCATAACATGTAGTTTAAGGAAGGTAAAATAAACATTTTCACCAGTGAAATGCGACCTGCCATATATTAATTTTTTTCCAAACCTCTATTTTCTTACGCGTCTCTTGTATTTTAGGGAGCACATTCAGCTGCAGATAGTCCCTAGGATTAGATGTTATCTGAATACCCAAATATTTGACTGATTCTTGCCTTTCTTTGATTTCAAGTGGCCCCGGTACAAACTCATTCAAGGGATATACGCCGATTTGGACCAGTTTATAGTCAATACAGTATATTCACTATATTCTTCAGATACCTGAAAGATCTTCCTCAGTAAGCCATGAGACCCCACAAACAACATAATGTCATCTGTGTACAATGATATTTTTTCCTCATATGCCGCAAACCTAAATCCTACAATCTCTTTGTCTTGTCTAATCATATCCGCTAGGGGTTCCATAGCTATGGCAAATAATAAGGGGGACAGGGGGCAACCCTGTCTAACCCCCCTAGCAATATGTATTTTCTTGGAATACTCACCATTCAGTATTAACCTTGAGGAGACTTCAGTGTTTAATAATTTAACCCAAGATACAAAATGGTCTCCAAATCCCATTGTCTTCAATGTAGCAAATAAAAAGGGACATTCTATCGTATCAAAGGCTTTTGTGGCATCTATAGTTATAATCCTCCATTCTCCACAGTTCAAGGGTTCCAACTGGGTACCCATGAAGTATCTGATTATGTTATCACTTGTAGTTTTACCTGGCATAAAACCCGACTGATCCTCATGAATGATCCCAGGCGCCACTCTCCCAAGTTCATTTGCAAGAATCCGTGCTAATATTTTATTATCAGTATTAATTAATGAGATAGGGCGGTATGAATCCGGGATCTCCAGGTCTTTCCCTGGTTTTAATATTAAGGTTATTAAGGCTTCTCTGACAGGATCTGGAAGTTTCCCCATTTCCCTCGAAGCTGAGCAATTTCGATATTAGTACTTCTTTATATTGGGCATATATTTCAAATGGGATACCATCTGTTCCTGGGGTTTTGTTCTTAGTTATCTTGGACAGTATTATATCTACTTCAGCCGAATCTAAAGGGACTTATAGGCTTTCTCTCTGATCCGTAGTTATTTTAGTGATAGTAATTTTCCCTAGGAATTGTTGTAATTCCACCGAACTCTTGTTTACCTTACTACTGTATATATCTTCAAAGTATTCCCTAAGAAGCTCTAATTTTGCCTTTTGTTCAACAGTTTTATAACCGGATTTATCTATCAAACAATGAATATATTTATTGTTTTTGGTCTGAGTTGCCACCAGGGCAGCCAACTTCTTGCCAGGTATATATGCAAAAATAGAATTATCCCTTACATAGTTCTCCTTTTGTTGTTCAGCCATTAACCGTAAGTCACTTTCCAATTTAGCCACATTATCTGTCCATTCTTTATAGTTATGTGCTGTAGGATTATCAATATATTTATTTTCAGATTTTTCCACTTCAGTTTCCAGATCAGTAATTTTTTTGCCTATTTTCCTTCCGATAAATTACAGTGTATTTAGTGATAATTCCTCTTATAAAGGCCCTTGCGGCCTCCCAAACCATATTGTTCCCGGCTGAACCCTCATTTATCTCAAAGTATTTCCCAATATCTTTCAATATCTTATCGTGAGTACCCATTATATTAATCCATCCTATAGTTATATTCATCCTTCCATTTATTTTTTTCTTTGTTTTTATACTTATAATGATTGAGTTGTGATCTGAGATCCCCCGTCGTCCGCACTTCACCTGTTCAATATCTTGTGCCCCTTTATTATCCGTGAAAACTAAATCAATCCGTGACAAACACCTGTAAGTTTTAGAGAAACATGAATATCTTTTTAATTTTGGGTGCATTACCCTCCATATATTGATCCAGCCCAGTTTTGCTATAATATCTTTTAATTTGGACCCTGAATTATTTGGTTGGAAATTATTTAATCTACATCTGTCCATTTGGCCATCCATTACGTTACCAAAAATGGTTTATCGCCTACCTTAAGTACAGACTCATTTATTTTTAATAATACCTCTAATCTAAAGGGAGGAGATATATATACATTTGCAATAATCCAGGATCTACCTTCCAGTATACAGTCCATAAGGACATATCGACCTTCCTCAACTATTGCGGTTTTTATTATTTTAATATCTATGTTCCTATGGACTAATATACTCACCCCTCCAGCATACGATGAAAAAACTGAATGAAACGCGCACTGCATCCACGACATAGTCACCCCCGTTATTGTGTCACTTGTCAGGTGGGTTTCTTGTAGACAGACTATAGCAGGGAGAGACCTATGAATTGCATCAAAAACTGCCATTCTCTTTATTCCCATGCTCAGCCCTCTAATGTTCCAAGAAATTATTCTCATAGGGTCTATATCACATGGTCACTATCCACATCCTGTTACAGTATAAAAAAACAGGGGAAAAGGGGGGGCAACGGAGGGGCAGTACACGGGAATGGAGAAGCGCGAGGAAAAAATTAATGAAAAAAATTTCAAAAATTATTTTTTACATATAAAAAGATTGCAGGTTCTCTGATATTGTGCCTTAATAACATGGCTATGTAAAGCATGTATTTTTGTTACAGATAATGTGCCTGGTTATCCAGCAGGTGGCAGTGTATCTGGCAGAGAGTGTACCATTAGATAGAATGGAGCTTACCACTCCATTCTCCCCTCTTTTGGGCAGAAGTGGACTAGTCATGTTTCCTACAAAGGGGGGCTGCATGAAGCTATAGTCAGTCTATGTTGAGTTAAGATTTGGAAGGAGATGAGACAACATGGTACAGCGAGGGGAGTCCCCTCTGCAGCAGGAGCCCTGGGAAGCATCTTGGAAAGCACCCTGACGTCTTGCAGTACATGGACTGAGTATTGCAAGGGGGTCAACAGCAAAAGGCACCCCACTCAAAGTTATCAGAACTGCCGTAAAGTCCCTTGACAAGACTGAAGCCAGAGATTAGCACAGCATAGAGATAAAACCAAGTATTTAAGTTCATCTGCCAGTATTTCCCAAAGCTGCTGGAGTCAGAGAAAGAGCAAATATTTTCTAGATGCAAGTTTACTCAAGTAAAACTGTTGAACTTTATCAAGTATCCAGGTCGGAACACCATGACACACAAACTATTCAGGCCACGTCACCACTCGGCATTCCTGAACACTGTGACCCAATCGGCCCGGGGGGGGGCATGTTGCATTTGTGTGGTGTCACGAACAGGATATTTGCTTCTGCACCTTGCTACTGAAGGCCCACCACATCTGTAAAGCCCACTATAAGTGAATTCATTGCATTTTTGCTGCTGAAGAGTGTGGCAAAATAGGGGTTAATCAGCCATCTTGGATTTGTGCCTTATGTATTGAGATAAAAGACATCCACCCAGTAGAGGGTATGAAAACAAATAGCCCGCCTCCACAGAGGAACTATCCTTGCAGCAGGAGGAACTAAAGTGCTGACTTCAAGTTCCCAGGAGGACAAAGAACCCAACTATACCCCTACAGGAAGTAGAAGCAGCAGCCATCTTGGAGAAGGGAAAATACATTTCCAGTTTCACTGGATCCTGAGAATCAACATCCTCAAGGTCTGGGTGAGTACTGCTGGGGAAATTAACCTTAATAACGATTGTTGGGGCCATAATCTGCCCACCAGAGCATCATTCTCCCCAAAATTGAGCAGTCGTAGCAACTCTTAAAGGGGACCACGTACCAATTCTGCCACCATTGGCTATAGCAACACACACCCAAAACGTTATCTTTTGCTGACTTAGCTAGCTGGAACAGCAAATCCTATGCCATGTCCGCCAGATGGGTCTCTTGTGGTGAAAACAAAATAATAGAGCCTTTTAACCAGTACCTCTCCAACAAAAACAACTAGATGCCATACGTCCCATCTCCTCTGCGCAAGAAGAAGGCTGAACGGGAGGATTACTGAAAAAGTTGGAGTACCGCCACTTCACCATTAGACAGAGAAAAGCCATTCAGGAGTGTAAGCATTTTGGACATGAGGTGTGAGGAAAAAGAAACAAGATACCACATAGCCGAGCCCACCAAAAACATTTGCTGCATGTCAATTATATACTGAAATAGTCTGACACATGGCCGAGTGACCTCGCCTGATGGAAGGTCCACAGGGGGAGTGCATTACAGGACTTGATGAAGAAAGAGGAAGAAAGAAAAAGATGGAGAGAATGCTGACTTATCAGAAAGAAGAAAAAACAAAAACATATAAAGACATAGTAGAGGAAAAAGAGCGTAGAGAAAAGGAAATAACATGAAGCCTACAAAAACTCTAAGCTCAATTTGGCCAAAACGAATATGCATAGTTCGGATCCAAAAGTTTTCTCTGATGGGAAAAAATACACAGACCAAGTGGATGAAATACATTAGTCTTTGACGACTTAAAATGTCTAGACAAAACAGATTGCACACATCCTCCTATCCTTAGCAGAGAAGAACCCACTGTGACTACCTTAGTGTTACTATCAGTCACTACAACTGAACCTACTGTAAATGGAAAGGATCTGGAAGTAGAGCAAAAAGATGTCTCCAAATCAAAGGTTATGCATTGGTCTTTGGATTCCTTTAAGGAACAAAAAGATAGTGCTCTGTCACCTACAAGGAAAAGGCTTACAGAGGATCCTCTAGAACAGGGAAGGCCAACCTGAGGCTTTCCAGCTGTTGCAAAACAACAACTTCCAGCATGCCCAGTCTGCCTACAGCTAGCAGCCTACAGCAGGGCATGGTGGGAGTTGTAGTTTTACAACAGCTGGAGAGCTGCAGTTTGGCAATGCCTGCTCTAGAAGATGATCCTGCAGTTCCAAGTTGCACCACTGGAGGTCACCAGGGGATCACAGATGAAGCTTCTGCTAGAGTTGCGGCTGCAGAAAGCACCAGAGATACCAGTCACAGCAATGAGGATGTCACACAGCTTAAAGAAAGACTTTTACGCCCTCAAGTATGGATCCAGCAAATAACTGTCACCCTTTTTCCCTTTCGCAGGTGGTTGTCTCATTTCACCTCTTACCCAGAAGAGCATGGATTGTCAGGACTCCGCCCAGCAAATAACTGTCACCGTTTTTCCCTTTCGCAGGTTAAGGGAAACCTTAACCCTCATTCGGATGAAAAAATACCAGTTTTACTACCTCTTGTGGATTACATATGACTTTGCACATACATTTTTTTTTTGCACTATGTGTTATGGTTTTTGCAATGTTATAAGCCAGTGAAGGGACTCAAACGAGTACCTGAGTTCTTTGTGACCTCCTACTGTGATATTTTTGCAAACTTTTTAAAAGTTAAAGTATTTTTGCCCATTGTATGGACTCTTTCTAATTGGAGCAACAATGTGATTTTTGATGCACTTTTTGAATGGACTTTGGTCAAATAGCACTGTTTACTAGATATTTAGCTACCCCTTGCTCCATTGCTCCATTGCTCTATTGCTCTTATGGAGTGCTCTGAGGACTCAAAAATATAAAATGGTCATTTTGCCCTGTGTTAGTTTAGAAAGCCCAGGTATTGTACTGTGTTTGCATATGGCTTTAACCATTTTCTCTCCACAGATTTGGGAGGGGAGGGAGCTAGTATGTTATGTGTCTTTGGGATCACGTGCTGTTGCTACACAGGAGGAACATGATTTAGAGTCACAAGCAGTACCATTGCTAAATGCAGAACCACTGCCTTAACACTTTAAAGAGTAACTTTGCTGTAAAAAATATGAGTTAACCTACGGAGTAGAGTTAACACTCCTGTTTTCTGAGATTTCTGAGTTGTGTTATCTAATCTAAGCAAAGACCTTCATTTGCTTTTCAATGGCTTTTGTCTCAAAATAACTCAATGAGTTAAGAAATTTGAGTTGAGAGCTGGAGTGCTAACCCTGCTACGTCTGTATTATTTAGAGAGGCTCAGCCCTTATGGGAGCTAAGGATGTTTCTAGATGCCTTAAAGCCTTATGCACTACCCCAAGGAGAAAAAGTGAAAAGCTACCAGGTTTAGTCTTCAAGGTGATGAAGTGTAAAGCATAATTAGACCTTGATGCAAAGAGATTACAGGATGAAGCCACCCTTCTATTTGTAGACCTTCATTGTATAGTGGTGGGATTACACAATAATGACACCCCCACGCTCCAGATACAATCCTGGCCATGTTGTACAGATTTTGGAGTAATAAGTGAACGCCTAATGCCAGTATAACCTCTAAGTGAGTAGAGAGTTCTTTAATTTTTAGACTGTAGCAATTTCAGCTTATATTCAGTTATGGGGGCTGGAGCACCTAAAAGAAGAAATGTAATGGAAACTAGTCTAATGCAGCACTTAAAAACAGACCCTGGCACTTAACCCTAAAACTTATAGGGGACCCTTGCACGTAACCGTAAGCACAAGCCAATGGCGACTTGGTTTTAAGTAAGGGGGTTATGTAGTACCCCAAAGTGGGTACTATCATTACTATACCCTGCTACTGTCTCTAATGGCTAACAAATAATGTCATCTATGTATTTGATTCCAGGTCCTCTGATATTGTGCCTTAAAGGGGTTTTGCCATGACATACAATGGGGGCATATCGCTAGGATATGTCCCCATTGTCTGATAGGGTGCGGGGACTCATACCAACAACAGGAACAGAGCGGGAAATTAATGGAGAGCACACTGCACATGCGCAGCCGCCCTCCATTAATTTTAATGGGGCCACCGAAAAAAGCTGAGCGCTGGCTCGGCCATTTCCATCTGCCCCATAGCAATAATTAGGAGCAGGGGCCGCGCGTGCACGGTGCGCTCCCATTCACTTGTATGGGAACAGCGCTTGGTGATGGATGGAGGTCCTCCAGCCACAGCTCTCCCCGCTCCATTCTCCTTGAAGGTGCGGGTCCCTATCAGACAATGGGGGCATATCTTAGCGATATGCCCCCATTGTATGTGATGGGAATACCCCTTTAATAACATTGCTATGTAACATATGTATTGTATTACAGATAATGTGCCTGGTTATCCAGCAGGTGGCAGTGTATCTGGCAGAGAGTATCTTAAGATAGAATGGAGCTTACCACTCCATTCTCCCCCCTTTTGGGCATAAATGGGCTAATCATGTTTCCTACCAAGGGAGAGGTTGCAGGAAGTTATAGTCAGTGGATGTTGTGTTGAGAGTTGGAAGGAGATAAGACAACATGGTGTGGTGAGGGGGGTCCCCCTCCCCCCTGCAGCAGGAGCCCTGGGAAGCAGCTTAAAATGCACCATGACTTCTGGTAGTTCTTGGACTGAGTATTGTGAGGGGGTCAACCACTAAAGGCCCCCCACTAAAAGTTACCAGAACTGTCATAAAGTCACGTATCCAGAATGAAGTCAGAGATTAGCACAGCAGAGAGATAAAGCCAATTATTCAAGTTCACCTGCCAGCCTGCCCCAAAATCTGTTGGAGCCAGAGAAAGATCAAACATTTTCTGGATGCAAGTTTATTCAAGTAAAACTGTTGAACTTTATCAAGTGTGGACTCTTCTATCTACTACAATCTTCTCCACTACCTACAACTCTCTTCTTTGAATGCTGCAGAGCCTAACCCTGGGGAATGACGGTATCCAGGTACGAGCACTGTAACACACAAACTATACAGGCCACATCACCACTCCGCATTTATGGGACCCAATCGATCCTGGGGGGGCGGCATGTTGCAGTATATTGATGCATGAAAATGTAGTGAATTTACACTTATCCTCCATCTTCATCCTCCCCATCCTATTTCCCTTTTGTTTTAACAGTAAAATGGCATGCTCTGTTTTGCACGATTCGTCTGAAGTAAATTGACAAACTTTGGAACCCAAAATGTTACCAATGAAAACAACTCATCTCGCAAAAAATTAGCCCTCACACAAGACCATTGTAAATAAAATATAGCTCTAAGAAAATGGCAACACAATAAAAGAAAAAGAAAAATGCTATGGATGTTAGAATAGCAAGCATTTTTAATAAAAAGTGTTTTTATTATGCAAAAATAGTAAAACATAAAAAAACTATATAAATTTGGTATTGCCATAATTATATCAAAATGCAGAATAAAGTTATCATATCATATATACCACATGCTGAACCTCATAAAAAATAAAAAACACTGATAGAATTTAAATTTTTGCCCACCTCACCTCCCAACAAATGAGATAAATAGTGATCCGAAAGCCATATGTACTTCCAAATGGTGCCAATGAAAACTACAGCTTGTCCTGCAAAAAATAAGCCCTCACACTTCTCAATCAACAAAAAAATAAAAACTTACGACTCTTAAAAACCATTTCCAAGTCCATGTTAGAAAATCCATTCCTTCCCTTCTGAGCCTATCCCCAAACAGCAGTTTATGACCACAAACGTTACTGTATTCAGGAGAAAATAGGTAGCAAATTGTAGGGTGATTTTCTCCTGTAACTCCTTGTGAAAAAAAGAAGCCTAAAGCACTATTTTCTTTTTTTTTTAAATGTCATGTTTAATTTTCACAGCCATGTGTTATAAATTCTATGAAACGCTGACTACACCCCTTAAAAAATCCTTAGAGTGTTTATGTAATCTGCAGAATAACAGTAAAAAATAGGGGGAGTTTGCCATTAACCCTTGATGTGTTACAGGAAAAAAAAATTGATTAAAATGGAAAATCTGCAAAAAAATTTGAAATTTTGAAATTTCACCTCCATTTTACTTTCACTCCTGTGGAATACCTAAAGGGATAACAACATTTTTAAAAATAGTTTGAGAGGTGTAGTTTCTAAGATGTTATCATGGGTTGTTTCTATTATGTAAGCTCCTCAAAGTGACTTCAGAACAAAATTGGTCCTCAAAAAGTTGATTTTGAAAATTTTCTGGAAGATTTTAAAAATAGCTTCTAAAATTCTAAACCTTCTAATGTCCTAAAAAAAAAATATATATATGTATATATATATATATATATATACACAGTGGATATAAAAAGTCTACACACCCCTGTTAAAATGTCAGGTTTATGTGCTGTAAAAAAAATGAGACAAAGATAAATTATTTCAGAACGGAAATCTTTTAGGTGGAGGGAAGAAAACAAAATAAAATGAAATAATGTAGTTGCATAAGTGTGCAGACCCTTTTATAACTGGGGATGTAGCTGTGTTCAGAATTAAGCAATCACATACAAAATCATGTTAAATAGGAGTCAGCATACACCTGCCATCATTTAAAGTGCCTCTGATTAACCCCAAATAAAGTTCAGCTGCTCTAGTTGGTCTTTCCTGAAGTTTTCTTAGTCGCATCCCACAGCAAAAGCCATGGTCCACAGAGAGCTTCCAAAGCATCAGAGGGATCTCATTGTTAAAAGGTATCAGTCAGGAGAAGGGTACAAAAGCATTTCCAAGGAATTAGATATACCATGGAACACAGTGAAGACAGTCATCATCAAGTGGAGAAAATATGGCACAACAGTGACATTACCAGGAACTGGACGTCCCTCCAAAATTGATGAAAAGACAAGAAGAAAACTGGTCTGGGAGGCTACCAAGAGGCCTACAGCAACATTAAAGTAGCTGCAGGAATATCTGCCAAGTACTGGCTGCGGTACATGTGACAACAATCTCCCATATTCTTCATATGTCTGGGCTATGGGGTAGAGTGGCAAGATGAAAGCCTTTTCTTATGAAGAAAAACATCCAAGTCAGGCTACATTTTGCAAAAACACATCTGAAGTCTCCCAAAAGCATGTGGGAAAAGGTGTTATGGTCTGATGAAACCAAGGTTGAACTTTTTTGGCCATAATTCCAAAAGATATGTTTGGCCCAAAAACAACACTGCACATCACCAAAAGAACACCATACCCACAGTGAAGCATGGTGGTGGCAGCATCATGCCAAGGGGCTGTTTTTCTTCAGCTGGAACTGGGGCCTTAGTTAAGCTAGAAGGAATTATGAACAGTTCCAAATACCGGTCAATATTGGCACAAAACCTTCAGGCTTCTGCTAGAAAGCTGAACATGAAGAGGAACTTCATCTTTCAGCATGACAACGACCCAAAGCATACATCCAAATCAACAAAGGAATGGCTTCACCAGAAGAAGATTAAAGTTTTGGAATGGCCCAGCCAGAGCCCAGACCTGAATCAGATTGAAAATCTGTGGGGTGATTTGAAGAGGGCTGTGCACAGGAGATGCCCTCGCAATCTGACAGATTTGGAGTGTTTTTGCAAAGAAGAGTGGGCAAATCTTGCCAAGTCAAAATGTGCCATGCTGATAGACTCATACCCAGAAAAACTGCGTGCTGTAATAAAATCAAAAGGTGCTTTAACAAAGTTTTAGTTTATGGCTGTGCACACTGCGCCGAACATGAGAACATATGGAGAAATTTGCGCCCGCCATATTCTTTTACATTATGAAGAACTTTGACCCATGACACATCCATTAGGTGGTACAGGACAGCCAATTGAGACATTTCAGCACATGGACATACCCCCTACCCTATAAATAAACCTGATCTGGCGCCATTTTACATTCAGTATTTTGCCAGTGTAGGGAGAGGTTGCTGTGTGGAGCAGGGACAGGCTGTTAGGGACACCAAATGCTAGCTAACAGGGCCACAAAAGTCATTTTAAGGACTAGTATAGGTGTGCTATCGATATGTGTGATACACAGTGGGGTGCGATATACTTATAATATAGTTTTATAATGAGTCAAAAACACATAGATCTATATAGTGATCACCTGGAAGTCAGGGGCCTAGGGGCTTACTAGGGCCATTTTTATATAGGGTAAGGTTCCGGGCAGGGTCGCTCTTATCAGGGCGGGTGGTCTGTAGTTAGGCTATCAGGGCCAGAATAGCACCCCCCTCTAGGGCAATATCAGGGAAATTTCTTTGCCCACTCTGTCCTTCAATACCACATCATCATCTAGCCCAGGGATAGATGTTTTTTTGCTTTCCCTCCGGGATTCATGGATGTGCACTGGACTGGAACCCCCCGGATTGTGGTAGGACATATGGTTTCTGATTTAGTGCCGCCGAGCACCTGATTTAGTGCTTTTTGCCTAAGTTTAATAATTTAATTTATTTTCATTTTGAGGGATATCTTTTCCATTCACACGTCCGCAAAATGGGTTTGCATCCGTTTCGCAATTTTGCGCAACGGGTGCAGACCCATTTATTTTCAAATGGGCCGGAATGTGCTGTCCGCATCCGCATTTGCGGATCCACATCCGCATTTGCAGATCCGCACTTTTCCGTTTCCGCCAAAAAATAGAACATGTCCTATTCTTGTCCGCAATTGCAGGCAAGATTAGGCATTTTCTATTATAGTGCCGGCGATGTACGGTCCACAAATTGCGGAATGCACGTTGCCGGTGTCCGTGTTTTGCGGATCCGCAAAACACTTACGGACGTGTGAATGGACCCTCATAGTAAAATTATTAAAGGTTACGTTTTATCTTTATGTATATTCTAATGGATTGCCTTCCTTGTACCATGTTATAATATACTTTCTATGTTAGAAAGTATATTATAGTGCATTTGTATTGTGCGGCAGTTGTGTGCGGTTCTGCTGCGATACTGCAGTTATATATAGAGGGACAAGCGTTATTGGAACAAATCATTTCTACTGGTGTGATATACCAGTTATCCCACCAAAAACTGATTGAAGCGGGGTGTTATATACCAAGATACTTTCTTTATAGTGCATTTGGGTACTGTATAGTGCATTTGCTCATGCGCGTACGCGGAAATTATTTTGCTGATAATTTGCATCGAAAAAAATAATGAATGGAGATCACAAATTTGAATAATACATCTGGTATGTCACTGTCCATGTTGTGGGACTATTTGTGCACTTTTAGTAATTATTTCTTGGCTGCAAATATGAGCTGAAGGTTTTTCAGGTTCGCCTGCCATTAAAATTAATAGGACCCGACGCGAACTTGCAGTTCGCGAACATTGGATCGCGTTCGCGAACCGTCCCGGCAGATGTTTGTCCATCACTACATAGCATTACCAAGAGTATGTCAACATAAAGTAGACATATGGTAAATGTTAATTAATTTTATGAGGTATTACCATCTGTCTTAAAAGCAGAGAGATTCAAATTAAGAAAATTTAAAATTTCTCTAAATGTTCTCTAAGTTTTGGATTTATATTTTATAAATAAAGGTAAAACATATTGACTCAAATTTACCCTTAACATGACATACCATGTGTCACAAAAAAACTATCTCAGAAAGAAATACGCAATCAGTCGGATGAAAACAAAGTTTTATCATATGGAACCACTTGGAACCGACGCGAACTTGCATTAAAATTAATAGGACCCGACGCGAACTTGCAGTTCGCGAACATTGGATCGCGTTCGCGAACCGTCCCGGCAGATGTTTGTCCATCACTACATAGCATTACCAAGAGTATGTCAACATAAAGTAGACATATGGTAAATGTTAATTAATTTTATGAGGTATTACCATCTGTCTTAAAAGCAGAGAGATTCAAATTAAGAAAATTTAAAATTTCTCTAAATGTTCTCTAAGTTTTGGATTTATATTTTATAAATAAAGGTAAAACATATTGACTCAAATTTACCCTTAACATGACATACCATGTGTCACAAAAAAACTATCTCAGAAAGAAATACGCAATCAGGCGGATGAAAACAAAGTTTTATCATATGGAACCACTTGGAACCGAACCCGAGATTCAGGAAAAGGTTTTTAACAGTAGAAATACATTTTTGAAGTTATTACCCAAAGTCTCGCGAGACTTCGCGAAGTAATAACTTTGGCTCATCTGAGCCAAAACATTCTAATACTGTAGGAGTGCAGTATTCAAACAAACTTTTATGCAAATCGACTTTGGATGTTTCATCCGAAGTCGATTCGCTAATCCCTATTTATTATGTTTTTGTTCCTTGTTTTTGTATACTGTTACATACAGTATGTACAAAATGAAACTACTCAGAATCGAACAAAAAAAAGACTCTCAGTACCCCGCCAATTAAAAAACTATATTGATATATGCACATAAAGATGTCTATATCCTGAAGTATAAAATAGAGCGCTATTTTGCATACAGTACAGTATATTTCTAATAGATATATTTATTTGGTATCTACACCAGGAGAAGTGTTATTTGCACTTATAAATGGACTTTTTTTTATGAAGGTTCCGTCACAGTTTTAACTCATCCAGCTGCAGGGACCGCACCTAATCATATTTTATATTACTGGACTGGGTCAATTATTTTTATATTATTTTTCTTTTGTTCTCTCATGTGCTTCTACATATTTTTCACTTTATTCTATTCACTTGTGATCTAAATAATTAAGCCCACATTTAACTTTTTATCTCCATAAAGCAAGGGCTACACAGTGACACTGGTCGCGAGATCAAACACGGCTGAACTATTACACTGCTCAGTAAAGTGGACTGGACTGTTACTTGCTTCATCTGACCTCCTCTGTACCATCTGTAACTGCGACTCACCTGCACCTGCTTTCAGCACTTGCTCCTTACATCCATCTTTGTTTGTTTGCTTCCTACAACTTGATGACATGATCTTATGTAAATCAATAAAATGCCCATGAGCCTCCTGCTGCACTATACATACATATTTAAATTGTATTGCCAGCAATAATAGTGTTTTTTTTTTTTTGCAACACGATCAATGAAAATTAATAAATGGTAACTCACCAAGATTCACAAATCCGATATCTACGTAAAGCCTAGCGAATAACGAGCTAAGCATAAATCCAGTCATCGGGCCAAACAACGCCACAGTGTGCAGACAAGCTGAGAAGAGAAAATCACCATAATTACAATAGGATTATAATAGTGACAGGGGTGCAGTAATCCCCAAAAGTTGTGTTTCCTTTATAAGGCTACTTTCACACTAGTGGCAAGGAACTCTGGCAGGCTGTTCCAGCGGGTGAACAGCCTGTTGGATCCGTGCTGCCGCTAGTGCACGCGTGCCCCTGGACTATAATGGGGGCGGGCCGGAGTTCCGGTGGCAGCACGGCAAACATGCCGAGAGGTGGCCAGAATAAAACTATGACATGTCGTAGTTATATTCTGGCCGTCTCTCGGCATGTTTGCCGTGCTGCTGCCGGAACTCCGGCTCGCCCCCATTATAGTCAATGGGGCTGGAGTGGTAGTTTGGGGGCAGGCGTGGACTAGCGGCAAACATCAGCACTGCAAGGGTGACCCCAAGAATGTCAGTTGATTAGGAGGGTCCCAGCAGAGAAGAAACTTCCAGGACTAGGCTTATCTACAGAGATATGTACTGTAGCTCCACCTGCTTCTCATATCTGCTAACCAATGACATCACCATTACCTATATATAGTGCTGTGTTCTTTGGCTCAGCAAAATCATCAATGTAAGAGATTCCCAGAGGAGTAATGGGGGTCTCTCCGATTCCTCGCAGCATATTCCCGACCAAGACGTAAACCCAAAAGTAAGAACTTGTCTCCTTCACACACTCTGAAAACATAAACAGGTCACATGTAGCAGTAAAGATGTTGTAAGCTTCGACAGAGGGGCACATTTACTAAGGTACTTGCAACACTTTTAGACATAAAAATGTTGCAAGACCCCTTTTCTATCCGTCTGTGCGACAATATTTTGTCGCATGGCCGGTTTTGCAGCGTATACGCCAGTTGGGTATGATAGGGATGGGACATGTTGGGGCTGTGCCATGGCTGTGACTCCAGCCTCATCAAATTTACTTACATTTGCACCTGGAAACAGGCACAAATGTTAGCTAAAAACTATGCCAAACAGCAGCCTCGTCATAAATTAGACAGATCTTAATGCAGTGCAGAAGGATGTAACTGAGACCGGAGTAAAAAGCTGGTCTTAGTAAATGTGCACCAGACTGTCTAGACCTGTGCCAGATCTCAGGCTGGATGATAAAAGTGGTGTATGGTCAGACACTTTTGTCTTGCTCTGAACCAAGTATTGGTTTGCAAAATAAGTTGCTTGTGATCCAAAATGTAACTTATTAGGACACTGCCTTCTTCTTCTGAAGTCATGAGTGAGCCGTTATTCGCACAGTTAATGGGGCGCATTTACTATAGTTTGTGCACCTGTTTTTAGGCGTAAAACTGCTGTTTTAGACTGTCTTAAGCTACTTTCACACTAGCGTTTCTAATGGATCCTGCAGGGTTCAGCAAAAATGCTTACGTTACTGATAATACAACCATCTGCATCCATTATGAACAGATCCGTTTTCTATTGTGCTGTGCATCCCAGGACAGAAAGCATACTACAACATGTATGGGAGCGCAACTAAATTGCGCATTTTGGAGCATTCCTTTCTATTCAGTTCAGTTTTGTCCCTATTGACAATAAATGGGGACAAAACTGAAGTGTTATTTTTCCGGTATTAAGACCCTATGATGGATCTCAATACCGTAAAACTAAAACGCTCGTGTGAAACTAGCCTCATTTTTTTTGTCTCATTTACTACTGAAAATGCGTTTAGTTTGAAGGCATTTGAGCCTCGTTCACCTATTTAGATTTTTTTATATACTAATTAAGAAGTTTTCTAACTTTTGCACCTATTTTCCGACCTATTAATGTAGGTGCCTTATTTTGCCTGATTTAGTCGTAAAAACAGTCTTTTTCTACTCCACTCGGGCTGGCTTACTTTTCTGCGTTTGTTTTAAGTGATGAGTTGCGCCACATTTTGGCTCAAAAATAAAGAGATGTGCACCAAATTTCAACTCACTTGCGCCACATGTTCATGTGCATACTAATTAGCCCAGTCTTAGTGAATATGAACCTGTTGTACTGAGAGAGAACTACTAGAAGTCAGACTAATGCCAATAAGCCTGGTCTAATTTATGAAGTGTTTGATAAATAGTCGGAAACAGACAGACAGGTGAAGCAAATACACCTGTCTAAGGCCCCATGCACACGGCCGTGTTTCACAGCCGTGTGCGGGCCGTGGAACCGCGGCCTGGATCCCTCCTGAGAGCAGGAGCGCACGGCGTCACTGGTTGCTATGACGCCGTGCGCTCCCTGCTGCCGCCGCAATACAGCAATACACTGGTATGATCTATACCAGTGTATTACTGTACTGTGCCGGCAGCAGGGAGCGCACGGCGTCATAGCAACCAGTGACGCCGTGCGCTCCTGCTCTCAGGAGGGATCCAGGCCGCGGTTCCACGGCCCGCACACGGCTGTGAAACACGGCCGTGTGCATGGGGCCTAATTGAAAGCCTAAAAACAGGCGAGCTTGACAAATGTGTCCCAGTGTTCGGTCAGTGATTTCCATCAGTGATTTTAAGCCAAGACCAAGTGCGAGTCTAATCACAGAACAGGTGCAGATCTTTTCTTAATACAATTTTTTCTATGAAGCCTCCACTTCTGGTTTTGGCTCACAATCACTGATGAAAAACACTGACCAAAACACTGATGTGTGAATGAAACCTTAGAATTATCACTGTGTGTTATTTGTGATGTTACATAGGACTGCAGGTAACAATGTGTGTTATCAGAATATATGTAGACTCTCCTCAAATGTGTAGAAGGCCCCTGGGAAAAAAGGGAGATCTCCCATATTCCTAGAAGAGCTGGCAAATCTTCCAGGCAATGTCTGGATGGCTGCTTTCTTTGGCAAACAGCCCTCCATGTACATGAACTGTATATGGTTGCTGTTTGGCATGTGACTGTTCCTCCTTTTTTGTATTTCAGCCTTTTTTGTTATATTTTGATCACATGAATCTGAGGTCAGTTACTTACCTGGTTTGATGTCCTCAGTTAATGTTGTGTTGGCCAGACATGGGGAGACACTATAGGTGGAGTCTATAGAATTGATTTGCGAAGACATTTCCACCTTCATTGAATTATACTTATAACTGTAAAAAGAAAGCATGGTTAGTGCAACGCTGGAGCTAGCATCGGAGTGACCAACCAGAGGACCAGAGAATCCACTGACACTGGGGCACATTTACTAAGACCGGCTTTATACGCCGGTCTTACTTTTTATCTTGCTCTGCAGTAAGAGTCATCTAATTTATGACGAGGCATGAGCCTCGTCATAAATTTGGCGTATCTGTGGCAGTTTGTGCGCCTGGTGTAAAAGTTTTTCGCTAAGATTTTTTATTTACTTATGTAATCCAGCCTTCTTTCAGTTTGGACCTGCCTACAAAATAGGGCCACTTTTAGATTTTTTCCTGTAACAACAGTGAAAAGTGTACTTATGAGCAACTGCCAGTCCATGCATGCTATGAACTGTCCTGTTTTCATTTGAATTCTTCAGTAAAGAATTGCTCTTCTGAACAACTGCATCATCATTGCTTTCTGATTGACATCCATAGTGGCACCAAGGGACCCTGCCTTGCACCTCAAAACTACCAACACTAAGGGCACCTCAACTATCATCAGGCAGTAGAACCCCAGAACCAGAGTGTGCCCCAAAGGAAAGAACGGTGCACCCTTGCCATGACTGCACGGCCCAGGAAAGTGACAGAGTGATTGAGTACTACAATCACCATTCTTGCTACTATCAGTCCTGCCCTCTTCCTCTGCCTTCCTAATTACCACATGGAGTACACTAAGCTTGCCTTGGGTGGAGTTAGAGATGTGGCTTAGTGTAAAAGAAATTGCCACAGTGTACCTCTGGTAGTGTCCCTCTTTGGGCTTTTGAAAAGCTGGGAGGTATGTCACAGAGTTATCACTGTGTTATCTGTGGTGTTACATAGGACTGCAGGTAACGCCTCCCCCTTTCCCCAATTCCCCTACATTGCTGTGTCCCTTGGTTTATTATCTTGTTTCTGTGCAGCATATAAATGTAGGCGATAAATGTTTGATAAGTGGGGTCCAGTGCCCCCGATGCTCATCACACTGCAGGGGCCATCACGCTCCTGTTGAGGCCCTTTGTACATGTACAGTACATGTGGCTGTATCTGTGCCTGTTCACTTAAACAGGACAAGATGCAGCGTTTGGCATGGCTGTGATATGGAGGAGTCATTGTGTCTGGGTAATGATTGGTGGGGACCTGATCATACCGCTGATTTAAAATCCATACAATGTATGCAGTGAATTTCAAAGCAATTGGATAAGATTTCTTAAAAACATATCCACTTTGCTGGTACATAAGCAATATGGATTTGCTACCACAGACGTGGGCAAAGGATAATATTGCCATGTAGCTATAGGGTGGGCCCCCAGAATCAATTCCACTAGTGGGCTCCTGGCACCTCAGTCTGACACTCGCTGGAGCTCACGTTCAGGATATAACACAGTGTGATACATACGGTCCCATGAAGAAATGTGGCATCGCTGTAAGGAAACTGCCCAACGCCATCATTAAGCAGCCAGCAGCGATGATCCTCGGCCTGTGAAGCTTTGCCCCAAAGTAACTAACAAAGGGAATCATCAGCAGGTTTCCTATATGGAAAAAATAAAACGCAAAGATAAAATGCCACAGACATGCAAGTAAATTAAAGGTAATAATAATAATTACCAATCTCAAAGCTTCCGTCCACTATCCCGACCGTGGAGGAGGAAATGTCGAAGCGGCGCTCAATCTGAGTTATTGAGCTCTTCATGTAACTCCCAGAAAATGCCTTAGCGAAATAACAGAAAGAAAGAGCGACCAGGAAAGTCTGCAAAACAGAGGAGGAAGAAGATTAATTAAATTGACTGCTGGAACGTTACTACGGAATCACTGGAGAGCTTTGGCCTCCATTTCCCCCATTACATTGATATCCACAGTGACCCCATAAGAGCTGATGTGTTCTTCTGACAGGCAGGACCTTCAGGCGTGCAGTGAGAGGTGCTGTCCTCTGTCTGATCACTTCCATCATGGTTCAAAGCTCTCTTCTCTATATTTGGATCTCTCTTCAAAGTTTTTGTTGCATGTTGGACATTTTGATATCTTGGCTATGTCTCTATTTGAGGGTTTAGTTCGATCGACAAGTATTACTTGTGGAGCTCAGGGGAAAGCGCATTGCCAGTGCGTATTTATGTAGCTTAATGCGCATAATCCAACACACAAAATTAGGGAGGGTGGTATATCAAACCCATAAAGAGCTGAGTACATGAGCTTAAAGTATGCTTCCATTTATGATATAGTCGTGCACTTGTCCCAACCTAATATTATTTCTGCTATATCCTAATCCCCCATCCATCTTTACCGTGTCTAATTTATGACACAGTAGAACGGAGCAGGGGGTCGCAAAGTGTTAGCATCATCTCCACTGCTTATGGCGGATTTTAGGCAGCACGATGACATTATTCTGCACATACACCAAGACGCAGGCAGCATTAATTACTTTGTGCCCACCTGAGCAGAGAAGCCGGCAACTCAGGCCACAGGCTGAGAGAGGCCTGTGGCTTGCGTCCCCGACGGCTGTGAGGAGTCAGGTGAGTATTTAATTATTTTTTCTCCTTTACTCTCCTTTGAGGGAGAAGGGGGGAGATTCATTAGCTGCAAGTTCTACCTTCAAGTACTACATTAAGTACAGTGAAGAGATATTGCAGGAGACTGAAGAGATACTGCAAGATACTGCAAGAGATTGGCTTGGAGTTTGCAACTGGCTCATCTGTGTGTTCTTTTGCTAACCATTGCTTGAGAAGAGGTAAGGAATTTGCTCAGGTGTTTGCTATTGTGCGTTTGCTAATGAGCCTAGCTCATTGAGGTGTTACATTTGTTGCTGGGGGAGGAGCTTGTGAAGGAGTGTGTGTATATATAGAGACAGACTCATTAGCTGGCCTAATTCATTAGCTGCAAGTTCTACCTTCAAGTACTACATTAAGTACAGTGAAGAGATGTTGCAGGAGATAGTCAGGAGGTAGGCTGGAAGGTGGAAACAATACAAAAAAAAGGTAAGATTTGTTTGATTTAAATTGACAAATTTTCATTTCTTTTTTTTCCTCCTCTTTAAAATGGCAGACTTGGTTCAGTGCAGGAATTGTTGTGCATTTATTTCATGTTCCACTCTTTGGAGATTCGGATGCTGTCAGATCTGTAGACAGTTCTCCTTACTGCAGCAGGAAATTGCATTTTTGAAATCTGAGATATTTAAATTATCTGTTAAACAAACTCCAGCTAGGACTGCTGCAATGCCACTGCCACAGAGGACCCCCAGAAATGGCAGATGGGTTACTGTAGGTTCTGGAAGACTTAGAGTGGTGGAAAGAAGACATGTCCCACAGTCGGTGATTCTCCAAAATTCATTTGCAGCACTCTCAGAATGTAAGGACAACATGGACATGGACTCAAGCACAGAGGGTGAGAAACCATCGACTCCTATGTCTAATGTATGCAAGACTGCAGCCAAGGACAAAAAAGATAAAGTGAAGTCTCAAAGGAAGCAGCTGTTGCTGGGTGATTCAATCATAAGAAGTGTGGAGCTTAAAGAAAATGGTTTTGTGAGATGTCTCCCTGGGGCTACTGCTAGAAGAGATAGAAGACGTATTATTAATATTGTTAAGCAAGCAAAGCAGGAAGGGGACGTGGATGTTCTTTGTCAAATTTCTTTTTATTTGAAGAAGATACCCAGTCATGTAGATAGTTATACATCTTGTGACCAGACGCAGCTGGAAAAGTGCAAAATCAGCAATCACAATATATTCAAAGTAATTGCATACACGACTTCAAATAATAAAGTGACATATGTGAACACATATGAACAAATATCTGACGAGGGGGGGTACTAACAAGACAAGGGAAGGTGGATTGGGGGGAGATAGAGGGGAGGGGGAGAGTCGGATGTCGATCAAACTCTTAATTCAAGACATGTCTGAGCCTAGAATTTGCGATATAGCTTCCAAGGAGACCATATTTTTACAAAAACTGCTCTAGAGTCATTTTCCCAGTGGGCTAATTCTTCAAACCGATATAGTTGGTAATTTTTTTCCGTCCACATCAAGAGCGAAGGGGCTGATACATTTTTCCATAGAAGAGGGATCAGCAGTCGAGCTGCTGTAATAAGCATGGTTGGTAGATTATACTTTGAAGGGGTGAGCGTGCTATTTGGGCACCAGAGCAGCAGGAGTTTTGCGTCTAAGGTAATCTGGGTGTTACATATCCTGTTTATAGCTGTCCCTACCTCAACCCAGAATGGTTTTATTTTCTCGCAGCTCCACCAAATATGGGATAAAGAGCCAATGTCTCCTCCACACCTCCAGCAGCTGTTTGGGATATCGGGATTGAGCTTGTGAAGGAATTCCGGCGTCTTATACCATCTTGTAAGTAATTTATAAGAGTTTGCCTGGATTCTAATACAACGGTTGAAACCATGTGAGTGTGTGAGGAAGAACGCTTTTTCAGGTTCTGACAGAGTTAAAGACAGCTCCTTCTCCCAAGCTGCAAGGAACCACAGATCTGGAGGTGCGGAGGAGAGTAACTCTCTGTAGAATGTGGAGAGAGGTTTCTTAGGGCGAAGGGCGTTAGAGATTTTCCCCTCCAACCAAGAGGGATCAACCATGGGCCTGGGCAAAGATTCCAAAAGCGCTATATCTTTTTTAAAAGCCATAAGCGATAGGAAAGAGGCTGCTTGAACCCTCGGGGTTTCAAATATTTTACTCCAATTTAAGGCACCTGATGCAATTATGACGTCTTTCAGTTTAAAGTTGGCTAGTATAGCCCAAATTCCTGTTGCAGCAGAGGTGGCAGGGTGTACATATGCCTGCAGTAGATCTAAGGGGAGACTCAAGCTTGGGAACCTAAGGGTAGAGGACCCATATAATTTGGTCCATTCCAGCAACAGACCCTTCCATAGTGGCGAGGTAAACTTATTATTAGCAGTACATTTGCGTAAGCCCCAAAGAACTAACTTGTCCTTATATGAGAGCAGATAACACTCCAGTCGGGAGACAAGGCCGAGAGGGCGCCAGGAGATGAGGCTCAAAGCTCTGTTTAGCATAGATGCTTTGTAGTATAGGTATATGTCAGGTAGGCCGAAGCCTCCCAACCTCCTCTCCCGAGTGAGAGTGGCATAAGCCAGTCTAGGGGACCCTCCAGACCAAACAAAGGTTGAGATGACCCTGCGGACCTCCACAAAGAAGGAATGGGGCAGCCATATAGGGAGTGTTTGGATGAGGTACAGCAGTCTAGGGACGATAAAAGCTTTAATGAAGTTTTTCCGCCCAATCCAAGAGATAAACGGAAGCTTCAAAGCTTGTAGGTGTGATCTAATGGATTTCAGCAGCGGTACATAATTTAACTCAAAAAGGTCTTCCGGTCTTGCTGAGATATGTGTACCCAGAAAAGGGATTGACTTGGTGGCCCATGAAAAAGCAGCGCTACCTTTAAGCGTATCTACAGTAGCGGAAGGGCAGGAAATATTCAGAGCCTGTGACTTAGTATAGTTGATCTTAAAATTTGAGACCGCTCCATATTCCTCAAAAAGGGCCTGAAGTCTGGGGAAGGAAGTTAGAGGGTTGGACGTTATGACCAAAAGGTCGTCTGCAAAAGCGGCCGTCAGATGGTTGTGCGACCCCAAGGTAATTCCCTTAATATCCGGATCCTGCCTGATCCTGGCCAGCAGGGTCTCCATGACAATAACAAAGAGGGCAGGTGAGAGTGGGCACCCCTGCCTCGTCCCATTAGTAATGGGAAAAGCTGGAGAGAGTGTTCCGTTAATCCGTATTTTGGCAGAGGGGAGCGAATAGAGTGAGAAAATGGATTGGATGAACTGGTCCGGAAGGCCAAACTTCGACAGTGCCCGAGACATGAATTGCCAACTGATCCTGTCAAAGGCCTTCTCTGCGTCTGTACTGAGAAGGGCTAAGGGTATTGATTGCTGGCGAGCATGCGTAATCAATTGTATGACACGGACCGTATTTTCGCTCCCCTGCCTGCCAGAAACGAATCCCACCTGCTCCTCGTTGATAATGCCAGGGAGAACCGACTGAATTCGTTGAGCCAAGATTTTGGCCCACCACTTAACGTCCGTATTTAGGAGCGAGATAGGGCGGTAGCTCCCGCAATTTAGGGGATCCTTATTTTCCTTGTGGATTACCGTGATATGGGCTGAAAGCGATTGGGGAGGGAGGGAGCCTCCTTGGAGTAAGTAGTTACACAAGGTATTAAAATGGGGAACTAAGATCTGCTTAAAGGATTTGTAGTAAGATATGGTAAAACCATCAGGGCCTGGGCTTTTCCCCGAGGGTATGGAGGAGAGAACCTTACAAATTTAATCGTCTGTGATGGGAGACAGGAGCTGGGCTGACTGAGCTGGGGTAATAGTAGGTAAGTGGAGGGAGGAGAGGAATTTCTCTGTCGCTTCCTCTAATTGAGCTGGTGACATATGATCTGGTGTTTTAAGGTTATATAGTTCCCTATAGAAGGCACAAAAGGTCTTAGCTATGTCTGGAGTCCCTTTATGAAGGACGCCTTTGTCATCTTTAACTGCCGCAATAAAGGAGTCAGTTTTTTGTTTCTTCACTAGAGCGGACATTAGTCTATTCCCTTTGTCACCGTGCGCATACGAACGGAATTTGGCTCTAAGTAAAAGCTTAGCTGAAGTGACATTTAGCAGGTTCTTGAGCTTAGTACGGGCTTCTGAAAGCTCTGAGGCACAGCTAAGGGCCTGGGGGGATTTGTGCGTTAGCTCTAGAGCCTGAATCTGGGAGAGAAGTGTCGCCACTGCCTGATTCCGTTGTTTTTTAATATGTGCACCTAAAGCTATTAGTTCGCCTCTCAGGACCGCCTTATGGGTTTCCCAAATAATAGCAGGGGAGGGAGCGTCAGGGCCTGTAGTATTAGATGAGAAGAAATCCTTTATGATAGAAGATAATTTAGCAGCATGAGAGGGGTCTGAGATAATAGTCTCATTAATGCGCCAATTCCATTCCCTCTTTGGGAGGTCTCGCAGGGACATGTTCAGAAATACCGGAGCGTGGTCAGACAGGGTGATGTTCCCTATGTGGGAATTGATAACTCTGTTAGCCCAGGATTTGGACACAAATAAATAGTCTAATCTATGGTAAGATAGTTTAGCAGCTGAATAAAAGGAAAAATCCCTACCAGTAGGGTTAGTGGTGCGCCAGATATCTAGAACTCCTAGCCTCTGCAGGGCCACCTTAAGGCGTCTCAAACGGGCATGTGTAATGGCAGATTTCCCACTAGAGGAGTCTAATGCTGGATCAAGGGTAGCATTGAAATCGCCTCCTAGGACGACCATTCCCTCCTTAAAGGAGGATAGTAAGCCAAGGGTCTGAACAAGCCAAGCAACCTGCCCTCTGTTGGGAGCATATACAGTTGCCAGGGTAACAGGAGTGTCAGCGATAGTGCCCTTAACAAACAGGTAACGACCCTCAGGGTCTGCAGAGACGGCAGAGTGCTTAAAGGGGATCTGTTTGTGGATCGCTATGCTGACACCCCTGCTAGCCGAACTATACGTGCTGTGGAACCACTGAGAAAACCGTTTGGGGGGCAATTTGGGGACCTTACCCTCTCGGAAGTGGGTTTCCTGGAAGAATGCTATAGACACTTTATCCCTCTGTAAAAGGGCCAGGATTTGGGACCGTTTGCAAGGCTCGTTCATTCCCCGGGCGTTAAAGGAAGATATCACAATAGACGACATTCTGAAATAGAAAACGGACATTCAGCATTTGAATATGCAATATATGACATCCGATCATGGATGAGGGGGGGGGGGAGGGGAGGGGAGACACACAAGGTAAGGAGGGAAGATAGACAGAAAAGACATTTAACAATATCGCAAATATATTCTGCATATAAAGCCCTACTGAGCACCTGACAACACGACCCTTTCTCATCGCGGCTACCAGCCGGGGTCTGTCAGGTGGGGGGTCCCGCAGAGCTACAGAAGGCCAAATACTGGCCATCTCACAAGGAAAGGGGGTAACCCAAAGGTAGAACCGGGTGAACCCCTGCATATTAGAAAAAAGAGCAGGGAACAGGCAAGGAACAGAACCTCAATTGAATCATACCATGCCTGCACTCTGAGACATTATATTACGCAACAGGCGGCCATGACTGGCCTGTAATCAGGCCCAAAGCCATCAGAGCACAGGTAAGGCACATAACCCAACAGCAATGAAACTGTAACTGCAGTTTCAGACATTGTTTTCCGCAACAAGCAGACAGATCAACTCATAATCAGGCCTAAAGCCCTCAGAGAACATGAAATCATCAGCTAACTTCACCCTCATGTAATCAGTCCCAGGAACTTCGCTTGGAACGGGAACAGGATAGAAAGCTCTTCACACATCTTCTGTGCTCAGGTAGGAGGGTGAGCAGACTTTTCAGCCCTAGCCCTGGGAGACCTTTTGTTGCAGACAGGGCGCCATTCAGCCGCCTGGGGTGGCGGGAGAGGTGGGTCCTCCATGTCGGCCGGCATCCATGACGGGATTTCGATCGGGCTTAATCCCAGCTGAGCCCAATTGGTATGTAGGTCTTTCGGCGACCGGATAGAAATCTGGCGACTGTTCTTGAGGACCGCAATCCCGAACGGGTAAAGCCACCGAAACGGGGTAGCTGCAGCTCTAAGGGCGTCCAGGAGCGGCTTGAGGATACGCCGTTTAGCGAGCGTGGATGGGGCCAGATCCTGAAAAAACATAATCGGCGTACCTCCATACTGCAGCTGCTCCGCTTCTCTTCCCGCTCTCATAATCGCTGCGGTGTCGATAAAACTGAGGAGGCCGCAAATGACATCTCGTGGTGGATCTGTATTCTTCGGCTTGGGCCTCAGCGCTCGGTGAATCCTCTCAATTACTATTCGGCCCGCTCTCTCAGGCCCCAGCAGGTCAGCGAAAATCTCCTGCGCCACTTTCTCCAGCGCTTCGCTGGCAAAGGATTCTGGGAGCCCGCGAATCCTAAGATTCCTCCTGCGGCTCCGATTCTCCTGGTCTTCGACCCTCAGGAGCGCCTCATTGATTAGGTCAGTGTGGGAGCTGATCGCCTTGTAGGTTTTTTCTTCTCTCTGAAGAGCCGCCTCCTGCGCTCCCTCCAGGTCTGACACCCGGTGACCCATGCTCCGGAGGTCTTCTTTAATCTCTGTGAGATCTTTCTTGATCGGGGCTAAAGCTGCGTTAAGCACCTCCAGTAGTGCCGCTTTTGTAAATGAGCCCCTCTGCCTCCTCGATTTACAGGTGGACGTATCGGAAACACTCCCGCCATCAGAGTCTTCCTCCATGTCGGATGCCTGGGCCGGAGCAGGCGCCATCTTGGGAGTCTCAGCCGACCTCAGCTTCGCATGTCTTTTGAGGTATTGATCCATGTCGGGCTGTCTAGATTTCACAGGAGTAGGATCCGCTGGATCCCTGGATCGATCCTTGCCCGTTTTGCCCATTAGTGCAGTGCTGTTAGCTGATTAAAAGGGGTTAATACACCGGTAAGGATGAGGAGCTCAGCAACGTGCAGCCATCCAGCTACGCAGCCAGGCTCCGCCCCCCCGGGGACGTGGATGTTCTTGTCCATCTAGGGACAAATGACCTGGCTTGCAATGAAGTGTCAGAGGTGAAAAAATCTTTTATCACACTTGGTAATGACGTACAGGATTTTGCATCCACCATTTCATTTTCTGAAGTTCTGCCTGTGCATAATGTTCAGAATGATAGGCAGAGGCGCATAAAGGAGTTCAACACATAGCTTGGTAAATGGTGTCAAGAGCAAGGATTTGGCTTTGTTTCTCATAATAGCTCTACTTGGAATAGAAAGGAACTGTACAAAAAAGATGGTTTGCATCTTTCTCTCAAAGGAACAAATGTACTTAGTGAACAACTCCAAGAATTTGCGAAAGAGTATTTAAACTAGGAAGGGGGGGCAAAAGAGTTAAAATAAAAGAGTCCAATTGCCCCCCGAAACAATGCCAGAACAGGTCAGAAGCACAGAGGGTAAGAAATAAGCTCCGAGTCCTCTCTACAAATGCTCGCAGTTTAGGTAAAAAAATCTATGAACTTGGGTCAATAATGGCATCTGAGAATGTAGATTTAGTGGCTGTTACGGAGACATGGTTTAATGAAAGAAATGACTGGGACATAACCATACCAGGGTACTCTTTATACAGAAGAGACAGAGAAGGCAAGAAAGGAGGAGGAGTGGCCCTGTATGTGAAAGATAGCATTAAATCTAACCTAATACAAGTTGGTGAGGCCAACATAGAGTCAGTTTGGGTTACGTTGCAGTTTGCTAATCATGCAGTAACTCGTGTAGGTGTGATATATAGACCACCTGATCAAGTTAAAGAACTAGATGATCTACTAGTTGAAGAAGTAGCTAAAATGACAATGAAAGGAGAAGTTATCATTATGGGAGATTTCAATCTTCTAGATATAAACTGGAAAACCAAAATAGCAAGTTCTACCAGGAGT
The DNA here is from genome assembly GCF_014858855.1 of Bufo gargarizans. Taxonomy (NCBI): domain Eukaryota; kingdom Metazoa; phylum Chordata; class Amphibia; order Anura; family Bufonidae; genus Bufo; species Bufo gargarizans. Next base: position 529,490,220 of record NC_058081.1, read on the forward strand.
ACAGATATTCTAAATTCCCTACTGGGGTTATCCCAACAACAAATGGTTGAGGAGCCAACCCGGAGGGAGGCCATTTTGGATTTGATATTCACAAATGGGGATTCGGTATATGATGTCATTGTAGGCGAAACCTTGGGATCTAGTGATCACCAGTCAGTGTGGTTTAATATAAGAACTGTGAAAGAGTCCCACCACACAAAAACAAAAGTTTTAGATTTTAGAAAAACAGACTTTTCAAAAATGAAATTAGTCATAAATGAGTCCTTATCAGACTGGAACGGATTACATGGAGTCCAGGAGAAATGGGACTACTTAAAAGGTGCATTATTGAAGGCAACAGAAAATTGCATTAGACTTGTCAGTAAAAGCAAAAAAAGGAAGAGACCACTGTGGTACTCAGCGGAAGTGGCCCAAATCATTAAAAATAAAAAGCTAGCATTTTGTAATTATAAAAAAACCCAGAGCAATGAAGATAAGGAAATCTACAAGATTAGGCAGAAAGAGGCCAAGCAAGTTATAAGAACTTCTAAAGCTCAGGCAGAAGAAAAACTAGCTCAGTCTATGAAAAAAGGGGATAAGACATTCTTCAGATATATAAATGAAAAAAGGAAATTAAAACAAGGAATAACTAAATTAAAAACAAAGGACGGAAGGTATGTAGAAGAGAATAAAGGGCTAGCTGACTGCCTTAATGAATACTTCTGTTCAGTTTTTACAAAAGAAAAAGAAGGAGAAGGACCTCCACTAGAAAGGATGACTATTAAATCGTTTGATGCATGTGTCTTTACAGAGGAAGATGTTCTAAGTTTGCTGTCTAAGGCTACTTTCACACTAGCGTTCGATCGGATCCGTTCTGAACGGATCCGATCATATTAATGCAGACGGAGGCTCCGTTTAGAACGGATCCGTCTGCATTAAAATGGCAAAAAAAAAGCTAAGTGTGAAAATAGCCTCGGACGGATCCGTCCAGACTTTCAATGTAAAGTCAATGGGGGACGGATCCGCTTGAAGATTGAGCCATATTGTGGCATCTTCAAACGGATCCGTCCCCATTGACTTACATTGTAAGTCTGGACGGATCCGCACGCCTCCGCACGGCCAGGCGGACACCCGAACGCTGCAAGCAGCGTTCAGCTGTCCGCCTGTCCGTGCGGAGGCGAGCGGAGCAGAGGCTGAACGCCGCCAGACTGATGCAGTCTGAGCGGATCCGCATCCATTCAGACTGCATCAGGGCTGGACGGAGGCGTTCGGGTCCGCTCGTGAGCCCCTTCAAACGGAGCTCACGAGCGGACCAACGAACGCTAGTGTGAAAGCAGCCTAAAGTGAAGACAAATAAGTCACAGGGGCCTGATGAGATACACCCAAAATTATTAAAAGAGCTTAGTGGTGAGCTGGCAAAACCGTTAACAGATTTATTTAACCAATCATTAGTAACAGGAGTCGTCCCGGAAGATTGGAAATTGGCAAATGTCGTGCCCATTCACAAGAAAGGTAGTAAGGAGGAATCGAGCAACTATAGACCAGTGAGTCTGACATCAATAGTAGGCAAATTAATGGAAACCCTATTAAAGGATAGGATTGTGGAACATCTAAAATCCCATGGATTGCAAGATGAAAAACAGCATGGGTTTACTTCAGGGAGATCATGTCAAACAAATCATATAGATTTTTTTGACTGGGTGACTAAAATAATAGACTGGTGGAGGTGCAGTAGACATCGCATATCTAGATTTTAGTAAGGCTTTTGACACTGTCCCACATAGAAGACTTATCAATAAACTGCAGTCATTGAGCATGGACTCCCATATTGTTGAGTGGATTAGGCAGTGGCTGAGTGACAGACAACAGAGGGTTGTAGTCAATGGAGAACATTCAAAACAAGGTCATGTTACCAGTGGGATTCCACAGGGATCTGTACTGGGACCAATTTTGTTTAATATCTTCATAAGTGATATTGCAAAAGGCCTCGATGGTAAGGTTTGTCTTTTTGCTGATGACTCAAAGATATGTAACAGGGTTGATGTTCCTGGAGGGAAACGCCAAATGGAAAAGGATTTAGGAAAACTAGAAGAATGGTCAGAACTCTGGCAACTGAAATTTAATGTGGATGAGTGCAAGATAATGCACCTGGGGCGTAAAAACCCAAGGGCAGAATATAGAATATTTGACACAGTCCTGACCTCAGTATCTGAGGAAAGGGATTTAGGAGTAATTATTTCAGAAGACTTAAAGGTGGGAAGACAATGTAATAAAGCAGCACGAAATGCCAGCAGAATGCTTGGATGTATAGGGAGAGGTATAAGCAGTAGAAAGAGTGAAGTGCTTATGCCGCTGTACAGAACACTGGTGAGACCTCACTTGGAGTATTGTGCGCAGTACTGGAGGCCATATCTCCAGAAGGATATAGATACTCTAGAGAGAGTTCAGAGAAGAGCTACTAAACTAGTACATGGATTGCAGGATAAAACTTACCAGGAAAGGTTAAAAGACCTTAATATGTATAGCTTGGAAGAAAGAAGAGACCGAGGGGATATGATAGAAACTTTTAAATACATAAAGGGAATCAACTCGGTAAAGGAGGAGAGCATATTTAAAAGAAGAAAAACTACCACAAGAGGACACAGTTTTAAATTAGAGGGGCAAAGGTTTAAAAGTAATATAAGGAAGTATTACTTTACTGAGAGAGTAGTGGATGCATGGAATAGCCTTCCTGCAGAAGTGGTAGCGGCAAATACAGTGAAGGAGTTTAAGCATGCATGGGATAGGCATAAGGCTATCCTTCATATAAGATAGGGCCAGGGACTATTCATAGGATTCAGATATATTGGGCAGACTAGATGGGCCAAATGGTTCTTATCTGCCGACACATTCTATGTTTCTATGAGAGGAGAGTACTGGGAGCACTATGTTGATGGCATTATAACTGCAGGGATGCTACAGAAGGACATTTATACCTACTTGGGGCACTACCGAGGGGCATTTATACTTACTGAGGCACTACAGAGGGGCATTTATACTTACTGAGGCACTACAGAGGGGCATTTATCTACTGGGCACTTTAGGAGACATTATAATTACTGGGGGCGCTCTAGGGAGCACTTAACTTACTAGGAGCCCTATACTTATACTTGGGGCACATAAGGGGGAGTTATAACTACTGGGAATGCTCCAAGGGGCATTCTTATTGAGGGGCCTTATTACTACTGGTGCCACTATAGGGCATTGATAGTACTGCGGGGTTTGTAGGGGCATTATTATTATCAGGCACAATATGGAGGACACTACTACTAATGGGCACTCCCAGGGAGTTTCATCACTGTAGGGGACACCATCACAAACGAGGGCACTCTGAGAGAGGATTATTACAACTAGTAGGACTTTTAGGAGTAGTTTGGGGACTATTTGTATGGCACTATTTTTATGTGGTATAATATTTTTGGGCATTTGGGAGCACAGCGGTCACAGTATTAGGGGTAGCAGATGGATAACACTGTTGGGGCACCAGGAGCAGGATGATGGGAAGGAGAGAAATCAAAGATACCTGTATGGTAAACTCTTGAGAGATGAGATCTGGCTGAAAGAAGTCATCATGGTGGTCTGGGCCGAATGGAAAAGATGAAGAAAGGAAATGTATACAACAGAGGAGTGGGTGTCACTGGATGTAATAGATAAGTGGTGTTATGTGTGTGATTGCACTGAATGTAATGTCAATCTAAATATGTCTTTAGCACTGGGGCTGGGGGTTTGGATGGAAAATGTAAAGAGGTATTCCGGTGGGTTGACGTTATCCCCTATCCATAGGATAGGGGATAGCTATTAGATCATGAGAACTGAGTATCCATATTCCCTGCAGCCCCCTGAAAAAAACAGAGCAGCCAGTTGGTCATTTATGCTGCAGCTCCATTCTTTTCTATAGGAATTCCGAAGATAGCCAACCACTGTACTCAGCTGTCTACAGAACTCATAGAAATGAATGGAGCGGCCACATGCATGTGCAACTGGCCACTCCATTTTTTTCAAAGGGCTGCAGCGGTTACGGGGCCCCATTCTCATGATCTAATAGTTAGCCCCTATCCTATGGATAGTGGATAACCAACCAAAATACTATTTTAATACATATGCATTGGGGCTTGAGTCCTTAAATTTTAGAGTCCCTAGCAACTTGTGCACAAGTACTGGCTTTGGACTTATTTTTGACTAAAATTAAAAACCTTAGGTTCTTAGTAATATTGGATAGAGACATATACAATTATGATAAAGAACTACACCATGCAGTAGGCATTATAGAACTACATTTTTAGAGGATATACTGTAGTTTTGTGAGAATATAGTGCACCGCAAAGTTGGATTGAATTGATTGATAGATTGAAGCATAGCTACTGTATATTAAAAGAATGTATCTGGAAGTGGCAAGTGGAGGTGGCCTTTGCTCTGCAAGAAGTTTATGTAAATTGCTAATAAGAACTGTACCTACCCCCAAGGGCACGTGTATTTGCAATTTGCCAAAAGTTTATTTATTGACATGGTTACTGGTTCAATCCGCCTTATCATTGTAAAGCAATGGGTCAGCTCCCATCTACCTGCCTTGCACCCAACATCCCACCAACAATAACACCAAGGGCACTCCAAACTACCAACAGGCAGGAGACCCCTCACCTCTGGGGTATGCACTAAGGGAAAGAAAGGGTGTGGCCCTCCCTTCACTTTGTGCATGGCCTGGGGAGTGCTGGAGCAGACAATAGAAAAGAGGGGATAAGTGGCATACTTGACTTGTCATCGTTGATATATTAGTTTTTGGAAAATAGTGACTTTCAGTCAAGAAATCAGAGCTTTGAACTCTTGACCCGTCACCTGGCTCTGTCCTCATCCTCTTATCTTCTGCAAACATCAGGCAATACCCAGGGCTAAGGTCTCATTCCTCAAAGGGTCTTGTCTGTTTGTGTGTGGGGGGGTATTCTATTTTATCACCCATTGTAATAATCAACCATGAAACTGGCGTTACCTTTATTGATGCACAGCAGGATGGTTTCTTCTTCTGGTGGTCTGGAACGGTCTCATCCTGGGTATCCTGGGCAACTGTGCTGATGTTCAGGTTGTTGAGCTCGCCGCATTCTTTCTCCACCTCCATGTTACACTATTATCCTATGCACAGATAAATACGGAATCAATAATTAGCATGTAATAACAAGTGCATGAGCAAAGTTAGTTAGTTTATATACAGTGGATATAAAAAGTCTACACACCCCTGTTAAAATGTGTTCTTTTGGTGATGTTCCGTGTTGTTTTTGCACCAAACATATCTTTTGGAATTATGGCCAAAAAGTTCAACCTTGGTTTCATTAGACCATAACACCTTTTCCCACATGCTTTTGGGAGACTTCAGATGTGTTTTTGTAAAATACAGCCTGGCTTGGATGTTTTTCTTCGTAAGAAAAGGCTTTTGTCTTGCCACTCTACCCCATAGCTCAGACATATGAAGAATACGGGAGATTGTTGTCACATGTACCACACAGCCAGTACTTGCCAGATATTCCTGCAGCTCCTTTAATGTTGCTGTAGGCCTCTTGGTAGCCTCCCAGACCAGTTTTCTTCTCGTCGTTTTATAAATTTTGGGGGCACGTCCAGTTCTTGGTTATGTCACTGTTGTGCCATATTTTCTCCACTTGATGATGACTGTCTTCACTGTGTTCCATGGTATATCTAATGCCTTGGAAATGCTTTTGTACCCTTCTCCTGACTGATACCTTTTAACAATGAGATCCCTCTGATTTTCGGAAGCTTTCTGTGGACCATGGCTTTTGCTGTGGGATGCGACTAAGAAAATTTCAGGAAAGACAAACTAGAGCAGCTGAACTTTTTTGGGGGTTAATCAGGGGCACTTTAAATGATGGCAGGTGTATGCTGACTCCTATTTAACATGATTTTGAATGTGATTGCTTAATTCTGAACACAGTTATATCCACAGTTATACGAGGGTGTGCACACTTATGCAACCACCATATGCTTTATTCCATCGACCTAAAAGATTTCAGTTTGTTTTTGAATTGAGTGGTACAGTTTATAGATCACTTTAAAGGTGGAAAAAGTTCTGAAATGATTTATATTTTTCTAATTTTTTTACATCACAGAAACCTGACATTTTAACGGGGGTCTGTAGACTTTTTATATCCACTGTATATAATACAGATAGTTAGTGGGAGATAGTCAGTGTAGGTTAGATCGTGATAGAGTATAGCTGATTCCAGTGCAGGGTGTTAGGTAGTGTGACAGGTTCTGCTGTCCATACATACATGCTATAGACATAGTGCTGTGATGTCACAAGTTCACAACAATACTTAGTGCACCAATCAGTAATATGTAGTCAGACCTGCTAAAATGTGAAGTTGCACGTATTGAGCAAAAATACTCACATCAATTGCCAATTTGCAAATATATTGGAGCACTCTATCTGCATATAAAGCTATTGCAATGTGCTGCCGTGCCAACCATTTTCTCCAGTCTCAGGAAACTTCCAGCAGCTTGAAAAATGTAGCAACAGTGACCCACGCCTGTATTGCACACACAATGTGAGCATATTACTTTGCCGATTTTCGCAACCAAGAAATCGCGATTTTGCGAATATATCACAAAAATTCGCCCAAATATTTGCTAAATATAGTGAATTCGAATATTACCCCTGCCGCTCATCACTAGTTACAAATTACTTCATAAATTTCCTTCCCTTGTATATAGTAGGTGCAATGACGGGGAACAGCGATTGTACCGAACCCCCCCCCCCCCTTCATTTAACTGCTCAGATGCCGTGTTCAGCACTGATTGCGGCATCTGATACTCACATTCAGGTGCTATGGGGTTAATCCAGGGTTAAAAAAAAAATTATACTCATGGAATGTCATGTGTGGCGCATCATGTGGTGACGTCTTCAAGCTCGCCTTCAAGCTCGCCGCCGGTCCTTTGGCAGGTTTCTTTCAATCAAGAAGGGAGTAGACAGCCTTTCCACAATCAAGTGGATGAGGTAAGTATCATGTTTTTTTTTCAGTGCGGGTGCATAGCATTCACCTCACGCATTGCACCCGCGCAGAATTCTTGGGGCCTTTGGCCCCTTTCACACGAGTGAGTTTTCCGCGCACCCGCACTGAATCCTGACCCATTCATTTCAATGGGTCTGTGTACATCAGCGTTTTTTTCACGCATCAGTTCTGCGTTGCGTGAAAAACGCAGTATGTTCTATGTTCTGCGTTTTTCATGCAGCCCTGGTCCCATAGAAGTGAATGGGTCTTCAGTAAAAAACTTATTACATCCGGCTTAATAACATAAACATAACACTGAGCTCATCACATGGTCCATCAACATGGTGATGGGTCATGTGATGTATCATGTGATGAGCACAGTGATGTCACCACAGGTCCTGAAGAAAGAACAGGAGACCGGCAGCTACACGATCAATTGGAGGAGGTGAGTTAATGTTTATTTAATTTTTTAACCCTCAATTGACCTTCTACTAAGCATTCTGTATTAAAGAATGCAATTATTTTCCCTTATAACCATGTTATAAGGGAAAAATAATACAATGAATAGACTTTCATCCTAGCAACCATGCGTGAAAATCGCACCGCATCCGCACTTGCTTGCGGATGCTTGCGATTTTCACGCAGCCTCATTCACTTTTATGGGGCCTGTGTTGTGTGAAAAACGCACAGTATAGATCACAAGTGATGCGTGAAAATCAACGCTCATGTGCACAGCCCAATAGAAATGAATGGGTCCTGATTCAGTGCGGGTGCAATGCGTTCACCTCACGCATTGCACCCGCGTGGAAAACTCGCCTGTGTGAAAGGGACCTTAGAGTTCTGGAATGTATTGGATAAGGCCTCTTTCACACAGGGATACCGGATTTGCTCCGGATGCTTTGCATGTGCATTGCGGGAAAACTGCACGAGTAGGCACTCAATTGCAGTCAGTTTTGACTGCGATTGCGTAGCGATGTTCTGTTTTTATCGCGCGGGTGCAATGCGTTTTCCTCCTGCACCACCAACTCCTCCTTCTCCACCAGTGTTTGCATCTCATCCTCCTCTATTTCCTCCTTCATAGGACTTGGTCCATGTGGTTCTTAGACAACTACAAGATGGCCAGCACTCTTGCATCAGATTGAGCATTACTATAATTCAAATATCAGGAGGATGACTTTGTTAATGAAGCTGTCATCCCTATTGACAAATAGTATGTGATCCCTGTTAAACTGCCGCTGCCTGATCTCAAAATTGTTGTGTTCCTTCTGTGGTGGGCTTGTGCATTATATTTTGAGATGGGTAAACAGCTCTCATTGTCTGAACATTGTTTTTGTTTAATTGAAGTTAAATGATCTGGACTGACATTCAGCTGTTTGGCCACAAGATGCCGCTGTTTCCTAAGCACAGCACCACAGTGCATTTCAAGTGATGTTGGGAACTCTCAGGGGATGGAGTTACAAGTCTGGAGAGGAAGGCAGCAGCCATCTTATAGTGAGGCTGTGAGAGACACTGGGAAACTGTGTGAGCAGTGAATCTGATGGCATCCAGGTGTGAGAGTGACCAGAACTGCAGCTAAGTGAAGCTGATCGTGTTCAAGACCCTGATCCTGTCCAGAGAAATGAGGACATACATTGCGGTACTGCATGCTTGTTGGAGAGGCATTTGTTCTGTTCAGAGTTACCAGCGGATGCACAGCAGACCCGGGTGGCCCCTCATTACTGTGTTGGCGCCTAGAGACTGAGACCAGGCCTTTAGTTAGTTAGTTAGGGTCTCTGTTTGTGTCAAGCCACAAGTGTTACTACTGTTCATTGTAAGGACTCCATAACTTAAAGTGACATTTCACATTGGAGAGCTGATAAAATTCCCACAAACTCAAGCCAGGCTGGCGTTTTGCTAAGAAGGAATACTCAGGCACCTGCTACAGGACCAGTTATGGGAGGGAGAATACTGTAGATCTGTGTAAGATTGTAAGCTGCTGTGCTGCACCGCAGGCTAGCCAGTACCATACACCCAATTCTTATTCTTTTAGGGTAATAATAACAGGTAAAGTGTGGCAGTTTAGTTGTGCCAGCCAGTAGGCAAATTACTGCTTTTTCCTCCTGCATCCATCGGGTCTCAGCCTTCGGGCTGGGTGTATGTAAATTTATTGTATGTTCTCAGCATTTGTGGTTGTATTTATTGCCACATTTAAGTAAAATTCTGTTTTGGCAAAAGCTGATGTTGAGGTTGCTTTCCTCATTCTTGACCTCACTGTATCCTGGGGAGACCACCCCGGTACTCTGCTTACAATATAATTATTGACCGTCTTACTCTGTTCATAGAGACGCTTCAGTTTATGTACAGTGGGATGCCAAAGTTTGGGTAACCTTGTTAATCGTCATGATTTTCCTGTATAGATTGTTGGTTGTTACGATAAAAAATGTCAGTTAAATATATCATATAGGCGACACACACATTCATATTTGAGAAGTGAAATGAAGTTTATTGCATTTACAGAAAGTGTGCTATAATTGTTTAAACAATTTCAAATTGGCTTTGTAAGCTCAGTGACCCCTGACTTACATACACAGGTGAATCCAATTATGAGAAAGAGTATTTAACCACTTCCCATCTGGGCCATTTGCTCCCTTCCTGACCAGGCCTAATTTTGCAAAACTGACATATCTCACTTCATGTGGTAATAACTTTGGAACGCCTTTATTTATCCAAGTCATTCAGAGATTTTCTCGTGACACATTGTACTTCATGACGTCATAAATTTGAGTCAAAATATTTCACCTTTATTTATAAAAACATCCCAAATTTACCCAAAAATTTGAAAAACATTTGGGTAAATTTATACCTAATATGTATACCTAATATGTATACTTTTTCTCATTTATTAAAGTTTTACACAATAATAGCATTTTTGAAACAAAAAAATTATGTTTTAATGTGTCCATGTTCTGATAGCTATAGTTTTTTTATTTTTTGAGAGATTTTCTTATGTAGGGGCTCATTTTTCGCGGGATGAGGTGACTGTTTTATTGGTACCATTTTGTGGGACATACGCGTTTTTGATCACTTGGTGTTGCACCTTTTGTGATGCAAGGTGACAAAAATTGCTTGTTTTGTCACCGTTTTTTGGGGGTTTTTTTTTACGGTGTTCATCTGAGGGGTTAGCTCATGTTATATTTTTATAGAGCTGGTTTTTACGGACGCGGCAATACCTAATATGTATACTTTTTTTTATTTGTTTCACTTTAACACAATAATAGCATTTTTGAAACCAAAAAATGATGTTTTAGTGTCTCCATGTTCTAAGAGCTATAGTTTTTTTATTTTTTGAGAGATTTTCTTATGTAGGGGCTCATTTTTTGCGGGATGAGGTGCCGGTTTTATTGGTACCATTTTGTGGGACATACGCATTTTTTATCACTTGGTGTTGCATATTTTGTGATGCAAGGTGACAAAAATTGCTTGTTTTGACACAGTTTTTTGGGGGTTTTTTTTTACGGTGTTCACCCGAGGGGTTAGCTCATGTGATATTTTTATAGAGCTGGTTTTTACGGACGTGGAAATACCAAATATGTCTATTTTATTTTATTTTTTCTATTTTTAAATTTTTTTTTTATTCCTTACTTGGGGACCTTTTTATTTTTACATGTGAAACTTTTTTTATTTTATTTTTTCAACCCTTTATTTTTTTATATTTTTTTTTACACTTTTCGTCCCCCATAAGGTCATACAAGACCTCTGGGGGACATTTGCTTCACTTTTTCTTTTTTTTTCACTATTGATTTCTCCTGTAACTGGGGCTGACATAGTAGCCCCAGTTACAGAAGAAATGCACCCCCCAGAGAGGCTGTACAGCGCAATACAGCGCTGTACAGCCTCAGTGCAGGGCTGATCGAGGTCTCTGTAAGACCTCACACAGCTCCTGCAGCTCCGGTCCCGGCGATCACATGACCGCCGGGCCGGAACAGGAAGCGCACGGCGCTTCCTGCTCTGCAGACACAGCGCTCGGTGAGCGCTGTGTCTGCAGCGATCCGGAAGGCAGGGACACCTGGGCACTGTCCCTGCCTTCTCTCTGGGTTGCCCTGCTGTCACTGACGATTAGCGTGCAGCTGCTATTTCTGAAAGGACGTTCAGAAACGTCCGTTCAGAAATAGAGGTCCACCCATAGGACGTTTATATCCTATGGGCGGACTTAAAGCGGTTAAGGGGGTCAATTGTAAGTTTCCCTCCTCTTTTAATTTTCTCTGAAGAGTAGCAACATGGGGGTCTTAAAACAACTCTCAAATGACCTGAAGACAAAGATTGTTCACCATCATGGTTTAGGGAAAGGATACAGAAAGCTGTCTCAGAGATTTCAGCTGTCTGTTTCCACAGTTAGGAACATATTGAGGAAATGGAAGACCACAGGCTCAGTTCAAGTTAAGGCTCGAAGTGGCAGACCAAGAAAAATCTCGGATAGACAGAAGCGACGAATGGTGAGAACAGTCACAGTCAACCCACAGACCAGCACCAAAGACCTACAACATCATCTTGCTGCAGATGGAGTCACTGTGCATCGTTCAACCATTCGGCGCACTTTACTCAAGGAGATGCTGTATGCGAGAGGGATGCAGAGGAAGCCTTTTCTCCGCCCACAGCACAAAAAGTGCCGCTTGAGGTGGGCTAAAGCACATTTGGACAAGTCAGCTTCATTTTGGAATAAGGTGCTGTGGACTGATGAAACTAAAATTGAGTTATTTGGCCATAACAAGGGGCGTTATGCATGGAGGAAAAAGAACACAGCATTCCAAGAAAAACACCTGCTACCTACAGTAAAATCTGGTGGTGGTTCCATCATGCTGTGGGGTTGTGTGGCCAGTGCAGGGACTGGGAATCTTGTCAAAGTTGAGGGACGCATGGATTCCACTTAGTATCAGCAGATTCTGGAGACCAATGTCCAGGAATCAGTGACAAAGTTGAAGCTGCGCCGGGGCTGGATCTTTCAACAAGACGACGACCCTAAACACTGCTCAAAATCCACTAAGGCATTTATGCAGAGGAACAAGTACAACGTTCTGGAATGGCCATCTCAGTCCCCAGACCTGAATATAATTGAAAATCTGTTTCTGATTTCATTTATTTTTTGTGGTACCCAAATTTATGCACCTGCCTAATTTTGTTTAAACAATTATAGCACACTTTCTGTAAATCCAATAAACTTCATTTCACTTCTCAAATATCACTGTGTGTGTCTCCTATATGATATATTTAACTGACATTTTTTATCTTAACAACCAACGATTTATACAGGAAAATCATGACGATTAACAAGGTTCCTGACGCGGGCACCAGGGACTGAGACCTGCATATGCTGCACTCATATAGCGCTCCAGATCACATCGGGAACCCGGCACTGAATTAGACAGGCTCCCGCTTCAGAGCAGTAGCAGTAGTCTGTCCCACCTCTTCTTCTCCTCCACAACTGTGTCAGGTGCGTCGGTGAATGGCAACATGTTGGGAAGAAGCAGAGCTATTAATTATACTTGCAACAGCCAGATCTGGCCTGAAGTCTGTAGGAACGGCAGCAGACAATGAATGAGGTAAGCCTGTGTCTGCTGCTGCTGCAGTTATTCTGTTTTGGAGGGAGGCTGGGGAGAGTTCTGTGTTCTGTACAGGCAGGCTGCAGCTTCAATTAGTCTGCCAAAAACAGTTCCTAAAATTCTCCTTGCCATCTGCTGTACCCCCTCTCATGTCATTTACCTTGTACCACCCTGCCTTGCTCCAGCCCCTCACCCACAGAGTACCTTTTTCTTTGCCATCCCTGCACTTTGAAACCCCATCCCCTTGCTTCCTTCCCTCTCCAGCCTTGTAATTGCTTCCCTCCACTTATAGACATTGGATACCCCCCTATTCACAGTGCACCTTTTTATATACGGGATACTCCAAATAAACAGCGCACCCCTCTAGACCAGTGTCGGACTGGGGTACTTAGGGCCCAACAGTGTAACTGATTCCGGGGGCCCACCTTAGGACTCCTGCACACTAACTTATTTTTTTTCCATGTCTGTACCGTTTACTTTACTTCAATAGGGCCGCAAAAAAAAAAAAAATGACTCCGTGTGCATTCCGTGTCTGTATGTCCGCCTGGCCGTTCTTCAAAATGATAGAACATGTCCTATTATTGTCGGCATTACAGACAAGGATAGGACGGTTCTATTAGAGGCCGGCTGTTTTGTTCCGCATAATGTGGAATGCACACACCCGGTATCCATGTTTTGTGGATCCGCAATTTGCAGACTGCAAAACATCCAACGGTCGTGTTCATGAGCACTTACAGTGATAACAGAAACATTAGATGAAGTATGATGGCAGACATTCACAGCAAAATGCACAAACATACACATATATGATGTAGAGGATCACTTTACTTCTGGGGGTCGTCATCACAGGTTACTTCATCAGACATGGATATAATGTCCAAACTTGTGCATTATTTTACACACTCCAACCAATACAGGTCATCATGAATTCGCAGCTTCACCTCACCATGTGTTACATCAACATAAAACTAGAAAAGGTACAATTTCTGGGGAAATTGTGTGATGTGTTCTTGCCTCCACCAGTAGCTTACAACTGGAGTGGGCAGAGTAACTGGGTGGAGTGTAGACTCCGCCCACTTTTATAAATTTTGACCTTTGTCTCATACTGACCCACCCTGCCGAGTTTGGGTGCTGTGAGAATGACAGCTGTTTAAAGGTTTCTTATTGAAGTCAATAGGGAAAATCTGATTGGTTGTTTGTGGCTCCGCCCACTTTTTAGCGTCCCCAAAATGAGATATACATTGGCACAGTCCTCCAGTGACCAACTGTGCCAAGTTTCAGAACCCTGCCATTAACAGTCTAAGAGTAGCGGCAGTTTGAATTTTTCCCATTTAAACAAATGGATGAAATTTGATTGGCCGTTGTAGACCCCACCCACTTTTTAATTTTTTTGACCCCAGTCACCCAATGACCTACGGTGCCAAGTTTGGGTATTCTGGCTTAAATATTGTGAGAATGACAGCAATTTAAAGGTTTCTCATTGAAGTCAATAGGGAAAATCTGATTTGTTGTTGTTGGCTCCGCCCACTTTTTCAATTTTTGAAGCCAAAGTAATCTATGACCTGATTTCAGAGATTTGAAGCCCCTGACATCAAAAATGGCCGCATTTTTCAATTTTCTGCATTTTTTTATTTTCCCATTGAAATCAATCAAAGAAATCTGATTGGTTGATTTTGGCCCCGCCCACTTTTCTGAATTTTAATCCTAATCCTAAATTGTCCAACTGTACCAAGTTTGGGGATCCTGCCATTAACAGTCTAAGAGCAGCGGCAGTTTTAAATTTTCCCATTAAAACATATAGCTGAAATTTGATTGGCCGTTGTAGACTCCGCCCACTTTAAACCATTTGAATTCTAGTCACCTATTAACCGAATATATTAAGTTTAACAACCCTGCCATTAACAATGTTGAAATGGCAGCAATTTAAAATTTTCTCATTGAAGACAATAGGGAAAATCTGATTGGTGGTTTGTAGCTCCGCCCACTTTTTAATGTCCCCAAAATGTGACAGACATTTTCAGGTTGACCCCATGACTAAGTGACCCAAGTTTGGTGAATTTCACTCCGAAGCTGTATGAGTGACAAACGTTTGCATTTTTCCAATAAAACTCTATGGGAGAAAAAAAGAGGTTTTCGGGGGCCCGCCCCAGGGGCCCGGAGGGTGGGATCGGTTAACAAAGCACAAGCAAGATCCTCGGGTATGTGCCGACCAAGAGTGCAAAGTTCGGTATTGATACTCCTAAATCTGTGGGAGGAGTAGCAATTTGAACGTCTCATTGTAGTCAATGGGGAGAATTTGAATGGTTCTGTGTGGCCCCGCCCACATTTTCGGGTCTCCGAAATGTTCTAACAAATTGCGCGTTGACCCCATGACTAAGTGACCCAAGTTTGGTGACTTTAGTTTAAAATCTGTGCGACTGGGAGCGATTTGAAAATTGTCCCTGTCAAAGTCAATGGGAAAAATGTGGATTTTGGGGGCCCTGTCCCAGGGGCCCGGAGGGTGGGATCGGGTAACAAAGCACAAGCAAGGTACTCGGGTGGGTGCCGACCAAGTCTGCAAAGTTTGGAATTTGTACTCCTAAAAATGTCGGAGGAGTAGCAATTTGAAGCTCTCATTAAAGTCAATGGGGAGATTTTGATTGGTTCTGTGTGGCCCCGCCCACTTTTTGGGGTCCCCGAAATGAGCGCAAAATTTTCGGGTTGACTCCATGACCCAAGTTTGGTGACTTTAGTGTCAAAGATTGGCGAGTGGGAGCGATTTGAAAATGTACCCTGTCAAAGTCTATGGGAAAAAAGGGGGCTTCCAGGGCCCGCCACGGGGGCCCTGGGGGTGGGATCGCTCCACAAAGTAATAGCAATCCGATCGGGAACAATCTGCACGTTTTGGTAAATTTTTGTCTATGTAGTGTAAAAGCTGTGGGAGGAGTTAGGGTGGCAAATTTGGCTATAATAAGAATAAGAATAAGAATATATATGTGAGATAACAATATGTGGTCTTGCTATGCAAGAACACATAATAACAAACTCTTGCCCGGCTAGGCTCTAACTAATACATTAACTTGACTTACTGACTTATCTATAGAGCACCGTTCACACCTTGTCTCAGGTGCGGCTTTCCCAACCCAATGTCCATCAGCCTCCTGGCTGTACAGAGCACAGTTCACACACTGTCTCAAGTCCAATGTCTCTTGTGGTGGATCAAGGCTCAGTAGTCCGCCTGAATAAGGCCCTGCGACCCTCCCAGGCGTTGCTTTGTCCCCCGCAACTCCAGGATATCTCCCAGCCTCGTGGTCCCTCAGCCTACCCCAGCTGAGACCACACTCACAGAGCCATCCCGGGCCTCTGCTTCTAAGTCTCCCTCTCCTGATACACTAAGGGTTGTTTATAAGACCGTGAGTACCTCCAGCTGGTCTTACCTGTGGTGGAATAAGGTTGTGGACCGTACTATCCACCCCTTCTATGCCTCTAACCTGTATGAAACCTGTCACTGTCTCACAATGGATATCCTGCACTTTAGTCAGTCAGAAACAAAACACATGCAGCGCACACCAATCACTTATTGGACACATGTGGGACACAAGAAACGTATACATGCCAAGGATGCATATGTCACATACTGCACATACACCACTGATGCATATGTAATACCCCAAAGTTTTGTTACAAAACTCTTCTACCCCGCTACAACCAGTTAAAAGTATTTGCCTTGTCATCTAATGTAATTTCACATAACATCCTCACAAATGTGCATTGAAAGCCTTGTTACATGTATATTGCTGTCATTTCTATGTTCACCAGCAGGTGGCAGCAATGTGTTAGCAAGGACTTAGCTACAGTTTAGTGTTTCTAGACTGGAATAGTACATTCAAGTTTAGCTCCCCCCTCTATGAGCAGAAGTGGGCTGCGCACACATCTTGCCTCATGGGTAGGGAAGGAAGTTAAGTTAGTGTGCCAGCCACCCCTGCTAGGGGAAGGCTGTGCGTGTAAGAGCTCCCAGATATAGGGATCCAAAGCCAGGATCTTGTCTCGGCTTAGACATTGATCATCATCCCCAGCCTGAGCCTTGCAGCCTCAGCTGGAAGAAGCAAGCAGATCACTCCAGTTCCAGGAAGAAGCATACCCTGTGAAGATAGCTGGGAATACCTGTCATGCTGGACAGGATACAAGATACCACAGAAAACCACAAACAAGTGTCTAGGCCAGAAGCTGGAGATAAAAGGTCACCTCCTTACAAATCCCTACCAGCTCTCCCTAGACTACTGTGCCCACATTCAGACCCTGAAGGTGGGAATAAACATGCCCCCATGCCTAAGGCTGAAGATACCCTAAAATCCCTAAGATGGTAACAGGGGAAAAGAGACAGCCTGCTTCCTCAGGACCTGGAGGAGGCAAGCATCTCCCTAACAGCCTAGACCAGTGATGTCGAACCTTTTAGAGGCCGAGTGCCCAAACTGCAACCCAAAATCCACTTATTTATTGACCTTTCACTAGTATACAACGAAAAACTAACTATACCTGTGGCAGAGCGGCGCCCAGGGTCCCCTGCACTTACTAGTATGCTGGGCGCCGCTCCGTTGGGGCTCCGGTGTCTCAGCTCCATCTGTTGTATGGACTGATTTTTTGTAGGAGGCGTGTCGCTTGCTGCAGCACTGGCCAATCGCAGCGCACAGCTCATAGCCAGTCTATGAGCTGTGTGCTGCGATTGGCCGCACTGCAGCAAGGGACACGCCTCCTCCTACAAAAAAAGCAGTCCAGTACAACAGACGGAGCTGAGACACCGAAGCCTATACCGGGCGAACGGAGCGGCGCCCAGGCATACGAGTAAGGCAGGGGGACCCCTGTGCGCTGCTCTGCCGCACAGGTAGAAGGTGTAGTTTTTAGTTCGTATACGAGTGAAGGTCCTCTTTAACCTGAATACTATAGTGCAATATAGTATATCTTCCATGTACTTTATCATGTAGCTGTAATAGCCTGCCTAGATTCAGTGCCCTGCCTGTGCTGTTCATAGTGCGCCCTGCACTGATGAATGGCAGGAAAAGTCTAAGGCATATTGGTACACCATAGACTTTTTTCACAGTGTGGGTGCCCACAGAGAGGGCTCTGAGTGCCGCCTCTGGCACCCGTGCCATAGGTTCGCCATCACTGGCCTAAACAGAACACCAAAAAGAAAACCAAAATCAACTTATCTTGTCACAGAGCAGAAATGGCAAATCCTTCCTTCCTTCCTTCCGCAGAGCAAGACTGAAGCCATAACCCGCACGGAACTGGGAAGAGGCATGATTTAAACTCCTACAAACAAACAACCCCACCCAGAGCACCTGAAGGGAGGCGGATACAGCTCAACTCCAAAACAAAAAACTACACACGTGCTGCTAACCTGTTAGACCTCCGCACCAGATCACCCACACACAGGTCCGGACCAGTCATACATCTCTTGTCAGCCATTCGCTTGTACCTCTCACCCATCCTCTCCAAATTCACTTGAATCTTCCACCAGATAGAAGACAAGGCAGAAGAAAATCTCTCCTCCTCTGGCATCCCAGAGGAACTAGTCTCAGAAAAGGTACCAAACTGAGGATCAAAACCGTATGCGCCAAAATATGGCGACTTACCTGTGGACTCCTGCCTACGGTTATTCAAAGAAAATTCAGCTAGTGATAAGAATGAGGACCAGTCCTCCAGGTTCTTAGCCACAAAGCACCTCAAGTAGGTCTCCAGGTTTTGATTAGTACGCTCTGTCTGTCCATTTGACTGTGGATGAAAAGCCGAAGAGAACGAAAGTTGGATACCAAGACGAGAGCAGAACGCCCTCCAAAATCTGGAAACAAACTCAGAAACCACATCCGAGGTAATGCCATGTAATTTCACGATGTTATCCACAAAAACTTGAGCAAGAGTCTTAGCATTGGGTAGACTAGCTAATGATACAAAGGGAGCCATTTTACTGAAACGGTCAACAACCACCAAAATCACAGTTTTCCCAGAGGAACTCGGCAGATCAGTAGTAAAGTCCATAGACAAGTGCGTCCAAGGACAAGATGGAATAGACAGGGGAAGAAGTGAACCAGAAGGTCGAGGGTGAGCAACCTTTGCCTGTGCCAGGTCTCACAAGCTGCTACGTAATCCTCAACACTCTTACGTAACCCGGGCCACCAGAACCTCCGGGAAATCAGATCAAAGGTCGACTTGCCACCGGGCTGTCCCGCAAGGACAGTATCGTGATGTTCCTTGAATACCTTGTATCGCAATTCAGCAGGAACAAACAACCTACCTGGGGGACAAGAATCCGGAGCCTCCTCCTGGGTTCCCAACACCTCCATCTCCAACTCAGGGTACAGAGCAGAAACAACCACCCCATCAGCCAAAATCGGAGGAGGATCCTCTGAATCACCTCCCCCAGGAAAAGTACGAGACAATGTAAAGTAACCACAAAGTTGAACCTGGTAAAAAACAGTGACCATCTAACCTGTCTAGGATTCAGACGCTTGGCAGATTGTCCTTATGATCAGTATATACCGTAACAGGATGACACGCCCCCTCCAACCAGTGACGCCATTCCTCAAAGGCCAATTTGATGGCCAGCAATTGCCTATCTCCTACATCATAATTCCTCTCTTTGGAGAAAAAAAAAACGGACGCCACTTGCCAGGTGATGAACCCTGCGACAACACTGCTCCAACCCCGCTCCAACCCCCACCTCTGATGCATCCACCTCCACCACGAATGGCTGAGACACATCGGGCTGCATCAGAATAGGAGCAGACGCAAAACATTCCTTAATAGCCGAAAAGTCCTGAAATGCCTCATCCGACCAGACAGAGAAGTCGACACCTTTCTTAGTCATATCGGTCAGGGGTTTTACAATGGTAGAGTAGTTCAAGTTACATTTTCTATAATAATTGGTAAACCCCCAAAACCGCATCAAAGCTTTCTGATTCTCCGGTCGGTCCCATTCCAGAATCACCCTGACCTTTTCGGGGTCCATAAGAAAACCAGAGTCAGAAAGCAGGTAACCCAGAAATGGAAGCTCCTGAACAGTAAACACACATTTCTCCAATTTGGCATACAATTTATTCCAACAAAACCTGTCTCACGTGATCCTGATGAGTCTTCAGATCAGGAGAGTAAATTAGAATATCATCCAAGTAAATTACAATGAACCTTCCCACAAAATGGTGGAAAATGTCATTGACAAATCGCTGAAACACTGCTGGCGCGTTAGTTAACCCAAAAGGCATAACTAGATTCTCAAAATGACCCTCATGTGTGTTGAAGGCCATTTTCCACTCATCCTCCTCCTTGATTCTGATCAGATTGTAGGCCCCTCTTAAATCTAACTTAGAGAACACCTTGGCTCCAACAATCTGATCAAAAAGGTCAGAGATCAAAGGAAGGGGATAAGGATCACGGACCGTAATGCGATTCAATTCGTGGAAATACAAACAGGGTCTAAGCGATCCATCCTTTTTCTTAACAAAGAATAACTCAACTGCAACCGGAGATTTAGATGGCCTAATATGACCTTTTGCCAAACTCTCGGCAATATACTTCCGCATGACCTCTCTTTCGGGTTGAGAAAGATTGTATAGCCGAGACTTTGGCAACTTAGCCCCTGGGATAAGATTAACCGGGCAATCATATTCATGATGAGGAGGCAATTCCTGAGCCCCACCCTCCGCAAATACATCCGTAAAATCTGAGAGATACTGGGGTAAAACCGTAGTAGACGCCCCAGAGAGAGAGGCACTAAGACAGGCACTATAGTAGGGTTATGTTTTATCAACCACGGTAACCCTAAGACCATAGGAGCGGGCAAGTCCTTCATGACAAAACAAGAAATGATCTCAACATGTGAATCACCCACCCTTAACTGAATACCATGAGCGATATGAGTGAGAGTCCTTTGAGAGAGAGGGGAAGAATCGATTGCGAACACTGGAATCTCTCTTTCTAAGGTGCAAGTACTTAGGCTCAGATTTTGAAGAAAAAGATAATCAATAAGGTTTACCCCAGCACAACAATCAAGGAATACTTCAAAATGAAATTTTCTTGAGTCTAACGCCACCATAGCTGGAAGGAGAAAACGTGTATTGCAGGGAGATTGCCTACTTGCTTGCTCCGGCAGCCCATTCACACTACCAAGAGTCAAGGATGTTTTTTTTTCTCTTTATGTAAACCTCTTTGTGGTTCTTTATCATCAACACGCGATTTAACAAAAGGACAAGCATAAACAAAATGACCACTTTCTCCACAGTAATAACATAGCTTATGCAATCTCCTAAAGTTCCTATTACCGGAACAGAACAACACCTGACCTAGCTGCATGGGTTCCTCCCCTACCCCATTATATGTCATAATACTCTGGGGAACTGGTGGGACGAAACCACTCACAGAAGGGATCCCTCTTGTGGGGGGGGGGGGGAATCTTACACCTCTCTCTAATGTGTCTATCTAACTGTACAGCCAAAGACATAGCATTCTCCAATGTATCCGGGTACTCATGAAAAGCGAGGGCATCTTTTAATCTCTCAGACAACCCCTGACAAAACTGACTACGAAGCGCGGGGTCATTCCACCCAGACTCCGTAGCCCATCTCCTAAACTCAACACAATACACCTCTGCAGAATGTTCTCCTTGTGATAAAGTACGCAATTTAGATTCTGCCATCGAGCCCCGATCTGGGTCATCATAAATTAATCCCAAGGCTTTAAAAAATTAATCCACCGACCGGAGGGCCAGAGAACCGGTCGGCACAGAAAAGGCCCAGGACTGCGCATCCCCTTTAAGCAGGGAAATGATTATCCCTACTCTCTGACTCTCATCACCAGATGAAGACGGACACAGCTGAAAATACAGCTTGCGTGACTTTCTAAAGCGGATAAAATCATCCACAGGCTGGACTGACTCCCACCAGCAGAGCCATGAAGCAGAAAATTCTGACAAAGTGAAACTGCATTGCGAAGGTCAGCTACCTCCCAAGTTAATTCCTGCATGCGATCAACCAACAAATCAATTGACTCCATCTCAAAGCTGCTGAGAAATGGCAGTCTAGGTTTTGGCAGGTTATAATATCACGCTGGACAGGATACAAGATACCACAGAAAACCACAAACAAGTGTCTAGGCCAGAAGCTGGGGATGAAAGGTCACCTCCTTACAAATCCCTACCAGATCTCCCTAGACTACTGTGCCCACGTTCAGACCCTGAAGGTGGGAATAAACGTGCCCCCGTGCCTAAAGCTCAAGATACCCTAAAATTTCTAAGATGGTGACCGGGGAAAAGAGTCAGCCTGCTTCCTCAGGACCTGGAGGAGGCAGGCGTCTCCTTAACAGCCTAGACAGAACACCCAAAAGAAAACCAAAATCAACTTATCTTGTCACAGAGCAGAAATGGCAAATCCTTCCTTCCTTCCACAGAGCAAGACTGAAGCTATAACCAGCACGGAACACTGGGAAGAGGCGTGATTTAAACTCCTGCAAACTACCCCACCCAGAGCACCTAAAGGGAGGCAGATACAGCTCAACTCCAAAACAAAAACAAAAAACTACACACGTGCTGCTAACCTGGAAGACCTCCGCACATAATCTGAGCAGGGCATGACAGTACCGTCCAGAGACCCAGGAGAAGACATATTCCTCCTCAGCTAGTCAGTCCCCAGACAGCAGAAGATAGAAAGCAGAAGCCAAATTCTTGCCACATTACAGTGCAACAAGCAGACATCCTTTTCCTGCAAAGCTCCAGGTACATGACAGAGCAGAAGATATATTCCTGCCACAGATTGCCAATACCTGCTGGGACCAAAGACTAATGCTATATCTTGCTTGGATGAAAGCTACAACCAGTAAAGACAAGTTTGAACTTTACCAAAGGTCTGGATCTCAATTACTGCTGCAAATCCCTCTATTACTCCTACTAGCACCACACTTATTTTATTGCAAGTGAGCCAGGATCCAGGAGTCCAGCCGTACCCAGGTAGGAGACACTGTTGACACCATTACTACTACCATACAGAGACATTGCACCACTCTGGCATTCCTAACCTGGTATGTGAGTTATAACACCTTAAAGGGCCTTGTGACAGTACCCTGCGCACGCTGCAATTGGCGTCATGAACAAACTATAGACTATTATACCCATATCCTGACCCACTACATAATTTGGTGCCCGTGTAACCATACCACGGTCTGGCTCATTGCACATAGAACATATATAGAACACACCAATCACACATAGGAAACATGCAATGCACACACCAAGACATTTATGCCTAACCCTATTAAGTATAGCACACTTAAAGGAGTTAAAGAGGTTGTCTCACTTCAGCAATTGGCATTTATCATGTAGAGAAAGTTAATACAAGGCACTTATTAATGTATTGTGATTGTCCATATTGACTCTTTTGCATCACATTATACACAGCACGTATCCATAGTTATCATAAGTGCCGGGGCCCAATGCTCCTGGGGGGGCCCACTGAGCTGCTATGAGCACTTCCATCAATACAGATGGAAGCTCTCATTACTGTCATTTCACTTACGCAGTACCCCTTTGGTGGGCCCTTGGAGTCACATGAGGCTGGCTGCTACAGAGACTCAGACATGCCCCTTCTACACAGGACATGCTGCCTGAGGAGAGAGACCGGCAGGGCTGGAGCAGAAGTGTGAACACAGGTTGTCATTGAGTCTGCACTGTGACTGTATCTTCTCTGGGGGGGGAGGGGACTCTTCGATCTGCTGCTGGATGCTGCTTCATTCTATTTAGTTGTTTTACTGTTTCATTAAGCAGTTTGCCTCCATGACACCTGCCTCCCCCCCCCCCCCATATCCTGTCCTATATCAATCTCATGGAGCCCCTGCTGTCTCCTTTCCTCCCTCCTTTCCACCCTCCTATCTCCTATTGCTGCCCTGCACAGACCTCCTGCCACTACTTGTTGTATGAATCCCCCTCGGAGTCCATTCCATCTACTTGCTGTGTCCACCCCTCCTGTCCATCCAGGGCCCCGGTCTCACTCCTCTGACTCTCATTATGTTGGCAACTGAACCGCATTCACCATAAGGACCTTCTAACGTCACAGGGTCTTCTGACTGTGCCCCCCACCCAGTACTGTGCTCCTCACCCCATACTGTGCCCCTTTATACCCTGCATTGTGCCCTCTTACCACCCCCTGTACAGTGCCCCTAGTCATTTCCTGTACTGTGCCCTCTTATACCCTTTTTTTCGGCTACTGTATGCTGGTTTTATCATTGTATGGCGGTGTTATCACTGTATGGCTGGTGGTATTCAATAACTGTATGGCCATAACTGTATCCCCTTCCCTGCCCATTCCACTTTTTTTAGACCTGGCATGAGCAGGAAAAGATACAGATGGCGATACTAATGACCTCTGCACCACATCTGTGTCAGAAATACACCTAATATAGACGTATTTCTATATAATAAATTACCCCCAATTGTATTATTATTCGGGGGTAGAACTAATATCTTTATAGTATATAGATTCTAGTGTATTATTCTGTTTCCTGTATTTCCCAATAGATAAATGATCCTTGGGAAACACAGTCCTCATCCCTGACCACAAGGACCAGGTTGTACGCTCTGTCAGTACATGGCGGCCTCCCCTCTCCACTCCGCTGCTCCGCTGCTCCGCTGCTCCGCTGTGTACCCGGCTCTTATTCTGACACTAGGGCTGGGTTCACATCCCATTTGTGCCATCCATTTAATGTATACCAAAAATGTATGCGTTACCAGATGCCTCAGAGTGATGCCGTACAGTGGCATCCATTCACCTTATAGTTCCATTGTAAAAAAAACATATACGTTAACATATGCATGTTTTATAATGACTTCCAGTGCCCCCTCCATAGAGTATTCCCCCAGTGTGGGGGCTACTGGGGGTCATTATTCTGAATGGGGGGCGACTTGGGGTTATTATTCTGAATGGAGGGCCGCTGTGGGGTCATTATACTGTGTGGGGGGGGGAATTGGGGGTCATTATACTGTGTGAAGAGCCACTAGTGGTCATTATACTGTATAGGGGCCACTGGGGGTCATTATACCGTGTGGGAGCCACAGGGGGACATGTAAATGTAAAAAAATGCCTCAAGGGGGCCCACTGGGATTTATCGCCCAAGGGCCCACATGAACCTGGAGCCGGCCCTGGTTATTACTAGTGTTGATCACGAATATTCGAATTTCGAACTTTTATCGCGAATATAGGTACTTCGAAAATTCGCGACTATTTCGAATATAGTTATATATATTTGTATTTTCGAATATTCGATTAATTTTTTTCCTTTTTTTTATTCAATTTTTGTATCAGTACACATGATCCCTCTCTGTTTCTAGCTTGTGGGCCAATAAGAAGGCTGCAATATACTTGACTTTAGGAGTAGTAGTGTTTGCGAATTTTTCTCTATATTCGTTTTTTTCGAATATTCACTATATTGCTATATATTCTTGTTTTAGAATATTACAAATATTCGAAAAAACTAAGTTATAGCAATATAGCAAATATTCAAAAAAACGAATATAGAGCAATTTGGCTAATATAGTTTTATAATCTTTTTTTATAGTTGTAATTTTTTTCCAATCTGAACTTCAGATGAGAAAAAAATTACAACTATTAGACAAAGAAGATTATAGCACTATATTAGCTAAATTGCTCTATATTCGTTTTTTTCGAATATTCGCTATATTGCTATATATTCTTGTTTTAGAATATTACGAATATTCGAAAAAACAAAGTTATAGCAATATAGCGAATATTTGAAATAAAACAAATATAGAGCAATTTAGCTAATATAGTGCTATAATCTTCCTTGTCTAATAGTTGTAAGTTAAAAAATTCGCAATAAAAAATTTGAATTACGAAAATTTGAATTACGAAAATTCGCATATTACACAATCATTACCTTGCCGATTTTTCGAGTACAAAAAATTGTAGAATATACCGAATATTCGAATTTGCGAATATTCAACGAATATTCTACAAAATATTTGTGAAATATCGCGAATTCGAATATGACCCCTGCCGCTCATCACTACTAATAAACCCCCAAAAAAGGCTGTAATGTTGTCACTTCACCGCACAAATGCTAAAAAGGCCATTTTTTTCCACTAATACACCCCAAAAAAGGCTTTAGAACATATAACTGCACCGCTGTATGGCTAATAACACATTTTTTTCCACTAATACACCGAAAAAAGGCTGTAATTTTGTCACTTCACCACACATAGGCAAATAAGCCCTTTTTTCCCACTAATACACGCCAAAAGGCTTCAGAACATATACAGTAATTTCACTGTTGAACCACAAATAATACTTTTTTTTCCACTAATACACCCCAAAAAAAGATTTTTTCACTTCACCGCACAACTGAAAATAAGCCATTTTTTCTAATACACCCCAAAAATGCTTTAGAACATATACCGTATTTTTCGCCGTATAAGACGCACCGGCGTATAAGACGCACCTAGGTTTTTGGGGAGGAAAATAAGAAAAAAAATATTTTTATCCAAAAGGTGTGCTGTGGGTTTGGTGGGTTTGGAACTAGGTGGTCTGTGGATGGCACTATTACTGGGGATCTGTGGATGACGAACACTGTTATGGGGGGATCTGTGGATGACGGACACTGTTATGGGGGGATCTGTGGATGACGGACACTGTTATGGGGGGATCTGTAGATGACGGACACTGTTATGGGGGGATCTGTGGATGACTGACACTGTTATGGGGGGATCTGTGGATGACGGACACTTATGGGGGGATCTGTGGATGACGGACACTGTTATGGGGGGAACTGTGGATGACGGACACTGTTAGGGGGGAACTGTGGATGACAGACACTGTTATGGGGGGATCTGTGGCTTTCACTGTTACAGGGGGATCTGTGGCTGGCACTGTTACAGGGGGGGATCTGTGGATGGACCCTCCCAGCCCATAACACAGACCCTCCCAGCCCATAACTGTGCCATCCACAGATCCCCCGCCGCTCCTGTATACTAATATAATATGTCTTATTCAATTAATAGTTATTAAATATGCCTCTTTATTCCTAAAAGTACCTTAAATCCTAAGCGCTTCAGTACAATGCCGGCAGGCCGGGCAGCCGGCGCGGCGCGTCACTCACTGACGTCACTTGCCTGCGCCGCCTGCTTCATTCATAAAGTAGGCGGCGCAGGCACGTGACATCAGGGAGTTACGCTGCCGCCCGCCCGGCCTGCATTGTACGGATGAGCTTAGGATTTAAGGTACTATTAGGCATAAAGGGGCATATTTAATAACCATTCATTGAATATGACATATTTTATTAGTATACAGGAGCGGCGGGGCGGGCCTTTAGTACAGTGACTGCACCGCCCCGCCGCTATTGCCGGCCCCAGCTCCTCCTCCCAGTCCCTCCCCGAGTCCTCGCTCTCTTTACATCGCTGCCAGCGATGTAAAACTGACTGCATTCGCCGTATAAGACGCAGGGGCATTTCTCCCCCATTTTGGGGGAAGAAAAAGTGCGTCTTATACGGCGAAAAATACGGTAACTGCACCGCACAAGGTAATAAGATGTACAAATATTTCCTAGTAATACACCTTGTTAATGGCTGTATCACACAGCACTTGCACCCCAATAACAAGCAAGGTTTGCTGGCATTACAGAGATATCATCTATTGCAAACCTAAAAGCAACAGAATAAGTCCTTCCCATCCTTTCCCTACACCTTGACTAATCTTTACCTGAACTTTTAAATTGTTTTTTCAGCACAATGAAGTCTTTCCTAGCACTGTCCCTAGCGCCTGCTGACGTCTCTCCCTGCACTACGCACACTGGAAAATGGCAGAATCCAAGATGGCTGAGGCTATTTATAGGACTGTGACATCACAGGTCAGGCTGGCTGTTGATTGGCTGCATGTATGGCATTGTGGGTGATCCCTTGTTCCCAGAGTTCTTTGCTCCATGTCCTAACACGTGCAGCAAGCATTTTAGGAAAAAATGCGATTCGTTACCACAAAGCGTGAGGAAATTTGGATTCAGTGTGAATCGAATTTTTCCTGAAATTCGGATCAAATTACACCTCATCAACTTCGATTCGCTCATCTCTACCCATGATGTGAGTGGAGCCCCGTGATGTTTGTGTGAAAAGAAAATATTTACCGTTATAAGTTGGCAAATACTAGGAGCTGTAGTTCTTTCCTTATATTCACGCACTGTAATGTTCTCTGATAGCCCATAACAGTGTTCCACACTAAAACAAATATCAAGGAGCCATTGGCTCCTAACCTGAAAAATGTAGGACCCACCAATAAATTCATCAATCAACCTCCAGGTTGCAAATAAATAGTACTTATTGAGTATAATACATACACATGTTAAAAGTTTATAAAAAGAAAAGGAGCAAATATCAACCATAAGAAGGGTAAGGAGGGGGCAGCAGAGTCCGTCCTTCACACTCAATAATCACTTAAGGCAATGACTCTCACCATAATGATATTCAAAAATATTATTGTGTAAAACTTAAATAAATTAAAAAAGTATACATATTAGGTATCGCCGTGTCCATAAAAACCTGCTCTATATAACTAACACATGACCTAACCCCTCATATATAAATACGGTTTTAAAAGCCATTTTTGTCACCTTACATCACAAAAAGTGTAATAGCAAGCGACCAAAATGTCATATGCACCCCAAGATAGTGCCAATCAAACCGACATCTCATCCTGCAAAAAATTAGCCCCTACATAAGGCTACTTTCACACTAGCGTTTTTCTTTTCCGGCGCTGAGTTCCGTCCTAGGGGCTCAAATCCAGAAAAGAACTAATCAGTTTTATCCCCATGCATTCTGAATGGAGAGTAATCCGTTCAGGATGCATCAGGATGTCTTCAGTTCAGTCTTTTTGACTGATCAGGCTTTTCAGAAAACCGTAGCATGTTGTATTTTTGCCTCCGGCCAAAAATCCTGAACACTTTGATTGAACGCCGGATCCGGTCTTTTTCCCATTGACTTGCATTAACGCCGTGTGTTCAGTCAAACCAGATCTGGCTTTTGCATGTTAAACCTGAAAAATGTGAAAAAAAGTTAAAGTCCATAAATGGCGGATCTGTTTTTTCCAATGTATTTTTTCATTGTGATCAAAATCCTGATCAGGATTCAAATGTAATCCGTTTTCACACGTCGGAATTGAACGCCGGATTTAAACAACACTAGTGTGAAAGTAGCCTAAGACAGTCGCCCAAAAAAGAAAAAAGAAAATATGGCTTTCAGAATGTGGAGACACTAAAAAAATCTTTTTTTTCAAAAATGCTTTATTGTATAAAACTGAAACAAAACCCCCCAAAAAGTAGTCATATTTGGTATTGTCACGTCCTTAACAACCTGCTCTATAGAAATAGCACACAATCTAACCTGTCAGATCAACGATGTAAATAACAAAAACATTTTCCAGTAACAAAAGCAAGGGTTAACAGCTAAACAAAACTCAATATTTATTGCCCCGATTCTGTCGTTTCCAGAAACACCCCATATGTGGTCGTAAACTGCTGTATGGCCAAATGGCAGGGCACAGAGGGAAGGGAACGCCATATGGTTTTTGGAATGCAGATTTTGCTGGACTGTTTTTTTGACACCATGTCCCATTTGAAGCCCTCCTGATGTACCCCTAGAGTAGAACCTCTATATTAACACTGTCCCAGCCAGTACAGAGTTAACCCCATATTAACATCATAGAAATGATGGTAGTTGTAGTTATCTTCTCTTTTATCCCTCTCCTAATGTCCACTGATGTCCGATTACAACAGTCCGAACTTGCCAGGAGTTGTATTTGTTCCTCTCATACCCATCTATAATAATAAAATCCCTATGTGAGTCCAGCCATCTCAGCCATCAGTCAGTGCCACCAGCCACAGCCACCAGTCACAGTGCCAGCAGTCTTAGCCACCAGTCACAGTTCCAGCAGTCTTAGCCACCAGTCACAGTGCCAGCAGTCTTAGCTACCAGTCAGTGCCAGCCATCTCAGCCATCAGTCAGTGCCAGCCGTCTCAGCCACCAGTCAGTGCCACCAGCCAGAGCCATCAGTCACAGTGCCAGCAGTCTCAGCCATCAGTCGCTGCCAGCAGTCTCAACACCAACAGTCAGTGCCAGCCGTCCCCTTGCCATTTAATATAGACTGTTCCTACTAATGTTTTTGCACTACTGTTCTAGCGCCCGTTATTGTAAAGGGCTTAATGTCTAGTCTTCCTATAATATCCACTGATGCGCCATAATAAGTCTGGACATCCTGGGAGCTGTAGTGTCTCCTCTTATGCCCCTCTGCCTATAATGTCCACTGTTATACCATAATAAAAACCCTACACACTTGAATAACAATGACTATCACTAGAGAGCAAGATCTAAAAGATTCTTATAGAAAGGAAAGGTTTCCTTCAAAGGCCTTTTGTCTCAATGATGGGGGGATTTATTATTAGATTTAGTATTATGTAGTCTATTACAGTTCCACATTATTGCAACCCAGCTTTCTGCCTAGGTGCGACACTATTTGGGAGTGAGAAGGTTTTTTTTCTTTGTAGATTTAGAATTATGCAGACTCCATTACAGATTCATATGGAAGTAACCTAGCTTTTCCCAGTAATTAGTATTCTACAGTCTAAGGGCCATATGTCCCGGAGCGGCATACATCGTGCGCATAGGAGCGCACAGCATCATAGGTTACTATGATGCTGTGCGCATCGGGCCACCCGCGGGGCTATTGTCCCACACTCATAATATCATGTTTGCCGCTCCGGGACATATGGCCCGCTCACAGACTGTGTGTCTCGGAGGGCATACGGTTGTGTGCATGAGCCCTAAGGCCTCCTGCCCTAAGGCCTGCTGCGGCCCGCACGAACACTGACCACCCGTTCCGCAAAAAGATAGGACATGTTCTGTCTTTTTGCGGAATGGAAGTACGGGAAGAAACCCCACAAAAAATGGCCACTTTTTGGCCCTGATTTATCATACCTTCACTCCAGAATTCTGACATCAAAAAGTCGCAAAATAGGGCTTTTGCGACTTTTTACACTCACATGCGTAGAATTTTGAGACTCTTTGCATGTGTACACCGTTCTGTCCAGTTTTGTAATATGGGAGGGAAAGTGGGTGTGGTTAGCTATGTTAATGAGTTTCACTCCAGATTTATCATTAAGACTTTTTTTTAAAGTCGCAAATAAGTCGCCATCTCACTCCAGGAGGAGGGTGGAGTAGGAAAACTGGAGGGGCTTCTCTACACAGAAGTGTTAGGTTTAAGGACAAGCCACATTTATCAAACAACATGTGACATATGATAAATGTGGTACAAAGTACTCCAAAACAGACTCAAGCAAAACTGACTTCAAATATTCTTCTAATGATAAATTACCCCCTTTCTGTGTAGACAAGATATTCCGACTAAACCCTCCTCCTATAATTCTTGGCTTATGTGCACTAGCATTAGAAGAGGAGAAACAAGAGCAAATAACAAAGACACATAAAGAGATTATGTTATGTTTTGTTGGTTCTTTTTGTGTTTGGATTCTGGCTTTTATGCTTTACACCCTCCACCATTTTTGTAGCCCACCTTTGCATCCGTTCAATTTTATCTAATAACTTATTGTAGGTGGGGTCTCCAGAACTGGATACAGAATTCCAGATGTGGCCGCCCTAGAGCTCTATACAGTGGGATCACAATCTCTCTCTTCCTACTGGTTATACCTCTAGCTATACAGCCAAGCATCCTTCTTATTTTCCCTGCTGTTTGTCCACACTGTGAACTCATTTTATCTATATGTTTTTGTAGATGGGGTCTCCAGAACTGGATACAGAATTCCAGATGTGGCCGCCCTAGAGCTCTATACAGTGGGATCACAATCTCTCTCTTCCTACTGGTTATACCTCTAGCTATACAGCCAAGCATCCTTCTTGCTTTCCCTGCTGTTTGTCCACACTGTGAACTCATTTTATCTATATGTTTTTGTAGGTGGGGTCTCCAGAACTGGATACAGAATTCCAGATGTGGCCGCCCTAGAGCTCTATACAGTGGGATCACAATCTCTCTTCCTACTGGTTACACCTCTAGCTATACAGCCAAGCATCCTTCTTGCTTTCCCTGCCGTTTGCCCACACTGTGAACTCATTTTGAAGCTGTCTGATATCAGGACCCCTAGATGCTTCTCTTCTGAAGTCTTGGCTGACACAGAACTGCCAATATGATAGTCAGATAGAGGCTTACTTTTCCCCAAGTATTTTAAATTTGAAAACATTGGACTACAGCTTCTATTGTTTGGACCATTTGCCCAGAGAAACTAAATATTTTTTCCATGTTACAAATCCCTCCAGGAATATCAACCCTATTGCACACTTTTGTGTCATTTGCAAACATGTAAATTTTGCTTACCAAGCCTTCTCATATATCATCTACAAAAATATTAAAAAGAATCGGACCCAGGGCAGACCCTTCAGGTGCACCCTCATAACTTGTCTCTCCTAAGAATGCACAACATTAACAACAGTCTGATATCTATTCATCATCCTTTATATGGCACTGTATCTAAGACTTTGTTGAAATCCAGGTAGGTGATGTCCGTACCATCACCTTCGTCCATCACCTTTGTGACAGTCACAGAAATCAATAAGATTAGTTTGACATGATGTGCCCTCACTGAAGCCATGCGGTTTTGCATCCAACAATTTGATGTTTTTTAGTTGGTTAACTTATTTTTTATTTATTTTTTCGGGAGGATTTCCCCTGTTAGGAGGCACTGGTTAAACAAATCAGTAAGTGGAACAGGAACAACAGATCAGAGTTTTGTAAGGATTCCTGGGTGGAAGCCATCTGGACCCATTACTTTGTTTGACTTTAAATATGCCAATTCACCCATAACATCAACCTCCAAAATGCATACAAGTTGTTTTAACTATCTGCACTGTGCAAATAGGCAAGTGTAATTGCCTATATGGGTGGTGAGATAGCACCGACTAACATCTTAATTTTGCTCTTTACCATTGATAGCAATTATAAACTGCCACAAAAAGCTGTGTGTGACACCACGCTATCTCTAATGACCTACTTTTGTTATAATCCGGCACAAGAAGCGCTCCTTTCTCTATTTGCATTCTATACCCATAGAGTTCAAGATACCTTCTTAGGCACCATCTTCCAGTTAAGGGCTCGTGAACACAAACTAATTTTTTGTCCATGTCCATTCCTTTTTTTTTTGCAGCCTGCATGTGGAACCATTCACTTCAATGGGGCCGCAAAAAAACTGAAATAATTCTGTTTTCATTCCATGTCCGTAGGTCCGCATGTTGGTTCCGCAAAAAAATAAAACATGTCCCATTATTGTCCGCATTACGGACAAGGATAGGACTCTTCTAATATGGGCTGGCCATTCCATTCTGCAAAATGCGTAACGCACACACCTGGTATCCGTGTTTTGCGGATCTGCAATTTATGGACCGCAAAATAACAAAATGATCGTTTGTATTGTATCGTTCCTAATTGTAACACTGGAAGCTCCTTAGCTCATTCACTTCCATGTAACCTCATAGACAGAAGGAAGTTGCTTTTGAGGTAACAGTCCCCCCACCTCATATGGGCAGCTGCATATAGCATGGCCGAACTAGGCCTCAGGTTATATGAAGTTTCCATTTAATGCTATGTCTTATAAATGAGGACAAGTCTTACCTGAGCACCTGTGCTTGCTCCATGCAGTGTCTACACCAGGACAAGACACCCCAGAGCTGTTGTACTGTTGTAGTCAGGTATCAGCAATGATTAACTCATCAGAGAGCTGCCTCATGAGTGACTCTCATTTGAGATTGTTTTATTTGTCTTTCTCAGTTAGAGATCAGTGTAAACAAAGGGTCGGACAATACCAACATAATCAAAGTTGGAAAACAAAAAATTATCCTCTCCACACCTTTTAATACATGTATAAAGGTGCATTTACACAAGCTAATTCGGGCAGGTAATCGAGAACGAACATTCTTTCCCGACAATCTGCCTGTGTAAATGTGCCACGGATCACCTAATGAACCAGCGAAACGCTCGTTCATTGGATGATCCTGTCGCTCATGCAGGCAACACCAATCATTGTTTCTGGGCAGCAGATCGTGTGGTTTAAAAAGGGGTCTGCTGCCCAGAAACAATGATTCTTTATGAGAAACATTGAAGGAGATCTTTGCATGTAAATGTTTCCTTCACTGAGCGAGCAGCTGACTGTCGGGAACGAACGCTTCCTTCCCGACAATTGGCTGCTACATCATGCGGTCTAAACCTGCCTTAAGATTCAAATAGGGAAAAGTGAGGCCTTCCTCCTGACTGCACTCAGGCAAGTCTGCTTCTGTAGTAACTCTTGGGCCGACAACAGCCTAATCACTTTCAGTCCAGGCCATTTACCCCCCTCCTGACCAAGTCTAATTTTGCGAATCTGAAATCAAAAGTGTCACTTTGGAAAGCTTTTACTTACTGTATCTAAGCCATTTTGAGATTATCTTTTTCGTGACAGATTGTACATCATGTAAATAGTAAATTTAAGTCAATATGCTGTACCTTAATTTTTTTTTTTTAATTGGAAAAATTTACTATTATCTAAATTTGAATCCCTCTAATTTTAAGACAGATAGTGATACCTCTCAAAATAGTTATTAACATTCACCATATGTCAAGAAGCAATTTTTGAAATTTTCTAGATAATTTCCAAAATCAACTTTTTGAATGACCAATTCAGTTCTGAAGTCACTTTGAGGAGCTTACATAATAGAAACCACGCATAAATTACTCTAGTTTAGAAACTCCACAACTCAAAATATTCAAAACTGATTTTAGAAATGTTCTTAACCCATTAACTATTCCACAGGAATGAAAGCAAAACGGAGGTGAAATTTCCAAATTTCCATTTTTATTTTCTTCAGATTTTCCATTTCAATAAATTTTTTCTTGTGACACATCAGGAATTAACAACAAAACAAACCTCAATATTTATTACCCTGATTCTGAACTTTACAGAAACACCCCATATGCAGTCAAACTGCTGTATGGGCACAAGCAGGGGTCGCAATAACGCCTGTACATCTTGGGGTACATTTGGTTTTCTGATAACAAAAATTGAAATTCTGTCAGTGTTTTCTATTTTTAGTTTTTATGAAATTCACCATGTGGCATATATAATATAACTTTATTCTGCAGGTTGATACAATTATGGAGGTACTACATTTATATTGTTTTCTTTATGTTTTGCTACTTTTGAATAAAATCCCTTTTTATTAAAAAGTTGTTATATTTTTCATCGCTATATACTAACATCCATAACATTTTTATTTTTCTGCCAACGTAGATATCTGAGGGATTGCCTTTTGCAGGACAGACTGTACTTTTTATCAGTACCATTTTCGGGTACATAAGACTTTTGATATTTGTTTTTGTTATTATGTTTTTCTGGCTATAGCCTTGTGTGAGGACTCATTTTTTGTTTTGCAACATCTGGAGGGATGCAGGTTGAGCATGCCTGCCCTATGCAAAGTCATCCCCTTCTTACTTTATGTCACTTTAAAGGGTTAACTTACATTGACTTTTACTGTGTTTTATTTGTACAGTATGTTGTTATACATATCCTGTTTACTTGCACTGTTTTTGCATGGCACTATGGAAAGGGTTAAGCAACATTGAGAGATTTTTAGAAATGAGAAGCTAATAATTTTCCATAGCCACCATAAGGTTTAAAGAAAAGCATGTTTTGGGTGAAAAAGCCAGACTTGTTTACCACCAAAACCAGACAGGCTGACCATTTGGATATCTAAAAAAAAGTGTGGGAACTCCCCCAAGATCCACTGCCACCCCGACCCCCCCCCCCCCCAACAAAAAAAAAATATATATATATATATCGCAGAAAATTCAGTGCAACGTAAAACATAAACAAAAACTGGAATTTGCTCTATATGTCTGTTCAGACATAATTCGTCTCTTTCATATTATAAGCTCCCCTTATATATAATTTACTTACAGTTCTGAAGACTCAGGGGTGCTGGCTGGCTTAGCCTCAGGGGTGCTGACAGCCTTGGCCTCAGGGGTGCTGGCTGGCTTAGCCTCAGGGGTGCTGGCTGGCTTAGCCTCAGGGGTGCTGGCTGGCTTAGCCTCAGGGGTGCTGGCTGGCTTAGCCTCAGGGGTGCTGGCTGGCTTAGCCTCAGGGGTGCTGGCAGGCTTGGCCTCAGTGGTGCTGGCTGGCTTGGCCTCGGGGGTGCTGGCTGGCTTAGCCTCAGGGGTGCTGGCTGGCTTAGCCTCAGGGGTGCTTTGCAGGCTTGGCCTCAGGGGTGATTTGCAGGCTTGGCCTCAGGGGTGCCGGCTGGCTTGGCCTCAGGGGTGCTGGCTTGGCTTTAGGGGTGCTGGCTGGCTTGAACGGGCAGAAGGAGTGTGGCAGACTGTGAGTCCTTTTTCTCCAAGCTGCTCAGACCTCAGATAAGAAACCCATGCCTTATAGCAGCCCCCAGTAGCATTATAGCAGCCCCCAGTAGCCTCATAGCAGTCCCCAGTAGCCTCTCCATTATCCCCAGTAGCCTCTTGATCAGCCCCCAGTGACTCTCACCAGCCCCCAGTGCCTCTTCATCAGCCCCCAGTGCCTCTCCATCAGCCCCCAGTGCCTCTCCATCAGCTCCCAGTGCCTCTCCATCAGCCCCCAGTCAGTGCATCTCCATCAGCACCCAGTGCCTCTCACCAGCCCCCAGTACCCTCTCCATTAGCCCCCAGTGCCTTCTCAATCAGCTCCCAGTGTGCCCTCCCCAAATTAAAATCATTGATGGACAGTGCACCCCCCCCCCTCCCCTGTATTAAAATCATTGGTGGGCAGTGCCCCCCTCCCCGGTATTAAAATCATTGGTGGGCAGTGCGCCCCCCCTCCTCGGTATTAAAATCATTGGTGGGCAGTGCAAGCCCTCCCCCCCAGTATTAAAATCATTGATGGGCAGTGTGCCCCCCAGTATTATAATCATTGGTGGGCAGTGCAAGCCCTCCCCCCAGTATTAAAATCATTGGTGGGCAGTGCGCCCCCCCAGTATTATAATCATTGGTGGGCAGTGCAAGCCCTCCCCCCAGTATTAAAATCATTGGTGGGCAGTGCACCCCCCCCCCCCCGGTATTAAAATCATTGGTGGGCAGTGCCCCCCCCAGTATTATAATCATTGGTGGGCAGTGCAAGCCCTCCCCCCAGTATTAAAATCATTGGTGGGCAGTGCACCCTCCCCCCGGTATTAAAATCATTGGTGGGCACTGCCCCCCCCCCAGTATTATAATCATTGGTGGGCAGTGAACCCTCCCCGGTATTAAAATCATTGGTGGGCAGTGCGCCCTCCCCCCCTCCCCTATAATAAAATCATTGGTGGGCAGTGCGCTCCCCCCTCCCCTGTATTAAAATCATTGGTGGGCAGTGCGCCCCCCCAGTATTATAATCATTGGTGGGCAGTGCAAGCCCTCCCCCAGTATTAAAATCATTGGTGGGCAGTGCGCCCCCCCACCGGTATTAAAATCATTGGTGGGCAGTGCGCCCACCCCCAGTATTATAATAATTGGTGGGCAGTGCAAGTCCTCCCCCCAGTATTAAAAACATTGGTGGGCAGTGCCGCCCTCCCCCCGGTATTAAAATCATTGGTGGGCAATTGCGACCGCTGAAACC
Organism: Bufo gargarizans; assembly: GCF_014858855.1. Classification (NCBI taxonomy): domain Eukaryota; kingdom Metazoa; phylum Chordata; class Amphibia; order Anura; family Bufonidae; genus Bufo; species Bufo gargarizans. The sequence goes on from NC_058081.1 coordinate 529,527,475, forward strand.
CCTATAGCTATGCCACTGGATACAAGGGAAGGTAAAGACATAGGGAACATAGGGGAAACATGAAGGTGACATTGATGTCTAACTAGGAGGCCCTCCCCCTGGACAGATAGTATATCCAGGATAGGAGCAGCACTCCAGCTTACACAAAGGCTGGAGGGTAACTGACCTCAAGCTCACAACACAACATATAAAGAGCCAAGAGGCCACACCCAAAACCACACCAGCCAGATAATGAACCCCTCCGGCACCAGACAGGATAGGACCCAGGAGGGGAGGAGCTACCTACATGCTGCAACCACTACACATTGCCACAGGCAACAGCATGCACGTGTCTCGGCGCACACAACAGAGGCCGTGACACCAGTCCTATGCATCGTCTGTATTGTTTTGTACCTGAATATCTCCATTGGGGTGCACCACGCCTTACTATCCCATGCAGAGAGCAGAAACACATGGGGACCCAGCATGGTTTTGGGGCCACCCCAAACCTGGCCCCTGCATACATACAACTTTTTGATCACTCGAGGTTATATTTTTTGGGAGGCGAGGTGATAAAGCTGTTTCAGCACAATTTTTATTTATCTTTTTAAAGCGTTCACATGATGAGGTAAATCATGTGATATTTTTATAGAGTTGGGGAAAAGGGTGCTTTTTCTTTACATATGAAACTTTTATTTTCGATTTTCATAAAAACCTTTTTTTACACTTTGTCCCCTATAAGGTCATACAAGACCTCTGGGGGACATTTAACATTTCATTTATTTTTTTTATGCTGATTTCTCCTATAACTGGGACTCACATAACAGCCTGAGTTAAAGGGGGAATACAGCCCCCCGAGAGGCTGTACAGCAATATACAACACTGTACAGTCTCACTGTAGAGCTGATCGAGGACTAAGGAAGACCCAGCAGCTCCTGCAGTCTCCCTCATGTGACTGATGGGGCATCCGGTTCAGCAACTGCACAATTAGCATAATACCCTATATATGCCCCAATAAAAGAATCCTGTACTAATTAAAGTAGTTACCAGTATAAGCCTATGGCACACACCAAAAGAAACTACAAATAACTGCCAGACCGCTTATAAACAAATATCACTTTATTGCATGATTACACATAACTTACAAACATGATTAAAAGACATAGATGCAGGGAAAAGAGGTGGCATCAACTGGAGGGCAAACACAGCGGAAAACACGTCCACAAATCGCCCATCAATATGAACATGATTCCATTAAAGTGCAAGTGCAGACCAAATTAATTTACAATCAAAAGGACATAGAACGTTTACCCATGCTGTGTCTCCTCCAGGATGGGGCCAACCCCGATGCGCGTTTCGGCGAACCTTCGTCTGCAATCTCTGAATGGACATTCCAGAACATACGTTCAGAGATAAGTCCTGGCCTCCAGGATGTTCATAGTAGATGGGCGGTTGGGAAGTGGTTAAAGGGGTTCTTCGGGAATTAAGAAACTAAAATTACTGAAAATACTTAAATATTACTTTATTATAAATGTATTCTCAAATGCCTTCACCAGTTCTAAATGTAAGACAGCTTCCTTGCCATAGACTATTTTCTATGCGAAAAACAGGTGTAGAAAGTGATGAATGAGACGGCCTGCTGATCAATCCCCTTCCCCGTCCATGCCACTCACACAATTTTAGACCTGGGGTGAGCGAGGCGAAGTTCCATATACAGGGAGTGCAGAATTATTAGGCAAGTTGTATTTTTGAGGATTAATTTTATTATTGAACAACAACCATGTTCTCAATGAACCCAAAAAACTCATTAATATCAAAGCTGAATATTTTTGGAAGTAGTTTTAAGTTTGTTTTAAGTTTTAGCTATTTTGGGGGGATATCTGTGTGTGCAGGTGACTATTACTGTGCATAATTATTAGGCAACTTAACAAAAAACAAATATATACCCATTTCAATTATTTATTTTTACCAGTGAAACCAATATAACATCTCAACATTCACAAATATACATTTCTGACATTCAAAAACAAAACAAAAACAAATCAGTGACCAATATAGCCACCTTTCTTTGCAAGGACACTCAAAAGCCTGCCATCCATGGATTCTCTCAGTGTTTTGATCTGTTCACCATCAACATTGCGTGCAGCAGCAACCACAGCCTCCCAGACACTGTTCAGAGAGGTGTACTGTTTTCCCTCCTTGTAAATCTCACATTTGATGATGGACCACAGGTTCTCAATGGGGTTCAGATCAGGTGAACAAGGAGGCCATGTCATTAGATTTTCTTCTTTTATACCCTTTCTTGCCAGCCACGCTGTGGAGTACTTGGACGCGTGTGATGGAGCATTGTCCTGCATGAAAATCATGTTTTTCTTGAAGGATGCAGACTTCTTCCTGTACCACTGCTTGAAGAAGGTGTCTTCCAGAAACTGGCAGTAGGACTGGGAGTTGAGCTTGACTCCATCCTCAACCCGAAAAGGCCCCACAAGCTCATCTTTGATGATACCAGCCCAAACCAGTACTCCACCTCCACCTGTCACGAGGGTGTCAAGAGCCACGCCTGACTCCGTTGTACCCGGGGTCAGGAGGTCGCAGCGGTTGGCTGCACGCTCTATGTCAGATAGGGAAGTTTCCTTATTGTAGCTTTCTGGGTTTGCTTTACAAACCCTTTTGGCTCACTCAGGGATCCGTAGCTCCTTCTCTCAGCTGTTCCTTGTCCAGCACTCCCAATCCTCCTTATATTCCCCTCTCACACTTCTCTGGTTGCCAGATATAGAGCTTCCTGCCTGGACATCTATTCTGACCCACTGGAGCTGTGTTGCTGCGTTCTCTGAGTGTTGCTTTAGAACGCTACCCTCCGGATCCCTGTTGGACCTTTGTGGACAATTGTTGCCGTCCACCTGGGTGTTTGTGTTTGTCTGTGTTTGTCTGTCCTCTCCCTGGTGTTTCCCTCTTAGTGCAGTGGTGAGGACTAGCGATCCCACCGGCCCGTTCATTATCTAGGGCTCATTTCAGGGAAAGCCAGGGTTTAGGCACGTGATCGCCGCACGGGTGAGGAACCCGTCTAGGGACGACAGGGCAGGCAGGTACCAGCTGCAAGGTGAGTTAGGGGTCACCACCTTTCCCTCTCCCTTGTGCAGGGCTTTCCCTGTTTTCCTCCCTGTGTGTGTTGCCGGTCATTACATTATATCTGGCCCTTATTTTTGTGTAGGTAAAAAAAAAAAAAAAAAAAAAAAAAAAATTTTACCTACTTAGAATCCAGTATGGATCCAATTGCTGCTCTGTCCGAACAATTTCATGGCCTGTCTTTGGAGGTGGCAGGATTGAAGGCGTCGGTCCTCCAGCAACAGCAGCAATTACAACAGACCGCAAGCCCAGCGGTTGCTACTGGTAACCAGGTTGTTGCGGAACCCAAGGTTGCTCTCCCTGACAGATTTTCTGGGGGAAGGGACAAGTTTTTGACGTTCCGTGAGGCCTGTAAACTATACTTTAAACTGCGTCCTTACTCCTCTGGTAATGAAGAACAGCGGGTGGGTGTTGTTATTTCCCTGCTGCAGGGGGACCCGCAGTCCTGGGCGTTCTCTTTACCTACTGATTCCCAGGCTCTTCGGTCAGTGGATGAGTTTTTCGGGGCCTTGGGTCTCATATATGACGACCCTGACCGAGTCGCACTGGCTGAATCAAAATTACGGAGACTCCTACAAGGAGAACGGCCGGTAGAGGAGTATTGCTCTGACTTCCGTAGGTGGGCTACGGATACCCAATGGAACGACCCGGCTCTCAGGAGTCAGTTCTGCTCTGGGTTATCCGAAAGGGTTAAGGATGCGCTTGCATTGTATGAGACCCCCTTTTCCCTTGATGCAGTTATGTCCCTTTCTATCCGTATAGATAGACGCCTTAGGGACAGGTTGAAAAAACCGGAGCCATTGATAACCCCTCCCAAGCAGCAGTTAGTCTGTACGGACATAGACGAGCCTATGCAGCTAGGAGGAACTACTCGTCAGGTCCGTCCTCCTGAGGTTCGCCGTAGGCGTGGGGGTTGTTTTTTTTGTGGGGAGAGGGGTCATTTCATTAACGTCTGTCCTTCTTTCCTCAGAAACAAAAAAACCGTCGGAAAACTACTAACCCCAGGCTGTGTGGAGGATGTCAGCCGGGGGGTATACGTTTCCTCCATACGTACATCGCAATTTTTGTTGCCAGCGGTTATTGTTTTTGGTGATAAGACAGAGACTGTTTCTTTCTTTCTAGACAGTGGAGCAGGGGTAAATTTGATAGATGCCCATTTTGCCCGCACTATGGGTTTGTCTCTCTGTACGTTACAGAGACCTATTCCCATATTTGCTATAGATTCTGCTCCTCTGTCTCAGAGAAACCTCACCCACATCGTTCATAATTTACACCTTCGGGTAGGGGACCACCATAACGAGATGCTTTCATGTTATGTTCTGGAGGGGCTTCCCACTCCGGTGGTGCTGGGCCTACCCTGGTTGGTAGCGCACAATCCAGTGGTGGATTGGCAGGCCAGGGAGATATTGGAGTGGAGTGAGCCGTGCAGAGAAAATTGCTTAAATAGCAATTGCTTAGTCGCCTCCATAACTACCCTACCCACATTTGTTTCGGACTTTGAGGACGTTTTTTCTGAAAAGGGTTGTCAGAAGTTACCACCTCATCGCCCTTATGATTGCCCGGTTAACCTCATTCCCGGCGCAAAATTACCCAAGACCAGGTTATATAATCTTTCAGGTCCAGAGAGACAAGCCATGAAGGATTATATCTCCGAGAGTTTGGCTAAGGGACACATCAGACCCTCTTCTTCACCCGTGGCTGCAGGGTTTTTCTTTGTTAAAAAGAAAGATGGGGGCCTGCGTCCTTGCCTAGATTTTCGTGAATTAAATCGGATAACCATCCGAGACCCATACCCTCTTCCTCTCATTCCTGACCTGTTTAACCAGATTGCGGGTGCTAGGTGGTTCTCCAAACTCGATCTTAGGGGGGCCTACAATCTGATTCGTATCAAGGAGGGGGATGAGTGGAAGACAGCTTTTAACACCCCTGAGGGGCATTATGAAAATCTAGTTATGCCTTTCGGCCTGACCAATGCTCCTGCCGTCTTTCAACATTTCGTTAATGACATTTTTAGTCATCTAATCGGCAGGTTTGTGGTAATATACCTAGATGATATCTTAATTTATTCGTCTGATCTGAAAACACATGAGGAGCATGTCAGACAAGTACTACAGGTCCTACGGACGAATGAATTATATGCTAAAATTGAAAAATGTGTTTTTGCCGTTCAGGAGATACAATTCCTAGGTTATTATTTATCTGCGTCAGGTTTCCGTATGGATCCTAGGAAGGTCCAGGCAATTTTGGATTGGGATCTTCCTGAGAACCTCAAAGCACTACAACGGTTCTTGGGCTTTGCGAATTTCTATAGGAAATTCATTAAAAATTATTCGGTGATCGTAAAACCCCTTACTGACATGACTAGGAAGGGGACTGATTTTTCTAAATGGTCTGACGCCGCTAAAGTTGCTTTTTCCTCTCTAAAAGAGAGGTTTACCTCAGCACCTGTACTAGTCCAACCTGATGTCTCTCAGCCTTTTATTGTTGAAGTCGATGCATCAGAGGTGGGAGTGGGGGCTGTGCTGTCTCAGGGTCCGTCTCCTGGCAAATGGCGTCCTTGTGCTTTCTTTTCTAAAAAACTATCTGCAGCGGAACAGAACTACGATATTGGCAATAGGGAACTGTTAGCTATTAAACTTGCGTTTGAGGAGTGGCGTCACTTCTTAGAGGGGGCAGTCCACCCCGTCACTGTGTTTACGGACCACAAAAATCTGCTGTACCTCGAATCAGCTAAGCGTCTCACCCCTAGACAGGCTAGGTGGTCGCTATTTTTTACCAGGTTTAACTTTGTGATTACCTATCGTCCTGGGGTAAAGAATACCAAGGCTGATGCACTATCTCGTTGTTTCCCTGGAGGGGGTAATGTGAGTGATCCGGTACCCATTCTACAAAGAGGAGTAGTTGTCTCTGCGGTACACTCTGCCTTGGAGGGGAAGGTGTTAGAGGCCCAGGGGGACGCCCCGGTCTCTTGCCCTTCAGAGAAGTTGTTTGTACCGTTGAACCTACGTCTCGAATTATTAAAGGAACATCATAATTCGGCACTTGCTGGGCACCCGGGTAGTAAAGCAACCTTAGAGCTATTGTCTCGTCGTTTTTGGTGGCCAAGGTTGCGTCAGGATGTATTGGATTTTGTGTCTTCTTGTTCTACCTGTGCGCGCGCAAAAGTTTCACATACACGTCCTGCAGGGTCTCTATTACCACTCGTCATTCCCAATAGACCATGGACACATCTGTCTATGGATTTTATCACTGACTTACCTTTGTCTGCGGGTAAAACAGTGATTTTGGTAGTAGTGGACAGGTTTAGCAAAATGGCACACTTTATTGCGTTACCCGCACTACCTAATGCTAAAACTCTTGCTCAGGTATTCGTCAGTGAGATTGTGAAGCTTCACGGGGTCCCCTCCGATGTTGTTTCGGACCGGGGAACCCAGTTTATTTCTAAATTTTGGAAAGCTTTTTGTTCCCGTTTAGGGGTTCACTTGTCCTTTTCCTCAGCTTTCCATCCTCAGTCGAATGGACAGACTGAGCGTACCAACCAAAACCTGGAGACATATCTAAGATGTTTTGTGTCTGAAAACCAAGAGTTGTGGTCGTCATATTTACCGTTAGCTGAGTTTGCCATAAATAATCGCCGTCAGGAATCCACTGGCAAGTCACCATTTCTTGGTGCATATGGTTTTCATCCCCAATTCTGTACTTTCAAAGAGGGGGGGTCTTCTGGGGTTCCCGAAGAGGAACGGTTTTCGTCATCTCTTTCATCAGTATGGCAGAAGGTGCAAGCTAACTTGAAAAATATGGGAGGTAAATACAAATGCATGGCTGATAAGAGACGGTCGCCAGGTCCGGACCTAGGAGTGAATGACTATGTGTGGCTGTCTACAAGGAATATCAAGTTGAAGGTTCCCTCTTGGAAACTGGGTCCTAGGTTTATTGGTCCTTACAAGATTGTAGCCGTCATTAACCCTGTGGCTTTTCGCCTGGAGTTACCTCAGACTTTTAAAATCCATAATGTCTTTCATAAGTCGTTACTCAAAAAATATGTTCCACCTCTAGAACCGTCACCGCTGCCACCCCCTCCTGTTGTCGTGGATGGTAGTTTGGAATTTCAGATATCCAAAATTGTTAATTCTCGTCGGGTCCGCCGCTCTCTCCAATATCTGGTGCACTGGAGAGGTTACGGTCCCGAGGAAAGAATGTGGGTTCCTGCGTCTGAGGTAAACGCCGACAGGCTAGTCCGGATTTTTCATGCCTCTCATCCTGAGAGACCTGGTCCTGAGTGTCCGGAGGCCCCTCGTAGAGAGGGGGGTACTGTCACGAGGGTGTCAAGAGCCACGCCTGACTCCGTTGTACCCGGGGTCAGGAGGTCGCAGCGGTTGGCTGCACGCTCTATGTCAGATAGGGAAGTTTCCTTATTGTAGCTTTCTGGGTTTGCTTTACAAACCCTTTTGGCTCACTCAGGGATCCGTAGCTCCTTCTCTCAGCTGTTCCTTGTCCAGCACTCCCAATCCTCCTTATATTCCCCTCTCACACTTCTCTGGTTGCCAGATATAGAGCTTTCTGCCTGGACATCTATTCTGACCCACTGGAGCTGTGTTGCTGCGTTCTCTGAGTGTTGCTTTAGAACGCTACCCTCCGGATCCCTGTTGGACCTTTGTGGACAATTGTTGCCGTCCACCTGGGTGTTTGTGTTTGTCTGTGTTTGTCTGTCCTCTCCCTGGTGTTTCCCTCTTAGTGCAGTGGTGAGGACTAGCGATCCCACCGGCCCGTTCATTATCTAGGGCTCATTTCAGGGAAAGCCAGGGTTTAGGCACGTGATCGCCGCACGGGTGAGGAACCCGTCTAGGGACGACAGGGCAGGCAGGTACCAGCTGCAAGGTGAGTTAGGGGTCACCACCTTTCCCTCTCCCTTGTGCAGGGCTTTCCCTGTTTTCCTCCCTGTGTGTGTTGCCGGTCATTACACCACCTTGCTGGTGTCTGAGTCGGACTGGAGCTCTCTGCCCTTTTCCAATCCAGCCATGGGCCCATCCATCTGGCCCATCAAGACTCACTCTCATTTCATCAGTCCATAAAACCTTAGAAAAATCAGTCTTGAGATATTTCTTGGCCCAGTCTTGACGTTTCAGCTTGTGTGTCTTGTTCAGTGGTGGTCGTCTTTCAGCCTTTCTTACCTTGGCCATGTCTCTGAGTATTGCACACCTTGTGCTTTTGGGCACTCCAGTGATGTTGCAGCTCTGAAATATGGCCAAACTGGTGGCAAGTGGCATCTTGGCAGCTGCACGCTTGACTTTTCTCAGTTCATCGGCAGTTATTTTGCGCCTTGTTTTTCCACACGCTTCTTGCGACCCTGTTGACTATTTTGAATGAAACGCTTGATTGTTCGATGATCACGCTTCAGAAGCTTTGCAATTTTAAGAGTGCTGCATCCCTCTGCAAGATATCTCACTATTTTTGACTTTTCTGAGCCTGTCAAGTCCTTCTTTTGACCCATTTTGCCAAAGGAAAGGAAGTTGCCTAATAATTATGCACACCTGATATAGGGTGTTGATGTCATTAGACCACACCCCTTCTCATTACAGAGATGCACATCACCTAATATGCTTAATTGGTAGTAGGCTTTCGAGCCTATACAGCTTGGAGTAAGACAACATTATGCATGTGGTCAAAATACTCATTTGCCTAATAATTCTGCACTCCCTGTAGAGGCCCAACTAACAGCTTTGCCGGCATCTACGCCTGAAATATGCCTAACTTAGGCGTATTTCAGAATAGTAAATGACCCTGATCAAGTTTTAAAAAATACAAAAGAAAAACAAACAGTCGTATTAAGTATTGCTGCATCCGTAACGACCAGCTCTATAAAAACATAACATAATCTATCCAGTCAGATAAACGCTTTTAAAAAAAAAAAATTAAAAAATGTACCAAAAAAGCCTTTTTTTGTGACCTTACATCACAAAAAGTGCAATACCAAGCGATCAAAAAGTCATATGTAGCTCAAAATAGTACCAATCAAACCTTCAACTTTTCCCGCAAAAAAGGAGCCCCTACATAAGACAATCACCCAAAAAAATAAAAAAAAGATATGGCTTTCAGAAAATGGAGACACTAAAATGTGAAAATGTGTAAAACTGAAATACATTAAAAAAAAAAGTAGACATATTATAGACATACTCTATAAAAAATATCACATGATCTAACCCCTCAGGTGAAAGCCATAAAAAATAAAATAAAAACTGTGTCAAAACAACAATTTTTTGGGTCACCTTGCCCATAAAGTGTATTACTGAGTGATGAAAAAAATCATATGTACCCAGAAATGGTAAGAAATAAAAACGTCACCTCTTCCTGCAAAAAACAAGCCCATACAAAATGCAGTTGGCAGAAATTTTTTAAAAATATGGCTTTCAGAAAATGTAGACATGATAAAAAAAAAGCTTTATTATATTTGATATTGTTGTCCATCACAGCCTGCTCTATAAAAAAATTGCACATGATCTAACCTGTCAGGTGAACACTGTAAAAAATAAAAACTGTAGTTTTTTTGTTACCTTGCGTCGCAAAAAGCATAATATAAAGTGATCAAAAATAATATGTACCCCAAAATTGTACAAAAAAACTGTCACCTTTTCCTTTAGTTTCCAAAATGGGGTCACTTTTTGGGAGTTTCTACTGTAGGGGGGTATCAGGGGGGCTTCAAATGGGACATGGTGTCTAAAAATCAGTGCAGCAAAATCTGCCATCGCTAAAACCATATGACGTTCTTTTCCTTTTGTGCCCTGCTGTGTACCCATACAGCAGTTTACGAACACATATGGGGAATTTCTGTAAACTGCCGAATCAGGGTAGTAGATTTCCAATTTCATTTGGCTGTTAACCCTTGCTGTCTAACAGAACACAAATGGATTAAAATGGAAAATCTTATTCTCCTTTAATTCTTGAGGAACACCTAAAGGGTTACTGTATTTTTTCACCCTATAAGACACACTTTTCCCCCCACAAAAGTGTGAGGGAAATGTCAGTGCATCTCATGGGACAAATGCTATTGAGCGCTTCCATTAATACAGAAGGATCGGAAAACTGTGAATGTAGCGTTCCCCAGGCTCTGTACTCACCTCTACCTACCTCTAGTCATTTTCGCTGTACTGTGAGAGCGCACAGCGTGAGGATGAGGGCCTGCTGTGACCTCACCCTGTGCGCATCGGATCACAACACAGTGCACGGGACCAAGAAGAACACTGGATGTGAGGAGCTGCTGTGGCATCTGGAGCAGGAGAGGTTGAGAAGAGTTGATTTTAATTTTTTGATAAGGGATTTATGGAGGTCTGATTGGGGGTTATTCACATGGAGATCTCATCTGAGGTCTGAATGGTGGACCTATTGAGGTCTGGTCGGGGGTCTTTCACATGGACGTCTGATTGGGGGTCATTCACATGGAGATCTGATCTGAGATCCGATTGTGTGACTTATGGAGGTCTGATTGGGGGTCATTCTAATGTAGGTCTGATCTGAGATCTGATTGGGGAACTTATGAAGGTCTGATTAGGGTCATTCACATGGAGATCTCATCTGAAGTCTGATTGTGGAACTTATTGCTACAGGACTGAGGTCTGAATAGGGGTCATTCACATGAAGGTCTGATTGGGGGACTTATGGAGGTCTGATCTGAGGTCTGATTGGGAAATTTATTGAGGTCTTATGTGAGGTCTAAATGAAGTTCATTCACATAGAGGTCTCATCTGAGGTCTGATTGGGGGACTTATTAAAATTGGGGGTCTGTTCTGAGGTATGATCAACATTGGAGGTCTGAGCTGAGGTCTGATGAAAAAACATTTTTTTTCTTATTTTCCTCCTTTGAAACCTAGGTGCATTTTATGCGCAGGTGTGTCTTATAGGGCGTAAAAAAAAGAAATGTAATAAAAAGAAACCAGAATTTTAACAAAAGCCCACAAAGTTGAGCATGTGGAAGTTTAGATACCCCACCTGCTGTGACAACATAATGTGACGACAAGTTTAATATAGAAAAACATGAACAGCCAAAGTAGTGAAGGGTGGGAGAATTCAGTTTGGTAAATATGTAGGTTACCTCCAGTACTAGGATATATAATCCAGAGACCTCCCCTTTTTTAAGAAACAGGAGTTCCTGCTTGGCTTGCACTATGCATAATGCTACATGCAGTCTCTGAACTATTGTCTAAAGCCTACCAAGGTCACAGCCACAGGAAACTGATCATGGCCCCTATACCAGCACCTTCATACATGAAAGCCCCCTACTCCAGAATCCTCACACATCAAAGCCTCCTACCACAAGAATCTCCATGCATAACAATCTCCTTTACCTTAAACCATAGTTCACAGCCCTCTATCCAAAAATCACCCTATAGATGGAAGCCCCAGGCACCTCCCATGATTGACAACAATCCTTTGCTACATTACCCTTTACTCCTGGGCCACATTAGTTCATAGCCCCCCAACTCAGGACACCCATAGGTCACTACCACCTATCCCAAAACCGATCCCATGACACCCTCCTACCGCAGGACTCCCCATGGATTACAGCCGCTAAGCCACAATGCTTCCTTAAAGGGACACTGACAGGGCCAATAAGCATATTGAGGTCTATATATGTGACTACAGGTCTTATACAGGGTATTACAATCATATAAGTATCCCCCCTGTCCACATTATACAAACAGTAAACTTTAAAGAGGACCTTTCACTACAGCATAAACTAAAAACTAACTAGATCAGTGGGCAGAGCGGCGCCCAGGGTTCCCCCTGCACTTACTAGTATGCCTGGGCGCCGCTCCGTTTGCCCGGTATAGGCTCCGGTGTCTGCGCTCCCTCTGACTGATTTTTTGTAGGAGGCGTGTCCCTTGCTGCAGTGCTGGCCAATCGCAGCGCACAGCTCATAGACTGGCTATGATCTAGTTAGTTTTTAGTTTATGCTGTAGTGAAAGGTCCTCTTTAAGTTTTATAACCTGCTCCAAGGTCTGCAATCTGTCCAAGGGGCGGCGTTTCACTTCTCTTGCGCCCAGCCAGCCTCCCCAACTGCCGATTTGAAGCGCCGCCCAGCTCATGAATATTCAGTTTGCTGGGCGGTTTCTGCGGTCCCCACTCTGAAGCGCCTCGCTCAACAGTGCCCTGCGCATGCGCCGGATCTTGTGAAGTCCGGTACAGTAAGCGCCGCTCAGCTCATCAATATTCACTTCGCTGGGCGGCGCTTACTGTCCCCGACTTTACAAGATCCGGCGCATGCGCAGGGCACTGTTAAGCGAAGCGTTTCAGAGCGGGGACCGCTGAAGCCGCCCAGCAAACTGAATATTCATGAGCTGGGCGGCGTTTCAAATCAGCAGTTGGGGAGGCTGGCTGGGCGCAAGAGAGGTGAAACGCCGCCCCTTGGGCAGATTGCAGACCTTGGATCAGGTTATAAAACTTAAAGTTTACTGTTTGTATAATGTGGACAGGGGGGATACTTATATGATTGTAATACCCTGTATAAGACCTGTAGTCACATATATAGACCTCAATATGCTTATTGGCCCTGTCAGTGTCCCTTTAATCACAGTCCCCTTCTTCAGGACCACCCATAGATCACAGCACCTTACTGAAGGCCCTCTTACAGATCCCTACCACAGGTCTCCTCATAGATTTCAGCCCCTACTCTCGGATCCACTATTGATCACACCCCCTAAACCAGAACTCCATAGCTCGCAGCCTTCTACACCAGGAACTCCAAAATTTATAGCCCACTACTCCGAGCACCCATAGATCACAGACCATACCCAATATGCACTGATAGATCACAATCGCCCTACCCCAGGACAACCCACAGTTTACATTCCCCTACCCGAGGGTTTAAATAGTTCACAACCCCAGGTCCCCTTATAGAATTCAGACACTGCCCCAGGAACCACCATAGATAACAACACTCTACACCAGGACTCACATAGATTGCAGTCTTTAACACCAGGACTTTCATCAATGACAGCCGCTACGCCAGGGCATTCATGGATCACAGACCCTGGCCATAGGACTACCATATATTAAAGCCCCTTGCATCAGAATCCTCCACCAATTACAGCTTACTACCCCAGGACCAAGTATATTGCAGCCACAGATAAAGCAATAACCTGTTGGTGATAATGGTGCATATACACTACTCACAAAAAGTTAGGTATATTTGGCTTGTGTGTGAAATGTACCTAAAATGCACTCTAACCTTTACAGGTGAACTTACTGTGACCTTTTTTTGCCCAACTTGCTGTTCTCTAACAAGGAGCTTTATGGCAAAATTCACAATAGGTGTTTGATCCATGAATCACCCGACTTCTCATCACTAGTCGTCGCCTCCCCGGGCTGTGAAGTCACTGGTGGCACAGCCTGATGAGCCGTATCCGCGTAGGCAATGGCCCTCCCTGCCTCCACCCCAGGCTCATCGACCGCCGTAGTCACCCCTGGTTCAGCTTGTACCTGTGATGCGCCAACCGTCGCCGGAGCTGACACCGTCCCAGACCCTACACGTGCCACCAACGCCGCCAGCCCCTCCAACAATTCCCACACTGCCCGATCCCCTCCAACAATCGCCGGTGTACCCCATACCGCACTACCCCCCACTTCCCCGCTCCCCCAGCGTACTCTCACCTGGCTGTCCCAGCCTTAGATCGCCGCGTTCCATGTCAAAGCCCAGATCTCAATCCAATAGAAAATCTGTGGTCAGACTTAAAAATTGCTGTTCACAAGCACAAACCATCCAACCTGAAGGAGCTGGAGCAGTTTTGCAAGGAGTAATGGGCAAAAATCCCAGTGGTAAGATGTGGCAAGCTCATAGAGACTTATCCAAAGCGACTTGGAGCTGTGATTGCCGCAAAAGGTGGCTCTACAAAGTATTTACTTTAGGGGGGTGAATAGTTATGCACATTGACTTTTTCTGTTATTTTGTCCTATTTGTTGTTTGCTTTACAATAAATAAAAAAAATAATCTTCAAAGTTGTCGGCATGTTCTGTAAATTAAATGCAAATCCTCAAACAATCTACGTTAATTTGAGGTTGTGAGGCACCAAAATATGAAACAAGTCAATGGGGGTGAATTCTTTTGCAAGGCACTGAATGTGTGTTTTAAAGGGCCGCTTGGAGCACACTTAAAACCGGAGGTGCGGGAAAAGATTTACCGGGATGAATATGTAGAGATATTTTCGCTACTTCCGTTAGATAAATTTAATTTGGATAGGGCACGGCCGGATGAGAGTGAGAAGGAGGAAGAAGAGCGGCATCGGTATCATTTGATACCGTGGACATTTATAAATTGGTTGCAGGCCTTTGCAATCTTGGCGAGCGTGGTGGGGGAAAAAGCGGCGGAACATTTATCAGCGCTTTTTGGATATATATGGATTCCATAGGTGAGGCATATAGGGTATATGGCAGGGTGGCATGGTTGAGATATGACGAGCAGTTCATAATGTTCGGTGGGATCATAAAGATATTAGCTTGTGGATGCAGTTGATGGCAGCTCCACAGGAGGTGCTCAGCCCTTTCGAGGGGCGTCAAGAGGTGCTACTGCGGCAGAGTCACCTTCTGGCGGTAGGAAAGCTTGCTGCTGGCAGTTTAATGTACTGCGAGTTCCTTTCCGACTGCCATTTTAAGCACAAATGCTCCGGATGCGTAGGGTCAGATACTTTTGTTAAGGGTTTTCACATTCCGTGTTCTTCACTGGGGACGGGAGGCTGCTTCCAGAATTTGGTGTCGGCGCTCGCCAGGCGAGAGGTTATTAGGGAAAATATTGAGAAGGAGGTGCGGGCAGGTCGTGTTGTGGGACCTTTTCAGGAAATGCAGTTGCCGGGATTGCGCCTGTCTCCATTGAGGTTGGTACCGAAGAAGGAGCCGAACAAGTTTCGGCTCATTCATCCTTTGTCCTACCCGGCGGGTAGCTCGGTGAACGACGGTATAGATCAGGAGCTGTCATACACGTCCTTTGATGCATCGGTTGCATGGGTTCGTCGTTTAGGGTAGGGTGCGTTGTTAGCAAAAATGAACGTGGAGGCGGCGTTTCGTTTATTACCTATACATCCGGATAGTTTTCACCTGTTGGGTTTTAAATGGGAGGGGCAATTCTATGTGGATCGTTGTTTATCTATGAGTTGCTCGATTTCTTGTTCATTGTTTGAAATTTTTAGCTCATTCCTGGAATGGGACGTTAAGCAGGAATCTGGACGGGATTCTGTGCTTCACTACTTGGATGATTTTTTGTTTTTGGGGCCAGCGGGCACCCGGACTTGTTCAATTTTGTTGCATATGATGGAACGTGTTGCGGCGGCTTTTGAGGTTCCGTTAGCACTGGGTAAAACGGAAGGGCCAGCGACTTCAGTAAAATTCCTGGGTATTATTATTGATACAGTAAACATGGAATGCCGTTTGCCTGACGAGAAAGTGAATGATTTGGTTGTTGAAGTGGCCGGATTGCAGAAGGTTCAGAAAGCCCAATTATGTAAGGTCCATTCAGTGTTGGGTAAGCTTAACTTCGCTTGTCGGATTTTGCCTATGGGGAGGGTTTTCTGCCAGCGATTGGCCATGGCGACGGCAGTTTCTTCTTTCCACTATATACATTTGTCTATGGAAGCATGGGCCGATCTGGAGGTGTGGGAGCAGTTTTTGTCTTGTTTCAACGGTAGATCAGTATGGATGGAGGCGCAGGTGTCCAATTTTGATTTGAAACTGTTCACAGACATGTCAGGGTCTTGTGGCTACGGTGCATTCTGTCAGGGCCAATGGAGTGCTGGGTCGTGGCCTGAAGAATGGCGGAGAGCGGGCTTACTGTCTAACCTGGCCTAATTGGAACTGTTCCCTATTGTCCTGGCTATTGAGTTATGGGGGGAATTGTTCCAGAATAAACAAATTAGTTTTTGTTGTGATAACTTGGGTGTTGTACAAGCTATCAATGCGCAGTCTGCTAGTTTGCCGCTAGTGATTCGCTTGTTGCGGCATTTGGTGTTGCAGGGTTTGTTGTTGAATGCTTAATTTGTGGCTGTTCATGTTCTAGTAGTTGAGAATTCAGTGACTGACGTTCTTTCTCGTTTCCAGTGGGATCGTTTTTCGCCGACTGGTGCCATGGGCGGAAGAGAAGGGATGTTCTTTGCGTCATAGATTACATGTTGGATTGAAGCTAACAATGTTACAAGGTATATATGTATGTACAATTTTTGTCAATAGTTATATTGTTAATAAATTGCCGCTACGGCCTTTACACCAAGTCACGCTGTTGTGTCATTATTGGGGTTAACATTTAAAACCTACATAACCCAGAGAATCTTTTATCCCACGGAGTCAGAATTAGAAATTGAGTGGGGCGCAGCCGTAGCAAAATGTGGCTTGACTCTGGTGGAAGGCAGTGGCGTACGGGGTTAATTTTGAGAGGGTAGGAGCAGAGAGGGGCGTGGAATAAGGGGGGGGGCCTGATTTTCGCGCCAGGTATATAAGGCAGGTCAGGGAGGGGCTTATTGAGGTTTAAGACGTGGAGAAAACGTTATGGGTTGTTTTATTTTCAGCTGTGTAGTTTCTATAGGACTTTGTCGTAGCAGGCAGTTAAAAGGGGGATCCTGTGAGGCAAAACCTGGAAGAGGTGCATGGCTCTCCCTTTGTTGGCGTTCATCTAAGAGGTTTGTGGTGAATGGAAAACTTGGGGATCCTGTTTGGGCTAATAGCCCTGCAGCGGTATAATTGTGAGGAGTTGGTGCCCTTGGGTCAGAGAGTACGGTCGAGGGTAAAGTTGGATTAAAATCTGGATCATATGGGGTGGTTCGCGAGTGGCAAATATAATTTTACTAGGATTGCCTTCTAGGATCCTTTTGCATCATAGATTACATGTTGGATTGATGGTAACAATGTTACAAGGTATATATGTATGTACAATTTTTAGTAATAGTTGTATTGTTAATAAATTGCCTTTACACAAAGTCACACTGTTGTGTCATTATTGGGGTTAACATTTAAAACCTAGATAAGCCAGAGACTCTTCCAAAGCCAGGCTCAAGAGCTGTGATAATTACGTCAAGGTGCCGCCTTTGCTGGCCTCTCATAGGCTACAAGCACTAGGCCTGCGGCTTTTCAGAGGAAAAGGCAGGGCAGGGAGATATCACAGCATCTAACAGAGATATAGTTAAATATAGAGAGTTGAGCACTTCAGCAATTTTTTGACAACTAAGCTAAAAATCACATCACAAAATCAAGAGTTACTGATAGAGTATAAGTAACATAAGTAATGGTGGCAGATTTGGCACATATCTAATGTATGCAGGAGTATAGCTACACATATACTGCATGCAGACTAGGACTAGTTCCACTGTAACTATAATCCTGCATACTGTACACGTCCATAAATATACTACTGCATACTGTACATGTTTGTAACTATAATCCTGCATACCATACGTGTGCATAAATATAGTACTGCATACTGTACATGTGTGTAACTATAGTCCTGCATAGTGTGCATGTGCGTAAATATAGTACTGCATAGTGTACATGTGTGTAACTATAGTCCTGCATACTGTACATGTGCGTAAATATAGTACTGCATAGTGTGCATGTGCGTAAATATAGTACTGCATTCTGTACATGTGTGTAACTATAGTCCTGCGTACTGTATATCTATGTAACTATAATCCTGCATACTGTACATGTGTGTAACTATAATCCTGCATAATGTACATGTGTGTAACCATAATCCTGCATAGTGTACATGTGTGTAACTATAGTCCTGCATACTGTACATGTGCGTAAATATAGTACTGCATAGTGTGCATGTGCGTAAATATAGTACTGCATACTGTACATGTGTGTAACTATAGTCCTGCGTACTGTATATGTATGTAACTATAATCCTGCATACTGTACATGTGTGTAACTATAATCCTGCATACTGTACATGTGTGTAACCATAGTCCTGCATAGTGTACATGTGTGTAACTATAGTCCTGCATGTGTGTAACTATAGTCCTGCATACTGTACATGTGTGTAACCATAGTCCTGCATAGTGTACATGTGTGTAACTATAGTCCTGCATGTGTGTAACTATAGTCCTGCATACTGTACATGTGTGTAACCATAGTCCTGCATAGAGTACATGTGTGTTACTATAGTCCTGCATAGTGTACATGTGTGTTACTATAATCCTGCATACTGTACATATGTGTAACTATAATCCTGCTTATTGTACATGTGTGTAACCATAGTCCTGCATAGTGTACATGTGTGTAACTATAATCCTGCATACTGTACATATGTGTAACTATAATCCTGCATACTGTACATGTTTGTAGCCATAGTCCTGCATAGTTTACATGTGTGTAACTATAATCCTGCATACTGTACATATGTGTAACTATAATCCTGCATACTGTACATGTTTGTAGCCATAGTCTTGCATAGTTTACATATGTGTAACTATAATCCTGCATACTGTACATATGTGTAACGATAATCCTGCTTATTGTACATGTGTGTAACCATAGTCCTGCATAGTTTACATGTGTGTAACTATAATCCTGCATACTGTACATATGTGTAACTATAATCCTGCATACTGTACATGTTTGTAGCCATAGTCCTGCATAGTTTACATATGTGTAACTATAATCCTGCATACTGTACATATGTGTAACTATAATCCTGCTTATTGTACATGTGTGTAACCATAGTCCTGCATAGTGTACATGTGTGTAACTATAATCCTGCATACTGTACATATGTGTAACTATAATACTGCATACTGTACATGTTTGTAGCCATAGTCCTGCATAGTTTACATGTGTGTAACTATAATCCTGCATACTGTACATATGTGTAACTATAATCCTGCATACTGTACATGTTTGTAACTATAATTCTGCATACTGTACATGTGTGTAACTATAGTCCTGCATATAGTACATGTATGTAACTATAATCCTGCATACTGTACATGTTTGTAGCCATAGTCCTGCATAGTTTACATGTGTGTAACTATAATCCTGCATATTCTACATGTATGTAACTATAATCCTGCATATTGTACATGTGTGTAACTGTAGTCCTGCATATAGTACATGTATGTAACTATAATCCTGCATACTGTACATGTGTGTAACTATAATCCTGCATATTGTACACGTATGCAACTATAATCCTGCATAGTGTATATGTGTGTAACTATAGTCCTGCACAGTGCACATGTGTGTAAGGTACACAGCCAGGATATATAATATAACATTCCCATCCCCACACAATATGTAGTATAAAACTCCCAGCCCCATACAGTATACACTCACCTGTTCTATTTCTCATTAATGCGATTATCTAGTGAACCAATCACATGGCAGTTGCTTCAATGCATGTAGGGTTGTGGTCCTGGTCAAGACAATCTCCTGAACTCCAAACTGAATGTCAGAATGGGAAAGGAAGGTGGGCTACAACAGCAGAAGACCCCACCGGGTACCACTCATCTCCACTACAAATAGGAAAAAGAGGCTACAATTTGCACGAGCTCACCAAAATTGGACTGTTGAAGACTGGAAAAATGTTGCCTGGTCTGATGAGTCTTGATTTCTGTTGAGGCATTCAAATGGTCCAAATTTGAGTCCACATTTGGCGTAAACAGAATGAGAACATGTATCCATCATGCCTTGTTACCACTGTGCAGGCTGGTGGTGGTGGTGTAATGGTGTGGGGATGTTTTCTGGGCACACTTTAGGCCCCTTAGTGCTAATTGGCCATCGTTTAAATGCCACGGGCTACCTGAGCATTGTTTCTGACCATGTCCATCCCTTCATGACCACCATGTACCCATCCTCTGATGGCTACTTCCAGCAGGATAATGCACCATGTCACAAAGCTCGAATCATTTCAAATTGGTTTCTTGAACATGACAATGAGTTCACTTTACTAAAATGGCCCCCACAGTCACCAGATCTCAACCCAATAGAGCATCTTTGGAATGTGGTGGAACGGGAGCTTCGTGCCCTGGATGTGCATCCCTCAAATCTCCATCAACTGCAAGATGCTATCCTATCAATATGGGCCAACATTTCTAAAGAATGCTTCAGCACCTTGTTGAATCAATGCCACGTAGAATTAAGGCAGTTCTGAAGGCAAAAGGGGGTCCAACACCGTATTAGTATGGTGTGCCTAATAATTCTTTAGGTGAGTGTATATTATAACACTCCCAGCCCCACACAGTATATATTATAACACTACACCTCCACACAGTATGTAGTATAACACTCCAACTGCACACAGTTTATAGTATAGAACCCCCAGCCCCACACAGTATATATTATAACAGCCCCAGCCCTACACAGTATATAGTATAACACTCCCAGCCCCACACAGTATATAGTATAATAATCCCATCCACGCACAATATGTAATACACCACTCCTTGCCCCACACAATATGTAGTATAATACTCCCAGCCCCATACAGTATATCGTATAATACTCCCAGCCCCATAAAGCATACAGTATAACACTCTCAGCCCCACAAAGTATATAGTAACACCCCCCAGCTCCACATAGTATAGTATAACTCCTCAACCCTACACAGTACAGAAATAACACCCCAGCCCCACATAGTGTAAATTATAACACCCCCAATCCCACACTGTATATAATATAACTCCCTCAGCCCCACAAATTATATTGTATAACACTCCCAGCCCCACACAGTATATAAGTCCCCAACCCTACACAGCATGTGGTATAACATCCCCCACCCCACATACAGGGGCGTAACTACCATAGCGACAGATCATGTGACTGCTATTTGGCCCAGGGCAAGAGGGGGCCCAGTCTTAGTTGGGATTATCTCCTCTTCTACTGGGACTCTACCCTCCAAAGGAACAACTTTTAGCAAATGAGGCAGTGGCCCGAGGGTCATTTAAAAGGGTTTAAGCAGAAACCCTTCTATCCTGTGTGGGGGGCCTGGTTTATCCTTGCTATGGGGCCCTTACTTCTCTATGTACGCCACTGCCCACATAGTATATAGTATAACACCCCCAAACCCTCACAGTATACAGTATAACAGCACCAGCACCACATAGTATACAGTATAACAGCCCCAGCACCACATAGTATACAGTATAACACTCAAACCCACACAGTATACAGTATAACAGCCCCAGCACCACATAGTATACAGTATAACAGCCCCAGCACCACATAGTATATAGTATAACACCCAAACCCACACAGTATGTAGTATAACAGCCCCAGCACCACATAGTATACAGTATAACACTCAAACCCACACAGTATACAGTATAACAACCCCAGCTCCACATAGTATACAGTATAACACTGAAACCCACACAGTATGTAGTATAACGGCCCCAGCTCCACACAGTATACGGTATAATACTCAAACCCACACAGTATGTAGTATAACGGCCCCAGCTCCACACAGTATATAGTATAATACTCAAACCCACACAGTATGTAGTATAACGGCCCCAGCTCCACACAGTATATAGTGTAACACTCAAACCCACACAGTATGTAGTATAACAGCCCCAGCACCACATAGTATACAGTATAACACTCAAACCCACACAGTATACAGTATAACAGCCCCAGCACCACACAGTATACAGTATAACAGCCCCAGCACCACATAGTATACAGTATAACAGCACCAGCTCCACACAGTATACAGTATAACAGCCCCAGCATCACATAGTATATAGTATAACACTCAAACCCACACAGTATGTAGTATAACGGCCCCAGCTCTACACAATATATAATATAACACTTAAACCCACACAGTATGTAGTATAACAGCCCCAGCACCACACAGTATATAACTCCCCAACCCTACACAGCATATGGTATAACATCTCCCACCTCACATAGTGTATAATATAACACCCCCAGCCCAATATAGTGTATAGTATAACATCTGAGCACCACACATTATATAGTATAACACCCCCAGCCCCTCACAGTATACAGTATAACACCCTGAACCCCCAGTATAGATATCCCTTACCTTCCATTCACTGTCCCTGGACCTGCCTGTAGTGGCAGGAAGATGAGGACACACAGACAGCATGGCAATAGGGAAGTAGAGCCATCTTTAAGTGTGTCCACAACACACAGCGAATATTGTGGGTATCTCTAGAACTCCTGCAGTACCTGCATAGTAATTTGTTCCAGCAGTATCCACTTTAGCTGGCTGGACAGCCCACACTGTACACTGCGGGTCTGCCAGGTTAGGCCTGATGATGTTTGACTTTGGTATCTGACTTTACTCACTGGTCAGAGTTACAGGGACTTTTAGATACACTGTATTTGCTAGTTATATCGCAAATTCAAATTCATCTGAGTTTCCTCACTGGTATACCTTGGAAGGAATAAGGCAACCAGTATATACTAAATGGTAAAACACTGGGTAACACTGACATGGTAAAGGACTTAGTGAATAGCAAACTTAGCAGTAGAAACCAGTGTCAGACAGCTGCTTCCAAGGAAAAAAGTATAATGGGCGGCATCAGAAGGGGCATAGATGCCCGTGATGAGAACATAGTTTACAAATCACTAGTCAGACCACACATGGAGTACTGTGTACAGTTCTGGGCTCCAGTGAACAAGGCAGACATATCAGAGCTGGAGAGGGTTCCGAGGAGGCAAAAACTAGAATGGGGGGACTACAGTACCCTGAAAGATTATCAAAACTAGGGTTATTCACTTTAGAAAAAAGACTACTGAGGGGAGATCTAATTCCTATGTATAAATATAAGGGCTCAGTACAGAGATCTATCCCATCATCTATTTATCCCCAGGACTGTGACGAGGGGACACCCTCTGCATCTGGAGAAAAGAAGGTTTGTACACAAACATAGAAGAGGATTCTTTACGGTAAGAGCAGTGAGACTATGGAACTCTCTGCCTGAGGAGGTGGTGATGGTGAGTACAATAAAATAATTCAAGACGGTCCTGGATGTATTTCTGGAGTGTAATATCATTGCAGGCTATAGGCTACTAGAGGTGGGTCGTTGATCCAGGGAGTTATTCTGATTTCCTGATTGGAGTTGGGAAGGATTTTTTTTCCCCCATAACAGTATGAGCCACAGCACTCCCATAACGGTGACAGCCACAGCCCCCCATAACAGTAACATTCACAGTGTCCTTGAACAGTGACATCCCCAGTAACCCATAACAGTGACAGCCACAGCGCCCACATAATAGTGACAGCCACAACACCCCCCGCATAACAGTGACATCCACAGGGCCCCACAGTGACATCTATTGTTCCCCAAAATGAGTTTCACAGTGACAGTCACAGTGCCCCCCAGTGGTATAAACAGTGCCCCCCAGTGACAGCCACGGCATAGCAACAGCACAGAAGCCTATACACTGACAAGATAGACAGCAGTCCCAGTGCATATGCACTAGTATGCAGGTGTTGGGAACAAGGAAGGCCGCAGGAGACAGGGACATCAGTGATGAGTGCCGTCTCCTGCTAAAGAGAGGAAGAGAAGAAGATGGCAAGTGACTGGAAGACCTTAAAATGTAGAAGGAGCGTTCATGTGACCATGAAGAGGATCCAGGAAACGCTGCTGCTGGGGGTAAGTATGACTGTCCTAATCTTGTCTCCACAGGTTACATTCAGAGCACATTTTTCAAGGTAGGGCTGGAGAAAACCTTTAAATATTCATAGTGTTTGCTGATGATAATGTGACACAAGGCGGTGATAGGTCGGCACGTTCCACTTCATTTACTTAGGTGATGGATCAACACAAATCACTAGAATCTTCCTGGAAGTGAAAATTATGAGGGAAGGTTTACAAGATAAGACAAGGTTACTTACAATTCTATTAATAAGTAATGGTTATTTCAGATTGCTGGTAGGTAGAAGGTCAACCGTCAACCCCTTTCCCCTCCCTCTTTTATCTAAACTCAACGTACCCAAAAGAACCAAGCATGGCATCTTCATGTTGGGTGGTGATCGGCCAGGCTTTCTTTATTCGATCTTTTATAACATCATAAACCAGAGGCTTAAAACTGATCTAAACCACTGACACATAGCGCAGTATGCCAGCCGATGGACTCCCAGCGGGCATGTCCGCCCTTTAAACTTCCCTGTGTCTTCTGACTGTCTCCAAACCGCCACGAAGGAGCCCGCTAGCCAACACCGGGCTCCGAGCACCATCCAATTAAAACATTGCTTGTTCCACCCCATCCTGTAACCCGGAGAGGAAAATATCAAGACCAATATCGTATAGGTGTACATTAGCACCTTTCAGTTGGCGATGGCGAACTACTATGCCTCCCTAACAAAATGGGAAATACGGGAGTTGACCGTCCTATGGCATTTCTCCAGGGCCTCTGATTCCCTAGCACCATGTCAAACAATCGGGGAATGATCTCCGACAATACCAGCACCATTTATGGGAAAAAGGAAGACAGACATTCCATATCAGAACGGATCAAGGTCATGAGCTTGGCGAGCCGTAAGGAACAGAGATCATTGCCCCCCGTGTGGATAACCAAAGTTACCGGACCAGTCGGGGACCTACTAATCTCCACCACTTCCGGAAGAACCTGAGACCAACAGAGGCCACGAATGCCCCGCCAGAAAACGTTGACCTCGCGAAAACCCAAGGTCCGTCCACCTGGTCTGCACTCGGCTCTCTGGGCTGCCCAAAAGACATAGGAATGACTGACGATCCAAACAGCTGGACGTGGAACTCCTGTCAATTACAGCATAAACAGTTCTAAAACTTGAAGCAACAAAATATTGTTGTTTTTTTTTTTTTTATTAAAGCTAAATCTGGAGGTTAAGAGACCGGCAAGAGGTCAGGACAGACATAGCTCGCAAAGCACCTTAAGCGCCACCTACCGATGCGCATCACGTCCACCTCGGACAGGCCTGTCCTTGCCGCCTAGGTTGCCGCACCAATGTGGAATGAATGCATTCCAAATTCCCAGGGGTTGAAACCGATGGCTGCCAGACAGCGCTTGATATTTCCGTAAATTGGAACCTCGTAAGGAGGAAGCCATCTTGGTGAACTAAGAAATTGCTGCCATCGGGGCTTAAAGCCCTGTATTCCTTGACTAGTCGAAGAGGGCAAGCGGGACCCGCGATCTGGTGGAGCGGAATCCATGCTCCCCTCCCAAACATGTCAGTCTTAGAACAGAAAATCCTAACCCGTAGTGCCCCATTACTGGATGCAACATCGTTGGAAAGGAGTCCGCCTGGCTTATGACGTGAAGGAGCTAATAGCTCGCCTATGCGTAGAGCCCAGAAAAAGGCAAGGCTGAAGCTTACCGATAAAAGGAGAGCCTCGAAAGGGGAACTGCACACGGAAGGACACGATGAGACCAGGCTGCAGAGCAACTGGTATGAAGGCAGATGCCGACATTCCAAGTGGATACATTCTTTTCGCCAACCCTGCAACGCCTGCGTGATTAAAATAGTTTTGTGCAACCCCAGACATACACCGCTGCGCAACAGTTGGTGATGCCCATGACGCGTGCAAGCGCAGTAACAACTCTTCCATAATCCATAGTCTAGCATCATCTTGACTCACATGCCGAGACCCAGGAGCCTCAAGCCACTCACCCCAAGCCTTACCATGCCATGTGCTCTCCAAGTCGCCGGGGTATCCGAAGAAGCAATCAAGGACATTAAGTGTTGTCCGGAAACTCCTGCCAAGGAAAACAAGAAAGAGCATCAGCAAAAAGGTTAGACGAGCCGGGAACATGACGGGACCTGAAGAAGATATTACATTCGAAATAACGCAACACTAAGTGCCGCAAAAGCCCGAGGACCGGTAAGGACGAGGAAGAAAGGCTATTAATACAATGAACAATGCCTAAGTTATCCGTCCAGAAGCAGATATGCCGATTAGAAAACTGGGGGCCCCAGATTTCCACTGCCACTATAATAGGAAAGAGTTCTAAGAGTGTCAGTAAACAAAGAAAGTTCAGAATTGGTCAAGGCGGGGGGGGGGGGGGGGGCAACAAACACATGTTACCGTTGTAGAAGGATACAAATTCTCGTAAATCAGCCTTCATCGATTTGGTCACACAAATATGACGGCGTGAGGATTTAACCCCCCGGGTATCCAGGAAAATACAATGGGAAAAACCCTGCGCATGGGCATAACTGTGCAGGCAAAAACCAATAAACCCATCAGGGACTGTATTTGATGCAACGTAACCTTGAACGCTGAAAGAAAGCCTTCAATCATGTCGGACAGCTTAAGCAATTTATTCCCGGGAAACAGTAAAACCATAGCTACCGTATCGATCTCGATACCCAGGAATGAAAGGCAAGTTAAGGAACCCTTCGTCTTATCAGGGGACACCAGAACACCGAAGCGGTTCATAAGCTGGAGAAAAGTAGTCAGGAGGTAGCAACAGTCTTCACTTCATTATGGGGCAACAAATAAAAAAACTTCCAAATGGTGAATAATGGATCGAGAACCAGTTTCACAACGCACAACCCACTCAAGGACTGTACTAAACATTTGGCAGGATATGGAGCAACCCATGGGGAGGCAAGTATCGTAGTAAGCCATTGACATAACAACCCAACAAGTGATAACAATCCGGGCCACTTTTCTGACCAGGGCAACAGCCCTATCGAAAGAAACATAGGACACTGAAGCATCCTTCGGGTGGGAAATGTGATGGATCAAACAAAATTTACCCGGTTCCTTCTTTGGAACTACACCGAGAGGAGAAACTCAGAGGTTTGGAGGGGAATTAAACAGGGCCCTCTATTCTACCAATGGAAACCTCTTTAAACAATTTCTCCCAGAGGGCCTCTGGGTGTTCTCGGGCAGACTTAAGGTTATGTGAAAAACGGGATGCCTGTTCAAAACAAAAGGTATGAAAAACCCGAACGTGAAACCGAAGCGAAGCTGGGCAGCATCCGATTTATTGGGGTAGAGGTCTAGCCAATGGGACATTTCGGTGACAATCACTGGGGTCTTTTGGGTCACTGGTCGCAGAGGGCTTCTGGGATTTGGCTAGATGGCAGGTACAACGAACGGCAGTGTGGGGACCTCGACAAAAGGAGAACTCATGCTTGTACTTGCAAAGGCCTGCGAACTGGCAATGACCATTGTTAAACAGCCATCAGGCACCAGGGCGGCGGGTGGCCACCGAGGCGAGTCCGGAACCAGTGGCTGACACGGGAAAGGGAGGCATTTGAGATAACATAAGGCGGAACCAGACATCAGTGCCCTTAACCCCCCCATCCTATACTAGGTTGGAGTGACAGCCAGCGGCGGAACTCCTCATCATACCTCCACCACGCAGAGCCCCTGCGAGTCTTGTAGACACTGTATATGGTGTCTTGATAAATTAATAGTTCCGAACAACGCTCCGGATGCCGCTGACCCATCATGCAACCTAATACTGCGAAAGCTTGCAGCTAATTATTCATGGTCCTAGCGACCCGGGGACACCATTCTTACGTTTTATCCGGCGGCTGGTGGTCCTTGTCAACCGTGTGTTGGTCTGCGGTCACTAAGGGCCATATTTCAATGTAAAGATTGGCCCGTATTTTTTCTTTGACTTCTTCTGCCAAATGAGCTGACACCGCAGAAGAACGAGTCCTTGTGAAACCCGGCTAAAACTGGAGTTTTTTCTTTGTAAAGGAGCAGAGGAGGGCCTTTGAGGAGACAAAGCAGGTCCAGGAGGCACTGGAGGAGTCGCAGATGTGATCGCAGTAGGAGCCAGCGATGAAACCGGCGACTGGCAGGGCGGAGGATAAACCAGGCTGGAGGCCCTGGAAGAATGTTGAGGCTCCCGGCTCTTGCGTCTTGCTTGTGACACCAAGCCAGACACCCCAGATTCGCCCGACGAAACATCCGAAGATGACGTTGAGCGCCATCTTGAGGATCTTGAGCGCCGTCTTCTCCGGAATCCCTTGAACAGCGATGGGACTGGTGTCTTTGAGAACCGTGATAAGTCCTACACCGATACTCCACCAATGATGAGGAAGGCGATATGTGTCAACGGCATGAGGGACAGCACCATTGTGGGTGGGGGTGCAGGGTACTGCAGGGGCCTCCAGGAGGGGGTGCTGCTGCTGGTGAGTACGTCTCTTCTCAGCCAAGAGACCAGCCGCTCTCCCCTACCCCCTTTAACTCAACGTACCCAAAAGAACCACACATGACATCTTCATGTTTGGTGGTGATCGGCCACAGCTTTCTTTATTTATTCTTTTATAACATAATAAACCAGAGCCTTAAAACGGCTCTAAACCATTAAAACATGCAGCGGTATGCCGGCCGCCGGACTCCCAGCGTGCATGTCCACCCTTTAAACTTTCCCATGTCTTCTGACTGTCTCCAAACCGCCAGCTGTGACTTTACAGAACCAGTAAACCAACTCCGAACTGGAAATAGAAAGATATATGAGAAACCAAAGAAAAACCTTGAATTTTGCCAGGGACATATAATAAGGGAGGGAGAGTGGGACAACGCCTCTCCTCAGCCAGGTGACCGGCCCAGGAAGATGAGGATATGGGCAGCTCACATTAACCTCTACATGCCACTCCCCCCCTTGAAGGGGCCAGCCGCGGGCCAAAAAAAGGGGGATCAAGTGGATCATTAGCGATTGTTAGCGATGATCTGCATTTGTAATATTGATGCCGATTACCCGATGGTCCCAACGGTCATCGGGCAATCGCAATCTCTCAGGAGGTTTAAAAATCATAATTTGCCGGCGGCAGATTGTGCTGTCTAATCAAGATCTGCTCCCATCAAATAATGATTTAGTATGGGGATGAGCGATGGCATTAGCGATCACTACTCCATACTGTGGAGATCGCTGCATGTAATAGAAATTTCCCGACATTCTTCTTTCTCGACAATTGTCTACTTTATCTGCACGTGTAATATAAGTCTTACGGTGCATTTACACCAACAGATTATCTGACTTATTTGACCAAATATTAGTCAAATGGCCATTTACACACAAAGATCTTTTGTTATGCACACCAACTATTGGTCTGATTGGGAAGAAATTGGTCTGATAATCCATTGGTGTAATATAGTCTTTTTGCCTGATGATCTGCTTCTTCAGCCCATAATTCTACAAACCTGAGTTTGTGATATCAGTTTAGTCTTCTAAATTTATCAGAATAATTAAGTTATATTAGAGATAGTTTTGGTGTCTGCACTGCTGCCTCATTAAGGGGTGTGTATGGGGTTGATTTGCCTGTCGTGTGATTCATGTGGTCAGTATTATAGACCAAGTTGACATGCAGTATGAAGAAGAAATAAACTTGTGGCACTCACCAAGTTCCTTTGCAGTTTGTTTATTCAGATTTAAAACATGGTCGCTGATGTGGGCTTCGTCTGGCCTCCCA
Organism: Bufo gargarizans; assembly: GCF_014858855.1. Lineage (NCBI taxonomy): Eukaryota > Metazoa > Chordata > Amphibia > Anura > Bufonidae > Bufo > Bufo gargarizans. Next base: position 529,556,939 of record NC_058081.1, read on the forward strand.
TTGCTCAGAATAACAATGAGTGCAAAGAGATCTGTATCAAACAATGGAACAAGGACAATCGGAGAGTCAAGCTGTGGATGTGAGAAATGGAATCCCAGCACCCCACCCCCTATACACTACTGGAAAATTTAAAAAGAATAAAAAGCCTATTTTCCAATATGGCAATGCTGGAGGGTGTCATATGTGGTTATCAATGCTCCAAGATCCTTACTTTATGTACAGATGCTCCACAGACTTTGTTTTGCCTGGCATCAAATTTTGTTGTCTTCTGACTTAAAGGACTGTTGGTCGGGTGTTGCCTATGCCTAAGAACAACAGTGTGCACCATTTGTGCAATTAATGGACTTTGAAAAGGGCCAAAAAGTGAGTGTCACGACCATGGTCATGGTCGTGACTCCTGTAACCGCATGCAGTTGCCTGCGGTCTTGGTTGTGTTGTCAATCACGGATGAGGGCTGAAGTATGTTGCCTCACCTGTGGTTTCCGCTGGCAACATTTTTATGTGGCAGCTTGCTGTTTTTGTATGCGGTTGCACCTGGCTACCTGTCTTTGTAGGTGTGCCTTTTATGTGTTTGGTGTGCACGAGGTTTAGGTGTGTGCACTGTGACACTTCCCTTCACTGGTGGCTGCCCGTGGCAACGTGTTCTATATTGTACATGTGGTGGCAGTGTCTCGGCCTTTTGGCTGACTCCCAGGACATGGTTGCCACACATGTCATTGCCGGCGGTAACAGCTCCAGTGTGTAAGTTGTTTATGTTTCCCCTTTATTGTAGCCTGGCCTGTGAGACTTCTGTTCCTCCGTGCCTAGGAGGAACAGGTCGTCTTACCCTGCTCCAAGTTGAGGGCAACCCTGAGGGCTAGTAGGGACTTCAAGGTTCCGGAGTATGAGCCCTCCTACCATCAGGGTCGGCTCATACAGCTAGGAGTCAGGGTCAGAGTTAGGGATATGATAGGAGGTGACCTGCTCCCTGATCTCTGTCCTGGCCTTGCAGCGACTCCATCTTCTGGCATCGCACGGCTGAGGGTTTTCCCCATCCTTAGCCGTGACAGTGAGATTTTGAGAAGCTGGATGCTACATCTGTCAAGTTTTAAAAATAGTTGGATGAGAAGTTTTTGTAGCGGTGTCAATAGTGGTCAGAGGAGGGCACTCACACACATAGAGAGGTTTCTGGATGGTCAAGATGGGCAGATGCACTCCAAGATCGCTGTGTAAGAAGATCTGCTGTATCTCAAAGGACAGCCATGGCATTATAAATTGGTTCTGAAGCAGCTCCTGGGGTGACCACCTGGACCATAAGAAACCGCCTACGAAGCAGGACTGCATTCATACACTCCACTAGCTCAACTGTAACTGACCTCTCGTCTCTAACAGCACCTGCACTGGTGCGGTAGAAAAAACCTCTAAAAGCATAAATGGCAACTAGTGTTCAGTGATGAAAGGAGGTTCTGCCAGTCCATCAGTATTACCTCTCTACAACACAAAATGGCACTGCAAAGCCTTTTCATGGCAAAATGAGAAATGACTTCTTGGTATCCTGCCCTATTAAATCCTTGGCCACTTTTTTATTTTACTCACTTATATAGCGCTGATATATTCCCCAGCACTTTACAGACATTATCATCACTTACTGTCTCCAGTGGAGCTCACAATCTATGTTCCTTATCAGTATGTCTTTGGAGTGTGGGAAGAAACCCATGCAAACGTGGGGACAGTGGCATACCTCCAATAGAGGCAGTACAGGCAACTGCTATGGGTCCTCTCGGGGAAGGGGGCCCCCAGTGGAGAATAGGCCACGCCCACTAATTACATTAGTATGGCTACCTGTGAGAGCAGAATATATGACGTGGAGAAGGACCTTTGGTGATGTCATCATCACCATGTGACCAGTGCAGGAAGCCAAGGAATAGAAGAGATATGAAGTCTGAAGGACCTTTGGTGAGGTCGTCAACCATGGGACCAGTGCAGAGACCTGGTGAAAGACCTGTGGGATGTTGCTGTGAGGAGGCGGAGCTTCTGTGTGGTGCCTGGAGGAGAGGTTAGTGGTGTTCTGGGATAGCCCATATAACATCCTAGAAAAGCTGGGAGTTGTAGTCCTGTCCTATTATATGCCACGCTATATAATTTCAATTTATGCTCTAAAACAGTCTGGTAATGCTGGGCATTCTAGTTCTCTTCTCTTATACCCCCTCTCTGTAATGTATACTGATGCCACCTAATAAGTCTGGCCATGGCCATACTAGTAAAACTGGATGATGTCCTATAAAGATCTGGACATGCTGGGAGTTGTAGTTCTCTCTTCTGAGGCTGGCTTCACATCTCCGTTTAGTTTTTAGTTGACTTTTTCCCGTCTAAAATAACAGATCTCAGACGGAAATGTCTCAAACGGACGGCAAATATGCATAACTGATGCCTTAAATACAGGACCTGTTTTTTTTATTTATTGTTCTGTTCTAATGACGAATCAGAAGTTGGAAAAATATACAGTGATGTGAACCCGGCCTTATACTCTCTCTGTGTAATATCCCCTGGTATCCATTAATAACAGACTGGACATGCTGGGAGTTGTAGTTCTCTCCACTTTTACCTCTCCCTGTGTTGCCCCCAAATTTCCAATAATCACAATATGGTGATAATGAGACTTGTAGTTCCCTTGTCACTATTATAATATTCTAGTGTATATTAGGCTATGTTCACATCTGCGCTGGCGATGTTCACTATTCTACCTGGTTATAGGAGCACAAAATCACTATACAGGTCCTTCTCAAAAAATTAGCATATTGTGATAAAGTTCATTATTTTCTGTAATGTACTGATAAACATTAGACTTTCATATATTTTAGATTCATTACACACCAACTGAAGTAGTTCAAGCCTTTTATTGTTTTAATATTGATGATTTTGACATACAGCTCATGAAAACCCAAATTTCCTATCTCAAAAAATTAGCATATTTCACCCGACCAATAAAAGAAAAGTGTTTTTAATACAAAAAAAGTCAACCTTCAAATAATTATGTTCAGTTATGCACTCAATACTTGGTCGGGAATCCTTTTGCAGAAATGACTGCTTCAATGCGGCGTGGCATGGAGGCAATCAGCCTGTGGCACTGCTGAGGTGTTATGGAGGCCCAGGATGCTTCCATAGCAGCCTTAAGCTCATCCAGAGTGTTGGGTCTTGCGTCTCTCAACTTTCTCTTCCCAATATCCCACAGATTCACTATGGGGTTCAGGTCAGGAGAGTTGGCAGGCCAATTGAGCACAGTAATACCATGGTCAGTAAACCATTTACCAGTGGTTTTGGCGCTGTGAGCAGGTGCCAGGTCGTGCTGAAAAATGAAATCTTCATCTCCATAAAGCTTTTCAGCAGATGGAAGCATGAAGTGCTCCAAAATCTCCTGATAGCTAGCTGCATTGACCCTGCCCTTGATAAAACACAGTGGACCAACACCAGCAGCTGACATGGCACCCCAGACCATCACTGACTGTGGGTACTTGACACTGGACTTCAGGCATTTTGGCATTTCCCTCTCCCCAGTCTTCCTCCAGACTCTGGCACCTTGATTTCCGAATGACATGCAAAATTTGCTTTCATCCGAAAAAAGTACTTTGGACCACTGAGTAACAGTCCAGTGCTGCTTCTCTGTAGCCCAGGTCAGGCGTTTCTGACGCTGTTTCTGGTTCAAAAGTGGCTTGACCTGGGGAATGCGGCACCTGTAGCCCATTTCCTGCACACACCTGTACACGGTGGCCCTGGATGTTTCTACTCCAGACTCAGTCCACTGATTCCGCAGGTCCCCCAAGGTCTGGAATCGGTCCTTCTCCACAATCTTCCTCAGGGTCCGGTCACCTCTTCTCGTTGTGCAGCGTTTTCTGCGACACTTTTTCCTTCCCACAGACTTCCCACTGAGGTGCCTTGATACAGCACTCTGGGAACAGCCTATTCGTTCAGAAATGTATTTCTGTGTCTTACCCTCTTGCTTGAGGGTGTCAATGATGGCCTTCTGGACAGCAGTCAGGTCGGCAGTCTTACCCATAATTGCGGTTTTGAGTAATGAACCAGGCTGGGAGTTTTTAAAAGCCTCAGGAATCTTTTGCAGGTGTTTAGAGTTAATTAGTTGATTCAGATGATTAGGTTAATACCTCGTTTAGAGAACCTTTTCATGATATGCTAATTTTTTTATATAGGAATTTTGGGTTTTCATGAGCTGTATGCCAAAATCATCAATATTAAAACAACAAAAGGCTTGAACTACTTCAGTTGGTGTGTAATGAATCTAAAATATATGAAAGTCTAATGTTTATCAGTACATTACAGAAAATAATGAACTTTATCACAATATGCTAATTTTTTGAGAAGGACCTGTAGTTACAGATCTGGCACTTAATGGACAACAAAGTATGATGGATCCCGCTGACTACGATGAGACGGGTTTCCATCTGCCAGACTATAAAATTGTGTCCACCATTTACCTGATCTGTGACGGAGACACCAACACAGATGTAATCAAAGCCTTATATGTTCTCTAGCATCAGAATATGAGGTTCTGCAGCAGCAGATGTGTGTATTAGCAGGTTCTGCAGCAGCTGAGGTGTGTGTTAGGAGGTTCTACAGCAGCTGAGGTGTGTATTATGAAGTTCTATAGCAGCAGAGATGTGTGTTATGATATTCTGCAGCAGCTGATGTGTGTGTTAGGAGGTTCTGCAGCAGCTGAGGTGTGTATTGGGAGGTTCTGCAGCAGCTGAGGTGTTTATTGTGATGATCTGCAGCAGCTGAGGTGTTTATTGTGATGATCTGCAGCTGCTGAGGTGTGTATTGGGATGTTTTGCAGCAGTCAGACAAACATCAGTTGTTACTGGATAGTTTTCTGTGTCTGCACTTTGTAAAATGCCTCTGTCCTGTTCCTCTGCCAGCACGTTGTACTTTGACCTGACTGACCAGTCCGGACCTGACCTGATCCAGCAGTATCACCAGTCCAGACTTTAGTCCAGCTCTGTGAAGCTCTGCCATGCCCTGACTGCGCTCTGCCAGCAGCACAAAGAGTAAGTCACCACTGGGGAGGAGGTGAAGCAGGAGCAGGCACAGTCCATGGGAGAAGGATGACACACTATATAAAAAGCAGCAGCAGACTGGTTATTTATGACCCTAACTATGGCCAAATTTGACACCCCAGACACGTTTAAAAAAGGGGTTATGGCAATGTACAAAGAGCCTACAGAACGTATTTTAGTAAACGGCACCATCTCCCCCAACTTCAATATTTCAAATGGCACACACCAAGGATGTCCCCTATCTCCGTTGTTGTTTGTTTTAGTAATTGAAACACTTTTACAATCATTTTGACAGCACCATGATATCTCTGGTGTGACAGTTGGCACCACGACCCATCAAACTGCGGCCTTCGCAGATGATGTGTTATTGCTGATCTCAAACCCTAAAGTAGCCTTCCCAGCAATTGTTTCTACACTTCAGACATTTAAAACGCTTTCCAACTTTTTGGTAAATTTGTCCAAATCCACGGTCCTGAATGTTTCGCTCCCTCTGAAAGACATGGCTGAAGTGCAGAAACTCACTTCCTTTCAGTGGACCACTCTTTCTGTAACATTTCTAGGAGTGAAGCTCACCCCAGATTATTCCCAATTGTTCAGAGAAAACTTCCTTCCGCTACCCAAAAGGTTAGAAGATTTAATAGGTTCATGGGGCATACCGCATTTAACGTGGTTTGGTCGCAGAACACTTCTTAAGACCATTCTGATGCCCACAGTACTTTACTATCTTCAGGCTCTACCTATATCAATCCCCAAGTCTTATTTTAAAAAATTACAAAATATCTTCTCAAAATTCCTATGGGGAGGTAGGAAAGCCAGATTGCCATTCAAACAAATAGTACAACGCCCTGCCAAAGGTGGGCTTGGGGTACCTGACCTTTACGCTTACCATAAAGCGATAGTATGCTCCAGGTGCTTAGAATGGTTGAGACCAAATGGTAATCGTTTAGATTTATTGGTTGAAAATGATCTGTCATCCATCCCACTTCGTTCCCTGCTTTTTCTAGACCGTACTAAGGCAGATAAACTGCTTCGCACTCATAGTCTGATTACTAAATACACGCTTTACATATGGTTAAGCTCTAACTGGTTGAATCAGCTCTCCCCTAATTATGTTACACTCATACAAGTAAGAGATGTACTTTTTCAATCCACTACCCACTTTCAAGAGACCCTAAATGAACGAGTGAAAACTTTCGACAGCCCGACCTTAGCGTTGTGTCCAGATAATGATGTCCCATCCTTTGCTGTTTTGAAAACTCACCCCTTGATGGGCAGCCTATCTACCTTTCATTTGGCCCACTTTATTCAGACCATCAAAAAACTGTTAATAAATTCCACTGACCCACAGGAACTTTCAGTATTCGAGAAATTAGCTTTACAAACCAAAGAGCCAAAGAGCAAAATATCCAAACTGTACAACTTGCTAATGTCACAGAACCCAAAACCCTCCCATGCTTTGAACGGTGGGAGAGGGATTTAGATATTTATTTTACCCCTAATGACCCTAAGCAAGCATTGTTGAACTTCTCGAAGGTGTCCAGATGTGTGAAGTTACAAGAAAATAGCTATAAAGTATTAATGCAATGGTACTATACCCTGCAGCGACTAAACCGTATATTCCCTCACTGTAGCCCTGAATGCTGGAGATGTAATAATGGCACAGGGACACATGGGCATGTATGGTGGACCTGCTCAAAAATTCAAGCCTAGTGGCGAAAGTAATGCAAAACCATATCGGAGGTGTGTGGGGTCTCGGTTCCGGTTTCTCCGAAATGATGCCTTTTTGGGATAGTTGGAGAGTTCCAGTGAGCCAAACGCACCCGAAACCTGACCAGTACATTGTTAGCAGCGGCCCCCCCCAACTTTCTACACTGGATACAGAAATGCGACCAGCTGTACCGCTTAGAACAATAAGCGCACTGGGATGCCAGCACCGCTTTTCAATTCGAGAGAATCTGGAGCCCTTGGCGAGCATACAGACACTTCTCAGATACCTAAATCCCTAATAAAATGATTGTAGCAAGCAGGACCTGGATTGTACATAGGGCCTGGAACCAAATAAGGCAAAGATAGTCCATTAGTGACAATAAGATGATTAATACAACCGATGTAGGGCTTTGATGTTTCGGCAAGATGGTCAAATTGTGATGATATATAACAGACCTACACCAATCACATCTAACCCCCCCCCCCCTCCTTTTTTTCCCTATGACCTCCCTATATCCCGGTTATGTTCCTTTGGGACTCATTACTTGTTACCTATATTGAACTGTAAAAATACATTGTCGAGAGGTCAAGCTAACACCTGAGCCATTTGAATATAACTACCTCATTGCCAGTGTATATCTGATATATTCTTATGTCTTAATGGCGCATATTTTTATATACGCTTGTAATTCAATGTATGTTATTTAATACTTCATGTAAAACCCTTAATAAAAATAATTTACAACAATAAAAAGTAGCAGCAGCGGGCACAGTTCATCTGGTAAGGCTAGGTAATCACTTGTTCCAGCATACCGGCATATACCAGAAGCGCCAGATCCTGCCAAACACTGCTGGCACCATTCACAATAATGGGGTCATTCGAGTTCCCGCATGCAGCAGTGTTTTGCCCTTTGATTTACGAGAATCTGCAACAGAGGCTTCTGCTGGAACCTCTGCAGTAGATGTGCATGTACCATAGTAGATGTGCTATGGGTCACTCACAAGGGGGCCCAATTCAGATTCTTGCCATGGGGCCCAGTGATTTCTATGTACGTCCCTGCGTGGGGAGAACATAGAAGCTTCATGTAGATATTGTCATTGGTCAGTTTCAAACCTAGGACCCCAGCGCTGGAAGAATATGAACTAATAAGACTTCATGAAAGCCTAAATTTCATTCCACCATAAACCTGACATTAAATTATTCAAATACAAAATCAGCTTACTAGATACCACCATAAAACCACATTAAAAAGTCCATCATCTACTGAAAGATATAATCACATCTGATCCAGCCCATTAGACAGGGATAAACAATCAAATGACAGTACCGGTTCTAAGGAAACCTGCAAAAAATGACATTGTGTCCTACACAAAAATGACCATCGGAAAACAATATTCCCATCCCCTCCCGTGCTATGTTACCAACAATCTCCAAATCTGAGGCGTTCATTGCCCTCTGACCCACAAAAAGGAGCTTATTGCTGCTATATTTACTGTGAGCTGTAAAATGATAATAATTACCGCCAAAATAATCTAGTTAAAGGGAACCTGTCACCGGGATTTTGTGCATAGAGCTGAGGACATGGGTTGCTAGATGGCCGCTAGCACATCCGCAATACCCAGTCCCCATAGCTCTGTGTGCTTTTATTGTGTAAAAAAACCTGATTTGATACATATGCAAAATAACCTGAGATGAGTCCTGTACGTGAGATGAGTCAGGGACAGGACTCATCTCAGGTTAATTTGCATATGTATCAAATCATTTTATTTACACAATAAAAGCACACAGAGCTATGGGGACTGGATATTGCGGATGTGCTAGCGGCCATCTAGCAACCCATGTCCTCAGCTCTATGCACAAAATCCCGGTGACAGGTTCCCTTTAACTAGATTATTTTGGCGGTAATTATTATCATTTTACAGCTCACAGTAAATACTTCATATCAGTATATTGCGCTATAGACATGGATTACTTATAAAATTTATCATCTATTATGGTTTTCCAATTTGTCCGTAAAAAATTTGGGCTGTCTGTGATTTTGGGATAAATTGTCCAGAATAAAGAAAATATCTGGTTGGCAACCCTGCTCAGAGAGTTATTAGGCTGCGTTCCCACGGGCGAGATTTCCGCGCGGGTGCAATGCAGTAGGTGAACGTATTGCACCCGCACTGAATCCTGACCCATTCATTTCAATGGGGCTGTGCACATGAGCATTTTTTTTCATGCATCACTTCTGCAATGCTTTAAAATCGCAGCATGTTCTATATTCTGCGTTTTTCACGCAGCCCTGGCTCCATAGAAGTGAATGGGGCTGCGTTAATAACGCATTGCATCTGCAAGCAAGTGCGGATGCAATGCGTTTTTCACTGATGGTTGCTAGGAGATGTTGTTTATAAACCTTCAGTTTTTTATCACGCGCGTGAAAAATGCATCAAAACGCATTGCACCCGCGCGGAAAAAACTGAACATAATCGCAGACAAACTGACTGAACCTGCTTGCAAAATGGTGGGAGTTTCACTGAACGCAGCCTGAATACATCCGGACCTAATCCGTCACGCTTGTGTGAAAGAGGCCTATGGGGCCAGCGTTACGTGAAAAACGCATCAAAACGCATTGCACCCGCGCGGAAAAAACTGAACAACTAAACGCAACCGCAGACAAAACTGACTGAACTTGCTTGCAAAATGGTGCGAGTTTAACTGAACGCACCCTGAACGCATCCGGACCAAATCTGTCACGCTCGTGTGAACTCAGCCTAACCCTGGGTTCACACCTGAGCGTTTTACAGCGCGTTCAAACGCGCTGTAAAACGCTTAAGACATGAAAACCAATGCTTCCCTATGGGAAGGGTTCACACCTGGGCGTTTTACAGCGCGTACGAACGCGCTGTAAAACGCCCGACGCTCAAACAAGTACTTGAGCTTCTTTGGGGCGTTTTGACGCGCGTTTGTGGCCATAGGACACTGCAGTCAATGACACAAACGCGCGTCAAACGCGCGTTAACTATTACAAAAAACGCGCATAAAAACGCGCGACAAAAACGCGCGTAAAACGCGCGTTTGAGGAACGCTCAGGTGTGAACCCAGGGTTACTGTGTCATCTGTAGTGTTACATAGGACTGCAGGCGACATGTACTGCATTATGTGAGTGATAAAAGTGCAAAACAGGAACAATTTCCCCTGATCTATACATGTGTATGTATACAGTTCTCTTAAACACGCCACTACACTTCCCATCATATAGTATTTGATGATACAGCACCAATTAATATGCGATCCCTATACTACCCCCACCCCCTTTTGGTGTTTTCCTGGCTCAGGTCATGTTTCGCCCTCATGCTGTGACCCTCTCAGCAAACAGGGTGTACCGATCATTATTGTGATCTCAGGTCACGTGTACATAAGAGATAATGTCACCGCTCATTTTAGACATTGGGCTGTGTATTTAGGGGGTTTTAACAGTCAGAACGGACCCCCTCCCCCACACCTCCTAGATGTAATGTCTGTACAGGTGACCTACCGATCCTGTGCCCTTCTGGACACTAGTACAGCAAATATTGTAGAGTCAGCCTTTAACACAGTTTTCTAGCAATAATTGAGAGAACTGTGAGACAATAAGGGCCCTTTTATATGGGCCCAGACACAGGGCAGTTATTGGGAACCAATTATTTGGCTACTTTCACATCTGCGCTTTCCCTTTCCACTATTGAGATCCATGATAGGATCTCAATAGCGGAGAGAAACACCTCCGTTTTGTCGCCATTCATTGTCAATGGGGACAAAACTGAACTAAATAATACGGAATGCACCCCCATCGCCGACAGAATAACGCTGCAAGACGTGTGGTGCGGAGCAAGACGGATCCGTCATGACTCACAATGTAAGTCAATGGTGCCGGATCCATTTTCTCGGACACAAAAGAAAACGGATCCGTCCCCCATTGACTTACAATGGTTTCAGAGACGGATCCGTCATGGCTATTTTAGAGATAATACAACCGGATCCATTCAGAACTGATGCAGACAGTTGTATTATCAAAACGGAATCGTTTCTGCTGACCCGTAACGGATCCAACAGAAACGCAAATGTGAAAGTAGCTTTAGGCGACGGATCCGCTCCTATAATGCAAACAATGGGATCCGTTCAGAACGGATCCGTCTGCATTTTCTTTCAGAAAAAATTCTAAGTCTGAAAGTTAGTCAGACGGATCTGTCCAGACTTTACATTGAAAGTCAATGGGGGACGGATCCGTTTGAAATTGAGCCTTATTGTGTCAACTTCAAACAGATCAGTCCCCATTGACTTACATTGTAAGTCTGGACGGATCCGTTTGGCTCCGCACAGGCCAGGCGGACACCCCAACGCTGCAAGCTGCGTTCGGGTGTCCGCCTGCTGAGCGGAACGGAGCCCAAACGGTGCCAGACTGAGGCATTCTGAGCGGATCCGCGTCCACTCAGAATGCATTGGGGCCGTACGGATCCGTTCAGGGCCGCTTGTGAGAGCCTTCAAACGGAACTCACAAGCAGAACCCCGAACGCAAGTGTGAAAGTAGCCTTAAGTGTAGCCACATAAATCAACTGCAGTGACCGAAAGATCACTTCTAAAAGGGCTAATATTGTGGATCACTGATAAAAGGGTTAATACTCAGGTTCATTGGTCTAAAATGTTTACTGTGATGATAATCTATGCATTATGAATTCCAAAAGGGAATGAAATAGTGATTTGGTTGGTTGCAAGTCCTGTTCCCTTGGCTTGTAGAGTAGAGAGGGTCTAGCCAGCAGATCTAGAGACCAGACCTGCTTTAGTGAGCTCTGCCATGTAGGCCCACAGAGAAGGCTTATCCAGGAAACCACCCTTCCTGAGAGTGGAAAACTGCCAGAAAATAACCTTACTAAGGATTACCCTTTGAGAGAGAAAAGCATTGAATATTTACAGAAAGTTGAGAACCATTTTAAAAGCTGTGCTCGGACAGACAGCGAGGTAAATGCTTGTTTATTTCAATACACTTTAGCGCTTGTGGTAAGGGTTGATTGCTTCTGGTGCCCATCACACTTCTGAGACAGACTGGTCTTCTGGGCCTTAGGACTGCACCCCTGAGACTGAGAACTGCAAAGAGTATATTGACAGTGATTGCACACCTGTGGTTAATTTGGAAAAAATGCATAGTGAATCTAAAGAGAGACTCAGGAGGACTACCAATATTGCCACCTCCTATATACAGACTTTGGGAAAAGTCTAATCTGTGCAATACCTGAGAACTGTGCCTGCTGTTTGCATTTATACTTTGCCTCCCATCATCTGCTCGGTAAAGAAAGAGACTTTATTTCTTCTAACCAAACTGGGCCTAGTCATTGACTTCACCATTCATCAGCCGGCCCTTTATGTTTGCTCTCCGGCCTTGCACCAGGCTACTAACTTACCTAACACCAAGGGCACCCCAGCCACCACCAGGCAGGAGCCCCCAAAAGGTCCAGGGTGTGCCCAAGGGAAGAAAGCGTGCGCCCTACACTCACTGCACATGCGGCCCAGTGAGTGCTAGAGGAAGAGGGATTAGCCACCATGAAGACTACAAACACCCTCGGTGCCACTGCCACCCCTCCCATCCTCTCCAGCTCCTGCCACCATGCCTCCTCTGTAAGGGATGAACAATCTCTACTAAGCCTTTGTAAGAACATGAATTCCTGATAGTTACCCCTATCTTCGGCCTGTTTGAGAAGGACCCTAAAGGAGTTGCACCACAAGTAAACGTTATTTTAATAAAAACGAGTCACTTTTGTAATTTACTTTGTTACAATAATACTCCAGTTGTGAGATATTCTCTTTACATCATCATAATGGCGCACCCTGGTGCTTAATCTGTATAGTAATGAGCACGTCCACCTACTGAGGTAGTTGCATCTGCTCTGTTCCATCCTGCCTGCCTAAATAGAATCTAGCAGAGTAATTGGAGCAAGGAATGAGGAGATCTCTGGATCCATGTGAGGTACAGGGCTGGTTCTAGCTTTGTTAGAAAGGTATTGTCATGTACTATATGATGTCCGATTTTTTTTTTACATCAATCATGGCATAATCCTTTAAAGTGAGAACACTGAAAAAATAAATGAGAGTTTTCGGAATAAGTCAGTTCTCGGGTGCTTATGGGTTTTTTAGTTTGTGACTCAGAATTTGTCTTTCTGAACATTAAACATTCACAGTGTTTGCTGCTGATAACAGGTCGGAGGTCGGCACGTGGCACTGCGTTTACTGAAGTGACAGATCAATACAAATCACTACAATGTTCCCAGAAGTGGAGATTATGGGGGGAAGGTTACCAGTTAAGACGAGGTTTGCTCACAATTCTATAAAGAAGTAAGATCCTTGATCAGCTCATCACCCCTACTTCTGCATTACCACAGTAGGACTACTGCAAAAGGTTAATTATTGCCAAAAAGTTAAAGGTGTTGTCCAACACCTATAATGCCCCCCCAAATGCCCAGCCCCCTCACACAGATTATACTTACCTTGCTCCCTGGCACCCGCTTTGCTTCTGATGCCGGCGCGGCTGCCGCTGCATCTTCCCATTGCGCGGTGTTGGGGGGAGCAGCCGATAGCAGGCTGCGATGGGAACGAGCCTCCCTAGCATCACCTGCAATGCTATGTTAAAAAAATTTTTAAAAAGGGAAATAAAATTGAACTTTTTCCTATATCCGCACATTTATAATTGATTAAAGGGGTTATCCAATTTCTCAAAACCATCACACACAGTATCACGGGTAACGCTATGGAGGTTCGTACCTGTCCTCGCCTGCCAATGGCTCCCCCCCCCCTTCCCCGACACCGGATGTTTTCATCCGTGTGCAGGGAGAAGCAGCAGTGGCAGTGTAGTGACCAGGAGCGTCACAGGAAGTGGGGTAAGTATATTACCCGTGAGGGGCCTGGCACATGTGGGGCGGGGGGGAGTTTGAGAAATTAGATAACCCCTTTAAAAATAAACATGTTTGGTATCACCACATCCATAATCACCTGATCTATAAAAGGATCAAGTTACTTTTCCTGCATGGTCAACACCATAAAGAAAAAAAGAAAAACTATGATAGAATTGCAATGTTGCCCACCTCACTTCCAAAAGAAATGGTATAAAAAGTGATTTAAAAAATATCATATGTACCACAAAATAGTACCAATCAAACAGTCACCTTATCTTGCAAAAAATGAGCCCCTACATAAGACAATCGTCCCAAAAATAAAAAAAATATGGCTTTCAGAAAATAGAGACACCATTTTTTTTTTCAAAAATGCTTTGATTGTTTAAAAATAAAATAAATTAAAAAAATTAGATATATTAGGTATCACTGCTTCCGAAACTACCTGCTCTATAAAAATATCACATGTCACATATCACATCATAAGAATCAGAAAATGAAAACTGTTCCAGAACAGCTATTTTTTTGTTACCATGCCTTACAAAAAGCGTAATATCGAGCAATCAAAAATCATATGTATCCCAAAATAGTAACCATAAAACTGTCACCTTATCCCGTGGTTTCCAAAATAGGGTCACTTTTTGGGAGTTTCTACTGTAGGGTGCATAAATGGGTCTTCAAAAGTGACATGGTGCCTAAAAACCAGTTCAGCAAAATCTGCCCTCCAAAAACCATATGGCGCTCCTTTCCTTCTGCGCCCTGCTGTGTGCCCGTACAACAGTTTATGGCACATTATGGGGTGTTTCTGTAAACTTCAGAATCAGGGTAATAGATATTGAGTTTTGTTTGGCTGTTAATCCTTGCTGCGTTACAGGAAAAAATTGATTAAAATTAAAAATCTGCCAAAAAAGTGAAATTTTTACATTTCATCTCCATTTTCCTTTAATTCTTATGGAACACCTAAAGGGTTAACAAAGTTTGTAAAATCAGTTTTGAATAACTTGAGGGGTGTAGCTTCTAAAATGTATGTGTGGTTTCTACTATGTAAGTCCCACAAAGTGACTTCATAACTAAACTGGTTTTTAAAAAAGTGGGTTTTGGAACTTTTCTTAAAATTTTTAAGAATTGCTTCTAAAATTCTAAGCCTTCTAAATAAAATTACAGTTAAAAAAATTTATAAAGTAGACATGGGGAATGTTAGGTAATAACTATTTTGTGAGGTATCTCCATCTGCGTTAAAAGCAGACAAATAAAAAAAAATTAAAATTGCAAATTTTTACTAATTTTTGGTAAATTTAGGATTTTTTTTAACAAATAAGGGTGATTTATATCGACTCAAATTTACAACTCAATACGTCACAAGAAAACAATGTCAGAATGGCTTAGATAAGTGTTCCAAAGTTATTACCACATAAAGTGACAAATGTCAGATTTCCAAAATTTGGCCTGATCCTTAAGGAAAAAAAGGGCTCAGTACTGAAGGGGTTAAAGTGGTTGGAGTCGGGTTTGTGGGACATATTGACATGTTACATTATTGCTTTCCAATCGATATATGTGGTTTTCATGCCATATTTAATTCGTTTTAATCACCTTCCTATATTGTTCTGTAGTCTTAACTGAACTGGTAGTGACTTCAGGGGGACAGATTATTAGTAAGGTCCGATATAAGGTCCATAATGCGTCAACCTGACTGCGGTTTTTCCGCTCATACAGCAATAAGGAAAGATTTTTATCACTCACTTCCTCAATTGGAATATATTGTTGTTTTTAACATTGTGCTAATAAAACGGGATTTTAGTCTGAAGACAATTGTGCTGAGTCTCTATTGAGATTTTGTAGGATGGAACGGAGCTGAATATAATATGTGTTCGCAATTGCTCGGGAGCCCTCCCACAGGGGAGAGTGCCTAAAGTACCCCGGGCAGTGGCGTACTAAGGGAGGGGGGCCGGTCGGCCCCGGGTGCCGGCTCTCAGGTGCATTGCTGGAGTGCTGGGAGCTGCGGTCCTGTCGCTCACTGCCCAGCTCCCTGCGCTTCTCCCCTCCTTCAGGCCAGTGGCACACAGAATGGTGAAGCAGAAAGACTTCTCCCCACTTCACTATTAAGCCTCTAGGCACAGATTGTGCTGCCAGCCTGTGTGGATGGAGCCTGCAGGCTGGAAATCTGCATAAGCTCCGCCCACACAGTGCTGCAGAGCGATCTGTGCCTGCAGGAAAAAGAGGTGTGTGAGCTTCAGGAACAGGACAAGGTAAGTAGTTACTTTTTTTTCCAGTTTTTTTTTATACAGAGGAGGTAATGAGGGCTTTATTACTATGAAGGGGGCACAGAGGACTTTATTACTATAAAGGGGGCACAAAGAGGGCATTACAACTGTAAAAGGGGCACAGAGAGGGCATAACTACTGTAAGGGTGGCACAATGTGGGCATAACTACTGTGACTACTGTGAAGGTCGTACAATAAGGGCAATACTACTGTGAGGGGGTATAATTTTTTTTTAAGTATTGGGGGGGGGGGGGCAGAGAAAGGACCTGCCCTGGGTGCCAAACACCCTAGGCATGTCACTGACCCCAGGTTGGTGGATTAGATTGTTATGCGCTGGCACTTTAGGAGCAGCCTCTATGGTCAGACTGGAGGCCTAGCCAGCAAGCACAGGCCATAGCCTGCAGAAGATAGCAGAATATTGACAGTGGGTCCAGGCTGCTGGAACAGAAACAGCTGCAAGAGCAGGGTAAGAGGAACAGTGCCTGCGCCTGCCCATAGAAGCAGGATGTAGCCCCTGCAGTGAACCCCTGGATCATAAGAAACCGTCTACTTGAAGCCAGGCTGCATTCACACACTCCACTAGCTCGACTGCCACTGACTTCTCATCCTCACCAAGAGCTCCTCACTGGTTCCATAAGAAAGCCCAATGGATGCATGTATAGCAAACAGATAAAAGAAGGTTCTGCCTTGGAACTAATGATGGCTGTGATGAATACCACCCCTCGTGCCCGCTTGACGTCAACTACGTAGAGCTCACGAGATATGGTATGGTCACTGGTTACCAAGGCGTGACGTTACGCCCTCCTGGAGGAGAAGGTAAGGTCAGTCTTGGTACAGTTCTCACAGACTCCTCCTGTCCGCACGGACACAGAGAGGCAACAAGCTGAGAGAGCCTTTTCACTGCCCCAGTCAAACAGCGTGTTCTCAGCCCGGAAAGACTGCCACCAGTTCCTTGTTTGATATAAGCCCAGTCCGCTAACGGGATTATATAGAGTAAGAAACCAACCCGCAGTAGTGTATTACTAGGCCGAAACACGGACGTGGGGACTCGTGATCGAGATACCAGACAGCACAAGATTAAATTACATATTTAATCGCCTTAAGGGCTCACTAGATAGTACACTATACACACAAGGAATATATACAGTGGTCTGAGGTTACAAATACAGGTGGTATGGTACAAACAGGGTTAAGCAGAACAAAAGTCAGTTTACCAGATAGATGAGTCCTTTTGGGTTGTGATGAGTTTTTAGCTGTATTCACATGGAGGGCAGTGATGTCAGCAGGTTGCAGGCCCCTCTAAACAAATGGCACGATGTGACCCTCCTTCAGAGAAAAGACACGCCCGCTTGCTGGCACAGCACAAGCCTTTTAAACTGTAGCCGACCCCTCCTCTTCCCGCCTCTGGGAAGGGTTCCCCTCTCGCTGCTAATCCTGGCAGCTCAATGACCCACAAAACCCTTTAGGGTTCATAGCTCCAGACCAGAAGGTCACAGGGAGATGGTTCTGGAACCAACAGACCCGCCTGGGTTCCGGCTACAAGTAGAGTCCAAGCATGGTACCGTTATTTAGTTTATGTTGGGAGGCATCCCACCACCAGACTATGACCACGGGCCTGTTACTTGTGCCCACAGGGACACAAATATGTATCCGGTTTGCGCCTGTGATGGCCTGGCGATAATTTACCTACTGGCGGGCACAAATAAAACAGCCACGCCTCACCTGTTATTACCCTAAAATCAGGAACAACTGTTTGGTTGCGTGGTGTAGGATAGCCTGAGGTACAGCAAAATAGCTTACAATGTTATTATACTCTATATTATTACCCCTTCAATAACTGGTCATGTAGCACATGCCTTAGTGTTTCTTCAGAGTAAATGCCAGCCTGGCTTGAGTTTGTGGTGAAGCTTATCAGCTCTCTGGTCTGAACTGTAACTTTAACTGTGAAGTCCTTGTAATACACAGTTAACAATCCTTGTGGCCTTACACAAACATAAATCCTATCTAACTAACTACAGGCCTGGTCTCAGTCTCTAGGATCCTAGGCGCCAACACTGTAATGAGGTGCGTGCACGATCTTACCGCCCCGGGTCCACTCTGTATCAGCTGGTGACTGTGAATCGAGCGAAGGCTTATCCAACAAGCATGCGGTACTGCAGTGTATGTTGCTCTGCTCCTCAGCTCTCATCAGTGTTGCTGGCAGCAATCCTCCTTCCCCTGGCCAGGATCAGGGTCTTGGACACGATCAGCTTCACTTGGCTGCAGCTCTGGTCACTGAAGGGTGCTCCCACACCTGGATGTCGATGGATCCTCTCCTCACACAGGTCCTCAGAGTCTCTATCAGCCTCCCTCTAAAATGGCCGCTGGAACACCTCCTCCTCCTGGCCTTTAACTCCACCCCTGAGAGTTTCTAACATCACATAAAATGCAGTCTGTTGCTGTGTTTAGGAAACAGCAGTATCTTGTCGCCAAACAGTAAAATGTCAGTCCAGATCATTTATCTTCATTTACACTAACACAGTGTTCCCACAATGAAAGCTGTTTCCCCATCTCACACCATCATGAATAGTGTGAAGATGCATAGGACCAACCTCAGGTGTCATGGTGTGGGTCATAGTTAGCTACCATGCCCATTCCAGTATTCATAGAGGGGACATTGACCAGCCTTCGGTATGTCCAGAATACCATTGAATCAGTGCTACTACCCTTTTTATTTCAGTTATTCTGACAAGATGACAACCATTCACACATTGCCTGCACTACACAACATGCTCTTCAGGGCATCCAACAGCTGCCCTGGCCAACCCAATTGCCAGATCTGCCCATAAACTTGGCTGAACTATAGGTTCAAGTTGAAAGAGCTTGGATTAACATATCACAGGAGGATATCCAACATCTGTATGACTGTAAGCATTCCAGAATGGCAGCCTGTATCACAGCAAAGGGAGATGTCCCCCAGTATTTATGTGACTGTGTTTCATCATATTTTCTGCTGCAGAACCCAAAATAAACTAGGCACCACCTTGGTTGTGTGATCATTGACCAAGCACCACGAATAGTTTATACTCTTGTCAATCTTAGCCCAATCGCATTAAGTTATTCAGGTCATCTTTTTCATTTTCCATTAGTGTAAATAAGTACAGTCCTTAATTCACATATAGAGACCTGCCTTTAAATCTAAGTATAAAATTGCAGCAAGTAATTCAGCAAGAAGTGGGAAGCCTTGAGGGATCTGACTACACATGGTTTATTTGTTGTCTATAACCTTCTAGAACCTTCATGTTCTATTCTAGACCCATGGCCCAGATGTTCCATTATATGTTACAATGTAACATTGCAGGATTGACATCAAGCAGAAATCTTAAGGGGAAGAATTAAAATACAAAGTCATCAGAAAGTTGCAAAACTTACCCTTATGATACTGAAGCTGCATTTACATAGGACTGCACGGTCCTTAAATATCATGCTGCAGTCACCTCCACAGCTGAACTTATGTCTAGGGTGATACCTTATGATTACACTGGCTTCTCTCCAAACCTGGCATTGGAAAACAGGGAAGAGATATACAAAGGGTGACCTCATGCCGCTGTCCCCTGATGGATTTCATGCCAAAAGGATGAAAAACAACTGCAAGCAGTAGTCTAAACCTTCCACAGTCTACTGCAGCAGAACAAGTTCAGTACAGATGCTGAACCAGCAGGAGGCAGCAGTGAGGCGTGAGGACCTGCAATCTGAGAGTGCAAATTTCAATTATCTTTCCAGCAAATGTTCGGTTGATACTTGACGACGGTACAATATTATTAGCGCACTTATTGAGGGGGTATTATTAGAACACTTCTTGGGAGAGGGGGTATTATTATTTGTACATAGGATCCACGTTACATTGTTGCATTTAATAACGGCTAATTATTGTCACTAGAGATGAGCGAATTTCATATTTTCATATTCGTTTGGTGGTAAAAGGTGAATTGCGTTATGCATTCCGTTACCACGGACTATAACGCAATTCTATGACGGAAGGCATAACGGAATGTCTTTAGAGGCATTCCGTTATTCATTCCGTCATAATAGAAGTCTATGGCCTGCGTAACGGATCCGTCCCGTTTCCGTTATGCAGGGGGTCCTCTCCTGCATAACGTATACAGGACGGATCCGTTATGAAGGCCATAGACTTCTATTTTGACAGAATGCCTCTAAAGGCCTTCCGTCATAGAATTGCATTATGGTTCGTGGTAACGGAATCCATAACGCAATTCACCTTTTACCACCAAACGAACCGTGAACGAATTTCATAACATGAAATTCGCTCATTATCTAATTGTCACCCAATTAAAGTGAAATCAACAAGAGCCGGAATAAGTCTGAGGAGCAGCATTAAAAGTCATCATTGTTATGACGGATAAATTACTGATATCAGAGTGAGCGCAGCAATGTCACCATCCGCAAATATCACAAAACAATTATTAGAAGCTTCTAAGATTCTTTTATTAAAAAATGAAAAAAATTCTAGAAAATATAAATCCTGGAGCCACTGTCTTCAGTTCATCCACTTATTATTTGTATCTGATCCTGGTAAAGCTGGGTGACACCAATATGACTGCCATATAGGGTTTTTCATCAACTTTCCCAAACTCCTGAAAAGCAGATATGTCCAGCTATACATGAGCAGAGGTTACCACACTGAATAAGGCCTCTTGCACACGAATGTATTTTGTTTCTGTGTCCATTCCGTTTTTTTGCGGACCGTATGCAGAACCATTCACTTCAATGGGTCCGCCCAAAAAATGGAAGTTACTCTGCGTGCATTCCGTTTCTGCATGTCCATATTTCCGTTCCGCAATGTCCTATTGTAGTCTGCATTAAGGACAAGGATAGGACTGTTCTATTAGGGGCCAGCTGTTCCGCTCCGCAAAATACAAAATGCACATGGATGTCATCCGTATTTTTTTGCGGATCGCAAAATACATACGGTTGTGTTCAAGAGTCCTAATTCTGCAGATACCAAGCAGAGTGCTAGGATTCTTCATAATGTTTCCTACTGAGCTGGTGCCTAATAGTTATCTCTCAGCTCTCCCAGGGTCCTGCATGGCGAATCTGCTCAGTCTTCTAGAGATACAGGAGCGATGGAGGTGTCATAATTAAGCACCTAGGAAACTTTGGGATAACCCCAGTGGATGCTGTAATACAGACTGTTAGTTGTCACTCGGTTCACCCAGAGTCCTGAAAGGCAGACGGAGCAATGAACGAGCCCTGTGAAGGTCTGTACCCCTACTGACTGACACGTTCACGTCCCTGTGCTCTGATTGGTTCTTCTAATGTTATGCTCTATAGGAGCCTCCATTGTTCAGTGGCATCCGAACTTTGTGATTTCTGTAGAACTGCTCATATTTTATTGCTAACGAGTCATTAATTGCTGGAAGTGAGGATGCTGGGAAATTCTTGCAGCAATGGCGCTAGAGGCGGGTCTCCTTTTGCAACCAGTAACGGGACTGTAGCAGGTGAACGTTATCGACCAGGTTGGAGGGCAGCGAGGATCTCTTACAGCCATTACAAGATGGACTGTTCTTTCCAGTTGGACATTGTTGTTTCAGTATGTAGAGAAGAGCGGTGGACAGGTTGAGGAAGACCAGACCCGGTGTCAGCGTCAACCCTAGATGAACCTGTACAGAGACAGTGCAAATCAGTAACAGACAAGGAAAAACAACCTAGGTTGTCCCATCATTTCATGTCCATGTTACAGATAATAAATGAAACATATTTATCCTTTACAATAATGTTAAAAAACAATATAGTGAAAATTTATACCATTTACTTACCTATATAGTATAACGCCATCTAGTGTTCATTTTAGAGATTAGCGAACCAATCAAGCTTCGTTTCGGGTCTGGTTCGCCACATTTTTTAAAAAGTGAAGTTTTAACTGCAATCGGTTTGTGCTCCAATTGCCCTGAAAGTTGATGTATAACCTCCTCTAGCCTCCTAGGACTCTAGTTTTTAGGAAAACAACTTGTTATCTCTTTTTGTTTATTTATTTTTTTATGCTTTTTCCCCTCCTCCCGCCCCAAGCTCTGGAACGCAATGACAGGAATAGAAAATCATTGATGGAAATCACTGACCGAACACTGACGTGTGAATGAGGTATAATGTTGGCATTTCATCTCCTACAACACATTAGATCAGATCATTCTCTATACAGATGTTGAACCAGCAGAACGCAGAAGACTAATGTTATGAAGCAGGTCAGGCCTCCCAAATGTCCCAGACTTGAGATGTGCATGTTGGAAACCGTGCTGGGGTTATGCTGCAGGCTAGTAACCAATTGTGGGATTGCTGTTGGATAATATGATGATAGCTGCACAAAGACCTTTTGGTCACTAGATCTAAGTATGCAGGTCCTTGAAATATAGTGAGAGCAAATATCTGTGAGATGATAACTAGCAGTACACTGCAGTCATTGAGTGGATAGTGAGGGGCAAAGATAAAGTGAGTGTGTGTTGGGGATAAGTTGTTGCCAGAGACAGATCTAGCTTTACTCCTGTGTTTTAGTCAGCTGGCAAGTAGAGGTGTGAGGTACTGGTCATAAAGAAACACCACCTCAGGACATAGATAGAGCCACGAAGCAGCTGAGAGAGCATAGTCTTTAGTGGAGATAGCCAACTTCCTAGCTGACAGGGACAGACAGCCTGGATGAGCCAGTCTGTGCTGCAGCAGGCCATGAGGTGCCCTGGCAGAACAAACAGAAGGTCATTCTGTGCTGTGCTGTGAATGAGGATGGTTGGGTGTTACAGTGTCTGCCAAGAAAATTATCTTAGAGAATCAGGGAAAGTCAGAAATCAATCAGGAATAGTCAGAAATCAATAAAGCTTATTGCCAGGGAGAGTGAAGGAAAAGGCTTGGATTCCAAAGAAGAATTGTGTGCTTTTGTTGTGTAGAATAGGGACAAGCAGGGCAGCTGACAAACAGAGAAAGAGAAGACAGGAGCTGTGGGTGGCTGTGCCTGATATCAGAAGAGCAGTTGCTTCACTGCAGAGCTCAAAAGTAGTTACCTGCAAGAAAATACATTCAATTTTTCCCCCCATTTTCACAGAAATCCCTTTTTTTGGCCTGACATTGCTGGCGGTGCAGTCGCTGTAGTACCATTGTAGTAAAGGCTTGTTCGCTCACGTGGCAGACCATACGGGCCACTCCTTGTGATTCTCTCTGAGCTTCAAGCTGCACTCCTCGGTGGACACCTAGAGCAGCTGTTATGGGCAGGGACAGTACGTCTTTCATGGCCCACTGGGTCAATGTTTATTGAGGCAGTTGAGAGACAGCACCCCAGGAATATGGCCAGGTCCTACTCGCTGGAACATTCAACATTGCACATGCTTCAGCGTCCATATGAACAGCGGAAAGCTTTGAATGATTTGGTTATGCAACAGACCGCCTCAGCGGGGAACATGTGTTGTTTCCAGGTTGGGCAGTGGCAGCTAATGCCATTCATGCAGCAGTTGTCTCTCATCCCCCTCATGTGTATTTTTGAAGAGACGCTGACATTCATGCAACAGGTGGCCCTGTAGCTGTTGGAGACCCACAATGAGAAACTCCCATGGGGGAGGAAGAGGAGTCAGAGTTGGAGGAGAAAGAGGATGATGACGATGACACCGGCCATGACACCCAATTGTCTCAGTGCGGGGCAGAGGTGAAAAGAACTGGCTCCTGGGGTATGCTAGCCAGAATGGCGACCTGCAGACTCGCTTGCTTACGCAGTGACAGGCGTATCGTTGACATCAAGCAGTCGGATGTTTACTGGATAGCCATGCTTTTAGACCCTCGCTACCACGGCAAATTGGGAGAATGTTTTCCTCTCGCAGAAAGGGGGATCAAATTATGTTATCACCAGAAAACACTGTAAACGCAGCTTGCCACAACTTACGGCGAGCAGATGCCTGCTGCCACCGTGTCTGAAAGGGAGGCCACTCTCTGCCCCCCACAGAATCACCTCCTTCCTACCACCATGAGCAGCAGAAACTGCAGCAGCAGCCATTTCAGTCTCCTCAACATGCTGGAGCAGTTTTTCCACGTGCCGTGCCAGGCAGTGTCCAGTAAGCAAGTTGACAGCTCCCAATTTAACGCCCAGGTTCAGGTCTACCTTCCTACGCTCTCTACATTCTTCCTTGCGGGGAGCATAATGGACCAAGTTGTCCTCTGCCAGTGTCCAAAACATCACTTTTGTAAAAAGACCAGGTTATTCCATCAATTGATTTTTTCTTCCCTGATGGCACGGGCATATTCCAAGATGACAATGCCAGGATTCATCAGGCTCAAATTTTCGCACATGGATTGGCCAATACAGAGTCCAGACCTTAACCCCATTGAGAATCTTTTTTTTTTTTTTGGTGGTGACTTTTTTTGGGGACAAGCAGTGTATATCAGGGGTCAGTACAGGGATCTCTCACATCATCTATTTATCCCCAGGACTGTGACTGTGACGAGGGGACATCCTCTGCGTCTGGAGGAAGAAGGTTTGTACACAAACATAGAAAAGGATACTTTACGGTACGAGCAGTGACACTATGGAACTCTCTGCCTGAGGAGGAATCTTCTAATAAATTCAATATTGTATATTGGTTCATACGTTGGTATTTTGTTTGCAGATGTACCCAGTTTCCCTATGTTTTATAATTAGTTAAAAGCTTTGTCCTTTTCCATAAGAACAGATATAATAATTATTATTATTAGACATGTATATTGTCAACCTTTCTATATATTATATATACAGTGCTGATCAAAAGTTTAAGACCACTTGAAAAATGGCGAAAAATCATATTTTACATTGTTGGATCTTAACAAGGTTCCAAGTAGAGCTTCAACATGCAACAAGAAGAAATGAGAGTGAGACAAAACAATTTTTGAGCATTCAATTAATTGAAAATAATGATTAAACTGAAACAGGCTGTTTTTCAGCTGATCCAAATTTTAGGACCACATGCCTTTAAAAGGCCAAATCTGTGCAAAGATGTGGATTCATTGTCATTTTCTATCAGGTAGTCACACGTGATGGCAAAGGCAAAAAAACTCTCCCTTTTTGAACATGGTCGGGTTGTTGAACTGCATAAGCAGGGTCTCTCACAGCGCACCATCGCTGCTGAGGTGGGACACAGTAAGACAGTCATTTGGAATTTCTTAAATGATCCTGAGGGTTATGGAACAAAAAAGTTAAGTGGAAGACCCAAAACAAATTTATCAGCACTGAGCCGGAGGATCCAATTGGCTGTCCGTCAAGACACTGGACAATCCCCGACCCAAATTAAGGCCCTTACTGGTGCTGACGGCAACCCCATAACCATCAGACGGCATCTGAGACTGAAGGGCTTCAAAAACAAAAAACGTCTTTAAAGACCTCGTCTCCTTGAACGCCACAGAACGGCTCGTTTGGACTTTGCAAGAGAGCACCAAACATTCAAAGGTGGAAGAAAGTTTTATTCTCTGATTAGAAAAAATTTCACCTTGATGGTCCTGATGGATTCCAACGTTACTGGCATGACAAGCAGATCCCACCTGAGATGTTTTCTACGCGCCACTGTGGAGGGGGCGCCACAATGGTCTGGTGTGCTTTTTCCTTCAGTGGAACAATGGAGCTTCAGGAAGTGCAGGGGCGTCAAACGGCCGCTGGCTATGTCCAGATGTTGCAGAGAGCATTCCTCATGACTGAGGGCCCTCGTCTGTGTGGTAACGACTGGGTTTTTCAACAGGACAACGCTACAGTACACAATGCACGCAGGACAAAGGGACTTCTTCCAGGAGAATAACATCACTCTTTTGGCCCATCCTGCGTGTTCCCCTGATCTAAATACAATTGAGAACCTTTGGGGATGGATGGCAAGGGAAGTTTACAAATATGGACAACAGTTCCAGACAGTAGATGGCCTTCGTGTGGCTGTCTTCACCACTTGGAGAAATGTTCCCACTCACTTCATGGAAATGCTTGCATCAAGAATGCCGAAACTAATTTTTGAAGTGATAAACAATAACGGTGGAGCTACTCATTACTGAGTTCATGTTTGGAAGTTG
This sequence comes from Bufo gargarizans, assembly GCF_014858855.1. Classification (NCBI taxonomy): domain Eukaryota; kingdom Metazoa; phylum Chordata; class Amphibia; order Anura; family Bufonidae; genus Bufo; species Bufo gargarizans. The sequence goes on from NC_058081.1 coordinate 529,582,911, forward strand.
GATTTCTGTTTTTGGGGGGTTTAGTTTTTTTTTGCTTAAAAAATGTTTTGTCTCACTCTCTGTCTTTGCCATTTCTTCTTGTTGCATGTTGAAGCTCTACTTGGAACCTTGTTAAGATCCAGCCATGCTAAATATGATTTTTTTGCCATTTTTCAAGTAGTCTTAAACTTTTGATCAGGACTGTATATAAAGATGGGCAATATATGCCAAAAATATATAAAAAATTAAAGAAATAAAAACTCCTGCGCCAACCCCTATTACACTGCATGATTTTATTTTAAATTGCTGGGAACAAGTGTTCGTAGGAATGTAAGATGCATGATTATTGGCTGCATATCTCCCTGTGTACAGTGAACTTGTTGCAATAAGATCCTGCCTCCTTATTGTACCATGCGGACTGCATGCTAGTGTTCCCCAAGGGAAGAAAGGGTGCACCCTCCTACCATTGAACAGCATAGGAAGCGCTAGAATGAAAGCCGCTACCTTGAGTACAAGTACTCCCACACTCCTCTGTGACTCGCTGCAAATATGGAAAGTGTGAAGATGTAGTTTCTGATCATTTGGACTCCACTTTGTATCTGTTCATATTAAACTTCATTTTGTTTCAGTTGGAGCCATTGTGGCCTGTGATTCTGTGAACGAACTGAAGATTCTTTAGGATTGTTTGTGGAAGAGAGTTATTCTTCGTGTGAATATATTTTCAAGGTTGTTTTAGGGTTCTGATTCATTGCGGATCTGGGAATTTGCTTATCAGCAAAACAATATGTATCCATTCCTTAGCTCTGTGTATGCATGAAAACTCCTAGCAGTATACGGAGCTATTTAGGCAGTGTGTGTATGGTATGCATGTGGCACAGTATGATTGTGGGCAAAATATACAACTCAGGGCACCGTTTGGCACTGCAGAGACTTTGTATTGTTCTAGGAGAGCACATCATGACGCTGTGGATAAAGTATGGCAGCTGTCTTGCACTATGTGGTCACCCTTTGACTCAATGTAGTTATCATTTAAGCAATAACTCTATTGGGGCACAGTATGGCTCTATGGGGATGAAATATAGCATTCTCTGGGAGTTGTTTTGAGCTTTATGTGCAATATATGGCTTTATGTGTGCAAAGGATTTCACTATGTAAAAATAGACTGGGACCATTCATCCGGACAACGTATTGCACTAACTTTTCACTACATGTAGTAATCAAGTGGTTTATGCTACTCTGTGGGCAATGTACTGTATGACTATAAAGCACTATAACACACTACTGGCATTAACTACATTAAGTAAGCCTTTACCCCCAGTGTCCTAGACCATCTAGGATGCTGATATTAACCTTCCACTGCCCTAGACCACCAGGGATTTTAATCGTTATTCAGTCACTGTATGGTGATTTTCTTGGGTTGAAGTTAAAGCGGTCTTCCGATATTTAGATATTACTGACCTATTCTTAGGTTAGGTTTTCAATATCAGATAGTGGGGGACCAACACCCAGGACCTCTGCCGATCATCTGTCTGAGGAGGCTGCTGCGTTGCCAAGTCTTCACAGCTTACCAGGCACAATATTATTCATTGGATAGCGGCTGTGCTTGGTATTGCAGCTCAAGCCTACTCACTTGATTGGGACTGAGCTGTGCCTAGGCTATGGGACCAATGAACGTTTCATCGCTAGCCAAGAAAAAGGTGCTCCCTCTTCAAACAGCTGCAGGCTGCATCACCTTGAACCTCTGAAGAGAAATGCGCAGAACAAGAGCCATGGTATTATATCATATAACAAACACAAATAACATAAATGAATCAGTAAAAAACAAACACTGGAGATGTGGAGGTTAAAATGGCTATTATATTATTGACTGTAAAATGTAAAAACACAACTAGAAACCTTAATTAATTAAAACAATATTAAGTCCATCCAAACTTAAGATGACTTAACCCAAACCCAAGATAGAACGTGAACAACAACAGAAAATAAACTGGCAGGGAGGATGGGAAGGCGTCCCTTGTGTTGCCGTTAGATTTGTCTAATTAATGACGAGGCGTGCGTCTCATCATAAATTAGGTGCATCTGTGGTGAGTCCTTGCACCTGGCGTAAAAACTAGGGGCTGGCGTAGTTTTTCACTAACATTAATGCCTGGTTCGAGGCGTACAGTATATGTTAGTAACTTTGCCAGGGCTGGAGTCCCGGCAAAGCTCCTGACACGCCCTGTCATGCCCAACTGGCGGACGTGGTGCAAAACTGACCGTGCAACTAAATATTATCGCACGGCCGGTTAAAAAGGGGGACTTGACTATTTTATGACTTCAGTTATGTTGCTTTCATGTTGCTCTCAAAATGTCCCAGCATTGGGGCATTTTGAGAGCAACGAGAAAGGCAACACAACTGAAGTGATTAAAGTATGGCATTGGAGACTCAAGTGAGAGGAACGAAAAGCGACTTTTTTAGTCTATATACAGTAAGCTATAAGGAGCAGCGCACACCCGGAATTAATATTAACGACAACTTAACTATTCTGGTGATCAGCTTGGGAGAATTTTAGCTCATTCCTCCATACAACACAGCTTCAACTCTGTTGTTGGGTTTCTTCCCATGAACTGTTTGCTTCACGTCCTTCCACAACATTTCTATTGGATTAAGGTCAGGACTTTGACTTGGCCATTCCAAAACTTTCTTTATTCTTCTCTAACCATTCTTTGGTAGAACGACTTGTGTGCTTAGGGTCCTTGTCTTGCTGCATGACCCACGTTCTCTTGAAATTCAGCTCACACACAGATGTCCTGACCTTTTACTTTAGAATTTGCTGGTATATTTCAGAATTCATTGTTCCATCAATGATGGCAAGCAGTCATGGCCCAGTTGCTGCAAAACAGGTCCAAACCATGAACCTACCAACACTGTGTTTTATAGATGGGTGTTTTTTTTTTTTCTTCAAACATAACGGTTCCCATGTAAACCCAAAAATTCTATTTTGGTCTCATCTGTCCACAAGACATTGTTCCAGTAGCTTTCTGGCTTGTCCAGGTGATCTTTAGCAAACCGCAGATGGGCAGCAATGTTCTTTTTGGAGGGCAGCTACTTTCTTCTTGCAATTCAGTCATGCACACCATTGTTGTTCAGTGTCCTTCTAATGGTGGACTCATGAACATTAATATTAGCAAATGTGCAAAAGGCCTTAAGTTGCTTAGAGGTTACCTTGGGTTCTTTTGTTACCTTGCAGACTATTACACGCTTTGCTCTAGGGGTGATCTTTGTTGGCCGACCACCCCTGGAAAGGGTAAAAATGGTCTTGAATCTCTTCCATTTGTACACAATCTGTCTGACTTTGGATTGGTGGAGTCCAGACTCTTTAGAGATGGTTTAGTGACTATTTCCAGCCTGATTAGCATCAATAACTCTTCTTCTGAGGTCCTAAGAAATCTCCTTTTTATGCCATGATACACTTACACAATAAATGTTGTGAAGATTAGACTAAAAAAGCTCTCCCACTCACACCCGATTAATTTTACCCGCCAATGATCTGCTAATCCTCATGGATCACATACTTTTACATCTCACATATATGTAATATTGGATTATTTTCCTCAATAAATAAATGACCAAGTCTAATATTTTTAAATCATTTGTTGATTTGTTTATCTACTTTTAGAACTGGTGTTAAAAATCTGTTGCAGCTTTAGTTCAAATTTATGCAGAAAGATGGAAAATTTGGAAGGGCTCACAAACTTTCAAGCACCACTGTAACATTCATAAAATCTGCAAAAAACAAACAAAAAAAACTGCAAACAATGATGAAGCAGATGCCATGTTGGTGAAACAGAATTTCATGTCTTTATTTATGTTTCAGCACTGGCACCATCTCTGCTACATTACAATGAATAGAACTTTATACAGTCAGACAATTCTGACACTTCCTATTTGCTTAAGAAAAGGAAACAAGAAAAATAAAAACAGGAAAATCATCCACCAAGGATTTCCTGCTCCACTGGTGGTAGATGGTCACTATACATAGAGACTGGTATGATGTGTGCAAGGTGCCACTCACAAGGGGCCCCTGGTGTTAAGTGACCCCGGTGGGGGCCACACTGGGCAAAATTATATCAATACTGAGGTTATACTATTGCTTACATGGTATTATGGTAATGGCGGTCAGCTCCTCAGTATATGGAGCCTTCTTGTAATGCCGAGTGCTCTCTAGAGGCGCAGCCATGGTCGCCTTCATGTACAAAATAACCTGAGTTTAGGCGTCTACATTTATATATTGTGCAACATGAGTACAAGGACGAAGCTCAGTGACTGGTTACTTACAGTGATATTGCTCATCGTATGTCATTCCCCATACATTCCCCAATAGTCTCACAAGGATTGGAAGGTTTCTCATATGATCCATCCCCAAAAAAACATCTCTCACTTCCAGCTGACAGTGGCTTTACTTCTATTACATGGTGAAGATTCTGGACACATTACCCTATGAGAAGGTCACACACAAAGCTGCAAGTCAGTTCACGGAGGCAGCAACAAAATGGACGGCACCAGAAATCAGTGCAAGACTGCAGGAACAGTCATACCAGGGTTGCATTTTTAAAGGCAGAAGTTGCATAAAGGGCTTATTACACAAGGGCTTGTGAGATACAGACTTATCAGAAAAGGTGGCAGCTTAGAACTTCTGTGCCTGTGAAACCAGAGGGCAGCAGTGAGCCTCTTCTTATATGTCACCAAGGGGCAGCATTGAGCTTCTGTGACTCCAGAGGGCGCATTAAGCTTCTGCTTATGCGTCACCAGGGGGCAGCATTACGCTTCTGCTTATGAGACACTAGGGGCCACAATTAAGCTTCTGCTTATTGTGAGGCATGGGGGCAGCATTGGAATTCTGTTTTAGCGACACCAGGGGGGCAGCACTAAACTTCTACTTGTGAGATACTGTGAGGGACAGCAGTGAGCCTGCTCAGTGCATATTTAATAACAATCTATGACATGGTGGCATTATTTTTGTAATATAATATATAAAACACAACCCAAGGTGTAGGAGACACAAGGTGGCAGCAGGTAGTAACTTGTGCTCTGTCAGTTGCAGTTTGAAATGTTAAAATGACACGGTTGCATCTGCGCCCAAATTAAATCAATATATTCCGTAAAATAAAATGTTAAAAAAATTAAATAGTCATAAACTTTGGCCCCCACTCCCCCAGCTCACTAGAATATCACATAATATAGTTTTGAATCTTAAGGGCCAGGGAACCTGAAATGTTTAGGTGAGTCTTGGCCGTTGCAGCTACAGTCTCACCCCAAAGAAATAATGGAAGGGACCACAATAAGATGTAGACTAATAAGTAAAGAAAATCCCACACAAGTGAAATTCTATGTGGCCCATGCTGCCCTGCAGCCCCAGCATTGTACCTGGTGTACTGGCCCTTTGTGACTTGCCATTTTTATATGGATACACTTAAACACCCCTCTTTTATGGGATGTATTCTGGCATCTAAGGCACAATCTCTGGATTGCATGTCAAGTGCAAATTCCCCCTGGGTTCAGTATTTCACAATCACTCCCAGCAGATTCATCATGCGGACATCATATTTCCACTAGGTTACCGCACAATATTATAAAACATAAGTGAGCACACCACGCTGAGTACAATACATTGTAAAATGAAACAATCAGAAACGCAAATTGTTATCCATAAATGACTGTGAAATTCTGAACGATAAAGAGTCAAAAACTGCCATATGCGTCCGTCTGTCCACCCCAATGGTAAAATTAGGATTTTGTGGATTAAAAAACATTTTGACATTTATTAGAGAGCTAATTAATGTAGAGTACTGCGCCAAAACAGAGGCCGCCATATGAAGATAATATAATCTGTCAACTAGAACCGGTGGACGTGGGGGGTGTGGGGTGACGTGCTGCACATCAACAGGCGAGTGTTTGATTACTGTCAGCAGAGATCTCTTCTACACAGTCTTATCGGTGAATGGACAATATTTCGACTTTCCAGGAATGAAAATGGCTTCCAGGATGTATAAAAATTGATTAAAAAATCTTTATTAAAAATCTTTTGTTTTTGGTATAAAAGACATTTCCTTTCGATAAAAATGTCGTATTTACAAAATTTCCCAGAACTATCGTGAAATAAAATATTGGACGCGGATAGTGACTTTTCTTTTAAATAGAGGTTTTTCTCTCAACCTGAAAAACTGAGAAATAGAACACTCCTTTAATTACATCTGGTCATGTGATCCGACAACCCAACCACCGTAAGAGGGGCGGGGCCACGGCAGTCAGCACATTGTAGAGGTTGTCCCTTTTATCCAAGCACAAATATTTGGCCAGTACCTACCACCTCTCACAACTGTGTCACTGCTTACATGTACGTCTCCATGTAATATAGAGTAGCCACCAAATCCATGTACAGCCAGGTCCATAAATATTGGGACATCAACACAGTTCTAACATTTTTGGCTCTATACACCACCACAATGGATTTGAAATGAAACGAACAAGATGTGCTTTAACTGCAGACTGTCAGCTTTAATTTGAGGGTATTTACATCCAAATCAGGGGAACGGTGTAGGAATTACAACAGTTTGCATATGTGCCTCCCACTTGTTAAGTGTTAAGGGACCAAAAGTAATGGGACAATTGGCTTCTCAGCTGTTCCATGGCCAGGTGTGTGTTATTCCCTCATTATCCCAATTACAATGAGCAGATAAAAGGTCCAGAGTTCATTTCAAGTGTGCCATTTGCTTTTGGAATGTGTTGCTGTCAACTCTCAAGATGAGATCCAAAGAGCTGTCACTATCAGTGAAGCAAGCCATCATTAGGCTGAAAAAACAAAACAAACCCATCAGAGAGATAGCAAAAACATTAGGCGTGGCCAAAACAACTGTTTGGAACATTTTTAAAACGAAGGAACGCACCGGTGAGCTCAGCAACACCAAAAGACACGGAAGACCACGCAAAACAACTGTGGTGGATGACCGAAGATTTCTTTCCCTGGTGAAGAAAACACCCTTCACAACAGTTGGCCAGATCAAGAACACTCTCCAGGAGGTAGGAGTATGTGTGTCAAAGTCAACAATCAAGAGAAGACTTCACCAGAGTGAATACAAAGGGTTCACCACAAGAAAAGCCTTCACAGTTCTGGAACAACATCCTATGGACAGACCAAGATCAACTTGTACCAGTGTGATGGGAAGAGAAGAGTATGGAGAAGGAAAGGAACTGCTCACGATTCTAAACATACCACTTTATTAGTGAAGCATGGTGGTGGTAGTGTCATGGCGTGGGCATGTATAGCTGCCAATGGAACTGGTTCTCTTGTATTTATTGATGATGTGACTGCTGACAAAAGCAGCAGGATGAATTCTGAAGTGTTTCGGGCAATATTATTTGTTCATATTCAGCCAAATGCTTCAGAACTCATTGGACGGCGCTTCACAGTGCAGATTGACAATGACCCAAAGCAAAAGCAACCAAAAAGTTTTTTAAGGGAAAGAAGTGGAATGTTATGCAATGGCCAAGTCAATCACCTGACCTGAATCCGATTGAGCATGCATTTCACTTGCTGAAGACAAAACTGAAGGGAAAATGTCCCAAGAACAAGCAGGAACTGAAGACTGTTGCAGTAGAGGCCTGGCAGAGCATCACCAGGGATGAAACCCAGCGTCTGGTGATGTCTATGCGTTCCAGACTTCAGGCTGTAATTGACTGCAAAGGATTTGCAACCAAGTATTAAAAAGCGAAAGTTTGATTTATGATTATTATTCTGTCCCATTACTTTTGGTCCCTTAACAAGTGGGAGGCACATATGCAAACTGTTGTGATTCCTACACCGTTCACCTGATTTGGATGTAAATACCCTCAAATTAAAGCTGACAGTCTGCAGTTAAAGCACATCTTGTTTGTGTCATTTTAAATCCATTGTGGTGGTGTATAGAGCTAAAAATGTTAGAATTGTGTCGATGTCCCAATATTTATGGTCCTGTCCTTACATACTCTAATCACATCCAGAGCTGCAGTCAATATTCGACTGTTACATCATATGTTGTATGCCAGTCATTTCCAGAGCTGCACTCCACATTTACTCAGCAGAATTGTCAAGACAACCCCTGGAAGTGACTGGATTGCATCCGGAAGCAAGTGCGGATGCGTTTTTCACTGATGGTTGCTAAGAGATGTTGTTTGTATACCTTCAGTTTTTTATCACGCGCGTGAAAAACGCAATTGCACAAAAACTGACTGAACTTGCTTGCAGAATGGTGCGAGTTTCACTAAACGCAACCTAATCTGTCACGCTTGTGTGAAAGGGCCCTAAGGCCTCTTTCACACGGGCGTCATGTATTTGGGCCGGATAAGATGCGGGTGCATTGCAGGAAAATGTGCAATTTTTTTTTGCGCGAGTGTAAACTTTTTAATGCGTTTTGCACGCGCGTGAGAAAAATCACCATGTTTGGTACCCAAACCCAAACTTCTTCACAGAAGTTCGGCTTTGGGTTAGGTGTTGTGTAGATTGTATAAAATAATACAATGGTTATAATGGAAAATAATAGCATTCTGAATACAGAATGCATATAACAATATGGCTGGAGGGGGTTTAAAAAAAATGAATAATAATTTAACTCACCTTAATCCACTTGTTCGCGGAGTCTGGCTTCTCTTCTTTCTTCAGGACCTAGGTAAAGGACCTTTGATGACATCACTGTGCTCATCACAAAATCCATCACATGATCCAAGCCCCTGGTAATGGATCATGTGACGGACCAGCGCATTGACGTCACCACAGGTGCTTTTCCTACTGCACAGCAAAGATGAAGACAGAAGAGAAACCAGGCTGTGCGGACAAGTGGATTAAGGTGAGTTTATTTTTATTTTATTTTTTTTAACCCCTCCAGCCCTATTGTACTATGCATTCTGTATTAAGAATGCTATTATTTTCCCTTATAACCATGTTATAAGCTGCCCGTTTTGAATGAATCCTCCTCAGGAGGCTTTAGTACCCCACAGGGCGTAATATGCAGCTCCCTGCCACCAAATCATTCATAGAATCATGCACATGACCATATGTATTTTGCGGTCCGCAAAACGGATCCGCAAAAATACGGATGACATCCGTGTGCATTCCGTATTTTGAGGAACGGAACAGCTGGCCCCTAATAGAACAGTGCTATCCTTGTCCATAATGCGGACAATAATAGGACATGTTCTATTTTTATGCGGAACAGAAATACGGACATACGAAAACAGAATGCACATGGAGTAACTTCTGTTTCTTTTTGCGGACCTATTGAAATGAATGGTTCCGCATACGGTCCTCAAAAAAACGAAACAGACGCGGAAAGAAAATATGTTCCTGTGCATTAACCCTAACTCTAATGATTTGCACTCACATAATGCTGTTAGTACAAATCACTGTAATCGAGGTCAGGCAGAGACACACAGCATTATAAATCATTATACTACCATGCGGTCGGGTCATAGGAGCAGAGTGCACTATGGGAATTCATGCTCCCATATGAATCTTGTTTCATGCAGTGCACAGGCATGTCTGAAACTGGACTAATGGGGTGGGGAGTCTGAAGCTGGATTTTATAGGAAAAAAACAAACTGATCAAAACCTGGAGAAAGACTAACCTTCATCCTCTACTGTCCACAGGGATGGGAGGGGATAAAGGCAAAAATAACTGATCGCCTCTTTAATAATAAATGTGCTTGACTGGCGCCATGTTGCGCAGACATTTACGTGTTTGTTCACAGTGACCGTTACGTATATATATATGTACCCCTACCCTACCCCGGCAGGAGGCGCATCCATCATACAGATAAAGAGATATAGCTATTAAATATATTATATGATTTCAGAAATGTGCAGCTGTGCCCTCCATTAAGTCTCTCGAGGATGTGGGAGGTGTCACAGCGGTGCGCTTGCGTCAGTGCGCTTGCGTCCTTGAGCGTCGGAGGTCACCGGGGACCTCGCAGTATATACTGGGTGGAGGCACGGCATCGTTGTCTACAGTGTTGTGTATAAGCTTTGTGCAGGCTGGAGGTGGGCGGAGCGCACAGTCCTCACGCATCGCCCTCCGAGTCCTCCGCCTTTTGGACGGCTTTCTCCTCTTCCTCCTCCCTGATGGCTGCAATTTGTTCAGAGCTTGGGTGAAGAGCAGGCGCCTCCTTATCTGGCTCCTCCAACCTCTGCTCCTCCTCAATGACTTTCTTCCACATCTTGTGGTTCTCCATCAGATGTTGTGTGATCTGACAGAAGATTTTTCTTTTGCATTTTTTCTTTTCTGCAAAAAGAAAAAAAAATCTGAATGAGAAAACGGCAAAACAAAACCAATCAATGAATGTGAGTTAAACCCCCACACAGAACCGTGGAAATCGAGAAAAGATATATATTGCAGATTATTACACCACTATCCTTTCTAGAGATCTGCACAACATTGCTCTGCCCCTTCTACCACCTGGCAGATACACAGACATATATTCTGAAGATTATTACACCACTGACCTCTCTATACTGTGGATCTGCAGAACATTGCTGTTTCCCCTCTGCCTCCTAAGGGCTCATTCACACGAACGTATTTTGAGTTCCGTATACGGGCCGTTTTCTGCGTTCCGCATATGGTCCGTATACGGAACCATTCATTTCAATGGGACCGCAAAAGATGCGGACAGCACTCTGTGTGCTGTCCGCATCCGTAGCTCTGTCCCCTCCTAAAAGATACATGGTGATATATTCTGCAGATTATTAGACCGCTGACCTCTAAGCAGAATGTCTATTCCAGGGATGGCCAACCTGAGGCTCTCCAGCTGTTGCTAAACCACAACTCCCATCATGCCCGGACAGTCTACAGCTATCAGCCTACAGCAGGGCATGGTGGGAGTTGTAGTTTTACAACAGCTGGAGAGCCGCAGGTTGGCCATGCCTGGTCTATTCTATAAACTGGACGTGGGACTATGTAAACTTGTTTGACAATGAAGAAAAAACACTTGAGACATGTCCCTGTAGTCATTATTAGTGACGTTGGTCAGGTGACCCGCCTCCATTCTTTTCTATCCTGAAAAATGTATTTGCTGTCGCAATGAGGTAACCATGTTCCATTTACACAATAAATCTTTCTCCCAGTAATTAGTAGACAGTCGCCTTCTTGTAGGAATCTGCACCCTGTAAACTGTGCCGCAGCTGACAATGCACCAGCAGAAGCAAGAAAACATTGAGCGGCAGATGATCAGATTACACAGATTTAAAGAAGAAGTATCAGTTCTGAAGATCAATATCCACAATAGGGAAGGGGTGTTATATGGACCAGTGGCTGGGTGAAAATACAGGAAAGGAGTGCAAAGTGTCATATACATGGCTGTACTATTTAGATGGATGCACGTTCCATTATATCCGTGTTAAGCAGGTTTCCTCCTCTCCACATACAACACGATTCCTATTCCCCACCAGTGGCCCCCTGTCACATTGATAGAACAGATCCACTCCTTCACTTACTGAAAAGCCCTAAGGACCAGGGCAAAGAATCTGTATAAATTTGGGAGGGAATCTGCACCTATTGCGGGAGGAGAACTGCACATACTGCGGGAGGAGAACTGCACATAATGTGGGAGAGGGCCTATGCATACTGCAGGAGTAGGATCTGCACATACTGCAGGAGGAGGATCTGCATACAATGTGGGAGAGGGCCTACGCATACTGCAGGAGTAGGATCTGCACATACTGCAGGAGGAGGATCTGCATATAATGTGGCAGAGGGCCTACATATACTGCAGGAGGAGGATCTGCACATAATTTGGGAGAGGGCCTACGCATACTGCAGGAGTAGGATCTGCACATACTGCAGGAGGAGGATCTGCATATAATGTGGCAGAGGGCCTACATATACTGCAGGAGGAGGATCTGCACATTATTTGGGAGAGGGCCTACGCATACTGCAGGAGTAGGATCTGCACATAATGTGGCAGAGGGCCTACATATACTGCAGGAGGAGGATCTGCACATAATTTGGGAGAGGGCCTACGCATACTGCAGGAGTAGGATCTGAACATACTGCAGGAGGAGGATCTGCATACAATGTGGGAGGGGCGCTACGCATACTGCAGGAGGAGGATCTGCACATAATGTGGGAGAGGGCCTAAATATACTGCAGGAGGAGGATCTGCACATAATGTGCGAGGAAAACTGCACATACTGCAGGAGGAGGATCTGCATACAATGTGGGAGAGGGCCTACGCATACTGCAGCAGGAGGATCTGCACATAATTTGGGAGAGTGCCTACATACTGTATACTGCAGGAGGCGGATCTGCACATAATGTGGGAGGAGAACTGCACATACTGCAGGAGGAGGATCTGCATACAATGTGGGAGAGGGCCTACGCATACTGCAGCAGGAGGATTTGCACATAATTTGGGAGAGGGCCTACATACTGTATACTGCAGGAGGAGGATTTGCACATAATATGGGAGGAGAACTGCACATACTGCAGGAGGAGGATCTGAATATAATGTGGGAGAGGGCCTACGCATACTGCAGTAGGGGATCTGCATATAATCTGGGAGAAGGCCTACATATACTGCAGGAGGAGGATCTGCAAATAATGTGGCAGAGGGCCTACGCATACTGCAGGAGGAAGATCTGCACATAATGTGGGAGAGGGCCTACACATACTGCAGGAGGAGGATCTGCACATAATGTGGGAGGAGAACTGCGCATACTGCAGAAGGGGATATGTGCATACCGTGGGAGAGAACCTACACATAATGTGGGAGAGGATTTACATATACTGCAGGAGGAGGATCTGCACATAATTTGGGAGGAGAACTGCACATACTGCGGGAGGGGATCTGTGCATAATGGGAGAGAGGACCTACAGTACATATACTGCAGGAGGATCTACACATACTGCACGAAGAGGATCTGCACATAATGTGAGAGAGGACCTCCATATACTGCAGGAGGAGGATCTGCACATAATTTGGGAGGAGAACTGCACATACTGCAGGAGGAGGATCTACACATAATGTGGGAGAGGACCTACACATAAAGCACGAGGAGGATCTGCACATAATGCGGGAGAGGACCTACATATACTGCAGGAGGAGGAGCTGTACATAATGTGGGAGGAGAACTACCTATACTGCAGGAGGAGGATCTACACATAATGTGGGAGAGGACCTACACATAAAGCACGAGGAGGATCTGCACATAATGTGCGAGAGGACCTACATATACTGCAGGAGGAGGATCTGCACATAATGTGGAGGAGAACTGCACATACTGCAGGAGGAGGATCTGCACATAATGTGGGAGAAGGCCTACACATACTGCAGGAGGAGGAACTACATATAATGTGGGAGGTGGATCTGCACACATTGCATGAGGGGATCTGTACATAACTACAGGAGGAAATGTGCATATACTGCAAAAGATAAACTGCACATATTAGGGGTGAGGATCGCACATACAGCAGAAGGGGATCTGGACATACTGAGTGAGGGGACCTGCACATACTGTACTGGGGAAGAGAATCAGCATATGCTGCAGAGGGGACCTGGACATACTGTACTGGGGAAGAGAATCAGCATATGCTGCAGAGGGGACCTGCACATACTGTACTGGGGAAGAAGATCGACACATACTGGAGGAGAGGATCTGTACATACTGGGGCATATTTATCAAACTCGCCTGTTTTTAGAATTAAAATAAGACGAGGCATATTTGATTCAGCTGTCATTCTTTTGCCAAGTATTTATTAAAAGTCGTAGGCGTATTGCTATTAGTCTGACCTCTGGTGTTTCTTTTTCATTTAGACAGGTTCATATTCACTTAGACTGGTTTTATTTATTTGCGCATGAATAATAGTCGCATCTGTGCAGAGAAAAGTCACATGTCTCCCTGAAAATGCGACTTTTAATGCAAAAAAAGTTGCATTTTAATTGCACTTTACCATTCAAAACCGTCAAATAAAAATAAGCCAGCCCTGTAGTAGAGTAAAAGGTACTGGTTTTGTCCCTAATCCATGTGTAAAAAAGGAACACCTACATAAATAGATTTTAAAAAGTCGCAGAAAATAAACAACTCCTGAATTAGTCTAAAACTTGAAAATAGTTTAATGTGGTGTAAAAGCTTCCAAAACAGGTGCAATTTCAGTAGTAAACCAAGTGAGACTGTCTAAAGCTGCTTTTTATGTGCCCCACTGTGGAGGGGATCTGCACATACTTGGTGAAGGGATCTGCATATACTGCAGAGGGAATCTGAACGTATTGGGGAAGAGCGTATGAACATACTGTACTATGAAAGAGAATCTGCAGATACTGGGGAAGAGGTTCGGCACATACTGAGGGACAGGATCTGCACATACTAGGGGAGAGGACCTGCACAGTGAGGAAAAGGATCTGCACATACTGGAGAAGAGGATCTGCACATACTAGGTGAGAGAATCTGCACACACTAGGTGAAAGGATCTGCACATACTGCGGGAGCTCCTGCCTGTGTACATTTCCTGTCATTGAAGCCAGTAACGAGTGGGTTCAAAATGGACACCCCCCACCAATACACACACACACACACACATAGGTGGTTCAGTCCTAGCAGAGGTGATACTTCTCCTTTAAGAGACAGCTTATTGAGTTGAATTTCCGGGTGGTTATCAGAGATAGGATGAGGAGGTGACAGAAGAAGAATGAATGTGGTTTTTCTTACCCTTCCCTGACTTAATCCCCCATAAGGCATCTTTGAAACAACAGAAGATCTGAGAGGACATACTTGTTAGGTTCTCGGAGGGTTCAGATGTCTCCTCCTCTGTGGTGTCCGTGTCATCATCCTGCTCATCTGTGTCCCCGGAATCATCGCTGTCCTCTATCAATGTCCCAGGCATCAGTCCGGCAGAGTCGTATGAATTACATAGTGGTCCCACAATGTGAGTAATAAAAGATTCTTGAAGTTTGGCCAGTTGAGGAGCCGATCGATCCATGAAGGGGCTGATTGGGAGCCCGAGACTTGCTTCTTCATCGCCCTGAGAACAGACAGAAACAAGTCAACAGAGATTACCCTTGGCAATGACAATGACATTTTCAGGACTAGACACAACTGTAACAAACATATACTGTAGCTGTGAAAATTAATAAATCAGGACAGGTATTCGACTTCTGAATATAAACAATGATCTCATGCACTGACAGCAAGCGGAGATCATTTCACTAAGCAAAGATGAATCTTCATTTACACTGAACCCCTGAGCTCCTGGAAAATGTAGAGAAGATGTGCTTTTTGATTCACCCAGAGTGATAGATTTTAAATGTAAATTTGGAGAAATTCCAGCTTCTCAGCTGATAACGGTATTGTCTGACGGACAATGATATCTGATGTGTAAAGCCACAATCACCTGCTCATAGAACTCATTGACAATGCCCTCCGTCCACTTGAGGTGGAGATCCTTGCACTTGGCGGGTCCGTTGATGTCAGCTAGCTTAATGCACATCTGACAAACCAATAATCGGTCATTCTCGTTTGACCAATCGATTCCGGGTCCTACATCTTCATTCACCTTTAAGGAAGAAAGGGAGGATATAAGTAAGACGAAAAGAAGACAAAGGTGGAAGAAAGACCGAAAACATAAGAAAGATGGGGGTGGACAATGGAAGAAAGATGGGGAATGAAAGTAAGATGGAGGATAGAGGGAAGAAAGAGAATGGAAGCAAAACAAAGGATGTAAAAAAGCCGGGATAAATGGAAGATGGGAGATATAAAGAAAATGAAGGACGTAAGGAAGAGGGAGGTGGGAGGAAGGGGATGGAAAAATATGAAGGACAAGGGAAGACAAATGGAAGGAAGATGGGGGTGGAAGCAAGAGAGAGGATGGAGGGAAGACGGAGGATAGAAAAAAAGCAGAGGGTGGAAGGAAGAGGGGAGATAGAAGGATAGAGGATGGAAGGAACATAGAGAATGGAAGGCAGGCAAAGAATGGTGGGGATGAAAGGAAGGATAGAGGGAAGATAGATAATAAAAATTCAGAGGATGGAAGCAAGACAGAGGATAAAAGGAAAACAAAGCATGGAAGGAGGAAGGGAGACAAAGAATGGAAGGAAGACGGAGGATAAAAGGAAGATGGAGGGAACACAGATGGAAGGAAGAAGAAGAATAGAAGGAGGATGAAGAGAACACAGAGGATGGAGGAAAGACAGAAGATGGAGAGAAAACTGAGGATGGAAGTAAGATGGAGGATTGAAGGAAAACAGGACCGAAGGAAGAGGGGAATAAAAACAGGGAATGAAGGAAGATAGAGGATGGAAAGAATACAGATGATTAATGGAGGGAAAGGAAAGATAGATGGAAGAAGGGAGATGGAAGGCAGGTTAAAGAATCACTTCCACAAACATTTTTATTCTCTGACCTGTTGGAAAGGTACATGATGTAAACTGTAGTGAAGGTAATCCTCTTACCAGTGACTGTATATATCCCCTCCCTTCTTGTCCTCAGCTGTGTCATGTGACCAACACTCTGACTATACAAATAACAGAATCGTATGTGTGGATAAGAAGCCAATTTCTCTATGTAATCCTGTGGTAGCCGCAATGTCAGTCTTATTGGAATGAATAGAGAAGTAATTGACTTGCTGTCCTGTGTCGGTTGGTGATTAGAGTGTTGGTCACATGTCACATCTGAGGATCAGAAGGGAGGCTATAACTCACAAATACAGTTACTGGCAAGAAGATTACCTTCACTACAATTTACATCAATTACCTTTCTAGCAGGTAATTTTTCTGGGAATGCTACTTAAAGGATAGAGGGAAGAGAGAGAGGATGGAAGTAAGATGGAGGATTGGAGGAAGGAAGAGGAGAGATTGAGGGTGGAGAGAAAGTAGTGTATGGAAGAAAGGCAAAAGATGGAAGCAGGAAAAAGGATGGAAAGAAGAGAGACAGAGGATCGAAGGAAGAGGGAAGATGGAAAAAAGAAAAAGAAAGGAAGGTGGAGGGAAGATGGAGGATGTAAGAAAGACAACGGATAGAAGGAAGATGAACGATGGAAGGAAGAGGAGGATGGATTAAAATGGAGGATAGAAGCAAGTCAAATGATAGAAGATAGAAGCGAGACAGAAGATGGAAGAAAGACAAATGATTGAAGCAAAACAGAAGATGGAAGATAGAGGGTAGAAGGAAGACAGAAAGTGAAAGAAAGCGAGGGTGAAAGGAAGAGAGAGGATGGAAGGAAGACTGAGAATAGTAAAAAGATGGAGCATGAAAGCAAGATGGAAAAACAGATGGAGGATAGAATGCAGAGGATAGAAGAAAGCTGTAGGATGCAAGAAAAATGAAGGATGAAGCAAGGCAAAAGATGGAAGCCAGAAGGAGGATGAAAGAAAGACAATTGAAGAAAGCAAAGCAAAAGAAAAGAAGGAAAACTAAGGATAGAAGGAAGACAGAGTGAAAGGAACAAAAAGGATGGAAGGAAGACTAAGGATGGAAGGATGATGGAAGAAGGACAAATGGTGGAAGCAAAACAGAGGATGGAAGGAAGACTAAGGAAAGAAGAAACATGGAAGATTAAAAGGGTTTTCTGAGATTTAAATACTGATGATCTCTCCTAAGGATAGCTTATCGGGAATCTGATCAGGGGGTTCGACACTCAGCTGTCTGAGAAGGCACTGATCAGCTGTCTGAGAAGGCACTGGTGCTTGCAGTAGTGCTGCGGCCTTCTCACAGCTTTCTCTAGGCCAGTGATGACACAGTCATCGTTCACATGGCCTAGGCGTAGCTCAGCCCCATTCAAGCACAGCCACTATACAATGTACGGCGCTGTGCTTGGTAAACAAGGCCGTGGCACCGGTGCCTTCTCAAACAGCTAATTGTCGGGAGCCCAGTGTGTTGGACACCCACTGATCAGATACTAATGACCTATCCAGAGGCCAGACCTAACATGCACGGCTAGATCGCTGCTAGAATGTCCGCAATATACCTGTCCCATAAAGCTGTGTGCTTTTATTGTGTTTAAAAAATGATTTTATAGATATGTAAATGACCCTGGTAAGGAGCCTAAGGGGCTGTACTAACCTTCTTGGAGCCCAGCCATGCCCCCTGTGAAGGAGCCCTTCACCGCCTGCGTCCTCCAAATCTCCTCTTTGCTCACAGTTAGATTGCCGTAATCCCGGTATAGTGTTTCTTCCCTGTGCTGGCATCGGCAATCTAACTGTGAGCAAGCAGGAGATTCAGAGGATGCAGGCGGTGCTGGGCTCCTAGAAGGTTAGTACAGCCCCTTGGGCTCCTTTCCAGGGTCATTTATATATCTATAGAATCATTTTTTAAACACAATAAAAGGATACAGCTTTATGGGACAGGTATATTGCGGACATGCTAGCGGCGATCTAGCCGTGCATGTCCGCAGCTCTATAGGGTAAAAAGAGGTGACAGAATCCCTTTAATCACATATCTGTATTTTGCACATACATGGTTTGCGGACTGCAAAATACATATGGTCGTTTGCATGAGGCCTAAGACACAGTATTGAAGGAAGAGGGAAGATGGAGGATGGAAGCTAGATAAATAATGGAAGGAAGATAAATGATGGAAGGAAGATTGAGGAAGGAAAGAAGACAGTGGATGGACGGAAGATGGAGGATTGACTGTAGATGGCAGATGGAAGGAAGATGAAATAAAGACGTAAGATGAAAGGAAGACAGGGAGTGACACGATGGCAGAGGATATAACTACGGCTACACCAGGGACAGCAGAAGCACCAGATGCCAGAACATGGACTTTGTACTGACCTTTGCATTGAACTCTGCCAGGAAATCAAAGTGCTTTTTGAGGTCTGTGGCCAGAATCGCCTCGATCACCAGGAAGCGAAACCTCTTAAACTCCATGTGGTCTAAGTTGACTAAGAAATTATATTCAGGCCTGGAGAGGAAGAGGTTCCAGGCAGCTGCTGCATGATGATTCTCCAGGACTGACCGATCATTATATAGCACTGCCTAGAAAATGAGGCCTCCAGTCATTTGCTGTCGACATATAGGATACAACCCCTTCCCATGTTATAATATGCAATATAGTTAGTCCCATAAAATGTACAATTATACACCCCCCTTTATCATAATAAAACATACAATGCAGCTGTTCCCAAAACTCTAAAATAGAACATACTGTAGTCCCCATGTTATTAGCATTATATTATATATTATATTATTATTATATATTATTAGCCACATACTTGCAATCATTTATAATGTAGCACACTTCCCATATTATCATTTATTATGTAGCACACTTCCCATAATATCATTTATTATGTAGCACCTCCCATATTATTGTAATTTATAATGTAACCCCTATTTCACACTCCAGGAATTTCTGGCCAGGGTCTCTCACCTGGGGGGCATTTGTAGCTACTAGGAAGGCATTGGTTCGTCCCGGATGGTCATAGTCATGCATTGCTGCCGCTACGTACAGCGCCATCAACTCTAAGGATGGTATATTACCCGATAAACAGCCATATGTCTCTTCAGAGGGATTGTACGTCTTAGAGAAGACATATCCCATGTGTCCATGTGTGATTCCACTGTCAGAATCTGCAGGAGAGATGATACAGGATCTTACACTTCAATATACTATGACCGACAACAGCTGAGAGCCCAGTTGTCAGACTCAGAACCCATTAACACCACAAAGGTAACAGGTTCCGGCTGATAATATATAGTATAATATACTGATAATATAATGTGAAAGTCCTCCTGAAGGCAGCATCCAGCCCCTAGTTATAACAGACATGATGGGTAGGAGGACACCAGACATATACATTTCTGCATTACAG
The DNA here is from genome assembly GCF_014858855.1 of Bufo gargarizans. Taxonomy (NCBI): domain Eukaryota; kingdom Metazoa; phylum Chordata; class Amphibia; order Anura; family Bufonidae; genus Bufo; species Bufo gargarizans. The sequence continues at coordinate 529,602,702 of NC_058081.1, forward strand.
TATATGCTAATAAGATTCAACTGGAAGTGAAGGCAGTACCGGAATCACTGGCCGAGCTCTGATCATTCACAATTGTATGGAGTCCCGGGATGGCCTGAGTACTCAGATACCAGACAGCATGCAGGACATCAGTGGCGTGGATCCGATTGTGATCTGAAAATATAAAGGTGTTCTGTATTACTAGTGTTCACAGCAGGAGAAGCTGATGGAAGTCTACCACCTAGTGGTCACCCACTGCAACAACTATATTATTTTCCAGTATTTGTATACAGTGTCATTTATTAAGACCGGCGTTTTAGACGCCAGTCTTAATAGCCTCTATAGCTGGCGGTAGATCTGCCAGAGTTAGGTAGAGGCACCGCCTCTACATGACTTTAGCGGATCCACCGCCACTTCTAAATGTAAGACAGCTTCCTAGCTGTCTTACTTTTAGACCATTTTCTATGCCTAAACCAGATGTAGAAAAATGGTAATTGAGACGGACCTGCCGGCCCTTCCCCTTCCATGCTAATCCCACTTTTTTAGACCTGGCTTTAGCAGGGAAAAGTCGCAGATTGCAACGCAAAGATCCTGATATAGGTGTATTCCTGGTTAGTAAATTACCCCTATTGTGCTTACATACAGCCAGGGCCAGCGTTAGGGGGGGAAACTGGGCAATTGCCCTGGGCCCCCGTCACCAAAGGGGCCCCCTTCCATCAGTGGCGGATGACGTTCGGGTTGGCAGCCCCAGACCCACCAACACCGACCCGAGCTCCCACATACTGCGACTGGGCACAGGAGCGCATAGTTCCCTGCCCCGCCGCCGATCACTACCATAGTAGGCCTGAGGCCTATGCGGTAGTGACATCCCGGTGCAGGCTTGCGTGCTGACATTGTTGTAGAAATATCAATAGTTGTAATCCACTCGCATCAAAGTTTGTGTAAGGAAAAAGGTAAATCCCTATTCCCTTAGCCGCAGTTAGAGACAGACCCAGTTGTTACCATCTTGCTTGAAATTCTGAGCAACTCCTCTCCTCCCTGCTTAACCTGTTCCTTTTATTTACTTACAAAAGGTGTAAAAGGGGCTGGCCCAAGACAAGGATACAGGAGGTGATAACATACAGGAAGTGATGACATATCAAAGGACAGGGAGGGGCAATCAATGTGGCTGGGCAGACAATGCACACACCCCATCCCTGTATAAGGAAGGATGAGTCATGTCTATTGTCCGATCAGCCAGGTGGCCGCCCATCCACCATCACTGTCAGCATGGACCTCATTCAATACTGCTCAAAAGTGATCAGTATCTAATAAAGATCATTCTACTGGTTCTTATAGGTTTGAGATTATCTGCGAGACATTGCTACGGCTATTGTCAGTATACGGTACGAGTATACCGACAAGGCAGATATGCATGTCTTAAAAGCAGATATGTATCCAGAAAGGGATAGCGAAGCCGCAGCAGAGGTATAATATGTATCTCGCGTTATGCAGACTTCACTTCTCTAATGTGTATAGACATTTAAAGGGAAGAAGCCCAGTGCTTGCACTTAATGCTCACAAACCGGCAAACGCCCCCCTACACACTGAGAACACGTCTCCAAGCCCATGAGAAGGTTTTCATACTGACGGTTTTACCACTTGTCCCGATTCAGCCAAAGTACCCTCTGCTAGAGCGTTCTTTGGCCAAATCCGACACAGGGAGACAGATGACAATCTATAAAAACACACACACATTCTAAAATAAAATGTCCACATAATAAAATTTCCACAATAACATCATCGCGTACGCCTGTGCCAGGACACAGCACAGTGAAGTGTGCGCGCCTGCCATCGTGCGCCTGGCACATAGGTGAGTATTTAGCTTTTAGGCTTTTTCATTATTTTTTTTATTTTTTTATGTGCCAACTTTGGGGGACACACAGAAGGACATGTAAAGAGACAGTACATCGGGGGGAAATTGCATTATGGTGGAAAATTACTATGTGGGGGGAAATATTATGGTGGGATTACTATGTGGGGCAAATTACTATATGAGGCAATGTGAGGTAAACTACTGTGTGGGGGCAGTGTGGGGGACACTACTGTGTGGGGGCAGTGTGGGGGACACTACTGTGTGGGGGCAGTGTGGGGGAAACTACTGTATGGGGGCAGTGTGGGGGACACTACTATGTGGGGGCAGTGTGGGGGACACTACTATGTGGGGGCAGTGTGGGGGGACACTACTGTGTGGGGGAAGTGTGGGGGACACTACTGTGTGGGGGACACTACTGTGTGGGGGCAGTGTGGGGGACACTACTGTGTGGGGGCAGTGTGGGGGAAACTACTGTATGGGGGCAGTGTGGGGGACACTACTATGTGGGGGCAGTGTGGGGGGACACTACTGTGTGGGGGCAGTGTGGGGGGACACTACTGTGTGGGGGCAGTGTGGGGGGACACTACTGTGTGGGGGCAGTGTGGGGGGACACTACTGTGTGGGGGCAGTGTGGGGGACACTACTGTGTGGAGGGAAGTATGGGGTAAACTACTGTGTGGGGGCAGTGTGTGGAAAACTACTGTATGGGGGAAATTACTATATGGGGGCAGTGTGGGGGGAAATTACTGTGTGGTGCAAATTACTATATGGGGCGGTGTGGGGGAAATTACTATGTGGGGGGAAATTACTATGGGGGATTACTATATGCAGGGCCTTGCTTTTGGGGAGGCACTGTGTGGCCAATTCTATTTTTTCTGTGGACACTATAGAGGGATTATTACCTGAAGCACAATATAGGGTGTTGTTATTACTCGGGTTACTCTAGGGGACATTATAGCTTCTGTAGACACTATAGGGACATTTGGGGTAATTTATCAAACTGGTGTAAAGTAGAACTGGCTTAGTTAAATACATTTAGATAAATTTAGATAAATAAATGAATGGATTTTGTACCTGCAACAAATTAAAGTGTATGAGGATATCGAAAAGGAAACGGAGAGCGGCAAGAAAGACCTTTCAGGCATAGACACTGGTGGAACTGTGCGGGTTTTCACTAGAGGTGCGAGTGACGACAGCCAATGGGGGGGGGGGGGGGGGGAGGGAAGGGTGTTTATAGTTCTATTATATGCAGTAAGTATGAATTTGCAGTCCTACTTATAGTCTCTGTAGTATTCTGCTACTCGATTATAGGATAGCTGTCTATTTTTGTGAAGTGGCTCCTTTGTATCGGCTGCCTGTTCTATTATAATGTGTCCTGTTTTTTATTATGATGAAAAAAATATATATAAAAAAAAGAACTGGCTTAGTTGCCCATAGCAACCAATCCGATCTCACCTTTCATTTTTGACAGCTCTTTTGGAAATCCAGTTATACTTTACACCAGTTTGATAAATGACCCCAATTATGTCTACTGGGGTCACTATTTTTCAGCAGTATAGTACCTGGGGCGTTGCAAAGCACAACAGGCACAGTATTGGGGTGGCAGCAGGATGACACTGTGGGGACACCAGGATGGGGAGGTTGATGGAAAATTTGAGAAATCTAATGTGTCTGTGTTACAAACTCTGTAGAGACGAGATGTGGCTGAAAGATTTAGGTCTACATGACAGGAGATGTCCCTGGATGTAATGAGGTATGTGGTCACTATGACATGCAGAAAGTGTTTTTAAAGGCGAGTTACACTATAAAGGCTATATTTGTTTGTCTTTCCAACCTGCTTCTTGTTTTTTTCAGTTAAAAGGTTTAAATGGGAATTTGATATGGATGGTCTATCCTCAGGATAGGTCATCAGTATCAGATCAGTGGGGATCCGACTCCTGAAACCCCTGCTGATCAGCTGTTTGAAGAGGCCACGACGCTCACCAGGGCTCCGGTGAGCACTGCGGTCTCTTTACAGTTTACCAAGCCCAGCGCCGTACATTAGACAGCAGCGATGCTTGGTATTAGGCCATGTGACTGATATACAGTCACATCACTGGCCTCCCAACAGTTGATCGTCAGGTGTGCCGGGAGAAGGACGCCAGCCGATCTGATATTGATGACCTATCCTACAGATAATCTTATACACCTTGCTGGTACTGTATTACACTGCAGTTTCTCGTGGAAAAACCATGTGTAATCCGCAATCAGTGCAGGCAGGCTATGTGTGAATGTGCTGTTTGTGCAATATTTCTTTTGGGGCCCCACTTAAAACTTTGCGCAGGGCCACCCTTTGTCTGAAACCGGCCCTGCATACAGCTTTACTTAGATTTTAATCACTCCCATCATTCCTGTCCCCAGGACACTCACAACCTGCTCTCTCTCTATTACTGTGTGGCATACCATGGACAATAACTTACCCCTGCCACACTTCAGAATGCCCCCTGGTCTGCATCACGGTACTGTGTAAAGAATCACCACTCGTCCCTCACTGTGACCATAGGATCCATCCTTGTTGTCAAAGCTTATCTATTCTTCCCTTGTACAATGCCCTCTGCACAGGGCACAGAGCATGTCTAGAAAACCCTTCCATAGAAGTCAATGAGGTCCCCTTCTGACCATTGTGTCTATGGACCATGGGGCTGTGATCAACAGCTCAGGCAAGATGGCTACCTCCGTAATCATGTTCAGGAAACACAATAAGAGGACTACATAGGAAAATCAGAAAATAAAAACTGATTAGGGTGGGTTTACATCACGTTTTTGTCATATGTTTAATGCACACAAAAAAACATATCCGTTAACGGATGCCTCAAACAGATACCATACAGTGGCATCCGTCACCATAGAGTTCCACTGTAAAAGAAAATGTATACATTAACGTATACAGTTTTTTCTGGACATTGCAGAATGGAAAAATGTGGTATACTACGCTTTTCCATTCTGCAGAGTCCTGTAAAAAAAATTATACTTTTTTTTACAATGGGACTCTATGGTGATGGATGGCACAGTATGGCATCTGTCTGAGGCATCCGTTCACATACACTTTTTTGTGTACGTTAAACATATGACAAAAACGTGATGTGAAGACACTTTTAGAAAAAAGGATATGTGTCTCTATCTGGTTTTAACTGGCAGAAAAAAAAATATAGGTGACACTTTCCCTTTAAAAGGCTGGACATTGACTTACATGGTAGATACCTATAAGTGACACTAGGGGGAGTTCTCTTCCTTCCAAATATGCATATATTTTTTTTCTACCAGGAAGCATTGTCTGCAAGACTCCCTACAGCAGTGGTTATCAACCTGTGGTACGCATACCACATGGGGACCAAGCCGCAAAAAGTAATAGTCCTCTATCATTGGTCCTAATGGGGTGTCTGTCATTTTATCTAAATGCTGAACCATTCTCTCATCAAATCTGAAGGAACAGCTGACAGAGGCTAGGAACTGAGGTGTGAGAATAGCCCAATTGTGTTAATATTTATAACTGTTCACTTTCTTTCTTGGGGTTACATGGTTTAAATTTCTCGTCAGTAGAGGGTACTTGGCATAAAAAAGTTGATAATCACTGCTCTACACCAACTGGATTTCCATGAGAAGGGCCAGTACCCCTGGGGGTTATTTCACACACTATGGCCAACATTTACTATTCAGATGCACCAAAAGAATAGGGGGAATTTATCATTTTATGGTGTTTTTGTGTTCGTTTTAAACTTTTGATATCAAAAACACTCAGACTCCTACCGATCTCTAGACCAGAACAAGAGGAGAGAAGCGTGCAAGACACGGCCATAAACTTTACTGCAGTGAGGAGAGAGAACGCTCTAAGGCCACTTGCAGAGGAACATGATTTTTGGTTGCTCTATATTACACTTTTTGTGAAGCAAAGTAACAAATAATATAAATACTGAAATTTCATCTCCATTTGCCATTGACTCTTGTGGAACACTTAAAGGGTTAACAAAGTTTGTAAAATCAGTTTTGAATACCTTAAGGGGTGTAGTTTCTTAAATGGGGTCACTTTTTGGAGTTTCTACTCTAGGGGTGCATCAGGGGGGGCTTCAAATGAAGTCCAGCAAAAAATCCAAAATCCAAAAGTCACGCTCCGCAGGGATCATAAACTTGCATAAGCGCTACAAACCGCAGGTCTGAATTGACCTGTGGTTTGTTACGATCAGCAATGCGGGGGTGGGGGGGGGGGGGGTCACAGGATCCCCCTAGGCATTGTCACAGGGTGCCTGCTGAATGATTTCAACAGGCACCCTGTTCCGATCACTGCCGGCCGTGCGGCAGTGATCAAAACTACACAGGACGTACCGGTACGCCCTGGGTCCTTAAGGACTCAGGAAACAGGGCGTACCGGTACGTCCTAAGTCCCTAAGGGGTTAAGACAGATTGTAATTTCTCATAAAATAGTTATCAGTGAACATTCTCCATATTTCTGCTTTATTTTGTCATCATTTTGTAAATGTAATTTTATTTCTTTAGGACGTTAGATTGTTTAGAATTTTGGAAGCAATTTTTCAAATTTTCAACAAAATTTCCAAAACCATTTTTTTAAGCACCAATTCAGTTATAAAGTGATTTTGAAGGGCTTTCGTAATGGAAACCACCCATAAATGACCCCATTTTAGAAACAAAGCCCCTGAAATTATTCAAAACTGATGTTACAAACTTTGTTAACCCTTGAGGTGTTTCACAAGAATTGAAACTACGCCCCTTAAAGAATATATTAATGGGTGTACTGAGCACTTTGATCCCCTAAGCGTTTTACGGAATTTAGAAACACTTGAATGTAAAAATTTAAAGTTTCATTTCTCCCAATAAAATGTTGCTTAAGCCTCACATTTTTTATTTTCACAATGGGTAACAGGAGAAAAGGCACCCCATAATTTGTTAATTTTCTCCTGAATATGGCAACACCCCATATGTGGTGGTAAACTGCTGTGAGGGCACATGGCACGATTCAGAAAGGAAGTAGCGCCATATGGCTTTTGAAGCAGATTTTGATAGATTGGTTTAGGGGTGCCATTGGTTTTTATTTTTTGAGTGATGGTCTTATGTAGGGTCTCGGTTTTTGCAGGATGAGGTGATGTTTCCATTGCTACCATTTTAGGCTACATAAGACTTTTTGACCGCTTGGCATTACACTTTTTGTGAGGCAAGGTGAGGGGCCATCTCATGTGATATGTTTATAGAGCAGGTTGTTACAGACATGGCGATACCTAATATGTCTATCATTTTTATTTGTTTTGTTTTTACACAGTGAAAGCCTTTTTGAACAGAATAAAATCTTGTTTTTGTGTTGCCATTTCCTGAGAGCCATAGTTTTTTTTAATTTTTTGTACGGGTTAAAAATCATCGTTTTAATGGTGGCATATTGTGCTGTCTAATCACGGTCTGCTGCCAGCAAATAATGATTTTGTATAGGGACGAGCGATGGCAATAGCGATCTCTCCGCCGAATACTGTGGAGGAGATTGCTGCAGTTAGCAGCAGCGCTCTCCTCCACTGAGGAACAGACAATTGCCGGGAAGGAGAGCTTCTTTTCCGACAATCGCCTGCAAAATCTGCAGATTTGATCATCCAGCATCAGCCACGGTCATAAATGTTGCGCATTTTCATATTGCCTGTCTATGTTCACTCTGTCTACAAATTAGGGATTAGTAAATGTGGGCCACTGTATGACTTCCATCATCCCTGTCCCCAGACGCTCACAATGTGAGTACACCTAGATGTTATCATAAACTGCACCAAAATTTGTTGCAAATTGGCAGATTTTTGCCATAATTTGCTGCATCTAGTTTTAGAGGGATCCTCTGCACCAAGCTTAACAAGAGGGCATGGCTTATTGGAAAAGGGAGCACAGAATGAAGATCCCTGGTACCGCTGAATCCCATTACTGCTTGGGGACAATGCATTCACTAAATACAACCATCCCGCACTACTGCTGCTAGAACTTTACTATTAACTCTTGCTGCCACTACTAGAGGGAGTTAGCTCCCCTTCCCCCTAGCACTTGGAGAACATGACCCCGGTCATCCCAAACTGTACTGTAACCACAACACTATAGGGCACAGAGGGGGAAGCCTAATCCTGGGATGATGACTTGTCCTCTACTAGTAGCGCTGCACACTGAAAGATAATGGACTCACAGGGGATGTCTCTGTATCCATTCTCCAGCGCGTGGAAGTAGTTCATGAATTCCTTCAGTGGAATCTTAAATGTCTCCAGCAGATTCATATCATCAAAAAGCCGATACGACATCTGGAAAGAAAAGCAGAGTCCGGTAAGCGGCTGGAACCGATCACACAGAGAGCAATATCAGGACACCGCAGGACAAGCCGCCCCGCTGGGTACAATGCGTTACGGACCATAATCAAACAAGAGAGCATGAGAGACACGATTTTAGAGCACTGCATGGAAATGGCTCGACTTTGCCCAACTCTATCCTGCTTTTTGGTTTTTCCACAAGGCCAAAATAGTACCTGGTTCCTTTTACATTATTGGAACCAGATCTGGGGTGGTTCCAAGCTAGCCATGTCAGTACCATGAAGTCAGGACCACACTGCTTTCTCTTGGAGATTGGTCCATGAGAATCATATATTTTTTTTTATTTTTTTTTAATTTGTCATTTTAAGAAATAAACATTTAGAACAGTTCAAAGAACCAGATTCACACAAATCAGTGAAACATGTTGGCAACGGTTTGGTACATTAAACAGATGTCATAAAAGTCTGGCAGTGTGATTCCTTCAGGACTGCCTTTTCGCCGTTGCTTCATAATAATTATCTTATACATTTTAATATCAATCACTCTCTCATACACCATCTTGCAGCGCCGCCAGGCTCCCGCATTCCTTTAGACCAGTGGTCCCCAACCTTTATTGTGCCAGGGACCAGTTTCATGTAAGACAATTTTCCCAGGGACCGGGTGGGGTGGGGGTTCTTGGGTGGGGCTTATGGGGTGGGTGGGGCTTATGGGGTCGGCGGGGCTTAGGGGGTGCTGGTCGGCGCTGATTGATTCACCCGCATAACAAAACATAAGGTGCATCCCCCATTCACAGTAGCTATTAACCTCTTCAGCACTCGTCACAGTATCTATTTCCCCCTTTCAGCAGTCCCCACTTCACAGTAGTTATTAACCCCAGAGACCTCCACGCTATACTCCCCGCAGAGACCTCCACGCTATACTCCCCACAGAGACCTCCACGCTATACTCCCCACAGAGACCTCCACGCTATACTCCCCACAGAGACCTCCACGCTATACTCCCCACAGAGACCTCCACGCTATACTCCCTACAGAGACCGCCACGCTATACTCCCCACAGAGACCTCCACGCTATACTCCCCACAGAGACCTCCACGCTATACTCCCCACAGAGACCTCCACGCTATACTCCCCACAGAGACCTCCACGCTATACTCCCCACAGAGACCTCCACGCTATACTCCCCACAGAGACCTCCACGCTATACTCCCCACAGAGACCTCCACGCTATACTCCCCACAGAGACCTCCACGCTATACTCCCCACAGAGACCTCCACGCTATACTCCCCACAGAGACCTCCACGCTATACTCCCCACAGAGACCTCCACACTATACTTCCCACAGAGACCTCCACATTATACTCCCCACAGAGACCTCCACGCTATACTTTCCACAGAGACCTCCACATTATACTCCCCACAGAGACCTCCACACTATACTTCCCACAGAGACCTCCACATTATACTCCCCACAGAGACCTCCACATTATACTCCCCACAGAGACCTCCACATTATACTCCCCACAGAGACCTCCACATTATACTCCCCACAGAGACCTCCACGCTATACTTTCCACAGAGACCTCCACACTATACTCCCCACAGAGACCTGCCGCACCTCACATGACTGGTTACTACTGGCGACACGTGCGCTCTCCACATCTTAATTTCCATGGATACAATGGCTCTCATAGCAGATGACCGGACCACGTGACTGACCATATGACAGGTAATAGAGGCGGGCCATCCTCATCACGTGATGCGGGTGACAGTTGCTAACACTGGTCTGAAGAACGTACTCAGCTGGTGGGAGGAACTCAGAGCGGCACATGCGTACTGCGAGTCCTTTAGGCTGCTGCGTTCAGAATTTATATTCAGCCTCCAATCAGAGAGAGAATTGTGCAAGGCGTCTGGCCACCCTAATTGGCGCGGCCCGGCAAACAATCTTCCAGGGCCCGGTCCTGGGCCGCGGCCCGGCGGTTGGTGACCGCTGCTTTAGACCACCAATGTTCTAGCAGTCAACCACAATCCCCATATTTTGTCAAATTTCTCAGGATTATTTCTAGCCAAATATTTCATTTTTTACATTGGTAAGGCTTCATCTATAAGTTTCATACAATGTTGGATTGAGGGGTCTTTCGGGGGCTTCCAATTCAATAGGATAGACTTCCTAGCATAGAACATTAGAAGTCGATATAGTTTTTTTTGAGTATTTGGTTTGCAACAGATCATCCACAAGTCCTAACAGGCTATTTTTAGGGGAGCATACCGCCGGCAATCCCAGTTTCAAGTTCAAAAACTCATGAATTGCTGACCAGAATTCCGCAATTTTCGGACACTCCCCGATCATGTGCATTAGAGTGCCAGTCGCTCTATTACATCTAGAACATACAGAACTATTAAGTTGACACGTTCGTTCCAGCCTGATCGGAGTCAAATAGACTCTGTGCAACCACTTCACCTGTATTAAGGGATCCCCAGCACTTATGACTATTATTCTCCAGTTATACTTGAGCTCTCTTTCATGCCTGTCTTCTAGTCTAGGGATATCCTTCTGCCACTTTGCCAATGCTTTGGTCGGCGGAGAAGCCAATTCGGACATGAGTACTGAGTAGAAGGAGGATACTGGTTTACATAGATTTGTGTGTCTACAATTTTTTCAATCTCTTCATATTCTATCTTGATCCTACCACTACCAAATTGCTCTGCACAGGCATGTCTTAGTTGAAAATATCTAAACAGGCTATTCCTGGGTAGGCCAAACTCCTCCGTTAACTCAGGAAAGGTTTTAAAGCTCCTTCGAAGAACAACTGAGTCAAATATTTAATTCTATGTTTTGGCCAAAATTCGGGAAGTGAATCTAGTTCCGGTAATTTTAGATTCCTCCACAATGGCAACACAGGGGACCATCCCTCCCCATCTCCCCTATTACCTCAAACCCAAACATGTTAGAGGTGAGGTGTTCAACTGGATATTTACCTGCCGGATTGTTAGCATCAGCCCTTACCCACCAGCTTGCGTACGTCAACTGGACAGCACAGTAATATCTATACATGTCCGGTAGAGCCAAGCCACCTCGAGTGCTTGGCGCTTTTAGAGTTTCCCTAGCCAATCTAGGTTTCGGGTTAGTCCAGAGGAATGGAGTCAGTTTGTCAATTGCCACAAAATTAGGTTTCTGTAGGACAACTGGCGCTGCTCTATATACATATAGTAATTTGAATTATAGAAATATAATTTTAAAAATGTTGATACGTCATACCAGTGACAGAGGGAGGGTTTCCCATGCCTTCAGTTTTCAGTTGATGTATTCCATGGTCGGTGAAATATTAAGTGGGATAAATTGCTGTATATCTTTATGTATGATAATTCCCAGATATTTACATTGATCCACCACCAGTGGATCTGGAAGAGACCGGTGTCCCCTCCCCTCCGTCTACTAGATACAGCACTGATTTAGCCCAGTTAACACTCAGACCAGAAAATCCACCATATTCATTCACTACTTCCAGAAGCGCCTCCAGCGACCCACTTGTGTCTCCCAAATACACCAGCATATCATCTGCGTATAAGGATAACTTCTCAGTTATCCCCGCGATGTTCCAGCCCTCTATAAGACTACAATTCCTTTAGAGACACGACAGAGGTTCCATCACCAATGCAAATATCAAAGGGGATAAAGGACATCCCTGTCGCGTGTCTCTATGTAAGGGAAATGGTTCTGACAAATATCTATTAACTCTGACATGAGCTGTGGGTTTCCAATACAGGAGTCTTAACTACTGCACAAAGTTCCCTGGAAACCCAAATCTTTCCAAGATTTCCCAGAGAAAGGTCCATTCTACTGAGTCAAAGGCCTTTTCATTATCTAATGAGGCTATGGCTCTATTGCCTATATTGTCATGCTTAAGCTTTAAATTTGAGTAAAGGCGTCTAAGATTAATATTCGTAGATTTCCCTGGCATAAAGCCAGATTGGTCTGTCCCCACGATAAATAGGATAACTCCCGTCAATCGTAGGGCCAACACCTTGGCCAAAATTTTGGCATCTAAATTCATAAGTGAGATGGGCCGGTATGAACTACATTGATCCGGTGGCATCCCCACCTTGTAAATCACCACTAATGTAGCCTCAGAGAAAGAAGGTGGTAATTCTGAATTCTGCAGGGCATATGTAAACAGCCTACTGAATTGTGCGCCCATATTCTCAGCGTATAGTTTGTACCACTCGGCAGGAAAGCCGTCCGGACCTGGGGTCTTACTGTATGTAGGGCCATAGCTCCTATTGCTATCTGAATCTCTGCAGCTAATATTGGGGAATCTAGTATCCCTCTATCTTCCATAGATAGTCTCGTGAGTTTAATCTGATCTAGGTATGTCCTCAAACTGTCAGTCATGGGGGCATGTCTTGATGCATAAAGTTTAGTGTAATAAGATGCAAATTTGGCGAAGACTTCCTCAGGCTTAGACACCTCCGGTCCATGGGAATCTTCACTACACTGCGACCATCTACATTGACGGGGACACCATAACCACAGTGGAAAATAAACCGCCTGGTCCCAACAGAGTAAGGCAGAGTAGGGCAGATATGCAGTGGCTTTTAACAAGGTGGTGATATTACTACTTATTAATTCCAGGGCACTGTACATATAAAAGGGCAGACTTATGATTGCTGCTCTAGATGTATTAATGTGACAAGACTAGGGCTGAAACTATTGCTCGGTTGAATTGAGTAATTCGACACAAAAAAATTGTTTGTGTCATGTGACCACGAAGCGGGAGTGAAGCACTTGCTATTACTTACCGCAACATGGTCACCCGCCGGCCCATGCCGCGCTGCACTGGATCCTAACACATGGCCAGGTCATAGTGCACGTTAGCGGAGAAGAAGAGTAAGGAGCTGTGGAGCGGCGCCCTTACAGGAAAGGTAAGTATTAAGAGGGACAGCCGGCAATAGATAGCATGGAGGGGCAGATGGGAGTGGGGAACATGGAGGGGCTGACTGATGGAAGTGGGGGACATGGAGGGGCTGACTGATGGCAGTGGGGGACATGGAGAGGCTGATCTGATGGAGCTGGGGGAGTAGGGGACATGGAGGGGCTGATCTGATGGCACTGGGGGACACGGAGGGTCTGATCTGATGGCACTGGGGGAGTTGGGGACATGGAGGGGATGATCTGATGGGAGTGGGGGACATGGAGGGCCTGGTCTGATGGCACTGGGGGACATAGAGGGGCTGATCTGATGGCACTGGGGGAGTGGGGGACATGGAGGGCCTGATCTGATGGCACTGGTGGACATGGAGGGGCCGATCTGGTGGCACTGGGGGACATGGAGGGGCCGATCTGGTTGCACTGGGGGACATGGAGGGGCTGATCTGGTGGCACTGGGGGAGTGGGGGACATGGCGGGGCTGATCTGGTGGCACTGGGGGACATGGAGGGGCCGATCTGGTTGCACTGGGGGACATGGAGGGGCTGATCTGGTGGCACTGGGGGAGTGGGGGACATGGCGGGGCTGATCTGGTGGCACTGGGGGAGTGGGGGACATAGCAATGGATGGCATGGAGTGGCTGATGGCACTGGGGGAGTGGGGGACATGGCAATAGATGGCATGGAGGGGCTGATGGCACTGGGGGAGTAGGGGACATGGCAATGGATGGCATGGAGTGGCTGATGGCCCTGGGGGAGTGGAGCTGAAGGCACTGGGGGAACTGAGCTGATGGCACTGGGGTAAGGGGGAGCTAATGGTACCGGGGGAACTGATGCACTTGGGCTGATCGCACAGGGGGGAACGAAGGGTGTTGGGGACTGATGGCAGGGGGTCTGATGAGTTTTTATAAAGGAAAACAGTCTATTAATTCATTATTTCTTATCAGATTACTCGATTAATTGTAAAAAATAATCAATAGAATACTCGATTACTGAAATAATCGTTTACTGCAGCCCTAGACAAGAGTACATAACATGGTGTAAAAGCAGAAATCTGACTGCACCTGGAGAATAAAGCTAGGTTTATACAGTGGTCCCTCAGGATACAATGGCCTCAGGATACAATATTGTCAACATATAATGGGCTTTTCTGACCCATCGTAAGTTTAAACTAGACTCAACATACAATTTCTTAGAATCAGACCTAACAAATAATGGCCACTTCTCTGGTAAACTAGCTGTATTAGTTACTAGTTAGCATCTACACCTGACTGTTATATGTAAGGACTTGTTTTATCTGTCTTAGTTATCTGCTTATTTTTCTTAAATCTTATTTTTCTCCTATCTTGGATGACATTTTGGGGCTTTGGAACCAAATACTCAAGTTACAATGGTTTCAACATACAATGGTCGCCCTGGAACCAATTAATATTGTAACTTGGGGGACCAATTGTACGTTGCTAACGCAGTGCATTGTATGCCATGGTGTTCTGCAAGTGTGACAATACAGTGCAGTGTTTTTCTGCAATTTCAGAAAACTGAGCCCAGCTGGAACATAAGACGCGAGGTGACAGCACCATAGTGACTGCAGCTCTGGATATGACTGGAACCTTATACACCATGTAAGAACACGAAACTGCAGCTTTCGATTTCACTAAAGGCCCTTTTCCACGGGTCAAGAGTTGGAACTGTCAGGAACAAATGTTGTTTCCTGATAACCGGTCCATGTAAAGGTGCCGCCAATCACCCAGCTTTTTTGCTAGGCGATTTAATCTTTTATGCAGCACCTAAAATTGTCATATGGAACTATATGGAGATAAACTATCATAGTAGACATCATTCACCCCCACACACCATCAATCCAAGCTGCATGTAAATGCGGCTAAACAACTGGAGAATGGGGCGTTTCTCCCTCAGTCAGCCCCCATTTTATCAGCAAGTAGAAGATACAGTAAGTACACGGATGTTGTAAAAGCACAGATTTCAAAATGGAAGTTGAGGATAGAGATAGTGATACCCATTATAATTTATTACAGGGCCCCTGTCACTACCCCCCAAACATGTAGGTGACACCACACTCTTACCTGGCTAAGGATTCTGCCACATTTCTCACCCGTTTTCTCCATCAGGTCAAATATAGGAAAGTTCCAATTGTTAATCTCTCCCATGAGGACCTCAATGTTATCCATAACAAGGGGCTCGGGAGCCAAGAAGGGCTTGTCCTGATAACAAAAAAGGGCAGTCAGTTTTCAGCTGTAGGTGGACATCAGGAGCCTCATCCTACTAACCTACTGTAATGTGGCTCTACTGGAAGGGAAGTCACCATTTGTGCCCCCTCATCTACAACCCAGTAGTTGTTAACAGTCCCAAATCAGAGACAGTCTCAGTAAATTCGGGCTGTCCTAGGGCTAAAATGGATGGGACTCATGATAAACTGTCCCATAAGCGGGTGTTCCTAGGTGGAGTTGGGGTGTTACAGTGGGCAGTGTTTCAATGCAACTTAAACGTTGGTAAGTATGCAATCCCGATTCCCAAAAAGTTGGGTTGCAATGTAAAATGTAAACAAAAACAGGATGCAAATCTCATAGACACATATTTTATTCACAGTAGATCATAGAACACATCAGATGTTGAAAGTGAGACATTTTACCATTTCATGAAAAAAAAAAATCAAGTTCTAACTCATTTAGAACTTGATGGCAGCAACGCATCTTTAAAAAGTTGGGACAGTGCCATGTCTACTGTCGTGTGGCATCTGCTCTTAACAACAGTCCGTAAACATCTGGAAAGTGAGGAGACCAGTTGGTGGCGTTTTGGGAGACGAATGTCCTGTTCTTGTATCGTTCTAGTTGCTCAATAGTCCTGGATCTTCGTTTTCCAGATTTTTCATTTTCCGATGCGCCAAATGTTTTCTATTGGGGAAAGGTCTGGACTTCAGGAGGCCAGTTCAGCCCACGGACTCTTCTTCTGCAAAGCCAAGCTGTTGTGGTGGATGCGCTATGTGGTTTAGCATTGTCTTGCTGAAATATGCAAGGCCTTCTCTGAAAGAGACGTCTGGGTGGAAGCATATGTTGTAAAATCTCCATACACTGTTCAGCATTGATAGTGCCTTTCCAGATGTGTAAGCTGTCCTCTCCGTAGGCACTAATGCAACGCCATACCATCAGAGATACAGTCCATTTTAAATGAGCTTTGGACAAGAGAAGACGGAGACCTTTCTGGATCATGTTGACATATGGCTTCATTGTGGATTGCACAGTGAACAGTGATTTCTGGAGGAGTTCCTGAGCCCAGTGATTTCCAGTACAGAATTCGGCCTGTTTTTAATGCAGTGCTGCCTGAGCGCCCGTAGATCACAAGCATCCGATATTGACCGTCAGCCTTGTCCTTTGAGCACATGTGAATTTTTGAGGATATGATGTACTGTAGGTGGTGGGATCTTTAAAGTCTTTGGAATTTGAGGTTTTTCTGAAATTGTTCCACAATTTTTAGACGCAGTTTTTCGCAGATTGGTGAACCTCTGCACATCTTTGCTTCTGAGAGACTCTACCTCTCTAAGATGCTCTTTTTAGGTCAGGTCCTCCAGCAGTTTTTTATTAGCACAGTACCACTTACTTTTCGCCTTTTGTTGCCCCTGTCCCAACTTTTTTCAGATGCTTATTGACATCAAGAACTAAATGATTAATTTTGTTCATGAAATGGTAAAATGTCTCACCTTCAACTTGTGTTCTATGATCTATTGGGAATAACACGTGGCTCTATGAGATTTTCAGATCACTGCATTCTGCTTTTATGTACATTTATTTATATTTTACAGGGAATCGCACCTTTTTTGGAACTGGAGTTATAGAAACATTCAACAGATCTGAATTAAGGCCAGTGTCATAAAACCTGAGGCTCAGGCACATCTCACATCCATGGGGATCGGGTCAGTAACTCCAGCTCAGATGGTGGCTGAGGCAGTCCGACATCCATGTCCCTCCCCCGTTTTTGCACTGCGGCTCTACACCACTGCTACACTGCATATCTGCTACATCCAGACTCATCTACTATTAGTGACTCCAGCTTAGCAGCATTATCTATTGGAGCCTAATGGCGGGTTTACACAGTGCGAATGCTCGTTCCTGACAATCTGCCAGTTTAAAGGTGTAGCTGATCACCCGAAACGCTCGTTCATTGGGTGAAACTCATTTGTGCAAAGTACATTATCATTTCTGGGCAGCAGATCGTGTAACAAAGCAGCTGTACGAGGATGAGCGATTACAATAGCAATCCCTCGTTCTCATACTATGGAGGGGATCGCTGCATGTAAATCCAGCGATTCACCTCCATTTAACAAGCAGCCCATGTAAACTCACTCTGACATCCACATGTAGTCTCATTAGATGCTCAGGCTGCTGCTCTGTCCCTCTCCAATGCTTTACACTGCATCTCTGCTCCATCAAGAAACAACTTAGCTGCCCTGCCTTTTGGAGTTGTGTATTCTGATATCCACCTTCTGTCAGAGACTGCTGCATCCCTCCCCCATGCTTTATTCTGCAGCTCTGCTTGTTCTGTCTGGCAGGTATGGGAAATGCTGCACATAGACTAGGGAGGAGGGGCCTCGGTTAGGGGGTGGAGCCTGTGACTGTGAGACATGTATGATGCTGTCACGTGACCACTGACCTCGGTTGTTAACGCATGGAGGTCTATGCTGTCGGGTCGGTACGTTCTGGACACAGAAACTTTCCTGGACTGTGTTAGCTCCGCCTCGTCATCATTCTGTACGATATCGCTGCTGTCGCTGTTGTTGGTCTCATGCGTGCTGTCATAGTCTGATGTGGTGTGAGCCGGATCATCTGTAATAATGGGTAACGACGTCTCCTTATAATGATTCATATTATCCATATAATGGACGCTATAATAGTGCACATGAATACCTGCTCTGTTCCCCGAGTGTGGTGCGTCCTCGTGTCCATCCAGCGTCCTCTCTGTTGGATTCTCCTGGTTGTACGGCCTGCCACAGCTGTAACACACAACATACCGTCTGCTATACATCGTTTTCACCATGTTTAAAGGGGAACTCCTCTTCAAACTTCCACTGGGAAATGAGTCATCTTGTAGAAAATGTCCAACTGGCACCATAGAGGATTCAGCACCATAGAGAATACATTCAGGGAGTCAGTGTGGATCCCAAAATGTCATCAACATGTCATATAAGAGGGTTTCTGCGGTTTAAAGAGTAGATCTGGATATAATCCAACTTTACTTGTCTGAGACTGATCCTGAGCTCTGGCTGTGACTGGAGTACGAGACATGACATTTGTAACTGCAGTGTAGAACAGGATGTGATAGTAGAAATGTGACATCAGCTCTAGATTGACTTTATTAGAAGACATTATGTAACAGGATAGTGAATGCAGCTCTGGATGTGACTGGAGCATAAGACATGACATTTGTAACTGCAGTGTAGAACAGGATGTGATAGTAGAAATGTGACATCAGCTCTTGATTGACTTTATTAGAAGACATTATGTAACAGGATAGTGAATGCAGCTCTGGATGTGACTGGAGCATTAGACATGACATTTGTAACTGCAGTGTAGAACAGGATGTGATAGTAGAAATGTGACATCAGCTCTAGATTGACTTTATGTAACAGGATAGTGAATGCAGCTCTGGATGTGACTGGAGTAAAGGAAACAGTATAACAGTAGAACGGTGACTGCAGCACCCAATGTGACTTCAGTATAAGTCATGATACAGAATAGTCACTGTCGATCTGGATGTGACTAGAGTATAGGAAAAGACGTAACAGCAGAATTGTGACTGCAGCTCAGGATGTGACTGGAGTATAAGAAACAATATAACAGTAAAGCTGTGACTGAAGCACCTGATGTGACTTGAGCATAAGAAGTGATACAGAATATTTACTGCAGCTCTGGATGTGATTGGACTATAGGAAAAGATGTAACAGCAGAATTGTGAGTGCAGCTCTAGGTGTGACTGCAGTTTACAACATGCTGTCACTCAGGATCAGACCAAGTGAAGTAACGCAGAGGACATACAGTTATTTTGGGTTACTGGTAGAGAAAATAAGCTCCGGCTCCAGGAAGGTATCAGCCTTAGGCATCTTTCCACAGGCGTGTGCAGCCCGTGGTCGAGCTGTCCGTGGGGCAGCCGAATCGGATCATGGACCCATTCACTTGAATGGGTCCGCGATCCGGCCGTTCCGCAAAAAGATAGGACATGTTCTATCTTTTTGCGGAATGGAAGTACTGGGACGAAACCCCACGGAGGCACTCCGTAGTGCTTTTGTAGGGTTCCGTTCCGCACCATTCCGCATCTCTGGATTTGCAAACCCATTGAAGTCAAAGGGCACACGTGTATTGCGGATCCGCGATACGGTGACGGGGCGCACACGCCGTGGGAAAGAGGCCTTATACAGCAGCCAGTACTCCGCCTGCACCATGTGGACCACTCACCTGCTACATACGACTGGAGCTTCATGCAGTTGCTCAGGGATTTCAGGTGCACTCTTGGTACATGTTAAGGTCTTGTGTGGGTTCAAACCCAGCCGGCTGCCATCACCAGTGTCTGTGAATTGTGTAGGGAAGGATTTTATTGTTGGACTGGGGGCTGGTGTCCCGTGAAGGGGAGAATGACATGGGGAGGTAAGCGGAGAAATGCTGGGAGGAATACCTGAGGAACACAGCAGATAGAAATCACACACTGTTACCACATATCACCCACAATAATGGAAGGATTGCAGGGGGTGCTTTTACTTTTACATGTTTTTATTCGTAGTGCAGCAGAAGTGTGAATGCAGCTCTGGATGTGACTGTAGTATGAGATTATGTCAATCGGGATCAGCAAGTAAGGGCTCATGCACAAGAACATAAGGGCTGGGTCCGCAATATACGAACGTTGGCCCTGTGCACTCCGTGCTGCAGATACAGACCCACTGACTTGAATCTGCAAGATCTGCACTGCGAAAGATAAGATATGTCTTGTCTTTTGCCATATCTTGCGGATCGCAGACCCATTCAAGTCAATAGGTCCGCACCCGAAGCACAGGGTGCACACAGCAGGTGCCCCTGCATTGTGGACGGGTATTTGTGGTCTGCAGCATGGGCCAGGAGCCCTTATGTTTGTGTGCATGAGCCCTTACATGTCAGAGTGTCAGGGTGGGTCACACAAACATTTCACAAAAGTGCTAAAATCTGATTGTCATCACCATCACCATCACCGTAAATCACCATTATAGCAACCATCATCTACATTATTATCACAACAACTGTCAATCCCAACCACCATCATACTGCTTATTTAGCGCTAACATATTGTGCCGCACTGTGCGCTGTCACCACATTGTTCCCTGTCAGAAGAAGCTCACAATCATCATCATCACATCCATCATCATCTCCATCTCTGACATCAGTTCATGTGATTCTGTAATGCGAGAACTGGACTCCCCTAGATGATAGCCATGAATGCTCACAATAGTTTTGCAATCCATAAACCAAATGTCAGGACTGCAGTGAAGACCGACACAAAAAGGCACAGCTGTAGGAGCCAGGGATCGGGGGAAAATGCAACATAACAAGGTAAATTTATACATCTTTTAGGCCTCATTCACACATCAGTGTCTGTGAGGAAATACGTGATAAGATGGTCAGTGATTTTTCCGTGATGTTCATGTGTCTATTTTTTGCTCTCCTTGTGTCACCCGTGTTCCATGGACACTGCACAGCTGAAAATTGAGCTGAAAATGTGTGAATACACACATTAAGGCCTCATGCACACGGCCGTTGTGCGGCTGTTCCGTGCATTGGGGAACGCAATTGCGGTCCCCAATGCACGGACAACATCCATGCAGTGGGCTGGACCCATTCAACTTGAATGGGTCCGTGGTCTGTCCGCACCGCCAAAATGCGGTCATGTCATATTTATTTGCGGTGCGGAACAACGGAAAGAGACACCACGGAAGCACTCCTTAGTGCTTCCGGTGTTCCGTTCCGTGACTCCGTTCCGCATCTCTGGAATTGCGGACCAATTCAAGTAAATGGGTCCGCATCCATGATGTGTGGTGCACACAGCCGGTGGTCGTGGATTGCCGACCTGCCGTTTGCGGGCCGCATTACGGCCATGGCCGCGCAACGGCCATGTGCATGAGGCCTTAGATGAATAGGGAGAACACAGACAACACAAGTCCATGAATCGCTGACGTGTGAACAAGGCCTTAGGGTCCATGGAAAGCTAGGTGGCTCCTCCTATGGTCGGTGTAATGGTGACCATCAGTGGTTGTCATCCATCTTATACAAGAGAACTGAGAAATGGCTGAATTCAACATTTAGGCTGGGTTCACATGTGACTGAAAATCCTGCAGAAAAATCTGCTGCGTTTTTTGTTGCATTTCCGCAGCAAAAACGCCCATAAAGCCCATTGGTAAGGGTGAAATCTGCAACAGAAATCCGCTGTAGACATTTCGAATCCTCAATACCGCAGCTCTTCTGCTGCACTTTTTTACACAGCACGTGGATAGGAATTTGGGAATTCTGAAATTCTCATCCACTTTGCTGGTACCGTACAACGCTGAAGATTTGCCACATGAAAATATGCAGCTATTCGGTCACATGGGACCCCGGCCTTGGGCTGCGCACAGGAGACGACTTTCGGGCTGACATTTCTGAGGAGTTAGTTTTCTATTTAGGGAAAGAGGAGGGGGGTGACTGATAGTATTAGAGCTGCACAGCCACCATGTTGCTTCACCTTGTCTTCTCTTAGAGTTCAGGTGATTGACGCTGGACACGGCGAATGGCGTTGAGAAGGAGCGGCTCTTATTGATGCTCACCAGGAGGGTGCTGTTCCACGTGTCAGGGTTGGCACTGCAGGAAATCAGAGGAGAATCCCAATCATTGTCCAGACACAAATCAATCACATTGGTCAGAAAATATTGGTCAGGATTGTCCGTGCTGGATACAATGTAACAGACCCTAAGCTGTGAGAAATATAACAGGACATGTATCTGCCTGGAGTTAGGATTTTTACATCACAGAGGATTGTACAAACTGGATGCACTGTAACAAACCCTTAGCTGTGAGAACTATTAGGTCATGATACTGGTCAGCCTGCAGTCACGGTTGTAGAGACTAAGCACACTGTAACAAACCCTCAGCTCCAAGAAATATTAGGTCAAAGCTTATATTAGCCTGTCGTTTTTATTTCATTGGGGAATTTCCAGGCTGAATACACTGCAACAAAACCTCAACTGTGAGAAGTTTTAGGTCAGGAAACATTAGGTTTTACTAATTATTTTGTAAGTCACTTTACAAATGGCTGCAGTTTCATCTGCATGACAAGTACGGGTGAAACACGTGGCAAACCTGCTGTGTACAGGCACCGCAGGCCTGGAGATGGGATATAAAATTATAACATTTTCTGAATACGCTGTAACAAGTCCTCAGCTGTGAGAACTATGAGGTCAGGACACCTGAGAGATGTATTAGGTCAGAACATGTATCAGCCTGGAGTTACGATGTTTATATCACAGAGCAGTGTCCAGACTCAGCACATTGTGACAAACCCTCAGCTGTGAGAGCACTGAGTGGGGTGTCACACGTGAACCTTCCCCTAGAACATTGCAGATACCTTAAAGACGTTGTGTCTGTGGGTTTAATACTGCCACTGCGGTCCCTCCGGACTGGCGCTGGTTCTAGTGTCGGTAAGCCAGTAGCAGATGTGGTCGTGGTCCACGTTGAGGAAACTCTGCGTAATAGTCCTGATGGAAGACTTCTGCGTAATCGCTGAAAACCAACAAGAACATCAGTGACCCCTATGTTACAGCATGTCTACTACTCCAGTCACACCCAGAGCGGCAGTACTATTCTGGTACTTTCCTGTAAACTCCCAGACTGAAGAACTCTCACTACTGCCACCTGCAGGATCAGTGTCTCTGCAGAGCATGCACTTGATGTAACAATAGAATAGTGCTGCACTTCTGGATGTGACTGGAGTATAAGACATGAGGTAACAGCAGAATAGTGCTGCACTTCTGGATGTGACTGGTGTATAAGACATGATGTAACAATAGAACAGTGCTGCACTTCTGGATGTGACTGGAGTATAAGACATGGTGTAACGGCAGAATAGTGCTGCACTTCTGGATGTGACTGGAGTATAAGACATGGTGTAACAGCAGAATAGTGCTGCACTTCTGGATGTGACTGGTGTATAAGACATGATGTAACAATAGAACAGTGCTGCACTTCTGGATGTGACTGGAGTATAAGACATGATGTAACAATAGAACAGTGCTGCACTTCTGGATGTGACTGGAGTATAAGACATGGTGTAACAGCAGAATAGTGCTGCACTTCTGGATGTGACTGGAGTATAAGACATGATGTAACAGAAGAACAGTGGCTGCAGATCTGGATGTGACTGGAGTATAAGACATGATGTAACAGCAGAATAGTGCTGCACTTCTGGATGTGACTGGTGTATAAGACATGATGTAACAGCAGAACAGTGCTGCACTTCTGGATGTGACTGGTGTATAAGACATGATGTAACAGCAGAATAGTGCTGCACTTCTGGATGTGACTGGAGTATAAGACATGATGTAACAGCAGAATAGTGCTGCACTTCTGGATGTGACTGGAGTATAAGACATGGTGTAACAGCAGAATAGTGGCTGCACTTCTGGATGTGACTGGAGTATAAGACATGAGGTAACAGCAGAATAGTGCTGCACTTCTGGATGTGACTGGTGTATAAGACATGATGTAACAATAGAACAGTGCTGCACTTCTGGATGTGACTGGAGTATAAGACATGATGTAACAGAAGAATAGTGCTGCACTTCTGGATGTGACTGGAGTATAAGACATGATGTAACAGCAGAATAGTGCGGCACTTCTGGATGTGACTGGTGTATAAGACATGATGTAACAGCAGAACAGTGCTGCACTACTGGATGTGACTGGAGTATAAGACATGATGTAACGGCAGAATAGTGCTGCACTTCTGGATGTGACTGGAGTATAAGACATGATGTAACAGAAGAATAGTGCTGCACTTCTGGATGTGACTGGTGTATAAGACATGATGTAACAGCAGAACAGTGCTGCACTACTGGATGTGACTGGTGTATAAGACATGAGGTAACAGCAGAATAGTGCTGCACTTCTGGATGTGACTGGTGTATAAGACATGATGTAACAGCAGAATAGTGCTGCACTTCTGGATGTGACTGGAGTATAAGACATAATGTAACAATAGAATAGTGCTGCACTTCTGGATGTGACTGGAGTATAAGACATGATGTAACAGAAGAATAGTGCTGCACTTCTGGATGTGACTGGTGTATAAGACATGATGTAACAGCAGAATAGTGCTGCACTTCTGGATGTGACTGGTGTATAAGACATGATGTAACAGCAGAATAGTGCTGCACTTCTGGATGTGACTGGAGTATAAGACATGATGTAACAGCAGAATAGTGCTGCACTTCTGGATGTGACTGGAGTATAAGACATGGTGTAACAGCAGAATAGTGCTGCACTTCTGGATGTGACTGGAGTATAAGACATGATGTAACAGCAGAATAGTGCTGCACTTCTGGATGTGACTGGAGTATAAGACATGGTGTAACAGCAGAATAGTGCTGCACTTCTGGATGTGACTGGAGTATAAGACATGATGTAACAGCAGAATAGTGCTGCACTTCTGGATGTGACTGGAGTATAAGACATGATGTAACAGCAGAATAGTGCTGCACTTCTGGATGTGACTGGTGTATAAGACATGATGTAACAGAAGAATAGTGCTGCACTTCTGGATGTGACTGGAGTATAGGACATGATGTAACTGCAGAATAGTGCTGCACTTCTGGATGTGACTGGTGTATAAGACATGATGTAACAGCAGAATAGTGCTGCACTTCTGGATGTGACTGGAGTATAACACATGATGTAACAGAAGAATAGTGCTGCACCTCTGGATGTGACTGGAGTATAAGACATGATGTAACAGCAGAATAGTGCTGCACTTCTGGATGTGACTGGAGTATAAGACATGATGTAACGGCAGAATAGTGCTGCACTTCTGGATGTGACTGGAGTATAAGACATGATGTAACAGTAGAATAGTGCTGCACTTCTGGATGTGACTGGGAGTATAGACATATGTAACAGCAGAATAGTGCTGCACTTCTGGATGTGACTGGAGTATAAGACATGATGTACAGGCAGAAGAGTGCTGCACTTCTGGATGGGACTGGAGTATAAGACATGATGTAACAGCTAGAATAGTGCGCACTTCTGGATGTGACTGGAGTATAAGACATGAATGTAACAGTAGAATAGTGCTGCACTTCTGGATGTGACTGGAGTATAAGACATATGTAACAGCAGAATAGTGCTGCACTTCTGGATGTGACTGGAGTATAAGACATGGTGTAACAGCAGAATAGTGCTGCACTTCTGGATGTGACTGGTGTATAAGACATGATGTAACAGCAGAATAGTGCGGCACTTCTGGATGTGACTGGAGTATAAGACATGATGTAACAGTAGAATAGTGCTGCACTTCTGGATGTGACTGGAGTATAAGACATAATGTAACAGCAGAATAGTGCTGCACTTCTGGATGTGACTGGAGTATAGGACATGATGTAACAGCAGAATAGTGCTGCACTTCTGGATGTGACTGGAGTATAAGACATGAGGTAACAATAGAATAGTGCTGCACTTCTGGATGTGACTGGAGTATAAGACATGGTGTAACAGCAGAATAGTGCTGCACTTCTGGACGTGACTGGAGTATAAGACATGGTGTAACAGCAGAATAGTGCTGCACTTCTGGACGTGACTGGAGTATAAGACATGAGGTAACAATAGAATAGTGCTGCACTTCTGGATGTGACTGGAGTATAAGACATGATGTAACAGAAGAATAGTGCTGCACTTCTGGATGTGACTGGTGTATAAGACATGATGTAACAGAAGAATAGTGCTGCACTTCTGGATGTGACTGGAGTATAGGACATGATGTAACTGCAGAATAGTGCTGCACTTCTGGATGTGACTGGTGTATAAGACATGATGTAACAGCAGAACAGTGCTGCACTTCTGGATGTGACTGGAGTATAACACATGATGTAACAGAAGAATAGTGCTGCACTTCTGGATGTGACTGGAGTATAAGACATGATGTAACGGCAGAATAGTGCTGCACTTCTGGATGTGACTGGAGTATAAGACATGATGTAACAGTAGAATAGTGCTGCACTTCTGGATGTGACTGGAGTATAAGACATAATGTAACAGTAGACTAGTGCTGCACTTCTGGATGTGACTGGAGTATAAGACATGATGTAACAGCAGAATAGTGCTGCACTTCTGGATGTGACTGGAGTATAAGACATGGTGTAACAGCAGAATAGTGCTGCACTTCTGGATGTGACTGGTGTATAAGACATGATGTAACAGCAGAATAGTGCGGCACTTCTGGATGTGACTGGAGTATAAGACATGATGTAACAGTAGAATAGTGCTGCACTTCTGGATGTGACTGGAGTATAAGACATGATGTAACAGCAGAATAGTGCTGCACTTCTGGATGTGACTGGAGTATAAGACATGAGGTAACAGCAGAATAGTGCTGCACTTCTGGATGTGACTGGAGTATAAGACATGAGGTAACAATAGAATAGTGCTGCACTTCTGGATGTGACTGGAGTATAAGACATGGTGTAACAGCAGAATAGTGCTGCACTTCTGGATGTGACTGGAGTATAAGACATGAGGTAACAATAGAATAGTGCTGCACTTCTGGATGTGACTGGAGTATAAGACATGGTGTAACAGCAGAATAGTGCTGCACTTCTGGATGTGACTGGAGTATAAGACATGGTGTAACAGCAGAATAGTGCTGCACTTCTGGATGTGACTGGAGTATAAGACATGAGGTAACAATAGAATAGTGCTGCACTTCTGGATGTGACTGGAGTATAAGACATGGTGTAACAGCAGAATAGTGCTGCACTTCTGGATGTGACTGGAGTATAAGACATGGTGTAACAGCAGAATAGTGCTGCACTTCTGGATGTGACTGGAGTATAAGACATGATGTAACAGCAGAATAGTGCTGCACTTCTGGATGTGACTGGAGTATAAGACATGAGGTAACAATAGAATAGTGCTGCACTTCTGGATGTGACTGGAGTATAAGACATGGTGTAACAGCAGAATAGTGCTGCACTTCTGGACGTGACTGGAGTATAAGACATGGTGTAACAGCAGAATAGTGCTGCACTTCTGGATGTGACTGGAGTATAAGACATGATGTAACAGCAGAATAGTGCTGCACTTCTGGATGTGACTGGAGTATAAGACATGAGGTAACAGCAGAATAGTGCTGCACTTCTGGATGTGACTGGAGTATAAGACATAATGTAACAGCAGAATAGTGCTGCACTTCTGGATGTGACTGGAGTATAGGACATGATGTAACAGCAGAATAGTGCTGCACTTCTGGATGTGACTGGAGTATAAGACATGATGTAACAGCAGAATAGTGCTGCACTTCTGGATGTGACTGGAGTATAAGACATGATGTAACAGCAGAATAGTGCTGCACTTCTGGATGTGACTGGAGTATAAGACATAATGTAACAGCAGAATAGTGCTGCACTTCTGGATGTGACTGGAGTATAAGACATAATGTAACAGCAGAATAGTGCTGCACTTCTGGATGTGACTGGTGTATAAGACATGATGTAACAGCAGAACAGTGCTGCACTTCTGGACGTGACTGGAGTATAAGACATGATGTAACAGCAGAATAGTGCTGCACTTCTGGATGTGACTGGTGTATAAGACATGATGTAACAGCAGAACAGTGCTGCACTTCTGGATGTGACTGGAGTATAAGACATGATGTAACAGCAGAATAGTGCTGCACTTCTGGATGTGACTGGAGTATAAGACATGGTGTAACAGCAGAATAGTGCTGCACTTCTGGATGTGACTGGAGTATAAGACATAATGTAACAGCAGAATAGTGCTGCACTACTGGATGTGACTGGAGTATAAGACATAATGTAACAGCAGAATAGTGCTGCACTTCTGGATGTGACTGGAGTATAAGACATGATGTAACTGGGATTAGGTATCTTGGATCCAGTCTCACCTTTGGTATCGTCATTTTGTCTCCTTTCTCGGACCCTTCTTCTGAATCGGAACATGCGTAGTTCTCGCTGAAGTTGACTCTGGGCTTGTGGATGGGCTGGAAGTTCAGCTGGGTGCTCAGAAGGTTACTAACTGCCCGTAAAGAAGTGCACACATGTGGGGGTAATGAGGGGTCAGCAAGGAGGTCAGTGATGAGACCATGAGCCTCCCCCATAACAGCGATGTCTACAGTGATGGTGGTACCTGAGGACTGGAAGCAGAGGGGACAATGAACCCAATATTAGTATTTTACTCATATCTGTTCATCATATAATATATCTTTACAGGGGGCAAAGCGCCACAAGTATGGCCTCACACAGAGTTACAGGACAAGACTCTGTTCGCCCACAGCCACCACTAGGAGGAGCTCACTGTATACAGCTTTGTACAGCCATTGACATCAGGCTACTTTCACACTAGCGTTTTTGCTGGATCAGTCATGGATCAGCAGAAACACTCCTGTTACTGATACTACAACCGTCTGCATCTGTCATGAACGGATCCGGTTGTATTATCTTTAAAATAGCCAAGACGGATCCGTCATGAACTCCATTGAAAGTCTACGGGGGACGGATCTATTTTCTATTGTGTCAGAGAAAACGGATCGGTCCCCTTTGACTTACATTGTGTGTCAGGACGTCTTGCTCCACACCACATCGCGGACAGAAAAACGCTGCTTGCAGCGTTGTTCTGTCCACGATGGGGATGCAACCAAACGGAATGTGGAGCACTCCGTTTCATTCAGTTCAGTTTTGTCCCCATTGACAATGAATGGAGACAAAACAGAAGCTTTTTTCCGCTATTGAGATCCTATGACGGATCTCAATAGCGGAAAGGGAAAGCGCAGGTGTGAAAGTAGCCTTAAAGGGGTTCTCCAGGAATTAAGAAAATGAAAAACTTTATTATAAATATATTCCCAAATACCTTACATTAGTTATAATAGCTCATTTTTTCTGGGGAGCAATCATTAGGAGAAATAAATGGCGCTGTCCTATTAGTACACACAAAACCTGTCCTAATCACACAGCAGGACAAGTTACGTCACAACACTGAGCTAAAGAGCTGCCTCATCCTCCTCTCAGCTCCACTTGTCAGGCATTATCATGCTGAATACAGTTTAATATTATATTCAGCTGAATCTCTGTAGGAATGGAGTTCATGAGGAGACATTAAGTACATAGAGGAGGTGAGGAGGTGGCTGTTGAGCAGCAGCACTTGTATGCAGTCTCCATTACCACAGTCTGTCCTGTCCATCCTCTCTGTACTTCATGTCTCCTCATGATCTCCATTACCACAAAAATTCAGCTGAAGATCTTATTATCAGGATGATCATTCCTGACAAACAGAGCAGAAATTAAAACAGGCTTCGTTCAACTGTAGAACAAAAGAAATGGCGCACCATAGGGTAATATAGTCTTAAATAAAAAATAAGTAGTATCTCCAAAAATGGAGGCTCACCTGGTGGAGTTGTGCTAGATTAGGCACAACTCTAATGTAGACATGTATCAGGTTGGTAAAAGCCCCTCATGACGGATGGTATGCAGCCCGGGATAAATACTTCTGCTCAGGGATGCCCGAAATCCCTCAGAAAGCCAATAGTTCAGTAGAGAATAGGAATGTCCCACGGCGCAAAAACCACCCAATGGTTGGATTAGATTAAGGGTTCTTTTTTATTGAGCAAGCGGTACAACGTGTTTCTGGGATATACCCTTTCATCAGGTACAAATGACTTGCATCCTTGCAAGTCATTTATACCTGAAGAAGGGGTATATCCCTGAAACGCGTTGTACTGCTTGCTCAATAAAAAAGAACCCTTAATCTTATCCAACCACTGGGTGGTTAAGCAGAGCAGAGAGGAGGATAAGGCAGCTCTTTAGCTCAGTTTTGAGAAGTAACTGCTGTGTGATTAGGACAGGTTTTGTGTTTCCTTATAGGACGGCGGACATTTTATTTCCCCTGATGATTGCTCCCTAGACAAAATGAGCCGTTATAACTAATGCCAGGTATTTGGGAATATATTTACAATAAAGTAATATTTAAGTATTTTAATTTTCTTAATTCCCGGAGAACCCATTTAATAATAAAAAAAAACTGCATTGAGCTCCCCCTAGTGGTGGTAAATGATATTACTGGGTAACATGAAGCAGGGAGAGTAGTTCAGGCTGCCCTCCTCTTACAAAGATCATGTGGTTCTGAGCATTTATTACTGTCATCTTTAACCCCATGTTACCCAGGAGACTGCAAATAAAAATATGATCAGTGGTTAGCATTGGGGTCCTAGGTTTGAATCTGTGATGGATATGGACTACTAATAAATAGACCAGTAATAGCACAAGAAGTAATCAATGTGTCCAGTTCATTTTATTATCAGAGGCAAAACACTGTTAACAACATCTCCTATTAAGGCCTCATGCACACGAACATTGTTGGGGTCCACATCAGAGCCGCATTTTGGGCGGTTTGGATCCAGACCAATTTACTTCAATGGGGCTGCAAAAGATGCGGATAGCAGACCATGTGCTGTCCGCATCCGTACCTCCATTCCACTGCACCACAAAAAAAAAATAGATCACAGACAAGGATAGGACTGGTCTATTGAGGGCCAGACCTTCCTTTCCGCAAAATGCGGAATGCACACCTCCGGTATTCGTGTTTTGTGGATCTGCGATATGCGAACTGCAAAACACAGTATGGCATGTGCATGAGGCCTAGTAGTAGTGGTCAGGGAACAGGGACATATGACTTCATTAAAGCAAAATAGTAAGACTCATAAGTAACAGTGTAACGCCCCAGAGGTGCATTACCACCTGTGCACCTTGCTACTGTCTCCTATGGTCAACCACATGTCATCCCATGTATTGATTTCCAGGTCTGGCAAAATGCGTATTCATATTTCCTATTTTGTAACTGTTCATATGTAATATGCCTGGTTCACCAGCAGGTAGCAGCATAAATGGCAGAGCCATCTTACAGAGAATAGGGCTTTCTATTCCATTCTAACACCCCCCTCTGTGGTGTGGTGGGCGTGTCCCACTTGCTGCAGGGAGGGTGGAGTTCTAGTTAGAAGTGAGTTCAGAGTACCTCCTGCTAGGGAAAGGAAGCAGGAGCCCGTCCATGCTGGACGAGCCTTGCCTAGGCCAGCTTGAGCACCTTCAGCTCAGATGGACCTGGATGCCACAGCTTAAAGCCTCAGAAGACAGGAGTAAAGTTTTCCCTGGATAAAGCTAGAATCAGACCATACAAAGTAAAGTACAGCATCAGGAAGAAGTTATGTTATACAGGTATCCTGAGGGCACAGCAGAGCCAGAGAGCAACAGATGTAGCAGAGAGGAGTTTGCCTGCCACAATTAATGCCAAAGCCTGCTGGAAACCAAGACAAAGCCTGTAAATCGTTTGGAGAAAAGTTTATTCAAGTAGGAGCCGCACTGGGGGCGCAGCTTAAGGGGAGGCGAGCATGACAGGGGGTGGTTTAAGGAGACCCCTCCCTGGCGATAGTTAGGGATTGGTGGATTGGATTAGGGGAGGGGGGAGACAAAGGGGTTAAAAGGGGATGTGAGGCAGGAGAAGGGGGCCATTTTGAGGTGTACTGATCGCCATCCGGACACATCATGGAGGCGATCATTGCGCAGCTTCGAGCAGCGGCGGCCGAGAAGGGTGAGGACTGGCTGCAAGGTCGGGTCCAGGAGCTGCTGCAGGGGGTGGCGGAGGCTCCCGTTTTGCCTCCGCCTCAGACGTCAGTCCAGAGATGGCGCCCCCTAGGGCTCAGCGCCGAAAGAGGAGCCCCTCAAGGGACCCTTCACGCCTGGGGCAGTCGGTACCTGTGCCTCCACGGACGCCCAATAAATAGTAATAAACCAATCACAGAGAGCAGACACTCTTTACTGCAGAACATTGCCCCCACAACCTCCTGACAGATACATAGTGATATATTCCGCAGACTATTACACCAGTGACCTCTCTAGGTATCTGCAGAACATTGCTCTGTCTCCTCTATCTCCTGACAGATACATAGTGATATATTCTACAGATTATTACACCAGTGACCTTTCTAGAGATCTGCAGAACATTACCTCCTGCCAGACATATACAGACGTGGACAAAATTGTTGGTACCCTTTGGTCAATGAAAGAAAAAGTCACAATGGTCACAGAAATAACTTTAATCTGACAAAAGTAATAATAAATTAAAATTCTATAAATGTTAACCAATGAAAGTCAGACATTGTTTTTCAACCATGCTTCAACAGAATTATGTAAAAAAATAAACTCATGAAACAGGCATGGACAAAAATGATGGTACCCCTAGAAAACACAGAACATAATGTGACCAAAGGGACATGTTAATTCAAGGTGTGTCCACTAATTAGCATCACAGGTGTCTACAACCTTGTAATCAGCCATTGGGCCTATATATATGGCTCCAGGTAATCACTGTGTTGTTTGGTGATATGGTGTGTACCACACTCGACATGGACCAGAGGAAGCAAAGGAAAGAGCTGTCTCAAGAGATCAGAAAGAAAATTATAGACAAGCATGTTAAAGGTAAAGGCTATAAGACCATCTCCAAGCAACTAGATGTTCCTGTGAGTACAGTTGCACATATTATTCATAAGTTTAAGATCCATGGGACTGTAGCCAACCTCCCTGGACGTGGCCGCAGGAGGAAAATTGATGACAAATCTAAGAGACGGATAATCCGAATGGTAACAAAAGAGCCTAGAAAGACTTCTAAAGAGATTCAAGGTGAACTTCATGCTCAAGGAACATCAGTGTCAGATCGCACCATCCGTCGTTGTTTGAGCCAAAGTGGACTACATGGGAGACGACCAAGGAGGACACCATTGTTGAAAACGAATCATAAAAAAGCAAGACTGGAATATGCCAAACTACATGTTGACAAGCCACAAAGCTTCTGGGAGAATGTCCTGTGGACAGATGAGACAAAAATCGAAGTTTTTGCCAAGGCACATCAGCTGTATGTTCACAGACGAAAAAATGAAGCATATCAAGAAAAGAACACTGTCCCTACTGTGAAACATGGAGGAGGCTCTGTTATGTTCTGGGGCTGCTTTGCTGCGTCTGGCACAGGGTGTCTTGAATCTGTGCAGGGTACAATGAAATCTCAAGACTATCAAGGAATTCTAGAGAGAAATGTACTAGCCAGTGTCAGAAAGCTTGGTCTCAGTCGCAGGTCATGGGTCTTGCAACAGGACAATGACCCAAAACACACCGCTAAAAACACCCAAGAATGGCTAAGAGGAAAAAATTGGACTATTCTAAAGTGGCCTTCTATGAGCCCTGACCTCAATCCTATTGAGCATCTTTGGAAGGAGCTGAAACATGCAGTCTGGAAAAGGCACCCTTCAAACCGGACACAACTGGAGCAGTTTGCTCATGAGGAGTGGGCCAAAATACCTGCTGAGAGGTGCAGATGTCTCATTGACAGTTACAGGAAGCGTTTGATTGCAGTGATTGCCTCAAAAGGTTGCGCAACAAAATATTAAGTTAGGGGTACCATCATTTTTGTCCATGCCTGTTTCATGAGTTTATTTTTTTACATAATTCTGTTGAAGCATGGTTGAAAAACAATGTCTGACTTTCATTGGTTAACATTTATAGAATTTTAATTTATTATTACTTTTGTCAGATTAAAGTTATTTCTGTGACCATTGTGACTTTTTCTTTCATTGACCAAAGGGTACCAACAATTTTGTCCACGTCTGTATACACAGTTAGCTCTTCCTTGCCCACTGTGCAGCCCCCATCATGTGTATGACTGGGATGTTACCATGTGTCTTCTATGATTGCACCTCTTTATATTAGCATCTTGTAATCCCCCCACACTGACAGCAGGTCAATGACACAGGGAACATCCAAATGTCTTACATCCAAAGATGTCGACACCACATGCAAGAGCAGAATTTTTTCACCCCAAATAACTCCGGCTGTCTGGAGCATCTGTCACATATTTCTGGAAAAGCTCCTGGGAAGGTTCCAGCTGCACTTCCCATCCTGTCCAGGTGGTGGTGCTGCAGCGTGCACAGATCAAGATTATACAGAAACATTTCATGTGTCAGGAAGAAGTGATCAGTAAATAATACAGTATTTTGGGTTCATGGCAGTTATTTCTCTTCATAGTGTTATTTTGCCCAGTTTAGCTTTATTCACCGCAGGGACTGCAGGACGCAGTGACAGTCATCCACAGAAAAAAAAAGTTTCACCACAAATCTGAAGACTCCAGAGACTGGCATCCAAAATAACGAGCATAGGACAATCAATGGTAAATACCACAGGATGCTCCCCCACTATAGCGCAGTGTATAACAATACATAACTGACTCTTATGGAGCAGAACAGTGGAATTTAATGTAGTATAAGATAGGATATAATTACTGAATTGTGGCTACAGCTCTGGAGGTGGTTGAGCAATTTATGCAGAAATTAGAAGTCCTGTACATGTGAAGTTGAAGCTTTGTAATATATAGGGGTCAGTCTCATCTCCCGTAGCCTGTATTTCCCATCTCTCTAGCTTTTTAGCCTCTAAAGACTCACCTAGGGTAATACAGTAAATGGTAGGCAATGAGAAGGGAGATGGAGCTGCAGGCTGCATGCTGTGAGAGGAAGGGGAACAGCATCCGATTGGTTCAGAGCACACAGAACAGCCGTGACATCACACCAGGAAGACCTGCCCACTCAGCAGGCACAGAAAGAGAAATTTCCAGGACACATTGGCTATAATGGCCATGTGTACAGTCACCTAGAAACAGTGGCGGATCCAGGGGAGGGGGGCAACGGGGCAATTGCCCCCCCCCCCCCCCGGAGCTGGCGGCGGCGGCTGGGCACAGGGAGATGAGCGCTTCCATTGTGGAAGCGCTCATCTCCAGTCATCTGTATCGCCGTCCTCAGGACAGCGATACAGATGCCTGCCTGTGCTGCGGTAGGGGAGGGAGAGGCGTGTCCCTTTCCCTTCCTCTGATAGGCTATCAGAGGCCGGCGCAGGCGGCGCGACGACGTCATCACGCCGCCTGACCCATACAGCGTGGGACACAGGCCAGAAGAGGCCTGCATCGCATCACTGACATGGAGGTAAGTATGTTTTTATTTATTTATTATTATATACAATACTTTTACTGGCGGGGGCTGTTATTACTGGCAAAGGGGGGGGGCTGTTATTACTGGCAAAGGGGGGCTATTACTGGCAAAGGGGGGCTATTACTGGCAAAGGGGGGCTATTACTGGCAAAGGGGGGGCTGTTATTACTGGCACCTGGGGGCTGTTATTACTGGCACCTGGGGGCTGTTATTACTGGCAAAGGGGGGCTGTTATTACTGGCAAAGGGGGGCTGTTATTACTGGCAAAGGGGGGCTGTTATTACTGGCAAAGGGGGGCTGTTATTACTGGCACAGGGGGGCTGTTATTACTGGCACAGGGGGGCTGTTATTACTGGGGGCTGCTATTACTGGCACAGGGGGGCTGCTATTACTGGCGTAGGGGGCTATTACTGGCACGGGGGGGCTGTTAATACTGGCACATGATTGGGGGCACTATAGGGGCATCTACTGAGGCCACAAAGAAGGGGTATTTTATATGGTCTCTCTGTACAGTACAATTTTATACTGGGACACATTATGGTGGGTACTTTGGGGAAGGGGGGAGAGGAGTACTATGGGGTCATCTACGGGGGGCACTAAGAAGGGGTATTTTATACTTGCAAATTATGGGGGACACTGAGGGCATCTGCTGGAGCATTTTATACTGGTACATTATGGGGGGCACTAGGAGGAAGGAGGGTGTGGAACACTATGGGGTCATTTACTAGGGGCACTATATAGGGGTATTTTATACTGGCACATTATGGGGGCACTATGGGGACATTAGCTCAACTGGGGGCATTACAAGGGGGTATTTTTTGCACTGTCACATTATAAGGAGAATTATTTCTACTGGGGGGGGCATTATGGTGGGCTTTATTACTCCCCCATGGTATGACCCCCTAGTAGCAGCACCAGCCTCTCCCTGCTCTGCTATCCCTCTGCCCCTTCTCCAAATCCTTATTATGAAATCTTTCTCATTAGGATAAAACACAACATCAGCTCCGCCGAGCCCCCGGCCAAAGTGTGGAAGTGGCGTCCGAGATCCCCAAGGGCCAAGTAACTACGTTTTCATGTGAAATATGTTTGTTATACACATATAGCATACACTGTGTAGTCTGTTCTATAAGCACCATTGTTTTGTGGCGGCGGACAGAAAATAATCTGAAAGTGCCCCTCCCGAGACCAGGCTCTGGATCCTCCACTGCCTAGAAATAGCCAAGTGGACCTGACAAATGAACTGAACGTTTCTTCATTATTGGTGGGGGCCACCGTTAAATGGACTTTGGTGGCAATAACTAAAGAGACCCATAACAGATCTATGGTAGTAAAGGTTCTACTTGTGGAGACTGACAACTTGGTGTAGGCAGTCTAGTAGGCCAGGCTATGCTCCCTGTAAGTAAGGCTACTTTCACACTTGCGGCAGTGTGATCCGGCAATCTGCTTGCAAACAGACAGCAGCATTTGTTGACGGATCCAGATGCGGATCCATCTCACAAATGCATTGCAAGAACGGATCCGTCTCTCTGTTTGTCATACGGACAGACGGATCAGTTTCTATTTTTCTTTCTCATTTTTACCGGTCTGCACATGCTCAGACCGGAAGGACGGATCTGGCATTCCGGTATTTTTAATGCCGGATACGGTATTAATACATTTCAATGCAAATTAATGCCGATCCAGAATTCCGGCAACGGATCCGTAATTTTGGACGGAGATAATACCACAGCATGCTGCGGTGTTTCCTCCGTCCAAAACGTCGTTCAGTGACTGAACTGAAGATATCCTGATGCAGTCTGAACCGTTTTTTCGCTCCATTCAGAATGCATGGGGATGAAACTGATCAGTTCTTTTCCGGTATTGAGCCCCTAGGACGTAACTCAGTGCTGTAAAAAGAAAAATGCTAGTGTGAAAGTACCCTAAGCTCATCCAGGAGGACATAGGCTGGATAGTGCCACCGACTGAATGGCTACCTGGTAAGTCAATGTCTGATCCTTTAGGGGACAGACACACTGTCAGGCTTGCGCATGCAGTTTTGGAAGCTGAAACCAGGTGTGAATACAAAAAAAAGAAAAATAGTATCTGTCCCTTATAATTTCTCTCCTTTTATGATCCACTCTTGATTTTGGCTTCCAAAACTGCATGCAGAAACCTGGCCGTATGGTCGTACCCTATCAGTTCTGGAAATATGACTTGGGATATTAACCAAAACCAGAATGGGCAGACAGCTGTTTACGCCCCTCATCGGTGTGATGACGAGGATCACGAAAAGAAGGTTGCTAGTCGTCATCGCTGTACTGTGTGGCTGTCACTAACTTGATAAGGTTCAGCGCTCGTCCCTGTGCAGTAATAAATCACGTGACCACTAGGTGGTGTTCTACTACCTATAAAACTTAAATTTCAGACCTCAAAGTGAACGCTTCCCCTCAGCGCCTACGTATTTATTAGAAGTGAAGACGCAGTAATAAAGAATTAATAAGTGCACCATCTGCTGTTCGCTGCAGGTGCCCTCAATAAGGTGAAGGAACCTTGCTCCTATCCATGGGTGGTCATGGATTATATCTAGCCCCCATCACTTTGACTGATACTGGTGAGGTAGGTCGGAGTTGAGGAAATACCTTCATTTCAAAACTGGTTTATTAAATGATCCACAAAGAGTTAATAGTGGTGAGCTTTATAAACCCGTGATGGTAAGGATAGGTGGAGGGTGCGGTAAAAGATAAGTCCTGATAGCATTCCTCTCAGGGGCTATAGGTGTTAATGGTGGACTGAGGGTTCACACAAAAGGGGAGCCTCTGCCATCCCTTTTCTATCTAGGGGATGAAGACAAACCCCTTTAAGACAATGCCTCTGCAGTCCTGCATCTGCTGACTGCGCACAACTGGTCCAGAGCCATGTGGTAGATCAGGTAGTATTTGGGAGCCTCATGGACTCCACTCTACAGCAGGAATGTAGAATACATCATTGTACCAGTCAGACACAGATTTGTAACATACCTGGTGCCCCCACCACCACCTGAACCCTGGAAATAATCATATAAAATATAATCTCACCCCAATTCCGGGCTAGTGATCCCTGCAGCCTGAGCAGCACAGGTTAGTGTGCCCATTGCTCGTCTATGTGCCAGCTGACGACTGTGGGAACTGGTAGATGTAGCGGGATGCTGAGGACAGAGTCGGTGGCTGTGGGGCCGTCACACCCGCTTCCTCTTTTTTTTTGCTCGGGTCCTGACACTTTTATCGCCCTCAGTGTTTTATAAAGTCATTTGTGCGGCTCTGAAGACAAGGAAGTGAATGCACGGTGCCAACTATAAATCTTCAGGACAGAGCAATGCACAAGAGCCTGGTGGGGCCACTAATGGCAGTAGATAGGTGCCCCAGTGCAGGTCCAGGCAGTGTCAGGATATGTGGGGTGCCCCACCATGCCAGATCCTACCTCCCAGACACTAATATTACAACAAACTTCAGCCTGAGAATGGTTAGACAGGTTTATGGTTTCAAGTAAATGCAACTACAGTGCCTTGCAAAAGTATTCACCCCCTTGACTTTACTCTCCAAACAAGTAAGGGACAATGTTGTTGAGAAGTACAAGTCAGGGTTAGGTTATAAAAAAATATCCAAATCTTTGATGATCCCCAGGAGCACCATCAAATCTATCATAACCAAATGGAAAGAACATGGCACAACAGCAAACCTGCCAGGAGATGGCCGCCCACCAAAACTCATGGACCGGGCAAGGAGGGCATTAATCAGAGAGGCAGCACAGAGACCTAAGGTAACCCTGGAGGAGCTGCGGAGTTCCACAGCAGAGACTGGAGTATCCGTACATAGGACGACAATAAGCCGTACGCTCCATAGAGTTGGGCTTTATGGCAGAGTGGCCAGAAGAAAGCCATTACTTTCAGCTAAAAACAATAAGGCACGTTGTAAGTTTACGAAAAGGCATGTGGGAGACTCACAAAATGTATGGAGGAAGATGCTCTGGTCTGGTGAGACTAAAATGTAACTTTTCAGCAATCAAAGAAAACGCTATGTCTGGCGCAAACCCAACATATCACATCACCTAAAGAACACCATCCCCACAGTGAAACATGGTGGCAGCATCATGGTGTGGGGATGGCACTGGGAAACTGGTCAGAGTTGAGGGAAAGATGGATGGTGCTAAATACTGGGATGTTCTTGAGAAGAACCTGTACCACTCTGTGCGTGATTTGAGGCTCGGACGGAGGTTCACCTTCCAGCAGGACAATGACCCCAAACACACTGCTAAAGTAACACTGGAATGGTTTAAGGGGAAACCTGTAAATGTGTTGGAATGGCCTAGTCAAAGCCCAGATCTCAATCCAATAGAAAATCTGTGGTCAGACGTAAAGATTGCTGTTCACAAGTGCAAACCATCCAACTTGAAGGAGCTGGAGCAGTTTTGCAAGGAGGAATGGGCAAAAATCCCAGTGGTAAGATGTGGCAAGCTCATAGAGACTTATCCAAAGCGACTTGGAGCTGCGATTGCCGCAAAAGGTGGCTCTACAAAGTATTTACTTTAGGGGGGTGAATAGTTATGCACATTGACTTTTTCTGTTATTTTGTCCTATTTGTTGTTCCACATGTTCCATGTTAATTCCAGGTTGTGAGGTACCAGAACACGAAAAAAAGTCAAGGGTGTGAATACTTTTGCAAGGCACTGTACATCAGCATCTAAGGAAAAGTTCTACAGCTTGCTGTCAGTGAGTGGGAACAATCTTGTTTACATGCATAGCAGAATCCTCACCCTGAACTAGTATTGATCGCACAGCTGAGGGTTCATTACAATATACAGTACAGTACCAGTGTAAATAATCCTCTGTAAGGGAAACACATCCGCTTCACACAGTCCTCTACTTTCTTGTTTTTTTGCTACAATATGTGAGTCCATGCTGTTTACCTCACAGAGAATTGCCTAGGCTAAGTACATTGTAACAACAACTCTGTTGTAGAAAGTCTGACATTAGAACAGGCTTTAAAGGGAACCTGTCACCCCTACTCTGCTGCCTGGGCACCCTAGTAGAGGTGATTGCTTCCCTTTAAGCCTTTAGATATACCGAATAAGAGCAGACACTGAGAATTACACCTAGTATACAGGAGAAGAAAAGTGGTACTGTGCAGTGTACATATACAGTACAGACCAAAAGTTTGGACATACCTTCTCATTCAAAGAGTTTTCTTTACAATTTTCATAGTCATGAAAATAGTTTCACACTGAAGGCATCAAAACTACGAATTAACACATGTGGAATTATATACATAACAAAAAAGTGTGAAACTTAAAATATGTCATATTCTAGGTTCTTCAAAGTAGCCA
The DNA here is from genome assembly GCF_014858855.1 of Bufo gargarizans. Taxonomy (NCBI): domain Eukaryota; kingdom Metazoa; phylum Chordata; class Amphibia; order Anura; family Bufonidae; genus Bufo; species Bufo gargarizans. The sequence goes on from NC_058081.1 coordinate 529,643,414, forward strand.
CCTTTTGCTTTGATTACTGCTTTGCACACTCTTGGCATTCTCTTGATGAGCTTCAAGAGGTAGTCACCTGAAATGGTCTTCACTTCACAGGTGTGCCCTGTCAGGTTTAATAAGTGGGATTTCTTGCCTTATAAATGGGGTTGGGACCATCAGTTGCGTTGTGGAGAAGTCAGGTGGATACACAGCTGATAGTCCTACTGAATAGACTGTTAGAATTTGTATTATGGCAAGAAAAAAGCAGCTAAGTAAAGAAAAACGAGTGGCCATCATTACTTTAAGAAATGAAGGCCAGTCAGTCCGAAAAATTGGGAAAACTTTGAAAGTGTCCCCAAGTGAACACTCTCTTGGACCCAGATTGCTGATGAAGAACACCCCGGAGTGGCGGGGTTTTGCCGTCGAGGCCATCACCCGCCAATCAACTGTGAAGACAGTGACCGTTTTGACCTGTAATGAATCATTGTCTATGGTTGACATCATGACATGGCTTAGTCGATATGGTAGGGTGGGGCAGTTCCCCGCCAAGGTGCTCGATGAGCATGGCATCTGGTCAGGTGCCTGGACCTTCAGCGTGGAGCTGTTTGATCAGGGCAATTCTGTTGCTCATATTCCCTCCTCTGCCTTCATAGGAAGGGATAGGATTATGGTGTTCTATAGGGGCCAGCCAAAGGTCTGTCACAAGTGCGGCAGTCCCACCCACTTCAGCGCACAATGCGATGTTCGCATGTGTGCGAAGTGTGGGGACACTGGTCATCTTGCCGCATCTTGTAGGCGGATCCGGTGCAACCTCTGTGGGGACCTAGGTCACCCGTTTAGTCGCTGTCCGCTTGCCTTCGCCAACAGGGTTCAAGGCCGGGCTCAAGATCAGGCAGGCACTAGCCGCGAGGCTGGGTCTGTGGTTGGGGAGGAGCCTGCTGCCGGGACTGAATCAGTTGGTGAGGGGACAAGCGCTGGAACTACTAGTGCTGGAAGAAGCAGGCAGGATCCGAAGAAGCAAAGGCCGTCCAGGATCAGGCGGCTAGAACAACGCCGCAAGGATAGAAAAACAGGTGGCAGCTGACCCTTCAGCTGGTCTTTCGGCTGGTCTGGCTGAGGATCCCGGTTGTAGTGACCCGGGGTACAGCGACGATGGGGAACCAGAGGTCCAACCTGTGGAGGCTAACCCATCCGCCAACCCTGTCTCCTCGTACGGCGAAAGCTTGGACGAGGGTGGCAGAGCGTGGTTGGAGGGTAGGAGGAACAAGAGGAGTAAGAAGAAGAAGAAAGGAGAGGGTCGTAAGCCCTCTCTGGAGTGGGACCCATCTGTCCCACTCATCCTTGACCAGAGGCCTAAGGAAGGATCAACTGGGTCCCCTCTGGTGGAAGTCTCTAATTGGTACCAGGCCCTTGACGAGGATCCCCCAACTGCTTCAGCTGGGGGGGAGGAGGGTGTGGTGCCAGAAGGCGTGGGGGCCTCCTCGCAGGCTGCCGGGCCCTGTCCTTTGGGGGGTAAATTACCTTCTGGAGGGGGGGCCAAGCCTGGAACCTTGGGCAAAAAGGATGGTATGGATGTCTCTGTATGTTTGAAAAGACAGAAGGCGTGTGATGGTTCAGATGAAAATGCTGATGGTGGTGGGGTGGGGAAAAAGAAGGCTATCTAACTCGATCATCAATGATGGCGGAACTCACCCCGTTGACACTGTCAAGCATTAACGTTGCCAGTATTAAGTCAGATGCAGCTCGTTTCCTGGCCTTTGATTTTTTTCAGCCGTATTGAAGCTGATATTTTGTTTTTGCAAGAGACCTGGTTAACAAGTATAACTCTGCTGGCAAAAGCCAAGCGAGAATGGCGGCTAGGTCCGTCTTTCTGGTCTCTTGCGGCCGAGCCACGTAGCGGGGTGGCGGTACTTTTTAAGACCGCCGAAAGAGTGGAATGCAGGAGGATAATCGAGTTAGAAATGGGGAGGTGCCTGATTTTAGATGTCCTCATGGGGAGACAAGAATTGAGACTAATAAACATCTACGGCCCACAGAGTAAGTGGGACCGCAAGTGTCTCCTCATGAGGATTAAGCCTTTTCTTTTTACCAGCCGGCAAGTGATCTTTGGAGGGGACTTCAACAATGTGACGAGGGCCTGTGATAGGGGAGGCTCCAAAGGTGGGCTGGATGCTGATAGCGTTGTGTTGTCTAGGATAGTTGAGGATACTCGTCTGGTGGACGCCCATTTGCGGCAAAGGCCAGACCACGTGGATTTCACCTTTCATCAGGGAAATCGTAGGTCTAGAATAGATAGGTTTTATTTAAAGGAGGAGGCCGTTTTCTCGGCTTTAGAGGCCGTGGAAGTGGAATTCTCCGACCACTGTTTGATTATTTTCTCTTTGAATGTTGCAGAGACTCCCTGTATGGGCAGAGGTATGTGGAAGCTGAATTCATCTCTCCTGGAAGAAGTGACAATAAGACAGTCCTTTGAGGATTTCCTTCAGAGCCAGGAACCCTTGGTGGACCTCTGCAACAGTAAGTCGGAGTGGTGGGAGATATTCAAAAAAAGGACGGCGAGGTTTTTCCGTCAGCTTTCTAACCTCAGGAGCTGGGACAGATACTGTCTGTACCAGGAACTGAGGAAGAAACTTGAAAGACTGGTTTCGATGGGGGGTAGCCGTGAAGATATCTCTGGTGTGAAATCCTTGCTCAAGAGGTGTCAGTACGATAGATACGCCTCTTTGGTAGCTGAAAGGGATTTCGGGAAGTACCGCTCACCTGACCCCTTTGGAAACTGTAAGATGGCAGTAAAAAGTAAATTTGTGGTAGGCCTGGTCGACAGTACGGGTTCCCTGAATAGGTCCAAATCAGGGATCCTGGAGGTCGTCAGGTCTTTCTACTCTCACCTCTTGGGTAGGAAAGAACTAAAATCGGGACCGTTTTTCAGCTTTCTTGGCTGAAGCTATTCCCAAGGAAGGAATAGACCCCTCTCTTGATGTTTTGGCAGAACCTATCAGGCAAGAGGAAGTGGGACTGGCCATTGATGGGCTTAGGCCCAAGAAATCGCAAGGTCCGGATGGCTTAACATCCGAGTGGTACAAGGCTTTCAAGGAACAATTAGTTCCTCTCTTGACCGAGGTGTTTAACGAGTGTCTTTCCTCGGGCACTCTGCCAAAGTCAATGGGTAAGTCAGCCCTGATTATTCTGTCAAAGGGTAAAGATCCATCCCGCATTGAGAACTGGAGACCCATATCGCTTCTCAATGTGGACAGGAAGATTCTGGCAAAAATACTTTTCTGCAGATTGGTGAAGTTTGCACCGAGACTTCTTTCTGAGGCTCAGCACTGCTCTGTTCCCGGTCGGAGCGCTTTTAGCGCCGTTCTCGGTGTCCGAGAAGCCGTGGAGCGGGGCAGGGCGGGCCTTTGGAAAGGGTTCCTGTTATCTTTGGACCAGGCAAAGGCTTTTGACCGGGTGAACCATGAGTACCTGTGGTCCGTTCTCTTGTGGTATGGTCTACCCGGGAGGTTTGTAGACTGGTTAAAAACTTTGTACAACGGGGCGGAGAGTTTCCCATTGATTAACGGTTGGTTGGGTCGACCTTTTGAGGTGGCTTCTGGTGTCCGCCAGGGATGTCCTTTAAGCCCTTTGCTGTATGTGTTCGCGATTGATCCCTTCATTAGAAGGGTAGATCGTGGACCATTGGCGGGGGTGGGGATGGAACTGGCGGTGCGGGGGCCATCTCTGAAGGTGGTGGCGTACGCCGATGATGTCTCCATTCTTGCCTCTTCGGAAGAGGAGGTGTGCTGGGTGATGTCGGAGGTGGACCGCTATTCAGAGGTTTCTGGGTCTCAGATCAACCGGGACAAATGTGAGACTCTCTGGCTGGGGGAAGGGGATCCTGTCTTCGATCTCCAGGGCACTCTTCCAGAACCCCAGAAGTCTGTAAAGATCTTAGGCATCGATTTTGGCCAGGATGGAGATTATCATCAGCAAAATTGGGAGAGTAGACTAAAAGATGTCGCCCAAAAGGTGGACCGTTGGAAGGGATGGTCTTTATCCCTCAGGGAAAGGGTTCACCTGTGCAAAGCCTACCTGATTCCCGTGCTTTTGTATCTAAGCAGTGTTTGTGTTTTGCCAGGGTCTCTCTGGGGTACGGTCTACAGCCTCTTTTTCCAGATGTTGTGGGGAAACAGGCTGAACCTAATCAGGAGAGAGGTTACTTACCGCACAAGGAGACTAGGCGGGTTGGATATGGTCAACCCGGTGGTATTCTTAACAAATACCTTTTTAAAAATTAATATTGCAAACCTCTGGAAAGAGAGGGCTCCTTTGTGGGTAATTTCCTGTAGGGAGTGGTTTCGGCCTTTCTTCCAGGAATGGGAGACAGGAGGGCGAGTGAAAGACCTACGTGCGTCACATGGATATCTCCCGGCTTATGTTGCCCCGGTTCTGAGAATCCTGAGACGGTGGGGTCTGGGGAAGGGAGAGGTGGAGACCATGTCGAGGTTTTCCCTTGACAGGAAGGTTCTATCTTACCTTTTTCAGGCCCCACTGGCCTTGAGGGACTGCCCAAGTCAGGATCTGGAGGGTGGGCTGTCTTTGTTGAATTCAGAAAGGATCCCTAAGAAAGTTTGGGATGTGACTTGGCGCTGCTTCCACGGTAAGCTATATGTAAGGGACAATGTGAAGTGTAGAAACTCTGAGGAAAGGGGTTGTCCCCGGGAGGAGTGTGGTAACCTGCTGGAAACCATGGACCACTTCTTACTTCATTGTCTCTTTAATATAGAGGTATACAAAAGGGTGGGAGCTTCCATCGGTTGGCCTAGGCTGGCCGCCCTGTCCTATGCGGAGTGGGCCTATGGGGGCTTTCAAAGACCTTGGTGGGAGGGACCGTCGCACTTTATTCGTAGTTAGTGCAGTGGTTAGGCACCACATCTGGTGTGCACGGTGTCTAGTGTCAACGAAGAGTCACAAAATCCTCCCGGTGGAGACGGTATATAGGAACATCATGGGTGACCTGGTGAAGGTACGCTCTCTTGAGTACGAAAGGTGGGGGGACCCCAAGGCCTCTCGTCTGTGGAGGGGCTTCTGTTTTGGGGTTCCTTAGCTAAGTAGTACTCTTTTCCTGGTGGTGGGCTGATATAGCACACTTATAGGTTTTTGTTTTGTTTTGTAGTAATGTAAGTATGGAAAGGCTTACGGGTACCGAACCATAGCTTGTTTAGGTATAATAGTATTACGGTGTCTATATTGTATTTATAGTGTATTATATAAGTATGTTTTGTATTATGTTAGTATTGTGATCATATATTATTATATTAGTATTATATTAGTATTGTTAAGTTTATAGTGGGGTTTAGTTAGGTTGGGAGGGGGGCTGGGAAGAGTGTATATATTTTTATTTTCTATTATGTAATATATATATAAATAAATTAAAAAATATATAAAATTATAAAAAAAAAGAAAAAAAAAAAAAAAGGGTGTTTTTGTTTGTTGCAAACTGACTGACCCCAGTCCGACTGGGGAAAGACTAGGACTTCTCAAAGCTCGGGGTTTATCCCCTTGGAACTTTGGGGGTTATCAGTTTGCATATTTGCTGTGGACTGGTGGTGGGTTAGTTAGATTTAGTTCTATAAGTAATATATAATTTGTATATAGTTTGTGTATAGTTTATGTATATTGTGTATATATTTTATGGATTTTATATATACATGTAAGATGTAAATATGTATAGTATGGGGTTACGAAAGTGTTTTAAGTGTGAATAGTATTGTAGGTTCTAGTGGGGTGGTGGACTGGTCGGGGTGGGTTTAGTAATGTGTTTTGTTTCTGTGTATAGATATTGTTATGGCCTTTTGTTATTTATTTATTTTTCAAATTAAAAGAGTCCATATATACAGAATAACAGCAGATACTGAGAATTACAAATAGGAAAGGAGGAGTGGTACTGTGCCGCATCCACACATAGAATATAAGAAGTGGTACTGTGCAATATTCGTACATATAGAATAACAGAACTGGTATTGTGCGGTGTCCATACATACACAGCAATGGCTTCCCTTCCTTTCTCTCTATGCAGCATTATGAGTTGCACAGAATCGTGTCAGCTCAGCGGTAGAAAAATCCTGCACTCGGCAGTTTATTCGCTTTTGCGCATTATATTAAACATTCTCTCGTGTATCTCGCCTGTGTTATTTTGTGAGTGGCCCCTTATTAACAATAATACCTTAATTGCCAATCCTTAAAGCGACATCCAAGATCAGCAGGCGAGACCCGAATACTCAGCTCAGCTGTTTCACAGGAAAACACGTTTCTTCAGACAATATTAAGATGTGCCAAACAGTAACACAGCTGCCTGTGTCTCGCACATCAGCTGCCATTACATCCCGCTCCTGCCAAGCTCGCTGCGGGCCAGCTCCGCTTACAGGACACACATTTATTAATACGTGGACAAGGTTTTGCAGGAAAAGGCCCTTCACATAACGAGCAGCAGAAAACACAGCTTACTGCTTGTTACAGTGTATCAAACTAGGAGGAGGATTAGGAAGAAATGTTCCATTCGCTGCCAGCAAGCAGAGATCAAGAAAATGGTGAGGGATGAAAACACAAAGGAGCAAAGTCATCAATAGTTTTGTGCCTGTTTTGGCTTAAAAAGTTAAAAAGCAAATCATGACACACAAGATATCTGGTCAAAAATCTGAGAATTGTCTAGGCTCTTGACTAGTGTTGAGCGAACTTGTTTTTTAAGTTCGGCGTCTAAAGTTCGGGTTCAAGTTATCGAAGAATCTTGTTATGGATTCCGCTTCCACGGACCATAACGGAATTTAGAATCCATAACGGGATTCTTCGATAACCCGAATCCGAACTTTAGACGCCGAACTTAAAACACAACTACTCTTGACCAGTTTAGAAAAGTACCAAGAAATATGGGTGAGGTTTCTCAGGAATGGGATTGGTCTCAAACCAAAGTCAGAAAATTGAGTAAAATTGTGGCGCAATATAATTTTCCGACAGTCCAAATTTCCCTTTTTTAACCGGCAGTCTTAAGCCTCATTCACACGTCAGTGTATGGTCAGCGATTTCCATCAGTGATTTGATTGTGAACCAAAACCAGAATTGGAGCCTCCACAAACGTAACGGAAAGATCTGCACCTGTTCTGTATTTAGAGCCGCACCTGGTTTTGGCTTAAAGGGGTTGTCCAGGTTCAGAGCTGAACCTGGACATACCTCCATTTTCACCCCGGCAGCCCCCCTGACATGAGCATCGGAGCAGTTCATGCTCCGATGCTCTCCTTTGCCCTGCGCTAAATTGCACAGGGCAAAGGCATTTTTCTGAGTTCCGATGACGTACCGGGGCTCTCTATGGGGCTGACAGGAACCCCGGTGACGTCACCGGCACTGATGGGCGGGATTTGGCTCTGCCCTAGCCAGTAAAACGGCTAGGGCAGAGCTAAAGCCCGCCCCTCAGAGCCGGTGACGTCACCGAACACACCGCTGGGCGGAAGTTACCGCCCGGCAGTGTGTTATTGAAAACACAAGAGCCTGTGCCCTGCGCGATCTAGCGCAGGGCACGGGAGCGCATCGGAGCATGAGATGCTCCGATGCTAGGCTCAGGGGGGCTGCCGGGGTGAAAATAAGGGTATGTCCGGGTTCAGCTCTGAACCTGGACAACCCCTTTAAAAATCACTGATGGAAAACACTGACTGAACACTGACATGTAATGGGGCCTTAAAGGGGTTGTCTCATCTCCCTTTTTCACCTTCTCTCCAGCAATGAAGATCTCTACTTTCTGCTCCTGCTGTTGGTGGGAACCTGCAACGTGAGACATTACAGGCACATGGTGCTATCATCTTGCCATTTGCCTATACCAGTATGCTCCCCCTGCAAATAAAAGTTCTGCTGAGAAGCCCCACCAATACTTTGCAATCTCTGGCCGACCAGCGGTACTATACATTCATTTACAATAATGCATACTTCAGCATGTAGAAATGAAAACTTTGCAGACAGCCAAGGAATACCCACAAACAGCCTGGGACGCCCTATAAAATGTCAGTTTGTGGGATTATCCTGGTAAATGGGGGGCCTGTTGGCAAATATTATAATGTAAGAACCTCCCCTCTGTACTACTGACAATTAGGACGGTACTCCAGAATAGGGCACTAGAAAACTATTCTTGTTATGTAACGTTATTTAAGATGTTAATGCCGTGTAATGTATCAGCATATCTTTGTATGGATTTGTCAGGGTTAAAGATTCTGACTCAGCCCATTTAGTGTAGTGTGCTAGTGGAGAAAGTGAGAGGTTGCTGCATGTGCTCACTCCTTACAGGACTAGGCCAGAGTTCCAGAGAATCACTTCACAGTACTCCAGAGAGGGGGAAGACCCACTAGAAAGTCCATAGTCTGCATGGCCTAAGGCATGTAATGTTAAAGGCCTCATGCACACGGCCGTTGCCCGGCCGTGGACGTATTGCTTCCTACAAACAGCGGGTCCGCAATATGAATGGGTCCGCAATCCGGAGCTGTGGTGCGGAACGGAGGCACGGAACCCCACGGAAGCACTACACCGCAGAATTCCCTATACTACATTCAGAAAGCAGCTGGTGGAAGAAGTGGGATCTGAGGGAGGTTAGGAAAGCAGATATGTGATTGCAGTTCTGGATGGGCTACACAACGACATTTGTCGCACAACAATTTTTATAATGATAGTCTATGGTGTCGCGCTGCGACACTACAGTAGCAAAAAATCCACCTAAGATGGATTATTCTGTGACTGTCGAGTCGCAGTTGCAGTATGTCACAGTGCAAGACCATAGACTATCATTTCAAAAATTTTCGCACGACATGTCGTCGTCTAGCCCTAGCCTCAAGCATGACGTACCAGCAGAATTCTGAATGCAGACTCTCAAGGCAACTGGTGTATAAGATATGATGTAACAGAAGAATTGTGAATGCAGCTCTGGAGGTGACTAGAATTGCAATAGCACAATTGTGACTGCAGCTTTGGATGTAAAGGCAATATAGGGCAATATGTATCTTAGGATCAGTAGTGTAAATATAGCAGATATATTCATGTTTAATCCTCATTACATTCACTATGAGACGTCAGCACAAAACTAACATCACATCTCTAACAAGGAGGACGAGGAAATCTGCATGTAGAGCAAGCGCTTCCTGCCATCCCTGGGGTGAAACTAAAGGCTTGTGGATCAGGAGGGAGAAAAGGGTTAAATTCCACAATAATGTAAAATATTAATCAGCATCCCCCCTCCGCCATCTATTGCTTCTAGGTGACATAATATGGCCACCCTCACATTGGTATTTCTTGCCTACCGTACATAGTGCTAAGATATTCCACCGCACTTTACAGACATCATTGCTTGCTGTCCTCAGTGGGGCTCACAATCTAAAGACATCCCTATCAGGGAGGAAACCCACACAGACACGGGGAGAACATACAAACCCCATGCAGATGTCTTAGGCCGAATGCACGCGGCCGAGAGCGGTCCGTGGTATGCCGGGCTGGATTCCTGTTCAGAGCAGGAGCGCACGGCGTCATTGGTTGCTATGACGCCGTGCGCTTCATGCCGCCGCTGCACTACAGTAATAGACTATACGAGTGTATTACTGTACAGCGTACAGGCTTATAGGGCGTCCCAGGCTGTTTGTGGGTATTCCTTGGCTGTCTGCAAAGTTTTCATTTCTACATGCTGAAGTATGCATTATTGTAAATGAATGTATAGTACCGCTGGTCGGCCAGAGATTGCAAAGTATTGGTGGGGCTTCTCAGCAGAACTTTTATTTGCAGGGGGAGCATACTGGTATAGGCAAATGGCAAGATGATAGCACCATGTGCCTGTAATGTCTCACGTTGCAGGTTCCCACCAACAGCAGGAGCAGAAAGTAGAGATCTTCATTGCTGGAGAGAAGGTGAAAAAGGGAGATGAGACAACCCCTTTAAGGCCCCATTACATGTCAGTGTTCAGTCAGTGTTTTCCATCAGTGATTCTGAACAGGAATCCAGCCCAGCATATCACGGACCGCTCTCGGCCTCGGAACACGGCCGTGTGCATTCGGCCTTAGGTTGGACTTAAACCCAGGACCCCCAACGCTGCAGAACGCCAGTAACCTCCGTACAGAGTATGTCAGTATAAGGGTCCATTCACACAACCGTATCTGATCCACTTCTTCGTGTGCTGTCCGTATCTATATGTCCATTCTGTGAGCCCGCAAAAAATAAAAAATAAAATAGAACATGTCCTATTGTCCATTTAGTGGACAAGAAGAGGCATTTATTACATAGGGAGGGACCTGTGGGAAATGGGGGATGCACGCGGCCGGTATCCGTGTTTTGTGGATCCACGATTTGCAATCATGTGAAGGCCCCTAAGAATAATGATATGCTATATTGATGTAATGTATTGGATGGAATGTCCGGTCTTCTGTAATAATCACAATGCCCGCCTCAACACCGCAGACCCACAGATTAAGTGCCATCTTATATCTACCAGACGGCAACAGAAAAGAATGAAACCAATGACGATTTGAGGGGAGCATAATCCACTTGACAACTGATTATGTGCCCCCCCCCCCCCCCCACCTGCATCTGGAGGGAAGGGGCATCGGACAATGGCCTCTGTACATGGCGCAGTAACCGTAGACCTTCTGGGAATGATCCGGCTGGACAGGCAATAAAGGCCTCGGTCTCTGGCGAAGCCCCATCTGGAGTTTACACTGACGTCAGCAGACACAGGAGAAACCAGACAAAAATGAGTGCTGTGGGGAAGCGGCTTCATGGCCTCATTAGTAACGGCAGGGTGGGGGAGGGGGCTTCCTGCTCTCATACCCCTCGCACATAAACTGCTGGTTTTTTATATTCTTTTATTATTAGAGATTATTGTACGGAGACAAGAGAACATGACCCCCCCTTCATAATACCATACACCCCCACCTAGTATCACCCTTTTTTTTCCTCATCAGATCAGCGGACCGTGTGCTGTCCACATCCATATGTCTGTTCCGTGGCACCCACATAAATATAGAACGTGCCCTATTCTTGTCCACATTACAAATAAAGATAGGACTGTTCTATAGAGGCGGAACACACATGTCCAGATAACGCAATTTGTGGACTGCAAGACAGGCGACGGCCGTGTGTATGAGCCCTTATGCCTTACAATTCCCCATATCCTGCATCCACCAAACCCTGTCTCCCCTCCTGTCCCTGCAACCCCATAACGCATTGCTGAGAAAAAGGATGTTTTAATATATGCACATGAGCCTCTAGGAGCAATGGGGGCGTTGCCGCTACACCTAGAGGCTCTGCTCTCTCTGCAACTGCCGTGTCCTCCCCACTGTGATTGACTTTAGGAGAAGTCAGGGCCAGGCGTGATAATGTTTACACTGCCTAGACCTGTCAAAGTGCAGGGGGTGTGGCAGTTGCTGAGAGAGCAGAGCCTCTAGGTGTAATGGCAACGCCCCCGTTGCTCCTAGAGTCTTATTTGCATATGTTAAAAAAAAAAAATTCTCAGCAATGCGGGCACATATGAACATGGGACCAACACCAATGACTTCAGCTGCCAAGTGCCCATGTACCAGGTCAGCCGGTTTTCATTAGTATTACTTTCCACTAGCTATAATCTGTTATTTCCTTCAACGTCCATTATTCTGGGGTGCTTTACAGGGGCCGCAAAATACAGCAAATAGAACTATCACGCTCCTACAGGAGACAGGTGCAAGGCTGAGCTCATACCCAAAGTGACTGGAGACCTTAAAATGAACTTTCCCAGAACCTCAAACTCCTACAACAGTAACAGATGCTGATTGACAGCCACTACCATGCACTGCTAGTTAAAACTTCTTCCCCTCCTCTGTGTCAGTCTTCACTGTAGTTCTGGGATTCAATTCTATGAAGAGGAAAGCTTGGGATGGATAGACACTATAGCCCCTCTCACTAGAAAGTTCAGCAAAGCAGCGAATTGTAGGGAGGGAGGCACTGTCTCTTCGTTAGGTGTGGCTGATCCCCCTCCCAAAAACAATTATTTTTTATGTTCACAATTTTTGCCATTAAAGATGTTGTAGAGCTCTGTTTATTAAGAGGTTAATCTCCCTTAATTTCTCACTGCAAATACTGAAGTAAATTTGACGTCAGACTGGATTCCCGGCATCCATTCATTTGCACACGCAGCGACACAGACTCAGACGCCTCCACGAACCGTCACTTTAAAATTGAAACGTAAAGAGAACATCACTACCAATTATGATGAAAGAGCCGAATTATGGCAGAAGCGCCGCTCAGTACCCTCCCCCACTGACACATTGTAGCAGAATATTATGTCTGAGTCTGGTTTCTTGTATCCAAAGGCAATGTGCCATACAAGCTGATGTCATACAAACACGCCGTCACCAGGACATCAGTGTGGAGCGGAAAGAAGTCCAGCCTTGGGTGAAGGCTTCATCTTCTCTTCCGCCGTTTAGGACTTATCTTGGTCTCCCAGCTTTACAGACACTGAATGTGTTGTCTAAGCAAGTGTCATTCTTTACTGCTGTTCTGGCATTCTATTCATGAACCAGAAGGTGCAAGATGAACAAAAGTTTAGGCTGCTTCCAGATAGTGGCCGGCTGTAGAGCAGGGACTCGTGGGCAGACACAGCAGTTATAAATGGCATGATATATAATAACTGTCTGTGATTATAACCCGTAACGCTGCTGCCTTTAGGGCTGTTAGCCTATTGAGGGTCCTGGAGGAGGGCAGTAATCATAAGTGGTCTATGAATCACTAAAGTGACAAGTCAGTGTACTGATAAGTGATAGATGTGTCTATAGGTCAGTATATAGTGATAAGTGATAGATGTGTCTATAGGTCAGTATAGTGATAAGTGATAGATGTGTCTATAGGTCAGTGTACTGATAAGTGATAGATGTGTCTATAGGTCAGTATATAGTGATAAGTGATAGATGTGTCTATAGGTCAGTATAGTGATAAGTGATAGATGTGTCTATAGGTCAGTGTACTGATAAGTGATAGATGTGTCTATAGGTCAGTATATAGTGGTAAGTGATAGATGTGTCTATAGGTCAGTATAGTGATAAGTGATAGATGTGTCTATAGGTCAGTATATAGTGATAAGTGATAGATGTGTCTATAGGTCAGTATATAGTGATAAGTGATAGATGTGTCTATAGGTCAGTATATAGTGATAAGTGATAGATGTGTCTATAGGTCAGTATATAGTGATAAGTGATAGATGTGTCTATAGGTCAGTATATAGTGATGTGATAGATGTCTATAGGTCAGTATAGTGATAAGTGATAGGTGTCTATAGGTCAGTATAGTGATAAGTGATAGATGTGTCTATAGGTCAGTATAGTGATAAGTGATAGATGTGTCTATAGGTCAGTGTAGTGATAAGTGATAGATGTGTCTATAGGTCAGTATATAGTGATAAGTGATAGATGTGTCTATAGGTCAGTGTACTGATAAGTGATAGATGTGTCTATAGGTCAGTATATAGGTAAGTGATAGATGTGTCTATAGGTCAGTATAGTGATAAGTGATAGATGTGTCTATAGGTCAGTATATAGTGATAAGTGATAGATGTGTCTATAGGTCAGTATATAGTGATAAGTGATAGATGTGTCTATAGGTCAGTATATAGTGATAAGTGATAGATGTGTCTATAGGTCATATATAGTGATAAGTGGATAGATGTGTCTATAGGTCAGTATATAGTGATAAGTGATAGATGTGTCTATAGGTCAGTATAGTGATAAGTGATAGATGTGTCTATAGGTCAGTGTACTGATAAGTGATAGATGTGTCTATAGGTCAGTATATAGTGATAAGTGATAGATGTGTCTATAGGTCAGTATAGTGATAAGTGATAGATGTGTCTATAGGTCAGTATAGTGAGAAGGTATAGATGTGTCTATAGGTCAGTATAGTGATAAGTGATAGATGTGTCTATAGGTCAGTATATAGTGATAAGTGATAGATGTGTCTATAGGTCAGTATATAGTGATAAGTGATAGATGTGTCTATAGGTCAGTATATAGTGATAAGTGATAGATGTGTCTATAGGTCAGTATATAGTGATAAGTGATAGATGTGTCTATAGGTCAGTATAGTGATAAGTGATAGATGTGTCTATAGGTCAGTATAGTGATAAGTGATAGATGTGTCTATAGGTCAGTATATAGTGATAAGTGATAGATGTGTCTATAGGTCAGTATAGTTATCACTATACTGACCTATAGACACATCTATAAGACTTGGTGGTTATGGTGGATCTGGCGTGGTGGGGAGGGAGCCAAGTGGGCTCTGGTCTCCCCAGGTACTGGAATTTGGGGCTCAATTTATTGAGGTGCGGGCAGTTACCCATCAGATTTGCGGGGCTCCAAGGACCCTCCCCGTGTTTTATGTGTTTCTTGGGGCGGGCCTTTGGGGTTGGTTATTTATTGTATGTTTGTTATTTAATAAAATGGCTGCTGTGGACAATAACATCCACCTGAGGTGTTGTGTCTTTATTTGGTTGCGAATGGGGGGGTATAGGGGGAGAACGACTCGACAGTACGCTTATCATGACATGTCTCTTTTATGCTGGGTTCACATCAGGTTTTTCCCATCCATTTAATTTATACAAAAAATGTATACATTAAAAGGATGCCTCAGACTGATGCCATACACTGGCATCTGTTAACTATAGAGTTCCACTGTATAAAAAAAAAAAAGTATATGTTTTTTTTATACCATTGTAAAAAAAAAAAAGTATATATTTTTTTACTGGATTATGCAGGATACAAGAACGTGGTATGTTGCATTTTTTTATCTTTTTTTTTCTAACGTCAAACAAAGGCAAAAAACATTATGTAAACCCAGCCTTAGTACCTACTTGCATTCCCCATGTAATAACGATTCTCGAACATCTATTCTTATGACTTTATGATGTGTCATTACTTTATTATTTCTTCTAGAAGTTATGAATAATTGCTAGCACTTTGCAATAAAGGTCCAGATGAGTGTTACCAGTTAGAGGCGTGTATGCCTGTGTAGGTATACAACCCCAACTTGTAAAACCCACCTTGGTAACACCATGACTATTTACAGCATTTATCTCTGCACGGATGTTTTAAACATCCTTGCCGAGATCTAATCATGCAGCTGTGGGGGTGGGGAGTCCACTGTCTGTGACAGCATGGCTGCCCATATAGAAGGCACGGACAGTTTCTTACTGAGCGACGCGTGTAGAGACCAGGACGCACAACTTCTCTGGAGGCCGTAACTGGGGCCAATATGTCAGCATCAGTTACAGGAGAAATCAGTAATATAAGACCAGGACAAATCAGAAGGGTAATAAGAAAAATAAAGCTGACCTGATAGACCCACAAAATATAGAGGAAGTTAGCGATAGAGAAGAGGGGAGGAGTAATAAGAGTATCCCAACGGAGGAGAGGATAGAAATGGTGGACAAGAAACTGACAGACATTCTGAATGCTGTACAACAATCAAATCTAGCATTGGGCGATCTGTCGGCAAAAATCTCCACAGTCCATGTAGACATATCTCTGATTAAAGACGAAATGAATAAAGTACGTGAGAAAGTCAAGGATCTTCAGGTGACCGTAAGAGACCTAAAACAGGAGGTGGACGAGATTAAGAATAGGATGGAGGGAATGGAAATAGAAAGGAAGTCACTACAAGATAGAGTTACTGAAATGGAGGATAGGTCCCGCAGAGCGAATATACGTGTACTTGGGTTCCCTGAAGGGGTGGAAAAAGAAGATCCAAGTGGGTTTATTCAACAATGTTAGCTGGAAGTGTTCGGTGCGGATCAATTTTCTATTTGGTTTGCGGTGGAGAGAGCCCACCGGATACCAAATAAACAGCCACCGGTTGGAAGTCTGCAGAGAGCAATTTTAGCCAAAATGATGAATGCCCGAGATAGGGATAGTATTATGAAGAATAAAATAAATCATTCGTCCCTAGAATATAATGGAAGCAAAGTAGAAATCTACCCGGACTACTCAAGGGCAACCCAAGTTAAACGCCAAGCATTTAGAGTAGTTAAGAAGAGAATGACGGCAGCTAAGATCAAATACTCTAGGAACAGGCATATTTCTTCACCCACCCGGAGGAGGCTTGTAAGTGGCTAGATGGTAGGGGGATAGGATCCTGAGTATATATAAGTATGACATAGGTTGGACTATATGTGAATATGTGAAAAGGGGTCCGGATGGGGAGGTGGGAGGGGGAGGGATGTGTAAGAGGTTAGTGGACTGTTCGGTTCGTCTGAACAAGATGGGAAGGGTGGGGTGTGCGGGAAGGCTGGGGTGTGTGGGAGCGGAGGGTGGCGGGAAGGGGAGGGTGGGTTGATGGGGTTTGATGGTTACTGTGGTGTGCTCTCTCTCTCTCCCCTCCCCCCCCGCCCCCTCCACGGCAGGTAGAGGCAGATGCATTATTGAGCAAACATGAATAGAATATTTACGTGGAATATGTGGGGGATGGCCGAGAGAGCGAAACAGGTGGTCATATTTGATGTAGTGGCGAGACATCTGCCTGCGATTATATGTCTTCTGGAAACACATCTTAGATATGAGAACATCAGCATTGCAAAAAGGAGATGGTCTAAATTTGACTACCATGCTTGCTGCTTGGCCTACTCCCGGGGCGTTAGTGTTTATGTTCATGGGAAGGTGGATTACATACCAATTGCCCACAGAATTGACAGAGAGGGCAGATTTGTTTTTTAGCATTGTCGCCTGAACGGCACTACTTGTATATTGGCATTTGTCTATGTGTCCCTGCACCTTTCTCAATGTCTGTTATGTCAGACCTGGCAGACTTTATTGGCTCAAGAACAAGGTGCTTAGTTTTGGTAACTGGGGACTTTAATGATGTAATGTGCCTAAAGGAGGACCGACTCTCCAAGGATCATGCATATAAACTTACACTGCTTAGAGATAAACTTACACCGCTAAGAAGGGTCTGCCGGGATTTGGCATTGATGGACATATGGTGTTTTCTGTATGGAGAGAAAAGAGTTCTCTTGCTTTAGCCGCGCTAATACAGTTATGTCTAGAATAGATCTAGCATTAGCTAACCCTGACCTTTTAGATATGGTAATAAAAATGAATTATGAAATACATACGATACCTGATCACTCTCCAATAGTAGTAATGATTAAAATTGGACATAAGGAGAAAACAAGGATTTTTAGACTAAACTCCCATTGGATTAACTTGGTTAAGGATCAGGATAATATAATAAATGAGATCTGGGAATTTTGGTTATTGAACGGCCCGTCGTCTCCCATGCAGTTTGTATGGGATTTGTTTAAATCGTTTTTGCGCAGAGTTTATATGGCTAGAATTGGGGGAAAAAAGAATTTGCAGCAAAAGAATTAACTTTAAAAAGAAGAAGGGTCCAGTCCCTACGGGGAGAGATAGATAATAATATGAACTCCGGCACTCATTCTCAGTTTGAAGAAGCTAGACTGAAATATAAAAACTACTTATTAGAAAAAGCACAATATAGGATTTTTTTTGTAGGAGCTAAATACTTTTCTCAGGCAGGGAAACCTGGAGGTCTTTTAGTATCCCTGATCCAAAATAAAAATAATACCAACAGGATAAAAAATATTAGATTGGAAAATGGGGCTGTTACTACGTGTCCAGAGGAGGTTGAGTGGGAGTTTGTTAGGTATTATAATATCTAATATACAAACGACAATAAGCAGCAGGACATTCTTAGAGAATATCAATCTCCCAAAATTAACAAAGGAGGAATCCAAAATATTAAACCAACCTATAGATTTAAGGGAACTATCTGAGGCGGTTAAGACCATTCGGGGGAATTCTTCTTCAGGGATGGACGGCCTCCCGCTTGAAATTTATCGTCAATATGGAGATACAATCCTGCCATTGCTATTACAGGTCCTAAATGAATCCTATCAGATCGGGGAACTCCCCCCATCTTTATCTGAGGCTGTGATCACACTCCTTAAAAAGGGCAAGGATGAAAGAGAGACAGGGTCATACCGCTCGATCTCTCTGTTAATCACAGATTATAAAATTTGCGCAAAACTATTAGCTAATAGACTGAAGGGAGTTATTGATAGATTAATACATCCAGACCAGAAAATTGTACAATCTAGCATACGTAGAGCCTTTTCGAATATGCAGGTTGAGGAGGGGGGAGGCTTCCGCTCCATCCTGTCACTAGATGCTGAGAAGGCGTTTGACAGGGTGGAGTGGGAATACCTCTGGAAAGTAATTCACGGGATGAATCTGGGACAACATTTTATTAAATGGGTCCAGCTTTTATATAATCATCCAAAAGCTAGAATAAACATTAATGGAGTATGGTCCGAGCAAATAGACAAGACAGGGATGTCCACTCTCCCCGTTATTGTTTGCCCTATTTATAGAACCGATGGCAGCTAGAATTAGATCTGACGAAGGGATCAGGGGCTTTGGTATGAAGGGGACCTTTGACAAGATAAATATGTACGCAGATGACATATTGATTTTCTTGGAGAACCGAGCATCTTAGCTGTCTTATCTCATGGAATTGATAAATAAGTTTAGTGATATTTCGGGATATAAAGTCAACTGGGCCAAATCAGTACTATTACCGCTCGATCAGGTAACCCTACCGAACTCAGTAGGAATTAGGGTATTAAAACCCATGGAATCTTTTGAATATTTGGGGATTAAGCTGAGTGCAAGTATTTTAGACTTTACGAAATTAAACATCTCTCCTTTGCTGATTAGATGCAAAAGTAAAATAAGTGTTTGGCAGAAGCTGCCGATAGGACAGGCAGACAGAATTGCATTAACAAAAATGGTCTTGCTTCCCCAGATTTTGTATGTTTTGGCGGCCTGTCCAGTTTGGATAGAAGATAGTTTCTTCACCTACCTGGAACGGCCGCTGAACGACCTAATCTGGGGAAGATAAAGGGTAAAACTAAAACAGAAATATCTTTGGTTAGCGGAAGAGGATGGAGGGCTATCGGTTCCCTTTTTCCACGGATATTACTTCGCCTCTCGAGTCCAATGGCTAAAGTCTGGGGGAAACAATATAAGTGAATATCTAGAAAGGGGCTTCAATGGCCCAAAATATAATATATTTAGCATTCTGGAGACGGGATTTATCAAAAAGAAAGGGAAAAAATGCCCAATATGCCGAATGGTTGACCTGGCTTTGCGAAAAATAAAAAAAAATATTAGGACTATTGAACACTTCACACTTCACACTTCTCACCCCTTTGGTGTAATAGTAATATGAGAGAATTCCAATCAATTGCAGAATATAAATATTGGGAAAAGTATGGCATCATTTATGTATCACATTTAGTTAAGAATGGGGAAATAAGAGCACTAAAAGAGCCATGTCCTGGAATAAACAAAGAAGGCACAAAGTACAAAATTAAAAAAAAAAATTAATTAATTAAAAATAATAAAAGTGAAAGAAATTGGAAAAACAGACAATTTTTTCCCTTTTCATGGGAATGGAAGTAAAAACAAAACAAAAAATACTAATAGAAAATAAAGCTCAGAATAAGGTACAAAAATCATCACAGATAAAGGCACAAAAATGATTTACTTAACAGAACGAAAAAAATTTTTTTTATGGGTTTCAAAGACCCATGTACTAATGTACTAAGAAAACAGAAAATGGTGTAAATGGCCCAGTCATGAACTGGTTAAGGTCACAATAATCTGCCCAAGTCCACCCCTCCCCCCAGTTTAAAAAATAATCACAAACCATCAATGTTTTATTATGGACAGAGGATAAAAGTCTATTTTTACAGTCTGTGCTGGAATTTAGGGATGGTTGGCAACCCTGAAACAGGATGATAAATTGCACTGATTTTGTTTCTGTCCTCGCACGTACACGTGACACACACGGGATAGGACACTTGCAGAACACAGATAAAGTGAAGTCCATGACAATTCAACAAGTCAAATGCTCTTTACCGGATGAGACATAGCGGTATCCATGGGAAATTCTGGACTGGGCGCTTAGAGTGTTGCCTTAGTTGTCTGGGTGCTGGGTGGTCCATTCTCAGCGGGTGTGATGACTTCCTGTTCTGATGACCCCCATCCCCCCCGTCTGTCCCTCCCCCAGTATCTGTTTGTTTATCACTTTGTTATCTGCTGTTCTATAACTTCAGAAGATAATTATTAGACTTGTTATCTGTGATTTGTCCTTAGTGAATGTTCCCAGATTTAATCTCACGTTCAGTCCCAGCAGGAAATCATCGAGAACCGTGGCAGGCGGCCAACATTTTATGGGGAAAGGGGTGAAAAGAAAATTCTGTATAATCCATTCTGCATGAAGTGATGCAAAGCTGAAACTACAGTCATCCTGGGCACTGTACAGACCTACTGGCTAATGCACAGCACCCCCAGACTACTGTATCATACACCTCCCATAAAAACAGCTCTGTACAGACACTGAACCAGCAGGAGATGCAGCATACACATGAGATTTTGATTGGTCATGATACAGCCGATAAGTCGTCCATGGGATAGTTGGCACGAATGATCCCACTAGAAAAATTAGGCCTCTAAACATGTGCAGTTCGTGTTGTCCATGGACAGGACAACATATGCCCCCATTCATTTTAATGTGTTTAGTTACACATCAGTGACGATGGGTAAGTGGAAAAACCACGAAGGCTTGCCCTACTTTGGTGCAGAGGTCTATGGGTCTGTGAAAACCACTAACAGAACACGGGTGGCATCCGTGTCAGTGGTTTTCAGGGACCATTGGTCAGAGATACGCTGGAAACTAATTTTTAGCCTAGAAGTACATGGAAACACAGACCAAACGCGGACATCATCGTGGATGAACCACTGACCATCTCGTTGTGGATGTCATCATGGACGTGTGGAAGAGGTCTTGCAGACTAACCTGGCCGATCAAGTAGTCAGGTTAAACCAAGTGGCACATGATCGACCATATTCAGCTGATCATGCTTTATACTTCTACTTTCAGCTGACCACCGCCAAAATTTGCCAACCTAATGGATCGAATTTTCAGCAGACAGAAGTCTACAGTAAATCTGGTTACATTTTCAAACAAGGGTCAGCAGAAACAGCAAACATCGTAAATTTCAGCTGACATTTGTCTTGTTTGTGTAGGCAGCTTAAAGGGGTGCTCCGAGATTGTAATGTATCCTGTAAGATGCTATGTAAAGTTGAGCTCTCATGAACACTCGGCTTCTGTCGTTACATTGTCTGCGTTTGCTACAGTGTATCAGTCTGGAGTCTAGGTTGTTGAGCTCAAAGAGCATTTTCAAGGCTGGATAAAAATGTAACCTCTTCTCAGCTGTGATCAGTACTAGATATGTATGGATTTGCTGCTAAAGTGTTTCCATTCACTGACAGCAAGCATAAAATCTATTGTAGAACTTTTCATTATTCAGGCCTTAAAGGGATTGTGCTCAAACTGAACACAAAAATGTAGTCAGCTATTAAATGCTGCTCTAATCCAGCATGGTGGCTCCCATCTCCGCTCCTTCTGGTCCCAAACAGACTGGAAATGTGACGTCCTATCCGTGGTCACATGCACCACTGAACGGCATCTCCAGACGTTTCCTGGCATGTCGAGACAGGAGCAAAAAGCTGAATGAATCATGGACCTGCTTTTTGACCGATATGAGTTAATGTGTGGCGGCCAGGGGCGTCCGAAGTTATGGACACAGCAGATTTTTCTGCAAATCACATAGAAGTGAATGGCAGTTACAGAAAAGGAGTAGTACCGCCCGCTCAGCTGTTTCCGTAACTCCGGCCACCCTTAGCCTCCTAGTATAAGTATTCCGATCTCAGTGATGAATGTCGGAGATGGAGATACCCTTTAAAATAATGTTAATTTTGTGGCTGATGACTGTCCTGCTCAATGATTACCACGACCTCAATCTCTTATAATCTGGGGTCTTCCGAGGACACCCTGCTGATTACATTCACTGGACGCCACCATTCTCGCTTCAGACCATGCGGGGCTATCAGGGCGATTAATACAACTCTTCTAGCACCGCATCACCGGAACAGAAGGGGGCACATCTGAACCTATTTTATGTACTGAGAGGCTTAGTGCCATTTATTACCCACAATGCAATTCTCCCTCCATAGCCCACAGCAGCGACCAAAAAGTATCTGCTTACATACAGGTGGCATTTATGAAACAAAATAAAGAGAACGGGGCAGAAGTCCTGAATCATATTTATGATTGACATGTGCAATCTTTAATCTGTTTCTGCGACATATTAGGGGGGGGGGGGGGGAGGGTACGAAAAGGGTCAGAGCCAATCCGATTGTCTATGTTACATTTACTTCAAGTGATTCGTCACCTTGTCTGCATTAATGAACGATGCCCTCTGCTGGATGTCCGTAACAATGCAGATGATCCTCCAGTCACTGACTTCCTGTTAGCTTTAAAAGGGGTTATCCAGCTTCTTGGACATTTTTAACTATTGATAGCAGTGTGCTCTATGTGTTGAAAAAAATGACACTCACCTGCTCCCTGATACTCCATTCCAGTTCCTTGGCTCCCTTCAGCAGTCTTCTGGTTCCTGGTCCTGTGAACTTCCTGATGGACGGGGTCACACGCACCGCTGAAGCCAATGACTGGCCTCAGAGGTTATATGCTAAAAGGCGAATGTGACCCAGCCGCTTGGGGATATGTCACTGCTGAGGCCAGTCACTGCAACTCCTTCCGTCCAGAACTTTTCAGGACAGGTACTAGAAGACTGCTGAAGGTAGCCAGGGTCCTACAGAACCAAAACAGAATAGCCATGTCCTCACATTTCCTGCAGGTTCAGTATCTGTATGGAATACGCTTAGCTACTTTCACACCTGCGTTCAGGTGTCCGCTCGTGAGCTCCGTTTGAAGGGGCTCACAAGCGGCCCTGAACGCAGCCGTCTGGCCCTAATGCATTCTCAGTGGAGGCGGATCCACTGAGAATGCATCCGCCTGCCAGCGCTCAGCCTCCGCTCAGTGAGCGGACACCTGAACGCTGCAAGCAGCGTTCGGGTGTCCGCCTGGCCGTGCGGAGGCGAGCGGATCCGTTCCGACTTACAATGTAAGTCAATGGGGACGAATCCGCTTGAAGATGACACCATATGGCTCAATCTTCAAGTGGATCCGTCCCCCATTGACTTTCAATGTAAAGTCTGAACGGATCCGCTCAGGCTACTTTCACACTTAGAAAATTTTTCTAAGTTCTAAGAGCCACCGTCTGCATTAATATGAGCGGATCCGTTCAGAACGCTAGTGTGAAAGTAGCCTAAACGTTAAAAAAATACTTCTATCAAAATGCAATGCAACCTGTGACCATAAAACTCCACTGTCGCGTTTCAGATCACTCAATTCCAATCCTTAGTCATGATGTCATCTTGATGTCACAAGTAAGGATTTGAATTGAGTGATCTGAAAAGCATAGACGAAACGCATAGATGATGCTTGTCTTTGTTGCACAGGTTTTATCCTTTTTGCTAAATACCATTTTCAAGCTGGATTCTTCACCAATTTGTGCCATGATGTTTGGCATATCCCGGCAATTTTGTGCTTTCTAAGTTGCAAACAGGTGAGCTGGACTCTTTGATAAAACTTCACTGAATCAGATCTCCAAATGATGCCTCATTAATATGATCAGAAGACAACTGAAGAGATGGATGTGATGTCCTTGTATGTGGCAGAGGAGCCCCTCAGTTACAAGGGCCCAGATGTGACTGCAACCTCTGATACAGCTGCATAACTGAAGCACACATACATAGACATGGGAATCACAACAACATCATTCCGGTCATAGGCTCAGAGGTTCAGAGCTATAAAAGGCACTCCTTGGCGCAATGCCAATGACAGGAGGATACCATTAACACTCAGTATACAACAGACCTGTGCAAACACTACAAATCCTGTGATGCCATGCAGCTGCCAGGAAAACCAGTCAATGACAGGACATATATGAACGACTCAATCAGGAGCCACAGAAGACCTCAACATGTAAGGGCATCAGACCATACTCAAGATTCTTTCGGTAGTGAGTAGTATACATGGGTCCTCAAGGATAGCGAAAGGAACCAGACACAAAAGTAACTTACAGAACTCAAGAAGGGCAACCAACTTGGTGGTTACAGTGTTACTTGTGGGACAAAAGTTTAACAGTCTCTCAAAGAGGGGCACAGACTTAGTCCATGACAACTTGTTTGGCTACCACACTGTCTTTCTACATGATAACTCTCATCTCTGACATTGCACCCAACTTCCCAGGCAGCACTCTGTCTTTGAGTCTTCCTCTGTGTGACAGCAATTTAAATGGTTATGGTGCTTGTCAGGCCATGGCAACTATCCTCATGGCGAACTCTCACGCTCTACACGGCCATTCTTCTATTTGTCACAAGGTGGCTGGTCTGTTCCTCCTGACCTGGATATCTGAGGGGACTTGTAAGTGCACCCAGACTCCTGGCCACCCTTTTCCTGCAACCAATCTCTCTAGGCCCTGAGGTAGTGTGCCATTTTGCAAGCGCTACTCACCGCCACTAGCTAGCTAACTATCATGCAGTATGCGGCTGATTCTCTGTCCACTAGTGGCTGTGGTCTCTTTCGGCACCATCTCTAGATGCATCTGACCATGCGATCCTCTATCTTCTCCCTGAAACATCCTACACAACATGGGAACATCATAGGTTACATCAACTACTATGCTGACCTCTGACTCAACCCAGAATTGCCATGTATCTGGCCATTAATATGGTCAGTATTTTACAGTGCTATTTCTCATAAATTCACAGGGAGGAATTTTTCATGAGGGTAATATTCAAAGTCAGTACTCAAAAGAAAATGAACCCTCACACAGATCTGTAGACATAACTGCAAAAAAAGTTATGGGGTCAGATTATGGCAATGCAAAGAAAAGAAAACTTCCAAATTATTATTTTTTTCAGTATTAAAAGGCAAGCAAAACTACATAAATGTGGTATCGTTGTAATGCAATGTACTAACTCAGAGAATGAGGCTGATATGTCAGTTTTAGTGCATAGGGAACAATGTAAGTACAACACATAAAACGGTGGTGGAATACTGTTTTTAATCCTATTCCACCCCCTTTGGAATTTTTACAATTTACATCATCGCTAACCCAACATATCAGACTCTCACCTACAGTGGAATCCTTAAAAAGAAACCTAAAAACTCACCTCTTCAGAAAAGCCTACAACGTGACCCTGCTGCCTCTATACCGCCATAACCAGCTTCATCCTCTCCTACTGTGTGTCCTTCCTCCATACCTTGTAAGCCCTCGCAGCAGGGCCCTCTCTCCTTCTTGTACCAGTTTGTAACTCTTCTTGTTCATGCTTAGTGCAATTGTCTGTATTATGTATGTGCACCCCTTTTCATATGTACATCGCTGAGGAATGAATGGCGCTTTAATAATAATAATAATAATAATAATAATAATATGCATTATTAAATGGGGCCTTTAAAAAGTACAACTGGTCCTGTAAAAACAAGTACTCATACTTCTATGTGTACAGAAAAATAAAGTTATGGCACCCAGAAGGCAGGGAGAGGAAAACGGAAGAAAAAAAAAAAAAAACTGAAAATCGACCGGTTGGGAAGGGGCTAAAGGGTTGTCCAACAGTAAAATCAAACCACCGGCAGAAAGATGTGTCCACAGAAATAATCCCACCACTCTCTTGCTGAAAGTCCTGCTGTTCCACTGTTGCGGATCTTGTCTAAAACGGACTAGAAGTAATGAGACCATGTGACAACTGCAGCCAATCACTAGCCTCAGCAGTCACATGTGTAAGAACAGCACATCACTGTTCATTTTGTCCATCATGTAAGATTCCAATCCATGAATTGGCCAAATGACCCTGCGCAGTGCTCATTATTATTAGTGGTCCGCGTGATGAGACCTTGCCTTTAATTGCAGAAATCTCCTGTCACGCAGGAAGATGCAGACTTTTATTTCCAGACGGTGGCAGTGATGAGGTCACAGGAGCCATGTACAGCGCAGACATCAAGACACGTTCCTATATTTTATCACGATGGGAACAGTCACAGCACAAATTGTAACAATTTTCCATTGGCGCCCAACAGGAAATTATGGCTAGCCAAAGAGATAATCTCCATTTGTCAGGAACAACCAGGGCATTGCGGGAACCCAAAGATGAAATCTAAAAGACCGTCGGATGAGCCGATTTATTGCCTTGTCAATACAGTCTTCTGTCAATAAAGCTTGATCACTACTGTATCACGAAAAGTTCTATAATTCTGTAATATACCAAATCAACTTCTCACCATCTTCAAGATCTCTGCTTACTGTCGGGGAATATGAACAATCTATGTTATCCCCAGAGACTAAGAACTGTCCAAGCCTCACGGCTGAGGGTTTGCTACAATTGTAACCAGTGTAGACAACCCTCTGTGGCGTACACTGCCTGGACTCTATACTGATACATTTCACCTGCACTGATACATTGTAACAAACTATCAGCACTGGATAGATTTGTGCTGATGTGTTTAGCTCACAGATCATCTATGCTGGACACATTGTAACAAGCCCATAAGCTGAGGGAGCAGAAGTAGAACAGGAAGGGTTTTCAGGTTCTGGATGTAAATAAAATGTTCCTATTCAGTGACATCAATCAGAGATCTTGAATATGGTGAAGAATTAAAACACAAAATTTGTCATAAGGGGAATGTTCAAAGTATGAAAGGTCTACACCTGTTTTCTGGCATAGAAAAGTCATACATTTTTAATTTAAAAAAAATCTGTGACTTTTTGCAGTTTTACGCCACCACTGCCACTTTGGAAACATGAGTGGGTAAGTGGGCATGGTTATGTATGTTAATGAGCTTTACTCCAAATTTATCACCATGGCTTTGGTAAAAACTTGTGAAGTTGGGTGGTGTAAACAAAGTGTGGTAGCATCTGTAGACAAGTGTTAGGTTTAAAGATGAGCCAAATTCAACATTTGATAAAATTGGAGCAAAATACATCAAAGCAGACTCAAGGAAAAACTGACTTTTTAAAATTATTCCGTTGTGCCAAACTTATCAAATGTCTTTGATAAATTTGGTGCATCTTTAAAGAGTAGCTACAGTTTTTTAAAACTTTTGTTATGTCATAGGGACATATCAAAAGTGCTAAGGGGTGGTGGGGGGCGGCTCGCAGCGCTGAAACCCCTGCCGATCTCTAGAATGAGGAGTCAGAAGTGCTCAGCCGAGCGTTGCTTCTGCTCCACAGCTTCATAGACTTTCTATTGAAACCGTCTTCACTACTGCGCCCAGCAGTGAGAAGAAGCAGCGCTGGGACTAACCCTGGGTTCACACCTGAGCGTTTCTGAGACGCGCGTTTTTGTCGCGCGTTTTTATGCGCGTTTTTTGCAATAGTAAACGCGCGTTTGACGCGCGTTTGTGTGATTGACTGCAGTGTTGCCCAATGAGTCTATGGCCAAAACGTGCGACAAACGCCCAAAAAAAAGCTCAAGAACTTGTTTATGCGTCGGGCGTTTTACAGCGCGTTCAAACGCGCTGTAAAACGCTCAAGTGTGAACCAGGGCCATAGGGAAGCATTTGGTTTTCACGTGTTGAGCGTTTTACAGCGCGTTGGAACGCGCTGTAAAACGCTCATGTGTGAACTTAGGGTAAGACATATCAAGTTTCAAAAAAATATAGATACTTCTGTCTTGAGATGTTACTTCACCTTCTACACAGTCCCTTTAACGACAAGTCTGAATTAAAAAATCTAGCATAAATCACATCCACAGACTAGCCACGTCCACTTCTCAACCGCTCTATCTCACTAAAACTGAAATGAGGGAAATAAAAAAGCAGAATCTTGCAAACAATTTTCCACAGTAAGCCCAAAAAGTTATAGAAGAACCCTATTTTTGTTTGCTAACTTTCGAAGACAGAATTCTGGAGTTCAGGTCTTGTAGAACATTGTCTAATTCATCCTTGTACAATGATGGACTGGATTAGCCAGAGAGACATATTACATAACCCGGGACCTCGGGTGTATGGTGCTGCACACATTCCCCCACCCCACCTCCCCAGAGTTCCCAGCATGCAATTTTGTCAGCAGACCATGTCACTTTCCATGTACCTGATCCCCAAACGGGAAAGTCTCCCTCCTCCTCTTGAGACGGCGTAGGCTTCTCCAGCTCATCTTGTAAGAAAAGTCTGGGTCTCAGTGCTGGTCAACCATGTCCAGGGACACCGTATGTCCCGCCTATTCCATTGTGATGAGGCCGGTACTGAATGCCAGCGAGTCTCTAGTGAATGAGCACCGGAGGTGGACGGCTCAGGAAGTCTTTAATCTTGAAATAACAGTTGCTTAGAAACGGGAGGGCTAAAGTGCAAACCCTCGGTCCTGAAGAGGAGCAGACGCAGGCTTCACTCTCTACATTCAATTATATTAAATGAATTGACTAACTGAGACAATGAGCGACGAATGAGTAAGCGGCACTTGCCAGCCTGTGCTGCCCATTATCCTGCACTCTTAGAGCTGCTTCATCCATAATTCACTTCATTCAATACAAAAACTTAATCATGTAAATCATGAGAAGTGTCGTGCCCAGTGGATGTGTCCAACCACGAGTTCTCCCCCATCCCTGGAAACTTCAGCACCACGATCTTTAATCAAGAATATAATCAATATAGATCATCCTGAGCTTTATAGTTCAGGACCCCCAATAGATCCAAGCCCCCTCTCATAGGATACCCCCATAGATCCAAGTCATCTAACCTGCAACCCCAAAGATTCCAGCCCACTCCCTGATGATATTTTTTGTTCCCCAGAAATCATCTTGGATCACATCCACCCTCCCCCAGGACCCCCATAGATCACACCTCCTCCCCAGGATCCCCCATAGATCCCAACCCCCTCTCCCAGGACCGCAAAAATCCCAGCCCACTCCTTGATCACATCATTTGCTCCCTTGGACCATTACAGATCCTGTCCCAGTACCCTCCTTGAGCCCCAGAACCCCTTACAGAAAACATATTTTCCCGACATGACTCCTCACAGATCACAATGCCCCTCCCCAAGATGCCCATAGATATCAGGAACCACATAATCCTGACCCACCACCACGACCCTCCTCAGGGTCTCCATAGATCACATCCCCTTGGATGCCAATAGATCCCAGTCCCCTAATCTTGGACCCCATACATTCCAACTATATATGCAGCAGTGTAACTGGTGATAATGGACTATTATTAATAGTAACTTTGTACTCTAACCGTTCCCTGCTCTGAAACCTCCACTATGTCCAAGTTGAAGGTAGAGCTCCCCTTTTAACTCTTAAGAATTGCACAATTCCAGCCACCTCCAACTGCAAATGTAGTGTAAATCTACAGCATTGCTTAACATCCAGCTGCCAATTTGCATTACAGCCTTCACAATCTCCTGAAACACTCACCAGTCAGCTAATATTGGCAGAGGGGTTAGTGGGACATAACCTTCCTTCTCCTAAAATTGTCTACTTTTTAAATTCTACATCTAAATTATTGCAGTTTTCACACTGACCACTGAGCTTAGGATCCAGAACCTCTATTTTCCATAAACTTACCTTCATTGGTCTGTCAGACACATGGCTGACACCTAACGACTCAGCCTCCCCTGTCGCACTCTCCTATGTAAAACTCCAATTTACCCACACTTCCTGTCCAGAAAGACATGGTGGTTGTGTTGTCCTCCTCCTATAAGGAAACTGCTCCTTCAACCCATTTCTACCCTTCCTCAACCTTCCTTCTTTTGAAATTCGCTCTTTCCACATCTACTCTCCCTCCAACCTCCAAATAAGCAGTCATCTACCGTCCACCAGACCCTGCTACTGCCTTATTTGACCACTTCAATACCTGACTTCTATACGTTCTCTCTATCATGGGGGATTTCAACATCACTATTGACACACTCAATTCAACTACCTCTCTTACTTCCTCCTTTGGCCTCACACAATGGTCTCCAGAGCCACCCACAAAGACAGACACATACTAGACCTTGTCTTCACCTGCCTCTGCCCCCTATCTAATAAAAAAATCTTCTCTCCCCCTCTCTGACCACAATCATCTTGCATTCTCAACCACTCTCTCTTCAACTGACCCCAGTTCATACACTATCACCCCCTTGTAGGAACCTCAGAAACCTGTTTACTCACACACTCTGACTCACTCTCACCGCTGTCCACCATATCTTCCCTGGTTTCTTCACCACAATTACTTCAGCTCTCGACTCAGTCACCCCTCTCACACACACCAGGACCCGTCAAATCAATCAACAATCCTGTAACACTCAGACAAAAATACTTCCAGAGTTGCAGAACGAGGCTGGAAAAAATCCAACTCCAAGGAAGACTTCATCATCTACAAACAAGCTGCTCTCAACTTCAAGTCTGCTTTCACCTCTTCTAAACAGGACGACTTCACTACTCTTATAATGTCATTCCCGCAACCCCAAACAATTGTTTAATACCTTTAACTCTCTACTCTGTCCACCAATGCCTCCTCCCACACCCCTCATCTCAGCTAAAGACTTTGCCTTATATTTCAAACACAAAATTGACAAAATCTAAGAAAGCCTCAACCAACAATCTCTACAATCCCTCTACACTACTTAGTGCTCTTCCCACTTAACCCAACTTACCATCATCACTGAGGTGTGCATCCCCCATACTCTGGGACTCGCCACTCCAGCACAGACTCACCTCCAACATCCAAACCATCAAAAGCAACCTGAAAACCTACCTATTCAGGAAAGCCTACCAGCTGCAATACGCATGATGCCAGCACACAGCCAGATGGGCAGCTTTTACCCTCACCTACTGTGTCCATTGTAGATTGTAAGCTCTCATGGGTAGGGTTCCTCCTCCCCTCTGCACCTGTCTGTTCCTGCCCGTTGAACCTCTGTTTTATATCATGTATGTATATCCCCACTTAGATGTACAGTGCCATAGAAGTAAAGGAGCATTCAAATAAATAATAATAATAGGATGAAACATCTATAGAAGTCAGTAGGTGGTATAAATGGCTCACTTCCTCCCCCCTCTCAGAAAAATTGTGTGGAGCTTTGATAAATTCATCCCAATGGGTCATCTCCAGACACCATTTACCTATGTCCATGTGGCTTAACAGAGCAGTAGCTCAGACAAGATGGTGGCCCTTATAAGCATGTACAATCGGAAGATAAAAAGCAGATTTGAAAACGTAGAACGGAGAAGACTTACTAATCAAAATGTTCTAGAATTCTAGTAATTTGCAAAAAGGCGTACCTGCTTTGCACCACATTTATTGTTTTAGACACTTTTTTCAACTTTTCCAATAGTAGGGAATGAATTACCAGCAAAAGGGTGTGGTTTAAGATGTGCCAATGTATGCCAAAAAATGCTACAAAATTTAGGTAAATGACTTTGATGCAAATAAAGTAGGCCAAATAATAGGTGGTATAAAGTCAGACTAGACAGTCTAAAAGGTAGGATTTATCTTCCAGCAAATTAGCCATCAGTTTTTAAAGTGAGTTTTGCTTTGAGCTTGCACTAGCAAAAGTTGCGGCAAATCCATCAAACGGTGCACATTTTTTGATAAATTTAGCATGACTTTAAACCTAACGCTTGTCTAGAAATGCTACTCCAGTATTTTATGCTCTACTGGAGCGAAGTTGTGATATTTTAAAAAAGTGTCAGAGAAAAATCTAGAGTGAAACTGATTAACCTAGAGGACCACTTTCCCAACCACCTTTCAATAGTGGTAAGAGTGGCGTAAAGTGGGACTTGAGACACATTCTATGACATTTTTACACCAAAACCTGGCATAGATCCTTGATACATTCCCCTAACTCTACATTGTCTAAAAATTAGACCGCGTTAGTAAATCTACCCCAAATAAAGGGATACACCAGTCAAACCCGAAGTCTCCACTTCTCTGTAGTCCTGATTTGCAGTGTCACTGCCATCTTCTTGTTGGTCTGTTAATAATATAATATCAGATACACTATAATAATGTGTATGGGTGGCTTCAGAGCAACAATCCAAACTGCAAATCTGCAAAGCCCTGTGTATTCTGCTGTTGTCACCGAATGTCCTCAAGCTGCCCCCGTATTAACCAATCATGTCTGCACTTTCTGCAGCGGGCTGGACTGTGCACATTACCTGTGACATGCTGCTGCACCGGGTACAGCCTGCAGCCTTTTCTGTGCGTTACACCTGCTCACAATGTGGAATGATGTATATAGAGACAGCTTCTGCGTATCTCCCAACGTTTGAATCCAAAACAGCCATATATTTAACCACCACCCCAATCCATTGGGGAACACCCTCAAAACATATTGGAACCGCCCTCTTTATGCAACTGGACTATTAGTTGTTATATATTCTGACAGATCTGGTGACAAGACTTCATGGGACATGTAGCGGTCAGATCTACGTTTAGTGAATGTCTGCAGGATCCCTTTGTAATTTCATGGCCCGGACTGACCGCGGGGAACATCAGAAGGGTCCGGGCACATTCTGTCACATCAGTGACCTGCACAATCCGGCCGCAGCGCTAATCAAATGTCTGCCAGCTGCGCAGAGCCGGTAACTTCATTACCTGACGTCAGAGGAGACAATAAAGTTCTATGAACTGTTCCATGGGTTTCTAATCTCATTTACAGATGACATTAGTGGATGCAGCGAGTCATTACCTCCTCCAGATAAACGGGCCCAGGAATCATGGAAAAACTGCCACAAGGAGGTAACGACCCCTGAATCTGCGCCAGACTCCGACAAGTGTCTGCACAGCGTATGAGCGCAGCGTGTGAACTGTGGCATCATGGGACAGGTGCACAGGTGTGACAATGACAGGAGAAGTTGCTGCCCCTTGGCATAATCCCTACCAGTAGTGACTCCAGTGACTACTGTGCAACTTTTACCACTTGTAACTATTGGGGACAAGTCCCGTGATTCAGGTCTCGCAGTGTCACAATCTGGATATTTTGTGTCCAGTAGGGTGAATCCACACATTTCGGACTGTCCCCATCGTGACCTCCTGAAGCGATGACGTCAGGAGCAGTACAGACCTCAGAACATGTCAATCAATAGCTGACATCATGGACCTGGAAAGTGAGCTCTCAAGGAGGGATATTCTCTACTGTACAAATATACATCTGCCCCCTATACATAGCAAGGAATTTATCAAAACGAGTGTAAAGGAAAACTGGCTTAGTTGCCGACAACAACCAATCAGATTCCACCTTTCATTTTTCAGAGCACCTTTGGAAAATGAAAGGATCAATCTGATTGGTTGCTAGGGGCAACTAAGCCAGTTTTCCCTTACACTTTTGATAAGTCTCGCCCCATGTTTGTGACTTTTTAAACATCACTGTGCCTTAATGTAGGTGCAAGTGGTGTTTCTACACCACCCTTACCACTTTCCTGAAAAGGCGGCGTGGCGGGGGTGAGCAGAGGGCAGGGCCAGCGGGCATTTATCTTTTATTTTATGTCCGTTTTTAGGCATAAAAGACTGACCTGGCATCAATTTCAGTCTGCTGGAGAATGCTCCTAAGGCTTGCATCTAGTCATAAATCAGGCGCATTCTCTCGCGGCACAGGGGAAAACGCTGTTCTATTATAAATTAGCTCATCCAGTACACACAATACAATATATATATGATCATTCTATACACCTCTCAGAGGCTCCTGGGCCCTAATAATAAAACACATTGGGGGGAGATCAATCAACGGATTCCGGACCCCTTTTTGAGGAAGTGTGAATGACCCCTAACACTAACATTGAAGAAACATGGGGCATGATTGACCCACATCCCCAGTTATGTTTTCGCCTATATGAAATGATCTGACACGTCACACAGAACACATCATCAATTACTGGGCAAAGTACTAGGAAATGGGGGGGGGGGGGCTGGGGGTTACAGATCACTGAAACCCCATCACCACCCCTTATCACATTATTATGATCTTGCATAGGACCTTCTTCAGGATTAGGTCACATAAGCCTCAGTTCACGCCTCATGTGCAGTGCATATGCTGGACCTACCTACAGACAGGGGCGTAACTACCATAGCGGCAGACCAGGCAACTGCTATGGGGCCCAGGGCAAGAGGGGGCCCAGTCTTAGTTGGGATTATCTCCTCTTTTATTGGAGGTGAAAACTTGGGCAGGACTCTACCCTCTAAAGGCCTCATGCACACGACCATTCTGTTTTTTGCGGTCCGCAAACCGCGGATCCGCAAAAAACGGAAGCCGCCCGTGTGCCTTCCGCAGTTTGCGGAACGGAACAGGCGGCCCATTGTAGAGATGCCTATTCTTGTCCGCAAAAGGAAAGGGGTTTAGGCGGAAACCCTTCTGTCCTGTGTGGGGGGCCTGGTTTGATCCTTGCAATGGGGCCCTCACTTCTCTATGTACGCCACTGCCTACAGATATTGTACGTGAGCCGAGTTTTCTTACATAAGGTAGACATATGGTATATATATATATATATATGCAGCTATATACTGTAAGTACAGTATATATGGTCTGTATAGTCGTATAGGTCAGAAGATATTCCTGGCGTATACACCGGACTTTCAGTAGTCACAATGGATTTCCACATACAGTTGTAAGACGGTACCACTGACCTGTGAGCCCCTGGAGCTTCTCTTGTAGTCCCATTCTGGGTGACCCATTAACTGCAGAGAGGAGAGAGAGAAGTATTAATGAGGGTTCATTTAAAACAACTTTCAGACATTTGTGTCCTTGGTCGTCGAGAACATCTTCTTATACACAGTGAATGTCAGAGCTTTGGCGGCACACTCCCTATAAGCTATTGTTTGTGGTTTCAGAAGGGGTTTCTCGCTCTCCCCCCCCCCCCTTCCCATTCTCATATATGTATGTGGAGTAATTTATTGCAGGTAATTGAACCTGAAGAGACGGGGTCACCTTGAGGTCCGCTGTACTGAAGTCCGAGCCGGTTGTTCTAATCTGCCCCCGGTTGCTAGGGGTGTTTATTGGATGTTTGAACCAGAGCGGGAAAATCTGTCAGCTGTGATTTCTTGTCATCAGTGATGGTCAGTTCGCAGTGTTCGCCAGCGAACACATGCGGGCTGCCATCTTTAGTAAGGTAGACTCACCCGTCCGGTGATGCATAGGTAAGGCCCTTACCTGTGCCTGTGCCGGGAGCCGGTCTCAAATCAAATGCAGTCACCGGGAGCAGGCAGTTCCGACAACAGCCGCCAGGGGCCTTCATCGGGCTGTTCTCGGAACTGCCTGCTCCCGGTGACTGCATTTGATTTCAGACCGGCTCCCGGCACAGGTAAGGGCTTACCTGTGCATCGCCGGACGGGTGAGTCTACCTTACTAAAGATGGCAGCCAGCATGTGTTCGCTGGCGAACACTGCGAACTGACCATCACTGGTTGTCATCTCCAATGGCGGGAAGGATTCCTCTATTTAAACCCGGTTATCTGGTGTTTCGTGTCAGTTGGGGCGCAGTAGAGTTATAATACCGTGCCCCGCCGACCCTCCCCCTGTTCAGTCGCGATGTTTGTTGTAGGGGTGTTGTCGCCGGGTGGACTTGTTTTATGACTGCAGTATGGCATGTTGGTTTTAACTAGTTATTTATTAAATGATATAAATTTTATTATATTTTATTCTGGTTTTTATTTATTTATTAATTATTTAACCCTAAATAAACATTGCGGCCAATTTTATCCACACATAGAAATGTCTATGTCTTTATTTATTGTTTCTCTTTTATAGTATTCTTGTTAAAGGGAATCTGTCACCTCGAAAACGCATATAAAACGGCCAGCATTACCTCATAGTAGCCCCCAGTCTGTTAATAATCATATGTGCGATTCATTAGTCTGATTCTCCATAGGCTCAAAAAATGATGTTTTAAGCGCCATTAGCGCTATCTTGCCGTTCAGCTTGAGGTCAAGGGGGCAGCGGCTTCCTTGCTTCAAGTCAAGGTAATCACGCCCCCTAACTGTCCCCTCTCTTGTTAGATTGACAGCCTGCAGTGCGGCCGGGATCGCATAAGTCTCGCACATTCGCAGTGCGCCGCTGGAAACCAGCTAACAGCGGCAGCCGGAGACAGGAACGCACCGCGCATGCGTGAGACTTATGCGATCCTGGCCGCACTGCAAGCTGTCAATCTAACTAGAGAGGGGACAGTAAGGGGGGAGGGGGGGGGCGCGATTACCTTGACTTGAAGCAAGGAAGCCGCTGCCCCCTGGACTTCAATCTGAACGGCAAGATAGCGCTAATGGCGCTTAAAATATAGTTTTTTGAACCTATGGAGCATCAGACTAACAGATCAAACATATGATTATTAACAGACTGGGGGCTACTATGAGGTAATGCTGGCCGTTTTATATGCGTTTTTGAGGTGACAGGTTCCCTTTAAGTAATGGGAGTTGTGCTGCCATGCAGTCAGCTGACTGTACTACTCCGTCCACATAGACAACACATATAATGCACAGCAATTCACATACAATACATATAATTGGCATGTAAAACACACATACATATACAACGTACATGCCCTGTCTATGCAATTCATGGACATCTGCAATGGAGAACTTTTATAGGGAATGCTTCAGCTCCTCTATGTTTCTGTGACACTGTATGCTATGGGGGGGGGACTACATGCTGCGAGAGGGGAGTGTGAACTAAAAATGTATGCAGCTACAGCTATTCTGTGCATCTGTAAGAATGCATATTGTTAGAGGGGAGGAGGATGCAGTTTCTATATCAGTAAGACTGCATGCTGCAAAAGGGGAGGAGGGGGATGCAGCTGCAGCTTTTTTCTGTGTCTGTGAGACTGCATGCTCTGAAAGGGGGAGACCTTCTCATTGGCTTACAGCAGACATGTCCAAACTGCGGCCCTCCAGCTGTTGCAAAACTACAACTCCCAGCATGCCTGGATAGCTTACAGCTATCCAGGCATGCTGGGAGTTGTAGTTTTGCAACAGCTGGAGGGCCGCAGTTTGGACATGCCTGGCTTACAGAGTACCAAAAATAGCCTACCAGAGAGCAAAGAGAGAACACAAAGACACCAAGCCTGCAGGTGACAACCAACATCGCTGTCCGTTCAACATCTACAGATGCAGAAGGATGATTGTGGGATCATTTTTATATATGATGTTTGCTCCACTGTTCTCAATGTATCCTTTAAAAACATTAAGGATCGTCCAGAGTCCCATAGGAAGCCGTACATATTCGTATGGACACATCCTGTGTATCCAGAAGAAATGGTAACAAGGTGCCCCCTCCCTCATAATAACACTGAATATTCTCAGATCCAGTCACCCTACTGTGACAGAGGCCACATCTTATCCAAGTCATTTGTTTTTAGAAATCATTACCTGCATGAACTCATTACCCCCAATGACTACCAGTAGCCACCTCATTAACCCATGAATTACCAGCAGGCATTATCAGATGCAATGCACTGTATTCAGGGCTATTTCCAGTGCTCCAGGAACAAGTGACCCCACACGTTCTACAAGCAGAGGACATTTTAACCACTTAAAGAGCAAGTATCACCTCTCCTGATGTGACGAGAGGACATTATGGATAAACTGTGCCACTGAACAGATTTATCTTGGGGTTAATCCTAAACTACTCCAAAGTAGTCCCCCAATCTTCACCCTTTAACTCCTATACAGAGATCAGGACTCCACTGCATGGGATCTACCAGTAGTAGTCTTTTTTCAGTGGCAGCTGACCCACCGGTGTGAAGCACCAGGAGATCAGACTAAACCATAGTCAGGGACAAGCCAAGGTCAGGGCAGGCAGAGTTCATACAAGCCAGTAAACAGTTCAAAGGTCAGGGCAGGCAGTACAGAGTTAATACAAGGAACAGTGAGAGGTCAGACAGCGAAGGGTGAAAACTGCTAAATAGGCAGAGGTCAGTACACAGGGGAACAAACAGTATTAGGCACTAGCTAACTAGACAACTATTGCTCAGACGCCTTTCCACTGGGAAAGGCACCTTAAATACCCCAAGGCAGGTTGCCATGGGCTGGGGCAGATGAAGGTTTGCACATGCTGGCCCTTTAAGAGGCCGAGAAGTACACATGTGCACCCTCAGAAGAGAGGTTACAAGGGGAAGTGGTGGACCACAAAGAATTAGCGAGACAGCATCAGGGCTCCAGTGGCTGTGCAGGAGAACACTGGTGGGCATGGACCATGGGAGCTGAAGCAACATGTTGGTGTGTATCCCCGCAGCTGTACCCACCAGGAGCAGAGGGATGTCTGTTTTAGTAAATATTCCACATTAAATTACCAGTCCAGAGTATCTATTCTTATGGCTGTGTTGTGCCATTCTTCTACTCCTACCACTAATGTATGAATGAAATGACAGCTGGCTGTTACCAGTTGGGGATATGTCTGTACAGTCTAAGGGCTCATGCACACGACTGTGCCGTTTTTTGCTGTCCGCAAATTGCGGATCCGCAAAAAACGGTTGCCTTTCGCAATTCACGGAACGGAACAGGAGGTCCATTATAGAGATGCCTATTCTTGTCCGCAAAACGGACAAGAATAGGACATGTCTCATAATTTTTGCAGGGTCACGGAATGGAGCAACGGAT
Organism: Bufo gargarizans; assembly: GCF_014858855.1. Lineage (NCBI taxonomy): Eukaryota > Metazoa > Chordata > Amphibia > Anura > Bufonidae > Bufo > Bufo gargarizans. Next base: position 529,681,951 of record NC_058081.1, read on the forward strand.
GCGGACAGCACACAGAGTGCTGTCCGCATGTTTCGCGGACCCATTAAAATGAATGGGTCCGCATCCGAGCCGCAAAAACGGCGGCTCAGATGCGGACCCAAACAACAGCCGTGTGCATGAGGCCTAACAGGTATACTATTAGACCACTGGAAATCACGCCTGGGGGGGGATGATGGGATGACAGAGGCAGCCCTCCCCTTCTAGCTAACCTCTCAGCCATCACAGCACCAGACATGTACAATATGGCAGAGTGTGCTAACCCCTTGGTGGCAGCAGCATATAAATATATGGCAGACAGGCTTAAAAGACAACAAAGTAAAATATGATATTTTACAAGAAAAATAAGTAGATTTTTCATTGTTCTTTTTATTTATTTTTTCATCTCCAAATCTCCTAACTGCTGCAGACATGGAAGTATTTTGCTTGCTGTGGGGTTGCCATGGCAGCATTGGCAAACTAACTTCCTGTCATGTGACCTCTAATCTCATGAATGCGTTTTTTATAAATAGAGGCTACCTGATTGGAATCCATCAACAGTTGGGTTCTGTTCACATCACATTTGGGAGATTCTTTGCGGCATACGACCTATAATATTTTGACAAAATGTATACGCAATTTCATAGCTGCCAACAGTCCCAGAAAGCATACAGGACCGATTGCAAAAGGGGAGGGAAGGATTGGGTTTGTCCAAATTTACCCCAATGTGAGCGGTTTATGGGAGTTTTCAAGGTGTTTTGGGGTGGCCCTGGGGGCAGGTCGCGGACACTGGATAAACGTCTAGGATCTTCAACCCCACCATACATATTTTATACAAGAAGTCTGATATTATAGAGGAAAAGAAAGAGGAAGAGACGAGGAAAATGCTCAAAAGCACTGGAGATGATAGCAATTATTTCTTGTAAGGAGGCAAACTTTATTCCCTTGCCTGCAACCTATGGATATGCAGTACCCCAGAACAGGGTCCCTGCAAAGGGTAAACTCTTGTAATGTTACACTGCTAATTGAAATGTTGTGATTTACTGAATTTGTGTACCACCTAAAAGCACTTGTATGGACACTTTGGGGTCAACACCTTCTCTCATCCACTTAGGTTACCAGGATATAGACCTGGGTCTTCCCCCTGATTAATGGGTAGAGAGTCTAGCTGTGCTACAGTGCTGTGCAAGCTCCTCAGAGCTAGGCCCAAGCTCAGAAAACTTTCATCTCTGAGAAACTACAGCCACGGAAGCAACTTTATCAAAAGTGCTCCAGAGAGAAGAAGGTTATGGCATAGAGAGACTTTGCTGCTGTAAGAGGGAACATTACTAACACGCCCTTCCACACTTGGCGATGGTTTGGCCAGCCGTGCACCCTTTAGCCTGGCAATGTGCAAAAACTAAGAATCTCAATGCCAGCATAAGGTTCTGCAGAGAGACTTTAGGAAGACATAGAGAAGGAGTATTTTCACCCCCACGAACTGCGATCTACTTTGAACTGTGCCTTGTTACTGTTGGATGTACTACTACTCCTAAACTGCACTTCGGTAAAGAGACACTTACTTATTGAGATCAACTTGCCTGGTTACTGATTCTGGCCATTGCACCTCCTCTCCTGACTTACACCCAAACCAACAGCTAACTACCACCAGACAGGAGCCCCAACACCAGGGTGTGACCCAGGGAAGAAAGGGTACACCCTCCAGTCACTGCATACTACAACTACCCTCAGAGCCACAGTCAGTACTCCCATCCTCCAGGCACTTCTCAGAAGGCCACTGCAGATGGAGGATGTATTTACACCCCACCCCAACATTTTCTTTTTTTTTTATGACTTTATAGGTCTTCGGAGAGATTGCTAACTCTGTACTATACCCGTTTCTGATTGAACACGTATATACCCTCTCCCAGTAACGGTGAAGACCTGAAGGTGAGCTGTGTGCTTCTCTCCCCCTCAGTCAGCCATAGAGTGACATGTTGGCCACTTCCAGTGACTGACTAGAGAGGCCTCAGTCAGTCAGTTTATAGCTGTAGCGGACGCTCAGACAGTGCAATGCTGCTGTATGCTCGTGGAGCCAGGGGAAAGTAGGGCACCCAGGCCTTGCGCCGGACAGGGAGCCAGGAAACCGGACTGATCAGCTAGAGCCAGACGTCTGGCCACCCCACTCACACAGATGTTTTTTTGACGGCCCGTAAATAACGGCTGTCAAAAAATAGGACATGTATTATGTTCGTTTTCATGGACCGACAGCACTATACAGTTAAAAGGGACTGGTTTTAACATCCGTTTCTCAGAAAGGCATCAAAGGCAGTGAAAAAAATGGTAGTTTTGTTGTTCGTCATGGATGTTTTTTTCAAGTGTGAATGTGGCTTGGTTTGGGAATGATCCTTGTATGATTCCAATTGTAGCTAGGCCTGGGACAGGAGGTAGCTGTGGCCTGGACGCTGGAGAACACTTGACATGGTGACCTGTAGGAAGCTTGCTCATTTGGAGTAGCAGCGGTGGACTGGAGACTGGGACAGCTTTCCCAGTAGCAGTTCCTAGTGGGCTGGAGGCCAGTAGAAATGAATCAGTGCATAAGGAGAAGCTATGCAGAGTAGCATGTACAAGTGAGAGGGTCCCTGAGAGGGAGAAGTTCTGATGCTTCACTGAGCGAGACGTTCACAGGGAGCAGATTGGAAACCATGTTATATGTGGCTAAGGCCTCATGCACACGACCGTTATTCTGGTCCGCATCCGAGCCGCAGTTTTTGCGGCTCAGGTGCAGACCCATTCACTTCAATGGGGCCGCAAAAGATGCGGACAGCACTCTGTGTGCTGTCCGCATCCGTTGCTCCGTTCCGTGGCCCCGCAAAAAAATTATAACATCTCCTATTCTTGTCCGTTTTGCGGACAAGAATAGGCATTTCTACAATGGGCCGCCTGTTCCATTCCGCAAATTGCAGAAGGCACACGGGCGACTTCCGTGTTTTGCGGATCCGCAATTTGCGGACCGCAAAAAACAGAACGGTCGTGTGCACGAGGCCTAAAAGTGATGTAACCAGCTATGTGGTAAAAAAAGGGGCAGATACTTTAGCCCAGGGATGAGCTGGAGGTACAGAAAAGGAAACATGTGGAAGGGGGCACATTGTCACAGTACACTGTATAGGACCCCTGTCATAACCCTGACATTTCCTAGCAGCTGAATGGTTAATGGGCAGCAGTTCACATTTAATCAATTGCCATGTAATTAACTTCCAAGAGAGACACAGCCAGAAGCAGTGATTTAATATCCGAAGGAAATCATTAACTAAATGACAAGAGCATTTTCACTCCAACCAAACTGAACCGTGCTGAACTCCAAGTTGGCGTTGAGAACCCACGAGGGGTACTAGAGGACTGCTCAGCAACAGGACCTATGAAAGTGTCACCTCCAGGACTCAGCAGTGTGAAGGAACAGGACAGTGCCTCCTACAGGACTGCTCGGCAACAGGACAGTGCCTCCTACAGGACTGCTCGGCAACAGAACAGTGCCTCCTACAGGACTGCTCGGCAACAGAACAGTGCCTCCTACAGGACTGCTCGGCAACAGGACAGTGCCTCCTACAGGACTGCTCGGCAACAGGACAGTGCCTCCTACAGGACTGCTCGGCAACAGGACAGTGCCTCCTACAGGACTGCTCGGCAACAGGACCGTGCCTTCTAGAGGACTGTACAGCAACAGGACAGTGCCTCCTACAGGACTGGTAAGCAACAAAACAGTGTCTCATACAGGACTGTGCAACCTACTGTACTGTGCAGCAACAAGACAGCTCAACCTACAGGACTGCGCAGCAACAAGATAGTGCCTTCTACAGGTCTGGTCAGCAACAAAACAGTGCCTGGTACAGGACTGTGCAGCAACAGGACAGTGCCTGGTACAGGACTTCTCAGCAACAAAACAGTGTCTCATACAGGACTGTGCAGCAACAGGACCGTGCCTCCTACAAGACTGCTCGGCAACAGGACAGTGCCTCCTACAGGACTGCTCGGCAACAGGACAGTGCCTCCTACAGGACTGCTCGGCAACAGGACCGTGCCTCCTACAGGACTGCTCGGCAACAGGACCGTGCCTCCTACAGGACTCAACAAAAAGACAGCACTTGATCTGGGACTCTATAGCAACAAGACAAGTACAGGACAGGACCACCTGCAGGACTGCCTAGTAAGAGGACAGCTCCAACCAGAGCAAACAGGACAGTGCCTCCTACAGGACGGTGCCACCTATAGGACAGTCCAGCAACAGGGTGGCACCACCAAAAAGGCAGTCACAAAACATGGCAAAGCCTCCTACAAGACATCGCCACCTACAGGACTGTGCAGTAATAAACCAGAATCACCTACTGGAAATGACCAAATATAGTACAGATTCATAGGATTGACCTAGGATCACAGGACAGGATCATCTAGAGGACGATTCTCCCCCCCCCCCGTGAAATACATCCCGTTGTCTCCTATAAATACTTTGACACATAAAAAAGAGGTGATGATTTCCTAAAAGTGATGATGTCGTAGTTAAAGTTGCAATGTAATAAACTATTGAACATAAGTGATGTCATAGTAGGAGTGATGATGCATCACGAAATTAGAAGTGTCAAAGATGGAAATGAAGATTCAGTGGTAAGAAGTAATGAGGTCGTGGAGGACATGATGTAGTCGAAGAATTGCTGGTATAATAGAAGAATGGATGATGGTATAGTAGAAGAGATGATGAAAAGAACTAATAATGTCATGCTTGAAGTGATGATTTTATAGAGGAAGTGATGTAATAGGTGTTATGATGTATTAGTGGAACTGATGAGGTCACAGCAGAAGTGATGATGTAGAAGTGATGTCATATCAAAACTTATCTGTAAAAAGGAATTACTAGGTGCGTCCCCTAGTGCATTACCCACATGAGCACTATTATTTGTGACAGCTGGAGGTACAGTACAATATCGTGACTGGCGATGCTCCTGACCCTCCACAAGTATGTTAAAGCGTTTTTTTTTTACTTTAATACTCATCAGTATCTGATCAGTGGGGGTCCGACACCCCCGACGATCAGCTGTTTGTGAAGACACTGGCTCTTGCAGTAGTGCCGTGACCTTCTCACAGCTTTCCCTACACCAATTACAACACGTTCACGTGGCCTAGGTGCAGCTCAGCCCCATTCAAGTGACTGGGGCCGAGCTGTGATACCAAATACAGCCAGTATACAATGTACGGCGCTTCGTTTGGTGAGCACGGAGAACGCTCAGAAAACCTTAAGTCGTCATATTCCCTTACCCCACGTGACTCCCGGAAGTGTGCGCCTATGTGCAAGCCCAGTACCACGGCGCCTACGCGCAAGCGCAGTACCAGGGCATGTGCAAGGTTAAATAACAGGGAGCGTTGACTCATGGACGCGTGACACCCCCAACCGGGCATGCGCTCTCAAGGGTAAGGAGATCTGACGGTCTTTTGTCTTGTTAAATCTCCTTACCCTAAGGCCTCTTTCACACTACCATATGGCTATTTCAGTGTTTTGCGGTCCGTTTTTCACGGATCCGTTGTTCCGTTTTTTTTGTTTCCGTTGTGTTTCCGTTTTTCCATATGGGATATACAGTATACAGTAATTACATAGAAAAAATTGGGCTGGGCATAACATTTTCAATAGATGGTTCAGAAAAAGACGGAACGGATACAAAAGACATACGGATGCATTTCCGTATGTGTTCCGTTATTTTGCGGACCCATTCACTTGAATGGAGCCACGGAACGTGATTTGCGGGCAATAATAGGACATGTTCTATCTTTCAACGGAACGGAAAAATGGAAATACGGAAACAGAATGCATACGGAGTACATTCCGTTTTTTTTGCGAAACCATTGAAATAAATGGTTCTGTATACGGAACGCAAAAGACAGCCCGCAAAACGGTAGTGTGAAAGAGGCCTAACACTGCACACTCGTGGATTGAAGCTAGCCAGCAATTAATCTGAAGCGCGCTGTGTAGTGAGGTTAAGGAGATTTAACAAGACAAAAGACCGTCAGGTCTCCTTAGCCCTGAGAGTGCTCATGCGGTGTCCATGAGTCAACGCTCACTGTCATTTTAACTTACCCATGCCCTGGTACTGCGCTGGAGCGGAGGCGCACACCCCCGGAAGTCAAGTGGGGTAAGGGAATCTGACAGAACACCAATGGCTTCTCAATCATCTGATCGGCGGTGGTCCCGGGTGTAAGGCCCTCACCAATCAGATACTGATGACCGATCCAGAGGATGGGTCATCAGTATTTAAATCTCAGAAACCCCTTTTAATGTTGGGAGCAGCACAACTCCAGGAGAGGACGACAAAGTGGTAATGACATCATATGGCGAGGGCGTGCAGGTCTATCCATCGGAGACGCTCATAAATCATTTGATTTGTTCTTATTCCTGGTCTTCTCACATCACTGAGTCCTTTTGTGTAGAAGTTCCTCAAGACAAGAGAATAAATGGACTTCATGGTGGCTCCTCCACCGGGGGCGTGACCCCTGACTTCTCCCTGGTTAATGTTCACTGCTGAACAGCTGCACAATTACTTGGCAAACAGGAGTGAGGTGAAGTGAATTACCTCTATAATGCCGGCAATGATGGCCGATGACACGGCTCACTGCACACGGACTTAACCTCCTCCTGGCCAAGGTTCACACATAGGTTCTTAATGGCATTTTTGTGCACTTTTGTGGTTTTAGAGGCTTTTTGCTGTACCTGCCTTTTTTGGTGTGTTTTTTTTTGCATCCCCAGATGTTAGCGGAAAGTTCATGGGAAATATGAAACGCTGGACACAGACATTTTTATTCTTCTACTGCTGATTTTATTAGGTGGTGAATTTGGGGTTTCTGATGTTTTTTGAATAATGCAGAGTGTTGACGTTTTGGGGGTTTTCTCTGGCATTTTGTTATCTGTTTAGGGAAAAAAGCCTCTAAAAAGACCATAAAAACCACACACAGTTTCTTCTTTAGTGAGCACAAAGGGCAAATTTGTGTGTGAGACGGCGGCCTAAAGGGGTCGCATGTGTGCCGAGACTGTAGACCCTGAATCGCAAAAAAGTCCAACTCTGCTGGATTTTTTGAGATTCAGATTCATGGTTGCGGCACACATGCGACTCACGCGCAACCACATTTATTCCTATGGGATCACCGCTACACTGCGATGCTCCTGTGATCCTGGCCACAACCAGTGGCATTTCAAGAAAAAAGTGTAAGGCTTAGGCCTCTTTCACACAAGCGTTTTTATTTTTTATTTTCCTGTTTACTGGCCGTTTTTTGCGTTCCGTATACGGAGCCATTCATTTCAATGGTTCCGCAAAAAAAACTGCATGTACTCCATATGCATTCCGTTTCCGTATTTCCGTTGAAAGATAGAACATGTCCTATTATTGCCCGCAAATCACGTTCCATGGCTCAATTCAAGTTACTGGGGCCACAAAAAAACGGAACACATACAGAAATGCATCTGTATGTCTTCCGCATCCGTTCCGTTTTTGCGGAACCATCTATTGAAAATGTTATGCCCAGCCCAATTTTTTCTATGTAATTACTGTATACTGTATATGCCATACGGAAAAAACGGAACGGAAACAAAAAATGGAACAACGCATCCGTGAAAAACGGACCGCAAAACACTGAAAAAAGGCCTTAAAAGGGTTTTACATGACTTTATAAGTTCTACTATCCAGTCTGGGCAATCCTCTTTGAGCTTAAAAACACATCAGGAGCACAAATCTCTTGCCCGTTCTAAAGTATATGCACACAGGGGGAGATTTGTCATCTGTGTTTTGCAGAGCCGTGATTTTCGGACCGCCAAATGGATACGGTTATGTGCTGGAGGCCGTGCTGCCGTTATTTGTACACCTGAGGTGTTGCACGTGACATCTTGTTAAAAAGATCTTTCTTTGATTTTTTTTACACCACAAACGTACTGGAGCGTAAGAAGTCGAAGTAGGGCCTGTTCACATCTGTGTTGGAGGCTTCATTTGGGGCCTCCTTCACAGATTCCATAAAAAAAAAAAAACGGACAAGTGCAGGACTTTTTGGTCTGGTAAAAAAAACTGGATCCTGAAAGGAAACGGAACGCTCGTCTCACTTCTGTGCTCAATTCAGCGCTGCTCTTTTTACCATTATTCCTATAATGAAGCAGAATAACGGGAATATAAAGCGATGACGCGAATGTGGTGAGCGCCTCCTCACCTAACTGACCACGTCCATTTTCACTGAATAAAATATGGTTCACATAAGAAATACAGCGCCACACCTGTCCAAAGGTCGGGTGTGGTGTTACAGCTCAGTGGAGCTGAGCTGCAATGCCACATGACCAATGGACAGGGGTGCTGCTGTTTCTGGAATAAAGCAGCCATGTTTTTTCTAATCCTATACAGCCGCTTTAATGAACACAAGAGTTGATCAAAAACTGGTGCAAGTCCAGTGAAAAAGAAGGTACAACATGTACAAGAGACTACTACTCCCGCATCATTGGGGGAGATTTATCAAAACTGCTGTAAAGGAAAAATAGCTAAGTTGCCCATAGCCACCAATCAGATTCCACCTTCCATTTTCCAAAGGAGCTTTGAAAAATGAAAGGTGGAATCTGATTGGTTGCTATGGGCGACTTAGCCAGTTCTACTTTACACCAGGTTTGATAAGGCTGGGTTCAGACCTGAGCGTTTACGTGCTGTAAAACGCTCAACCGGCAAGAACCAATGATTCCCTACGGGAATGGTTCGCCCGACGCCCCGAGAAGCACATGAGCTTCTTTGGGGCGTCTTGTCGCGCGTTCCCGTACATAGACTTAGCGGGAACGCGCGACAATAGGCGTTCGCTTGTTCCGGAGCCGTGTATGTCAGACGCCCGTAGAATCGCACATACAGAGCGCGACATCCCGAACGCTCAGGTCTGAACCCAGCGTAAACCTCCCCCAATGTCTTGTCTGGCCAACTCCTGCCACCATTTGTGGGGGGCGTGCAGGGGGGTTAACATCGGAGAGCTGAGTCTCGGCACATGTCGGTGGACAGTTAATGTAAGTTGAAGTAAACACAGGGAGCTCGATGGCGGCAGCGAGCGACATCACCATGGAGAGGGATGAAAGCACGGGCGGAAAATATTTATAGGTGAGCAAAGTCAGCGCGCCCGCTCCGCCGTGTGACATGGTAGCAGTAAACACTGGCCAGGGAGACGCGCGCCGAAAATTCCTTCCATTCGAGAAAAAGGAATAAAGAAAAGTCTCTCAGCGCCGTTATCATCTGCTGATCAGATAAAACCCGACGCAATCCGACCGGATGACGAGAATCTGCTACATTTCACTCTGCACGACTAACAGATTCCTATTACACTGTCACGAACTTTCCAGGACAAAGCCATGCGGAGAACTTCACACACACTTTACTTATCTCGTACTGATTCCAAGTTACCTCATGTCTGGGGCACCAGTCACATCCAGAACATGGTCAGAACTGTGACCGCAGCTCTGGATGTGACTGGAGTATACAACAGCATAACCGTGACTGCAGCTCTGGATGCGACTGGAGTATACGACAGCAGAATAGTGACTGCTGCTCTAGATGCTACTGAGTATAAGACAGCATTATAGTGACTGCAGCCCTGGATGCTACTGGAGTATAAGACAGCAGAATAGTGACTGCAGCTCTGGATGCTACTGGAGTATAAGACAGCATTATAGTGACTGCAGCTCTGGATGCTACTGGAGTATAAGACAGCAGAACTGTGACTGCAGCTCTGGATGTGATTGGAGTATAAGACAGCAGAACTGTGACTGCAGCTCTGGATGCGACTGGAGTATAAGACAGCATTATAGTGACTGCAACTCTGGATGCTACTGGAGTATAAGACAGCAGAATAGTGACTGCAACTCTGGATGCTACTGGAGTATAAGACAGCAGAATAGTGACTGCAACTCTGGATGCGACTGGAGTATAAGACAGCAGAACTGTGACTGCAGCTCCGAATGTGACTGGAACATAAGACATAAGATAACTGCAGAATTGTAACTGCAACTCTGGATGTGACTGGTGTATAAGACATAAGATAATAGCAGAGTTGTGACTGCAGCTCTAGATGTGACTAGAGTAGATATAAGATATGATGTAATAGCAAAATTGTGACTGCCACTCAGGATGTGACTGGAGTAGAAGACATGAGGCAAAAGCACAATTATTGTGCATCTCTGGATGTGACTGGAGTATAAGACATGAGGTAACAGCAGTATTGTGACTGGAACACTAGACATGAGAGAACTCTAAATCAGTACAAGATAAGGAGAGTTTACAATGTTCTCAGCGTGCCTCTGTAATGATGTAACAGCAGGACAGTGACTGCAGCTCTGGATGTGACTGGAGTAAAGGACATGCTGTAATAGAGAATTTGCAGTTGCTGAACACTATGTGGAGGTGCCCCGGATTGTTCCTCAGACAGGACACTGGGGATGACACGGACAGAGGAGGAATGTAAGGGAGAGTTTATTAAAGTGCAGATTCCATATCAGAGTGTCACAGCATCTGCGCCATCAGCTGCCGCCATATTATCTGTAAATATTTGTTCAGCCCTGTCTGGAATGTGTCCGCTTCATCGTGACCACTATGTCCACCACTGGATGGCCCCTGCAGATCTGGTGATCACTAATGTTATTGATTAGCAGCTCCTCAGGTGGTCCTCCCTATTCACACAGCTGAGGGCTTGTGACAATGTATCAGTGCAGGTAAGTACTGGACAGGAGAAAGACTAGTGCTTAGCTCCCAGAGGATTGTCTACACTGAGAGACTGTAACAAACCCTCAGCTGTATTAGCAGGACTAGATAAGAAGGTTTCAGTTTGTGAGAAATTAAAGGAGTTTTCTGTAAGTATAATATTGATGTCCTAATTATTGAGGGTCCCTTCCCTGGCACCCCTGATGATCATTTGTTTGAAGAGGCCGCGTTGCTCCAGTGAGTGCTGCGACCGCTCTGCCCCCCAGCATACCAAGCACAGCGCCGTACACTGTATAGTGGCTGTGCATGGTACTGCAGCTCAGCCCCACTCACTCAGCCGCACAAAGACCATCTGACCGATAAACGTGACGTCCCTGTCCTAGGAAGGGATCGCAGCATAGAAGCCTTTTCCAACAGCTGGCTACCGGGAGAAGGATCCCCAATGATCAGATATTGATGACCTATTCTGGGGACAGGCCATGAATATAGAACTCCCAGAAAACCAAATATATGAGATACACCCAAAGGTATCTCCATGGTCTGGGAGGTTTCTACACTTCCTCTAACTCATCCCATTGAAAAACATGAAATAGCTGATAACGGATATTATCTCCCTGGCCTGAAACTACTGATAACAGGCTGTACTCACCCTACACTGAGCCTCTCTCCTGCCTTAAAGGGGTTGTCCAGTATATTGATACTAACAGGCCATGCTCTGGGTGGGGGTTTGATGCCCCGCCTCGCCGTAGTAACTCTGGCGCCTGCTCCGTCCACTACTCAGCAGGCGTGTGTAGTACCGATGCTGAAGCTACTCCTGAACAGTGGTCAGTTCTCAGTGTTCGCCAGCATACACATGCGGGCTGCCGTCTTTAGTAAGGTAGACTCACCTGTCCGGCGATGCACAGGTAAGCCCCTTGCCTGTGCCGGGAGCCGGTCTGAAATCAAATGCAGTCACCGGGAGCAGGCAGTTCCAAGAACAGCCGCCGGGGGCCTTCATCGGGCTGTTCTCGGAACTGCCTGCTCCCGGCAGGGGTGTAGCTATAGGGGGTGCAGAGGTAGCAGTCGCTACTGGGCTCAGGAGCCTGAAGGGGCCCAAAGACACTTGTGCCGCATAAGAAGACACACAAAGCACTGAGGGAAGGGGGGTCCAAGCTGAACTCTTGCGCCGGGCCCCTGAGCCTTTAGTTACGCCCCTGCTGACCGCATTTGATTTCAGACCGGCTCCCGACACAGGCGCAGGTAAGGGCTTACCTGTGCATCACCGGATGGGTGAGTCAAGATGGCAGCCCGCATGTGTTCGCTGGCGAACACTGCTCCTGAACAGCTGGTCAGCAAGCGGATACTGATGGCCGATCCTGAGGACAGGCCATCAATGCCAAAATACTGAGCATCCTCTTGAAATGGCTGATAACAGAGAAGAATAGATTGTCTTCAGCGTCTCTCCGTTTCCACGGTCAGGTCCTCCCCAGCCTGGAATGGCTGACAGCAGGACGCCATATCTTGTATTCTCCTGCACTCCACGTCTGAAATGGCTGATACCAGGGAGAAACAGACTGCATACTCCATCTTGGCACACGAGGAGGAGGCAGACCGCACGGCTGGTCATCAGAACGTTTTTAGAGCACATTTATGCACATTCCAACGAATGATGAAACGTGTCTGACAAAACATGGCGAGAGCGAGCGTGTCCTCCGAGAACAGATCGCTGTACAAAGAATATGAAGACTACGACAGCCGCACTCATCTCACACATCAGATGAGGTTTCCATACATTCCTGACTGTGAAGGTAACGGCAGTGGCCACCCAGGAGTGCGACTAACACAAACATGACCGGCCAACGCTGCGACGCGATGAAGGAATTAATAAAAATGACTGGGGCACAACAAAGGGTTAATACGATCAGATGCCCAATTTAGGCTACTTTCACATTAGCGTCATGGATCTGCAAAAACGCTTCCGTTACAAAAACACAACCGCATGCATCAGTCATGAACGGATCCGGTTGTATTATGTCTTCTATAGCCATGATACGTCATGAACACTATTGAAAGTCAATGGGGGACGGATCCGTTTTCTATTGTGTCAGAGAAAACGGATACGTCCTCATTGACTTAGGTCTCCTGCATACGAACATTTTTGTTCCGTATACTGAACCATTCATTTCAATGGATCCACAAAAAAACCGGAAGGTACTCCGTATGCCTTCCGTTTCCGTATTTCCGTTCCATTCAAACATAGAACATGTCCTATTATTGCCCGCAAACTACGTTCCGTGGCTCCATTCAAGTCAATGGTTCCGTAAAAAAAACAGATGGCATACAGAATGCATCCATATGTCTTATCCGTTCCATTTTTGCGGAACCATCTATGGAAAATTGTATGCCCAAATGTACTTGCTGTTTAAACATTATTGTATGCTTCCGTTTCCTTTTGCGATCGGCAAAAAACGGATCACAAATGGAAAAACAAAACAGCAAAACTGAAGCGGAACGAAAACACTACTGAAACGGAAAAACTGATCCGTTTAAAACAGATTGCAAAACTATACGGTCGTGTGCAGGCGGCCTTAGGCCTTATTCACACGGCCGTTCCCATATTGCGGCCCGCATACGGTGGGTCCGCAATACACAGGGCACCGTCCGTGTGTATTCCGCATCACGGATGTGGACCCATTCACTTGAATGGGTCAGCAAATCCGGAAATGCGGTGCGGAAAGGAACCCTACGGAGTTCTATCTTTTTGCAGAACGGACGGATCGCATACCACATTTAAGTGAATGGGGTCACGATCCGCATGGGGCAGCCCCACGGCCTGTGCATTGCCGGCCGCAATTTGCGGTCCACAGCACAGGCACAGAGGGGCAACAGTCGTGTGAACAAGCCCTTACATTGTGTGTCAGGACGGATCCGTCTCGTTCCGCACCACATGGTGGACAGAAAAATGCTGCAGTGTTTTGTTGTCCGCCTCCAGAGCGGCATGGTGACTGATCGGAGGCAAACGGATGCATTCTGAGCGGATCCTTTTCCATTCAGAATGCATTAGGGCCCGCTTGTGAGAGCCCTGAACGGATCTCAAAAACTGAAAGCCAAAACGCGAGTGTGAAAGTAGCCTTACCATGACGGTCGAAACGTCGCACTAAGGGTACTTTCACACTTGCGTATTTCTTTTCCGGTATTGAGTTCCATCACAGGGGCTCTATACCGGAAAAGAACTGATCAGGCATATCCCCATGCATTCTGAATGGAGAGTAATCCGTTCAGTTTGCATCAGGATGTCTTCAGTTCAGTCGTTTTGACTGATCAGGCAAAAGAGAAAACCGCAGCATGCTACGGTTTTCTCTCCCGCGAAAAAAAACTGAAGACTTGCCTGAATGCTGGATCCGGCATTTTTTCCCATAGGAATGTATTAGTGCCGGATCCGTCCTTCCGGCCTGTGCATGTGCAGATCGGTAAAAATGTGAAAAAATGTACAAGACGGATCCGTCTGTCAGCATGACAAGCGGAGAGACGGATCCGCATCCGGATCCGTCTCACAAATGCTTTCAGTCAGCGGCAGATCGGCGGATCCGGCGGCCAGTTCCGACGACGGAACTGCCCGCCGGATCACACTGCCGCAAGTGTGAAAGTAGCCTAAGTTGGTGAATAAAGTTTGGATTACAGAAGACAAGTGAGTGCTGCGGTCTCCTTACAAGTTTTGCGTACTGCTGAGGGAGCTTCATACTGGCACCCAACACTGCTGGCACCACCACTAAAAGGTTCTATTTACCTTATTTTTCTATCATTCTGCTGCTACGCTAATTTTCTTTTTTCTATGACTCTTACAGGCAGGGGCGTTGCTAGGTTAAAACATTCGGGGCCTGGGCCCCTGATGTTTTGTCCCAGGACCCGAATGTCCTGCCTGCCAGATACAACTATATTGCCATCCTCAGGACAGCAATACAATTACATCTAATGCACTGCAAAAGCTGAAGGACCTGTGGTGACATCATAGGTCATATGACCAATAAAACAGGCAGTGGTTGAGAAGGACCTGCGATGATGTCACCATCATGTGACCAGTGCAGGAGAGGAGGGCAGTGAAGAGGAGAAGTCCTGGGAGAAGAAGCTGTGGTGATGTCTGCTACATGAGGAGAGGTAAGTGAAGGGAGAGGCAGAGCAATGTTGGGAGTTGTGGTTATTTACCAGGACTGTATGTTAGGGCTGAAGGAAGGGATGTTATTTACATGGGACTGTGTTCAAGGTGGCTAGGGAGGGGGTCATGTTTTTTTACATGGAACTGTATGTTGATGGCGGCTGTGGGGGGAGTGATGTTACTTACATGGGACTGAATGTTGGCGAGGGCTGGGGCAGGGTGATTTTATTTACATGGAACTGTATGTTGAAGGCAGCTGTGTGAGGGGATTATGTTATTTACATGGGACTGTATGTTAAAGGCAGCTGTGGGAGGGGATTATGTTATTATTATGTCTGCTACATGAGGAGAGGTAAGTGAAGGGAGAGGCAGAGCAATGCTGGGAGTTGTGGTTATTTACCGGGACTCTATGTTGAAGGCGGCTGTGGGAGGGGATTATGTTATTTATATGGGACTCTATGTTGAAGGCGGCTGTGGGAGGAAGGGATGTATGTTGGAGGTGGCTGGGGCAGGGTGATGTTATTTACATGGGACTGTATGTTGAAGGCGGCTGTGGGAGGGGATTATGTTATTTACATGGGACTGTATGTTGGAGGGGCTATGGGAGGGAGTGATGTTATTTACATGGAACTGTGTGTCGGAGAGGCTGGGGGAGGCAGTGATTTTATTTACATGGAACTGTATGTTGATGGCGGCTGTGGGAGGGAGTGATGTTATTTACATGGGACTGAATGTTGTGGATGGCAATGTTATTTACATGGGACTGTATGTTGAAGGTGGCTGGTGGGGGGAATGATGTTATTTACATGGGACTGAATGTTGAGGGGGTGATCTTTTCATGGTATTGCATGTTGGAGGCGGCTGGAGAGGGGGGTGATATTATTTAGGGTACTTTCTCACTTGCGGCAGAGGATTCCTGCAGGCAGTTCCGACGCAAACTGATGGCAATGAGAAGCCGGGCTACATGAACAAGTGGATTAAGGTGAGTTAACCGCTTTAAGTCCGCCCATAGGATATAAACGTCCTATGGGTGGACCTCTATTTCTGAAAGCACGTTTTAAAACGTCCTTTCAGAAATAGCAGCTACACGCTAATCGTGCAGCTGCTGATCGGGTTGCCCGCTGTCAGTGACAGCAGGGCAACCCGGAGATAAGGCAGGGACAGTGCCCAGGTGTCCCTGCCTTCTAGATCGCTGCAGACACAGCGCTCACCGAGCGATATGCGCTTCCTGTTCCGGCCCGGCGGTCATGTGACCGCCGGGACCGGAGAGAGCAGGAGCTGTGTGAGGTCTCTCAGAGACCTCGATCAGCCATGCTATGAGGCTGTACAGCGCAGAATCATGCTGTACAGCCTCTCTGGGGGGTGCATTTCTTCTGTAACTGGGGCTACTATGTCAGCCCCAGTTACAGGAGAAATCAACAGTGAAAAAAATAAGAAAAAGTGAAGCAAATGTCCCCCAGAGGTCTTGTATGACCTTATGGGGGACGAAAAGTGTAAAAAACATAAAAATAAAAAATAAAGGGTTGAAAAAAATAAAATAAATAGACATATTTGGTATTGCCACGTCCGTAAAAACCAGCTCTATAAAAATATCACATGAGCTAACCCCTAAAAAACCAAAAAACGGTGTCAAAACAAGCAATTTTTGTCACCTTGCATCACAAAAGGTGCAACACCAAGTGATCAAAAATGCGTATGTCCCACAAAATGGTACCAATAAAACCGTCACCTCATCCCGCAAAAAAATAAGCCCCTACATAAGAAAATCTCTCAAAAAATAAAAAAAACTATAGCTCTTAGAACATGGAGACACTAAAACATCATTTTTTGGTTTCAAAAATGCTATTATTGTGTTAAAGTGAAACAAATAAAAAAAGTATACATATTAGGTATTGCCGCGTCCATAAAAACCAGCTCTATAAAAATATCACATGAGTTAACCCCTCAGATGAACACCGTAAAAAATAAAAAATAAAAACTGTGTCAAAACAAGCAATTTTTGTCACCTTGCATCACAAAAGGTGCAACACCAAGTGATCAAAAACGCGTATGTCCCATAAAATGGTACCAATAAAACCGTCACCTCATCCCGCAAAAAATGAGCCCCTACATAAGAAAATCTCTCAAAAAATAGAAAAACTATAGCTATCAGAACATGGACACATTAAAACATAATTTTTTTGTTTCAAAAATGCGATTATTGTGTAAAACTTTAATAAATAAGAAAAAGTATACATATTAGGTATCGCCACGTCCGTAACAATCTGCTCTATAAAAATGTCACTTGACTGAACCCCTCAGGTGAACGCTGTAAAAATAAATAAATAGAAACTGTGCTAAAACAACCAATTTTTTGGTCACCTTGCCCCATAAAGTGTTATAATGAATGATCAAAAAATCATATGTACCCAAAAATAGTACTAATAAAACTGGCACCTTATCCCCTAATTTCCAAAATGGGGTCACTTCTTGGGAGTTTCTACTGTAAGGGTGCATCAGGGGGCTTCAAATGGGACATGGCATCTAAAAACCATGTGGAGTTCCTTTCTTCTGCGCCCTGCCGTGTGCCCATACAGCAGTTTACGACCACATGTGGGGTGTTTCTGTAAACCGCAGAATCTGGGTAATAAATATCGAGTTTTGTTTGGCTGTTAACCATCGATGTGTTAAAGAAAAAATTGGATTAAAATGGAAAATCTGCCCAAAAAGTGAAATTTAAAAATTTGATCTCCATTTTCCTTTAATTCTTGTTGAACGCATAAAGGGTTAACAAAGTTTGTAAAATCAGTTTTGAGTAACTTGAGGGGTGTAGTTTCTACAATGGGGTCATTTATGGGGGTATCCACTATGTAAGCCCCACAAAGTGACTTCAGACCTGAACTGGTCCTTATAAAGTGGGTTTTGGCAATTTTCTTAAAAATTTGAAGAATTTCTTCTAAACTTCTAAGCCTTCTAACGTCCTAAAAAAATAAAATGACATTTCCAAAATGATGCCAACATAAAGTAGACATATGGGGAATGTTAAATAATAAATATTTTATGAGGTATCACTTTCTGTTTTAAAAGCAGAGAAATTGAAATTTAGAAAATTGCGAATTTTTCACATTTTTGGGTAAATTTGGGATGTTTTCATAAATAAAGGTGAAATATTTTGACTCAAATTTATGACGATCATGAAGTACAATGTGTCACGAGTAAACAATCTCTGAATGACTTGGATAAATAAAGGCGTTCCAAAGTTATTACCACATAAAGTGAGATATGTCAGTTTTGCAAAATTAGGCCTGGTCAGGAAGGGGGCAAATGGCCCAGATGGGAAGTGGTTAAATTATTATTATTATTTTTTTTAACCCCTCCAGCGCTATTGTACTATGCATTCTGTATTAAGAATGCTATTATTTTCCCTTATAACCATGTTATAAGGGAAAATAATATAATGATCGGGTCCCCATCCCGATAATCTCCTAGCAACCGTGCGTGAAAATCGCACCGCATCCGCACTTGCTTGCGATTTTCACGAAGCCCCATTCACTTTGATGGGGCCTGCGTTGCGTAAAAAACGCACAAAATAGAGCATGCTGTGATTTTCACGCAACGCACAAGTGATGCGTGAAAATCACCGCTCATGTGCACAGCCCCATAGAAATGAATGGGTCCGGATTCATTGCGGGTGCAATGTGTTCACCTCACGCATTGCACCCGCGCGGAAATCTCGCCCGTGTGAAAGAGGCCTTAGTGTTATGATAACTATATGCCACGTAATAATATACCCTTCTGCCAACTTCTTCTGTGCTCTTTCCTTAGCACTGACACCATGCCTCCTCTCCTGATGGCACTCCCATCCATAAGGTGGTGGCAGATGGAGGGACATGGGACCAACCACATCATCATGTCTGATCCAATGAAACATACAGTGCTCAGTTCCTAACATCCAGGACCTGTTCACTGAGAGGAGGAATAATGACATGTTTGGTCACATACCCCTCCATATACAGTCATTTTATGATGAGGGGTGTTGTCCAGGAACTTCAATAAAAAGCAAGAAGTTGAAAAAAGCCTGTATTAGTAAGGCCATATGGCTGTGGTCCACGGCCGAGAGCGGTCCGTGGTATGCCGGGCTGGATTCCTGTTCAGAGCAGGAGCGCACGGCGTCATTGGTTGCTATGACGCCGTGCGCTTCATGTCGAGTGTATTACTGTAGTGCAGCGGCGGCATGAAGCGCACGGCGTCATAGCAACCAATGACGCCGTGCGCTCCTGCTCTGAACAGGAATCCAGCCCGGCATACCACGGACCGCTCTCGGCCGCGGAACATGGCCGTGTGCATTCGGCCAGTGTCATGTAGTCATTAACACTCACTGGAATATAGTAGCCTTAAAGTGGCCATTCCCTTTAATGATTGGCAGAGTGCTCCTAAATCGCTCTGCTCAATCATAGAGAGTACTGTGCAGCCCTACAGTTACAGCTGCACAGTCCTCTCTATCCCCTTCCTGAATTTATCAGGATGTGCAGAGAAGAAACAGCAACCAGGGGCGGACTAGCCATAGGGAATTTTTCCCAGTAGGCTTATGCCCATAGGGCCACCAGAGCCCTCCTTACAGCGGCTGAGTTGGTACATACTACTGGGGAACTATAGGGGTCATTATTTCAGTAAGTCCAGGCAGCATGCTGAAGGCAGTACTGGTTTGGTGTTGTTGCCCACATCTCACCTCCTAAGCCCCCTGCTCCATATCCATATTAGAGGCAACTGTAGGAGTCGGTCAGAACATGGCAGCTATTGATGGCCACCACAGAGGGGCCACTTCTGGGGAGGTATTTTATGCTGCACTGTGGTATTACTGACCTTCCCAACTTGTATTGGCCCCATCTACTTGTGTTGCCTCACCGTCTATCAATTTGGCCCCGTCTACAACACTGGGGTCAGTTTTTTTCCCCCAGGCCCACTTTAAGTTACCCATCCGCCCATGGCAGCACGTTATGGTGATGGCAAAGAGGCCCAAACAAAGCTTTTACAGTAGAGTCCACGAGGCTTTAGCTATGCCCCCGGTTGGCAATGAGACCCTTTGTCAGAAGAGACATGTCGTCACTCCCCCAGGACAAGAGGATCTAAGGACTGCCCTCCACCCCCAGGATCCAGGCCCCAAGGTAGATGCATGTCCTCTTTTTTGATTGTTTCTTCCTCGTGGCCACATCCAACCAGCACTGGCAAGGAAACCACACTGGATCTGGCCTCCATGTCCATGGAGCTGCCAGAGCTAAAAATAAGGTGCCAACAGTCAGAAGCCTCCAAGTTATAGTTTACATCCACAATGAATTACTGAGGAGAGCCCAGGGAGCAGAAGGGAAATTATCACCATATGACGGGGGAAGCAGCGAGGGCACCCCCTAGACGAGCACAGAGGAGTCAGCAGGGGGCAAATATCTGTCTGTACTGTCCCAGAAAGCAGGTGCTGATATCAACCTCCACCAAGTATTTTGACTGCAGCTTTGGATGTAACGAGAGCAGGGATCAGCAACCTCCAACACTTCAGCTGTGGAGAAATTACAACTTCCAGCATGCACAATTCACTTCTAGGGGAGTCCTCACAACAGTCAAGCAAGTGTGCATGCTGGGAGTGGTAGTTTCACCACAGATTGAGTGCCAGAGGTCGCTGATCCCTGAACTAGAGTATAACATATGATGTAACGGCAGAATTGTGACCGCAGCTCTGTAGGTGATTGGGGTATATGAGTATAAGACATGATGTAAGAACAAAAGTGTGCACATCCACAGCTCTGGATGTGACTAGGGTATAAAACAAAGACGCGATAAAACAGCAGAAGTGTGACTGCAGAATTAGATGCGACTGGGGTATAAACTGAAGACATGATGTAACAGCAGGAATGTGACTGCAGCTCTGGATGCTACTGCAGTACAAGACATAGTGTAACAACAGAAGTGTGACTGCAGCTCTGGGTGTGAATGGGTTATAGCAGTACAAGACATGGTGTATCAGCAGAAGTGTGACTGCAGCTCTGGATGTGAATGGGTTATAAGAGTATGAGACATGGTGTATCAGCAGAAGTGTAACTGCAGCTCTGGATGGTAATAGGTTAGAAGAGTATGAGACATGGTGTATCAGCAGAAGTGTGACTGCAGCTCTGGATGTGAATGGGTTATAAGAGTATGAGACATGGTGTATCAGCAGACGTGTGACTGCAGCTCTGGATGTGAATGGGTTATAAGAGTATTTGACATGGTGTATCAGCAGAAGTGTGACTGCAGCTCTGGATGTGAATGGGTTATAAGAGTATGAGACATGGTGTATCAGCAGAAGTGTAACTGCAGCTCTGGATGGTAATAGGTTAGAAGAGTATGAGACATGGTGTATCAGCAGAAGTGTGACTGCAGCTCTGGATGTGAATGGGTTATAAGAGTATGAGACATGGTGTATCAGCAGAAGTGTGACTGCAGCTCTGGATGTGAATGGGTTATAAGAGTATGAGACATGGTGTATCAGCAGAAGTGTGACTGCAGCTCTGGATGTGAATGGGTTATAAGAGTATGAGACATGGTGTATCAGCAGAAGTGTGACTGCAGCTCTGGATGTGAATGGGTTATAAGAGTATGAGACATGGTGTATCAGCAGAAGTGTGACTGCAGCTCTGCAGTTGACTGGAGTATAAGATGTGACATAACTAAGTAGAACATGCACTTCACGTGCAGTGGATGTGTAATATGTGAGGCCGCACAGCGCGGATCTCGGTGTAATTAGTGAGTCTGCTGAAGAGTTAATCTGTTTTGCTGAGCGACTGCGGCTCCTGATCCTCCTCATGGCAAATTATAGTCCAGGAGATGTTTCTGGAGCTTGCTGAACCGCATTACATCTGGACCTTCTCGTGTATTAGCAGCGTGAGTCCTAACAACGCATTTCTTCCAAACATTCACAAATACCGCATCTATTTTTTAAAATGACAACTGCAGAACTTGCCAAAGTCCCGGGGCGTTGTGCGGGGTGGCGGCTGCTGCTGGCCTTCTCAACAATCGCAGTTCACTATGAGAAGCACTAAAACAATATCATCGCCACATCGAAAAACTGAGGAGCCATTACAGGGTACACCAGAGGAGGGACACTATGGGGGAGATTTATCAAACTGGTGTGAAGTAGAACTGGCTGAGTTGCCCATAGCAACCAATCAGATTCCACCTTTCATTCTCCAAATGAGCAGTGAAAAATGAAAGGTGGAATCTGATTGGTTGCTATGGACAACTAACCCAGTTCTACTGTACACCAGTTTGATAACTCTCCCCCTATATCTATGTACAGTGCATGTTCTACTATGTTGTATTGTCAGAGACATTGCCTATCCTACAACCTCATGTAGCACAGAATAGTGGATCGGATTTCCGATAGGTCTGGTACCAAATTGTCAATGATCCTGCGTCTCCACTTAGGCCCCTTTCACGCGAGCAAGTATTCCACGCGGGTGCAATGCGTGATGCCAACGCATTGCACCCGCACGGAATCCGGACCCATTCATTTTAATGGGTCTATGTACATGAGTGTTGGTTTTAACGCATCACTTGTGCGTTGCGTGAAAATTGCAGCATGTTCTATATTCTGCGACTTGGCCCCAAAGAAGTGAATGGAGCTGCGTGAAAATCGCATTGCATCCGCAAGCAAGTGCGGATGCGATGCGTTTTTCACTAATGGTTGCTAAGAGATGTTGTTTGCAAACCTTCAGTTTCTTATCACGTGCGTGCAAAACGCATTAAATTGCATTGCACCCGCGCAATAAAAACTGAACAACTGATTGCGATCGTAGACAAAGGCCTCATGCACACGGCCGTTGTTTGGGTCCGCATCCGAGCTGCCGTTTTGGCGGCTAGGATGCGGACCTATTCACTTCAATGGGGCTGCAAAAGATGCGGACAGCACTCGGTCGCTCCGTTCCCCGGACCCGCTAAAAAATATAACATGTCCAATTCTTGTCCACGCTTTGCGGACAAGAATAAGCATTTATATTGACGGCCTCCCGTTCCGTTTATCGCGGAAGGCACACGGGCGGCTTCCGTTTTAGCGGATCTGCGCTTTGCGGACCGCAAAAAACGGCACGGTCGTGTGCATGATTCCAAAACTGAATGACTTAGTTTGCGAAATCGCCCAGTTTTCACTGAACGCATTCGCAATGCATCCGGACCTAATCCACACACACTCATCTCCAAGGGCCTTAGAATCTGTCTAAAAACATGGTGCAAATAGGATTTCTCAAATTTTTAAGACTGCATGGCATAGCAGGAAGGGGGTACGGCTATATTAGAAAGCGGAGTGGCCTAAGATGCATCATCCAACCAACAGCCGTTATCAGGTTAGACAAAAGTGTCTATCCCTGCACCAGATTTATTATCCAGCCTAAGGGCTCATGCACACGAACGGATTTTATTTCCGTGTCTGTTCC
Organism: Bufo gargarizans; assembly: GCF_014858855.1. Classification (NCBI taxonomy): domain Eukaryota; kingdom Metazoa; phylum Chordata; class Amphibia; order Anura; family Bufonidae; genus Bufo; species Bufo gargarizans. The sequence goes on from NC_058081.1 coordinate 529,705,218, forward strand.
GGTTTTCTTGCGGACCGTATGCAGAACAATTCATTTTCAATGGGTTGACAATAAAAAAAACGCAAGTTACTCTGTGTGCATTCCGTTTCCATATTTCCGTTCCGCAAAAAAATAGAACATGTCCTATTATTGTCCGCATTACGGTCAAGGATAGTACTGTTTTATTAGGGGCCAGCTGTTCCGTTCCACAAAGTACAGAATGCACACAGATGCCATCCGTATTTTTTGCGGACTGCAAAAAACATACGGTCGTGTGTATGAGCCCTAAGCCTCTGTGATTAACGTGGTGTCTACACAGCCTAAATTTACACCATCTATGGGATTACTATGTTACACACAAAGTGCCCATAATGCAGCAATAAGGCATGCGTCTCTTAATTCACTTGGTGCATCTTACCCCAGCAGACTCTGGGGGAGATTTATCAAGACTGGCTCTATCTGCACCAGTCTTGATATCTCCCGCACTGCCAGCGGATGTGCCTAATTTACAACAAGGCACAGCCCTCATCATACACTACTCACAAAAAGTTAGGGATATTTGGCTTGTGGGTGAAATTTCAGGATGAACCTAAAATGCACTCTAACCTGTACAGGTGAACTTAATGTGACCTTCTATAAACCTTTGAATGCACATGTCCAACTGTTCAATGTTTCGAGGTTTTTTGCACAACTTGCTGTTCTCTAAAAAGGAGCTTAAAGGGGTTCTTCGGGAATTAATGAAAATACTAAAATATTACTTTATTATAAATATATTCCCAAATACTTTTCATGAGTTATAGTGACGTGTTTTGTCTAGGGAGCAATCATCAGGGGAAATAAAATGGCCGCCATCTTTTTAGTACACACAAAACACACAGCAGGACAAGTTACTTCACAACACTGAGGTAAAGAGCTGCCTCATCCTCCTCTTTGCTTTACTTGTCAGGGATTATGATCCTGAATACAAATCATAAGAGCTTTATCTGAATCTCTATAGGAATGGAGTTCATGAGGAGACATGAAGTACAGAGGACGGGAAAAGGTGAGGTTTTTTTTTTCTCCCTGGCTGTGACGCTCTCCGCTGCGATTTGACAGCGCTACAGCCAGGGAGAAGGAGACGCCCATTGAGAAACAGGGCAGTCTCCTCCTCCCTGTACCGATGCAATTCATTAGCATACCAGGCAGGAAAAGTGAACGGGGGGCAGTGGCATACTAAGGAGAGGGGGCGTGGGGGGCGGTCCTCCTCCGGTATCGTCTCTCAGGGGGGTGCCAGAAGCAATAAGCGCTTCCATCAATACAGATGGAGGCGCTCATTGCTGGAGCGCTGGAAGCTGCGGTCCTCCCCTCCTTCAGGTCAGCGGTGCACAGAATGGTGAAGCAGGAAGACTTCTCCCCACTCCACCATTCAGCCTGCAGGCACAGCTCGCTTTGCCGGCCTGTGTGGGCGTAGCCTGCAAATCTGCATGAGCTTTGCCCACACAGTGCTGCAGAGCAATCTGTGTCTGCAGGGAAGAGAGGTATGGGAGCTTCAGGAGTGGGACAAGGTGAGTAGTTACTGTGTTTTTTTTTTTTTATAATACAGAGGGGGCAAAGAGGGCTTTATTACTATGGAGGGGGCACAGAGGACTTTATTACTATGGAGGGGGCACAGAGGACTTTATTACTATGGAGGGGGCACAGAGGGCATTATTAATGTTAGGGGGCACAATGAGCATTTCTACTATGGAGGGGGCACAGAGCCAGAGAGCATTACTACAATGAAGAGGCACAGAGGGCATTATTACTGTGAAGGGGGCACAGTGGGCATTATTACTGTAAAGGGGGCACAATGGGGATTTCTACTATGGAGGGGGCCCAGAGGGCATTACTAGCACAGTGGGCATTACTAATATTAAGGGGGCACAATGGGCATTATTACTGTGAAGGGGCACAATGGGCATTATTACTATAAAGGGGGCACAATGGGGATTATTACTATGAAGGGGCACAAAGGGGATTATTACTGTGAAGGGGGCACAAAGATGGCATTACAACTGTGAAAGAGCCACATAGAAGGCATAACTACTGTGAGAGAGCACAATGTGGGCATAACTACTGTGAGGGGGCACACATCTGTCCAAAATAACTGTGAAGGTTGCACAATGAGGGCAATACTACTGTGAGGGGGATGCCAAAGAAAGGACCTGCCCTGGGTGCCAAACACCCTAGGCACGCCACTGACGGGGGGGCACAGCGGGCGAACGGAGCAGCGCCCAGACAAACTAGTAAGCAATATTACATTCATGCCCCACATAACCTGCTAGTTATTTCATAATGCCTGGACCCATAAAAGGTCCTCTTTAAAGAGGCTCTGTCACCTGGTTGTAGCATACCCTAACAGTCACATGGCCAGGTAGTGCTCTTATAAAAATTAATAATAATAAACTGATAGTGGTGGCGCGTGCGCACTAGAAGACAAGGACATGCTGAGAAAAACAAAAGCAGTTGAGTGCGCACGCGCAGGATCTCAGTGCTAGACCAGTGAGTCTAGCGCTGCCAGTCAAATGCATTGGGGGCGTTATTAGAATATGCAGGGCGGCGGCATCATTCCTGGGGGCATGGCAGAAGCAGTGCTTGGAAGGCATAACCCAGTCGCCGAGTGCTCCAGTTGTTAATTTAAATATTTATAAAAGTTGCTTTTACAGCTAAAACGGACCTCAGAGAAGGGAATGAAAGGTATGTTTTTATTAGTGTTAAGAGCCCTACCTAGGTATATGACTATTAGGGTATGCCGGAACCAGGTGACAGAGCCTCTTTAAGAATTTTCATTTTCTTAAATACCAGAGGACCCCTTTAACGGCAGCTGAGTAGCCGTTTAGAGGCTCGTAACTCTGTACCCCAGAACCTCAACGACCTGAGGGCCTCCCTTCAAGAAGAGTGGGATGCCATGCCTCGGCAGACAATAAACCGACTTGTGAACAGCATGAGAGTCGACGCAGTTGTCAAGCTGTAATTGATGCTCAAGGCCACATGACAAGTTATCGAGACACTGACTTTTTTGTGGGGGTGTACCCACCACTGGGGTTGGCTTTTGTGTCAATAAATAGTTTGAGATGAGGAAATGACCATTGCTGCTTTTACTTACATGCCCTACTTTCATGATATAATATCACTGTAGCGGGAACTTTTTATATTTTCAATAAATTTCACCCGAAAGCCAAATATGCCTAATTTTTTGTGAGTGGCGAGTATTAGGTGCATCCTCTGGTCCATGTGTCTAATCAGAACTCTAATGCAGCTATGAACATAAATTTGTTGTGGCCACTGGTCACGTCCCACCACTTGCGACAATATTTTGTCACACTAGCATCTAAAAAGAAATCAGACGCAAACAGATGATAAAGCTCCCCCCCACTACTAAGACCAGCTTATAGACTATAGATCTTTCACTCTAAGGCCTCTGTCACACGGGCGTCATGTTTTTTGGCCAGATAAGATGCAGGTGCGTTGCGGGAAAATGCGCAGAATTTTTTTTCCGCGCGAGCGCAAAACATTGTAGTGCGTTTGTTGCACGCGCGTGAGAAAAATCGGCATGTTTGGTACCCACAGAAGTTTGGGTTAGGTGTTTTGTAGATTGTATTATTTTCCCTTATAACATGGTTATAAGGGAAAATAATAGCATTCTGAATACACGGAATCCGGACCCATTCATTTCAATGGGTCTGTGTACATAAGCGGTGGTTTTCACACATCACTTTTGTGTTGCGTGAAAATCGCAGCATGTTCTGAATTGTGAATGGGGCTGCGTGAAAATCGCATCTGCAAGCAAGTGCAGATGCGATGCAATTTTCATGGATGGTTGCTAAGAGATGTTGTTCGTAAACATTCCGTTTTTTATCACGCGCCTGCAAAACGCAGCAATTCACATTGCACTCGCGCAATAAAAACTGAACAAATAAACGCGATCACAAACAAAACTGAATGGCTTTATTTGCAAAATCACACAGTAAGGCCTCATGCACACGACCGTTCTGTTTTTTGCGGTCCGCAGATCCACAAAAAATGGAAGCCACCCGTGTGCCTTCCGCAATTTTAACGGGCGGCCTATTGTAGAAATGCCTATTCTTGTCTGCAAAACGGACAAGGATAGGACATGTTCTATTTCTTTTTGCGGGGCCACGGAACGGAGCAACGGATGCGAACAGCACACGCAGTGCTCTCCGCATCTTTTGCGGCCCTATTTAAGTGAATGGGTCCACGGCTCTGATGCGGACCCAAACAACGGCCGTGTACATGAGGCCTAAGTGTTTAAAAATAATTTTGGCTTTTTTTTTAAACATTACTTACCTGCCAGATCCCGCATCGCTGCTCTTGTTTTCCTGGCCGGGATCTGTTTACTTGGCTGCAGTAGTGACATCACATTGACAACACGTGACCCGCTAGAGCCAATCACTGGCCTCATCGATGCACCGAACAGGCAGAGATTCGCTGAAGCGGTAATATGTTGTTGACGTGATGTCAGCGCTGCAGCTGATTAAATATTTGAACCAGGATAACTGGAGCTGATGGCGCAAGATCTGCCAGGTAAGTAATAATCACTTTTTTTATTGCAGATTGCAGGCATATCCCTTGTTTTGTCCTGTTTCTTCATGAAACTGGACAATCCCTTTAAATCCAAAATTTTGCCTTTCTGTTGCAGTCAAGACAAATGTTTGAAAGGTCTAAATCAGGCATTCTCAAACTGCGGCCCTCCAGCTGTTGTAAAACTACAACTCCCACAATGCCCTGCTGTAGGCTGATACCTGTAGGCTGTTCGTGGCATGCTGGGAGTTGTAGTTTTTCAACAGCTGGAGGGCCGCAGTTTGAGGATGCCTGGTCTAAATAGATAGATAATTCATCTTTAATTGACTGCTGCTGTGAGGGAAATATGCTATATGCAGGGTGATCCTTATGATCATAGTAGGTTTAGAATTAGGATTTCATTATGATAGCTCTATTGTTCTCTCAACATGCCTAGATAAAGATGCGCACAGAAGATCATTGCACTTATCAATGTAATATCTGATGCTCTAATTGACTAACTACATAGTAACATAGTACATAAGGCCGAAAAAAGACATCTGTCCATCCAGTTAAGGGTACTTTCACACTTGCGTTTTTCTTTTCCGGCATAGAGTTCCGTCACAGGGGCTCTATACCGGAAAATAACTGATCAGGCATATCCCCATGCATTCTGAATGGAGAGTAATCCGTTCAGTTTGCATCAGGATGTCTTCAGTTCAGTCGTTTTGACTGATCAGGCAAAAGAGAAAACCGTAGCATGCTACGGTTTTATCTCCGGCGAAAAAAACTGAAGACTTGCCTGAATGCCGGATCCGGCATTTTTTTCCATAGGAATGTATTAGTGCCGGATCCGGCATTCAAAATACCGGAATGCCGGATCCGTCCTTCCGGTCTGCGCATGCGCAGACCTTTAAAAATGAAAAAAAAAAAAAAAAAAACGGATCCGTTTTGCCTGATGACACCGGAAAAACGGATCCGGTATTGCAATGCATTTTTCTGACTGATCAGGCATTTTTCTGACTGATCAGGATCCTGATCAGTCAGAAAAATGCCTGATCAGTCAGAAAAAATGACATCCGTTTGCATACAGTTTACCTGATCAGGCAGTCAGTTCAGGCAACGGAACTGCCTGCCGGAATCAAACAACGCAAGTGTGAAAGTACCCTCAGCCTGTTATCCTGCAGGTTGATCCAGAGGAAGGCAAAAAAAAATCCTGTGAGGTAGAAGCCAATTTTCCTCACTTTAGGGGGAAAAAAATTTCTTCCCGACTCCAATCAGGTAATCAGAATAAGGCCTCTTTCACACAACCTTTTTTTTCCCCCCGTTTATGGGCCGTTTTTTGCCTTACGTATGATACGGAACCATTAATTTCAATGGTCCCGTAAAAAAAACGGAATGTACTCCGTATGCATTCAGTTTCCATATTTCCGTTCCGTTGAAAGATAGAACATGTCCTATTATTGCCCTGCAAATCACGTTCCGTGGCTCCATTCAAGTCAATGGGTCTGCAAAAAAACAGAACACATACAGAAATGCATCCGTATGTCTTCCGTATCCATTCTGTTTTTGCGGAACCATCTATTGAAAATGTTATGCCCAGCCCACTTTTTTCTATGTAATTACTGTATACTGTTTATGCCATACGGAAAAACGGAACGGAAATACAGAACAGAACTGGAAACAAAAAACGGAATGACGGATCCGTGAAAAACTGACCGCAAAACACTGAAAAAGCCATACGGTTGTATGAACGAGGCCTAACTCCCTGGATCAACGACCCCTCTCTACTAGCCTATTGCCTGTAATATTATTACACTCCAGAAATACATCCAGGCCCCTCTTGAACGCTTTTAGTGAACTCATCATCACTTTGAGCGGCTCTCTGGGGTGGCAGAGAGATAAGGAGGACTATTTGTCCAAGCAAAGAAGGAAGTTAAAGGGTTAGTTCAGGAAGTAGAGTACATGTTATAAGCAGAACACCATCCACTAATTTTTTTATATATTTTTTGTGTTTTACAGGAGCCCATCCTTTGTTATTTTTTCCCAAAAACACCAGATGAGTGGCAGACACTGGGAAGATCCCATGTTTCTGGGTCTTGTAAGCAACATTTCTTAACAGAAGGGATCCCAAACTTCCCAGCCCTGCTGCAGAGATAGTGCTACTTGGGGAGTATGCGGTAGGCTGTTCACACTGCGCTCCGGTAAATCTGTCTCATTCTCCCCTTTTAGTAAAACAAACAATAATGGCGGTTAATAATACGCAGAATGCGGCCTGACGGCCAGGGAGGACGTTTCTGCTGTTTCTATGTTTGGAACAGCCAGCCTTGCACGTAGCGAGCGGCTAATTGAGAATGTGACGTCACTGGGGTGATTTATGAGGAGCGCGGCTGATGTTTAGATTAGACAGAATTTACTAAGAGAGGCCAAAGTAAACTCCGCGAACTCTGTTTAAAATTCACTTGTTTATAGAACTGCCATTTAGCGCAGCGATTAGATATAAACAGAGCCAGAGATCGTCGCTGCCCTGAGAGCCATGCCCACAATGTACATAAAGGGGACTGAAATGAGGCCAACTGAAGGATACATGTGCAGATACAATGTAACGACTTCCTGCGTAATTTGTAAAATAGATACGATGTCGCCAAGTTCAGGCACACAGCTATTTTCCGGAGTCTGCCCCTTTAACAAGCATCCCTGGAGGATATTGTCAATGACACAGACTGGCAGGATGTAGAACTATGGGGGTCACTTATTACCCAGAAATACAACTATATTAGGCGTATTTCTAGGAAGCTGTCTTACATTTAGAAGTGGCGGTGGATACGCCAAAGTTATGTAGAGGCCTCCGCCCCTTCATAACTTCAGCGGATAAAGCACCAGATATAGGAGTTATTAAAGGCGTCTTAATAAACGACACCCCATGTGCAGCATTTTACAGACCTGTCAGTCTGAGATGGGCAGGTAAAGGCTGGAAAAGTGACCGGCTTGTGACTATTTTCTTCATACCCGGCTCACTGTTTCTCGAAAATGCTGCACCGCCTCTCTTAGCTCATTTTTTAAAAACTTCAGACAAACCCGTTAACCTTTGGACTATCCCATGACAGTGGGCACAGATATAAATCTCCATTGTGTGCCAGAAGGTACTGGCATAATACATAATCCTTGGCTTGTTTGGTGTAATATGAACAGATAAAGTAGAAGGAGAACCCAAAAGCGAAAGGGAGATTTATTAAAACCAGTGCAAAGTAAAAGTGGACCAGTTGCCAGTAGCAACCAATGAAATTCCCCTTTTCATTATGTAGCGCTCCTTTGTAAATATACAGCAGCAAACTCATTGGGTGTAAATAACCCCTAAAATGTCATCTTTGTCACCTGCCCCATGATCATAAACACCCTCTCCATCTAAAAAGAAAATCCATCTAAATACAGTAAATGGTGGGGGGGGGGGGGGGATGCAGCTGTGTCTGTGTCTGCGAGACTGCAAGCATTTGATTGGAGAGCACACAGCACAGCTCTGACATGGAGGGAAAAAGTTCAGAAGCCAGTGAAGGGAGAAGATCCCAAATCTTCAAGTCACCACCAACATCTCTTCCCGCTACACATCGTCAGTTGAGGATTACTTTTTGTAACATTCCTGATCCCCGTGACCGGGGCTGCAGGATGGTTCCACACCTTTCGCCATCTCTCTACTTTATCCTTCTGACTTCTACAGCTCTGAACTTTTTACTTTCTCTTCATGAAGGAGAAATCTCAGCCAAAGAAAAGTTTCCCCTACAGAAGCGCAGCGCACCCCCCCACACTTGTCAGTCAGGTGAGGGAAGGGGGGACGGGGGGGTCCGGAAGCCTACAAAATCCTAGCTCACCACCTGCACTAACAGTCACCTAAGAGAATCTGGCACGAACACCTGGAAACATTTAAAGCGTAAGCTGCGCTGAGCATCACTGCTACTGATCTGCAGACGTCTTATTGACACAAGAGCAAACTGCCAATAGTATTAACAGAGGATCAAATGTCAGAATGATGCAGAGATGCCGACAAAGGGGCCCATTCTCCTCCCTGTGACCCGACCGCCCAGAAGAGAGGAACAAGATGAACACTATTTTTTAATAAACCCACCAAGTCACTATGTAGTATCACAAAGGGAGCGAAAAGAAAGTGCCCCCTTCCTTACCTTTCTCCCATCATCCGCCCTTTACCCCTCTTTTTTTTTTTTAGCCCCGCCACCTTCACCTCTTTCCTCCTTCCTGCTGCTCCTTCCCTTTTCCATTCCCCTTTAGGCCTCTTTCCCACGGGCGCATTTGCGGATCCGCAATACACTGGTGCCGTTCCGTGGGCATTCCGCATCACGGATGCGGACCCATTCACTTCAATCCGCAAATCCGGAGATGCGGAATGGTGCGGAACGGAACGGAACCCTACGGAAGCACCACAGAGTGCTTCCGTGGGGTTTCGTCCCGTACTTCCGTTTTGCAAAAAAGATAGAACATGTCCTATCTTTTTGCGGAATGGCCGGATCATGGACCAATTCAAGTGAATGGGTCCGCGATCCGCTGCGGCTGCCCCACGGACTGTGCTCGTGCATCACGGCCCACATTTTGGGGGCCGCACACGCCCGTGGGAAAGAGGCCTCATTCTGTATATACCCCTTGCACACGAACATTGTGCATTCGTTGTGTGCATTGGGCAATTTGCGGTCCCTAATGCACGGGCAACGTCCGTGCGGCGGTGGGGACGGATCGAGACCCATTCAAATTGCTGTCTGCAATGCACGGAACAGATGCACAAGTTTGTGTGGAAGAAGCCTTCCTCTTCCTTCCTCTTCCTCCTCCTTGACTCTGCTGTTATTTTATAGTCAGCAAAATATTTTCTCACTGCCTTTTAAATGAAATATCTTCAGGGAGCGTCTGTAATCAGGTCTGCCAAATCCATCCTGTTCTATATCGGACACAAAACCAGAGACGAGGACGGCGCAAAAACCATGAAACTAACATTTATAACCAAACAGCCAATCCCCCCCCCCCCCCCACAAGATACTGTACATGAATGCCTCACACTGATTGATATACAGTATATACGGCACTTTATACACTGCCATATAGATGAGCGCTTCCCGCTGATTGCTGTATACTTACTGACCGCTATATACACAACTGCTTTATACTGACCGCTACATACATGTGCGCAGAACACCCTGTACAGACGAGCACGTCGCAATGACCGCCATATACATGAGCGCTTTTTACTGACCACTATAAACATGAGCACTTCACACTGATGGGAAGATAAATACGCGGCGTGACAACTTTAAATAAACTCCCGGTACATGTGAGATGACGGCTGCTGGGATTTTCATCAGCTACACTGCGGAAGGAGAGGTTTGGTCTTCCAGCGCTTGGCATGATATGCGCACGTCTCAGCTGCGCCAAGAGAGGCCGTGGAAATCTGGATATGAGCAATCTAAACAAGCGGAGCAACCGCTAACACAGCTAAATTTACTCTGCAATATTGGGGGCTCGGGGGGCAATATAACTGTCAGGGTGCCGCTGAGCAGCCTGGGGAGGGCGCGCTGTCCACAAGTCACTACAATTCTGCAAACATTGAGGCAACGGAACATTTCACTACATTATTCAGTTCACAAAAATACAGGGAAGGAACCAAGTAAAACAGAAATCTTAGATTTTGCTAGAATTTGTCTCCTGTTCAGTTGAGTGATTTTTGGGAAGACGCCGTCTTCACCCTTCACTGTGTCAGCAGCCACATCTAATGTCACCAACAGGCCCAGCAGTTTTATTTAGTGCGCAGAAATGAATGATCATGCCGCAGCTTTCACACAACATACATGCTTTTACTGCTCCTAGGTTTTATCACGTGTTCTACTCCAGTCCCATTCAAAGCTGCGGTTGCAACCCAATGCGTTATACTCCAGTAACATCATAATCTGCATAAACACATTAACGCAGTGTAAGAAAGCTTTCCCTGCAGTGTCACTTAGTGGAGATAGTATCCTATGGTCAGTGTCCAACTCTTTAAAGGGAATCTGTCAGCAGATTTGACCATGCTAAACTGCTGACAGCACTAGGTATGGGCTGGGGAAAGCAGGACAAGCATACCTTTTGTGGGGCTTTTCTCATCAGGATTAGGCCTCATGCACACGACCGTTGTTGTGTTCCGTGTCCGTTGTTCCGTTTTCCGTGATTTTCTGCGGACCCATTGACTTTCAATGGGTCAGTTGAAAACTCGGATAATGCGCCGTTTGTCATCCGCGTCCGTGATCCATGTTTTCAGTCCGTCACAAAAATAGGACCTGTCCTATTTTTTTCACGGACAACGGTTCGCGGACCCATTCAAGTCAATGGGTCCATGAAAAAACACGGATGCACACAAGATTGTCATCCGCGTCCGTGATCCGTGTCCGTTTTTTTCCTATTATTTGCAAGGCAAACTTGACTTAGATTTTTTTTCACTTTCCTTCATGTCTGGTGATCCTCCAAAAATCAAGGAAGACACACGGAAACAAAAACGGATCACGGAACAACGGAACCCCGTTTTGTGGACCGTGAAAAAATACTGTCGTGTGCATGAGGCCTTAGGGAGAATGTGAACTTTTATTCTGCCAGATTCTGCTCCTGCAAGTGTAAAGGAAGCGTTGCTTCTCTATGAAATGCCCTCTGCTCTGAGCTGCTTCACAGCCCCTCCCCTCTGCTGTGAGCGACAGCTGTAGGATCCCACCAGGAGGCAACTACCACTGTCACTGGGAGGGGGGGGGGGGCTGTGAAGCAGCTCAGAGCAGAGGGGAGGGGCTGTGAAGCAGCTCAGAGCAGAGGGGAGGGGCTGTGAAGCAGCTCAGAGCAGAGGGGAGGGGCTGTGAAGCAGCTCAGAGCAGAGAGCACTTCACAATGAGGCTCCGCCTCCAGTGCACCTGCAGATGTAGAACCTGTTAGAATAAAAGATCATATGCACTACTGATCATTGCTTCAAATAAGTATGCTCTCCCCAACACCTACCTAGTGTTGCCAGCAGTTTGGCATTGTCAAAACTGCTGACAGACTCCCTTGCAAATATTAGCCAAACAAGACCATTCTCCAAACCAGGACCCTGTCCATTTGCAGACGCCAGGCTCTGCCCCATACTAAAACAGCAGAATGAATGGTTGGCTAGATGAAAGGCCTCTGATGTAGGTCTTGGAAGCTACTTTTTCCTCTTGTGGAAAGTGCCAGAGCTGGAGTCCTACGGGTCAGCCAATGCTCCAAATCCAGGCTCTAGAAAGCTGTCTCTGTAAGCCTGGCCTATAAGACTTTCTACACCAGCTTTTCTATGAGACTGTGGCCAGTTTAACACACGGGAATCACTTTCAGCTTGGGGGTATACAGTACCCCCAAGACTGTCACCAAAGCCCTCTTATCTAGCCAACTGTGCTAATGAGGTGCAAAAACAACTGTCTGCAAATGGATGGACCCCTTTACATTTTGGAGACGGCTCTTGGATTGGCCAATACCATACCTTGTAAAGCCTGGTAAAGTGTTGCACAATGACTATAGTGAAGTTCTGCCTCCAGTGCACTTGCAGGAGCAGAACCTGTAAGAATAAAAGGCGTACGATGCCTTGTTATAAAATAGCTGAATCATCCTGCAGAGCAGAGGGGAAACAAAGACCACCGTAAAATGCCCCATTGTTCAAAAACTGCTTCACGATTTTATACTGGTCTTTGCTGCCGAAGAAGGCGTATAATTTATGATGAGATGTGCGCCTCATCATATATTAATTTTTAAAATATAACTTTTATTTCTATTTAAATATGTTTTTGTGGCTATATTGTTTATTTAAATGGAAATAAAAGTTATATTTTAAAAATTAAAAAAACGGCCAGAAACAGGAATTATAGTCTCTGACTACTGACCCGTACCTCTTGACCTCCTGGGTCCAGTGGATCACTTGGAAATATCATCATATATTAGGCGCACCTTAGGCAGTCCGTTCACATGATGTAAAAACTACTCCAGCCCCTTGTTGGAGTAGTTTTTCACCAACATTTAACCAACATTTTTCACCAACATTTTTCACCAACATTTAACCCTTTAAGGGATCCCTAAACATGGCACCCGCTCGCGCGTACAGCGGGCGCCTCAGCCGCGGGGTTTCTGCTATTTTAAATGGCAGAGACCCGCGGCACATGTGATAAGCCATAAGGCTGATCGCATACATCTCACCTTTCAGATGCCATGGTCAAATGTGACCACGGCATCTGCGCAGACCAGAACCGGAAGTCGCGTGCTTCCGTGCTGGTAAGAGCGTTCCTCCGGCTGAGATTAGTGAACCTGTTACCTTTTGCTAATTGACCGAAGCCTCAAGCAGGCTTCAGAGTCAATTAGATGAAAATATATATATACAGGCCACTAGGTGGCAGCCTTGTAATAATATTGCCACCACTGAATACTATGGGCAATTGAATGATTGCCAGTTATTGTCACCCAAGGTGACTTACATATTTTTTTTTTTTAAGTTAAGAAAAGTTTTTACAAATATAAAAAAACATAAAAGTTCAAATCACCCCCTTTCCTTAAAATAAAAATACTTAACCAATAAAAAAAATAAACATCATGGGGATCGCCGCGTGCGAAAATGCCCATACTATTAAAATATAACAATATTAATGGCATACGGCAAATGGCATAGCGGGAAAAAAAATTATTAAATTTGCTATTTTTTGTCACTTCAACTACCCAATAATTTTTTTATAAAAAGTGATCAAAAAGTCACACACACTTAAAATTGGTATCACTGAAAAGAATGAGCCCTCACACAGCCCCATACACATAGCTACAAAAAAGTTATAGGGGTCAATATGATTATGAAAAAAAAAATGTCCTCAAAGGTTTGAATTTTTTTTTCAGTATTAAAATGCAAGAAAAATTATACAAGTGACAAGTGTGGTATCGTTGGAACCGTACTGACCTGGAGAATGGAGATAACAGGTCAACTTTACCGCATAGTGTACAGTGTAAAAAATTAATAAAAACCTTTATTAGAATAGCATTTTTTCCCGATTCTACCCCATTTGGAATTTTTTTCCCGCTCCCTACTACATGGTATGCAACCATAAATAGTGCCATTAGAAAGTACAAATTTTCCCGCAAAAAATAAGCCTTTATAATAAGGCTATGTGAATGGAAAAATAAAAAAGTTAGGACTATGGTAAGGCGGGGAGTGAAAAAACGAAAACGCAAAAATCGAAAATCCCAGTGTCCTTAAGGGGTTAAGCCTGTTTCCAGTAAATTTGTCAGGGCCCATGTCCCACCTCTGGCCCATCACACCCCCTCCACTGCTTCTCCACTCCCAAGTGGCGAGGAAAGCGTAAAAACACCCATGCAAAAAAATATTGTGTTTGTGAATGTGCTGGGGCCGATTGGCCGGCCCTCATCCAGCCCCCGCAACGCCCCCGCCACTCCCTCCCCACTACTCGGTGGCGACGAGGGTGTGTGACAATATATTTTGGCAGCTTCAGATATGTTCACCTTTTCTGGTGAAAGTAACCATAACAACCGGCTTAGGAAAACATCTTCTTCTTTTATTCTCTCAGTTGAAAATATATAAATAAAATACAAAGTTTTATTTGTATTTTATTTATATAGCTTCAACTGAGAAAATAAAAGAAGAAGATTTTTTCCTATGCCGGTTGTTATGGTTCCTTGCACTAGAAAAGGTGAACATACAGTACAGACCAAAAGTTTGGATACACCTTCTCATTCAAAAAGTTTTCTTTATTTTCATGACTATGAAAATTGTAGATTCACACTGAAGGCATCAAAACTATGAATTAACACATGTGGAATTATATACATAACAAAAAAGTGTGAAACAACTGAAAATATGTCATATTCTAGGTTCTTCAAAGTAGCCACCTTTTGCTTTGATTACTGCTTTGCACACTCTTGGCATTCTCTTGATGAGCTTCAAGAGGTAGTCACCTGAAATGGTCTTCCAACAGTCTTGAAGGAGTTCCCAGAGATGCTTAGCACTTGTTGGCCCTTTTGCCTTCACTCTGCGGTCCAGCTCACCCCAAACCATCTTGATTGGGTTCAGGTCTGGTGACTGTGGAGGCCAGTTCATCTGGCGCAGCACCCCATCACTCTCCTTCATGGTCAAATAGTCCTTACACAGCCTGGAGGTGTGTTTGGGGTCATTGTCCTGTTAAAAAATAAATGATGGTCCAACTAAACGCAAACCAGATGGAATAGCATGCCGCTGCAAGATGCTGTGGTAGCCATGCTGGTTTAGTATGCCTTCAATTTTGAATAAATCCCCAACAGTGTCACCAGCAAAGCACCCCCACACCATCACACCTCCTCCTCCATGCTTCACGGTGGGAACCAGGCATGTAGAGCCCATCCGTTCACCTTTTCTGCGTCGCACAAAGACATGGTGGTTGGGACCAAAGATCTCAAATTTGGACACATCAGACCAAAGCACAGATTTCCACTGGTCTAATGTCCATTCCTTATGTTCTTTAGCCCAAACAAGTCTCTTCTGCTTGTTGCCTGTCCTTAGCAGTGGTTTCCTAGCAGATATTCTACCATGAAGGCCTGATTCACACAGTCTCCTCTTAACAGTTGTTCTAGAGATGTATCTGCTGCTAGAACTCTGTGTGGCATTGACCTGGTCTCTAATCTGAGCTGCTGTTAACCTGCGATTTCTGAGGCTGGTGACTCGGATGAACTTATCCTCCGCAGCAGAGGTGACTCTTGGTCTTCCTTTCCTGGGGCGGTCCGCATGTGAGCCAGTTTCTTTGTAGCGCTTGATGGTTTTTGTGACTGACTTGGGGACACATTCAAAGTTTTCCCAATTTTTCGGACTGACTGACCTTGATTTCTTAAAGTAATGATGGCCACTCGTTTTTCTTTACTTAGCTGCTTTTTTCTTGCCATAATACAAATTCTAACAGTCTATTCAGTAGGACTATCAGCTGTGTATCCACCTGACTTCTCCACAACGCAACTGATGGTTCCAACCCCATTTATAAGGCAAGAAATCCCACTTATTAAACCTGACAGGGTACACCTGTGAAGTGAAGACCATTTCAGGTGACTACCTCTTGAAGCTCATCAAGAGAATGCCAAGAGGTGGCTACTTTGAAGAACCTAGAATATTACATATTTTTAGTTGTTTCACACTTTTTTGTTATGTATATAATTCCACATGTGTTAATTCATAGTTTTGATGCCTTCAGTGTGAATCTACAATTTTCATAGTCATGAAAATAAAGAAAACTCTTTGAATGAGAAGGTGTGTCCAAACGTTTGGTCTGTATTGTATCTGAAGCTGTATCTGTCCTTCTGGGAGTTTGGGCACCTCTACCTCAAGGCCACCCTACTTGGCAGCATACCTAACAACTAGGTTATGCATCTCAACAAGCCGACAATAGCGTTGTGCCCATTCCAGAACAACCGCATAAGGTGAGCCTCCATTTTTTGGAGTAATATTCTTTCTCCTGGGACGTACTTACCCTATGGTGGGCCTTTTGTCTCTGGTTATACAGTGACCCTTAGCCTACATTTAAAATATTTTGGTGGGCATTTAACAAGTTGCAAAACGGGATCTTGTTACCCTTTTCAAGCCAAAAACTGGCGTAGCGCTGTAACTGAATTACGATCTATAGGATTAGTAAATCTGGGTCAATGTGTCATCTTCTTCACGGTACTTTTCGACCTATACAGAAGGTGTTGTGAAAAGGCCTGAAAAAAAAAAGCTCCAACGTGATGTATATTTAAAGAGAAGACAGGCAAAAAACACCACCTAATGAACAAAAACACCGTTAAGCCATAAAACTCGTGTGTTCTGTATTTCCCATAGACCTTCGGCTACCATCTGGAACTGGTGTTTTTAAAGCAAAATATGCTTCAAAAAAGCAGGTGCAAAAAATGATGCAAGAAAACTTGTGTAAAAACAACCTAAGCCCCTTTCACATGAGCGAGTATTCCACGCGGGTGCAATGAGTGATGCGAACGCATTACGCCTGCACAGAATCCGGACCCATTCATTTCAATGGGTCTGTGTACATGAGCGTTGGTTTTCACGCATGCTGAAAATCGCAGCATGTTCTAAATTCTGTGTTTTTCACGCAACGCAGGCCCCATAGAAGTGAATGGGGCTGCGTGAAAATCGCAAGCATCCGCAAGCAAGTGCGGATGCGATGCGTTTTTCACTGATGCTTGCTAAGAGATGTTGTTGGTAAACCTTAATTTTTTTTTTTCACGCGGGTGCAAAACGCATTAAATCGCATTGCACCTGCGCGATAAAAACTGAGCAACTGAACGCGATCGCAGACAAAACTGAATGACTTTGCGAAATCGCGCATTTATCACTAAACGCATTCGCAATGCATAAGGACCTTATCCGGACATGTTCGTCTGCAAGGGGCCTAAGGCCTCATGCACACGAAAATTGCGGTCTGCAATGTACAGGCACCGATCATGTGGCCCCCGTCTGTAGACCCAGACCCATTCACTTGAATGGGGTCCGCGATCCGCATACGACGGTCCACACCACAAAAAAGTAGCACATGTACACAAGTAGCAGTGTCTCCCGGATTGTGGACCCATTCAAGTGATGCGGTGTGCACACGGTCGATGCGCTTTGATTGGGGACCCGCTGTTTGCAGGACGCAATACGGACACGACCAGCATGAGGCATGAGTTGGATTCACACGTGTTTTTTGTGCCATTTTACAGTATTTTACAGGTTTTTTGGGTGAATTTTTTTTGCTGAAGAAACGCTGGTTGCAGGTGTTAGCTGAAAGTGTATTGGAAATATGACTTGCAGGACACAGATGCATTTTTTTTTATCGGTGGTGTCTCTGTTTTTTTTCTATAATGCAGCACGTTGAAGCCATGGTGTTTTTTCAATCATCTTTTCATCCTCTTCTTTATAGGGGAAAAAGAAAAGCCATTCAAACGTGTGTTAACACAAAAATAACTGTTAAAAAACATGCATGTGGTATGACAAAGGCCGCAAAAGCCAGAGCAGATTTGTGTGTGAAGGAAGCCAAAAGGCGATGATGATAGGATATTAGTGGTGAAGTCATGAGACGGTCGGGAAGTGACTCTCAGGTTGTTGTAGCCGTTTTCCCAAGTTTTGATGTTTAAGCCAAAAGACACACTTGCCCTCAGGGCTTTTCTATGGAGACGGTGGCCGGTTTAACAAGTCTGAGCGCCTGGGAATCGCTCGCAGTGAAATGGCTACAGACTAACGGCAAACATCTTGAAGGGAAAGCGGATGGAGTATAACGATTACCGTATGAGAACAATAAAGGTTCCTAAAAAAAAATATTTGCATGTAAATCAAAAAGAGGGAAAAATGGATCATAACCGTTTATGATGGATCCCTCCAATCCTCCATAGAAGCCATGATGCCGCTGCAAACACTTCATGACAGGATCTCAGGGGTTAAGCCACTGACAAGAGCTCACGTTGTCGGCAGTGGATTTAACTCCTGCCGGTGCTGTGTGCGCGGCCATTCATTGTCGCCTTGAATGCAGCTTTTTATGAATTGCAGATCTCTTTTTACTACTTTTGGTCAGGAGCAGAGCACAGGAAGGTCTGTGATGATGAGGGGGAACGTTCAGCTCTCAGCAGAAAGCCCCTGCTCCTCTCCATCTGGAAGACATTAAGTGGTGACGCACAACTGAGGATTCGATTCCCCAGAGTCTCCCTGTTCTCTAATGTTACTACGCAGCCCTGGAGTCTAATGGAATAAAGGCAAAGGCTGGAGTAGAGCAGAGCACACAGGCCGGGCAGAGCGCAGGGGCCGAAGCAGAACGCGGTAGCCTGAGCTGTGCACAGAGGCTGGAGCAGAGCACAGGGACTAGAGAAGAGCAAAGAGGCTGGAGCAGAGCACAGGGACTAGAGCAGAGCAAAGAGGCTGGAGCAGAGCACAGGGACTAGAGCAGAGCAAAGAGGCTGGAGCAGAGCACAGGGACTAGAGCAGAGCAAAGAGGCTGGAGCAGAGCACAGGGACTAGAGCAGAACACAGGGACTAGAGCAGAGCAAAGAGGCTGGAGCAGAGCACAGGGACTAGAGCAGAACACAGGGACTAGAGCAGAGCAAAGAGGCTGGAGCAGAACACAGGGACTAGAGAAGAGCAAAGAGGCTGGAGCAGAGCACAGGGACTAGAGAAGAGCAAAGAGGCTGGAGCAGAGCACAGGGACTAGAGAAGAGCAAAGAGGCTGGAGCAGAGCACAGGGACTAGAGAAGAGCAAAGAGGCTGGAGCAGAGCACAGGGACTAGAGAAGAGCAAAGAGGCTGGAGCAGAGCACAGGGACTAGAGAAGAGCAAAGAGGCTGGAGCAGAGCACAGGGACTAGAGCAGAACACAGGGACTAGAGCAGAGCAAAGAGGCTGGAGCAGAGCAAAGAGGCTGGAGCAGAGCACAGGGACTAGAGCAAAACACAGGGACTAGAGCAGAGCAAAGAGGCTGGAGCAGAGCACAGAGACTAAGGAGAGCAAAGAGGCTGGAGCAGAGCACAGGGACTAGAGAAGAGCAAAGAGGCTGGAGCAGAGCACAGGGACTAAAGCAGAACACAGGGACTAGAGCAGAACACAGGGACTAGAGCAGAGCAAAGAGGCTGGAGCAGAGCACAGAGACTAGAGAAGAGCAAAGAGGCTGGAGCAGAGCACAGGGACTAGAGCAGAGCACAGGGACTAGAGAAGAGCAAAGAGGCTGGAGCAGAGCACAGGGACTAGAGCAGAACACAGGGACTAGAGCAGAGCAAAGAGGCTGGAGCAGAGCACAGGGACTAGAGAAGAGCAAAGAGGCTGGAGCAGAGCACAGGGACTAGAGCAGAACACAGGGACTAGAGCAGAGCAAAGAGGCTGGAGCAGAGCAAAGAGGCTGGAGCAGAGCACAGGGACTAGAGCAGAACACAGGGACTAGAGCAGAGCAAAGAGGCTGGAGCAGAGCACAGAGACTAAGGAGAGCAAAGAGGCTGGAGCAGAGCACAGGGACTAGAGAAGAGCAAAAAGGCTGGAGCAGAGCACAGGGACTAAAGCAGAACACAGGGACTAGAGCAGAACACAGGGACTAGAGCAGAACACAGGGACTAGAGCAGAGCAAAGAGGCTGGAGCAGAGCACAGAGACTAGAGAAGAGCAAAGAGGCTGGAGCAGAGCACAGGGACTAGAGCAGAACACAGGGACTAGAGCAGAGCAAAGAGGCTGGAGCAGAACACAGGGACTAGAGCAGAGCAAAGAGCCTGGAGCAGAGTACAGGGACTAGAGCAGAACAAAGAGGCTGAAGCAGAACACAGGGACTAGAGCAGAGAAAATAGGCTGGAGCAGAACACAGGGACTAGAGCAAAGCATAGAGGCTGGAGCAGAGCATAGAGGCTGGAGCAGAACACAGGGACTAGAGCAGAGAATAGAGGCTGGAGCAGAGCATAGAGGCTGGAGCAGAGCACAGGGACTAGAGCAGAGCAAAGAGACTGGAGCAAAACACAGAGACTAGAGCAGAGAATAGAGGCTGAAGTAAAACACACAGAACCGAGAGCAGAACAAAGGAACTAGAGTAGAACACAAAAACTAGAGCAGAGCATAGAGGCTGAAGTAGAACACAGAAACTAGAGCATGAAAACTCGAACATAACACAGAAAATGACAAAGAACACAAAAACTAGAGCATAGCACAGAGGTCGGAGCACAGCATAGAGAATGACCCCAAAAAACAGAAACTATAGCAGAGCACAAAAACTAGAGCAGAGCATAGAGGCTGGAACAGAACACAGGGACTAGAGCAGAGCAAAGAGTCTGGAGCAGAACACAGGGATAGAGCAGAGCACAAAAACTAGAGCAGAGTATAGAGGCTGGAGCAGAACACAGGGACTAGAGCAGAGCAAAGAGGCTGGAGCAGAACACAGGGACTAGAGCAGAGCACAAAAACTAGAGCAGAGTATAGAGGCTGGAGCAGAACACAGGGACTAGAGCAGAGCAAAGAGGCTGGAGCAGAACACAGGGACTAAAGCAGAGCATAGAGACTGGAGCAGAACACAGAGACTAGAGCAGAGCATAGAGGCTGAAGTAGAACACACAGAACCGAGAGCAGAACATAGAAACTAGAGTAGAACACAAAAACTAGAGCAGAGCATAGAGGCTGAAGTAGAATACAGAAACTAGAGCATGAAAACTCGAGCATAACACAGAAAATGACAAAGAACACATAAACTAGAGCATAGCACAGAGGTCGGAGCAGAGCACAGAGAATGACCCAAAAAACATAAACTATAGCAGAGCACAAAAACTAAAGCAGAGCATAGAGGCTGGAACAGAACACAAGGACTAGAGCAGAACACAGTGATAGAGCAGAGCACAAAAACTAGAGCAGAGCATAGAGGCTAGAGCAGAGACCACACAGAACCGAGAGCAGAACACAGGAACTAGAGTAGAACACAAAAACTAGAGCAGAGCACAGAGGCTGAAGTAGAACACACAGAACCGAGAGCAGAACACAAAAACTAGAGCAGAGCATAAATGCTGAAGCAGAACACAGGGACTAGAGCAGAGCAAAGAGGCTGGAGCAGAACACAGGAACTAGAGCACAAAAACTAGAGCAAAGCATAGAGAATGATACAGAAAACAGAAACTAGAGCATAGCACAGAGGTCGCAGCAGAGCACAGAGAATAATACAGATGATACAGAAAACAGAAACTATAGCAGAGCACAAAAATTAGAGCAGACGGAAGAGGTTGGAGCAGATCACAGAAACTAAGTGTGAAAATAGAGAATACAGCTGACAGCAAAAACTAGAGCAGAGCACAGAGGCTGAAGCATAACACAGAATCTAGAGCAGAACACAAAAACTAGACCAAAGCCAAGAGGATGGTGCATAATGCAAAGACTAGAGCACAGCGTAGAACCTAGAACAGAGCACATAGGCTGAAGCAGAGCACAGTAACTACAGTAAGGCACAGAAAGTAGAACAGAGCACAAAGGCTAGGAGCAGAACACAGAAACTAGAGCAGGGCACAGAGGCCGGAGCAGAGCACAGAAACTAGAGCAGAGAGCAAAAACTAGAGCAGAACACAGAGGCTGAAGCAGAAAACAAGCTAGAGTAAGGCACAGAAAGTAGAACAGAGCATAAAGGCTAAGAGCAGAACACAGAAACAGAATGAAACACAAAGGCTAGGAGCAGAACACAGAAACTAGAGCAGAGCACAGAGACTGGAGCAGAACAGAGACTTCCATGGTCCTTGTAGTAGTTTTGTCCTTACTCTGCCATCTTATGTAAATGAACTGACACTAATAATAAACTGGGAACAGCAGACGCTGAACAATAACAAACTACGCGGCGGACGCGGCACTGCACAACTGTAAACAAAACAAACACTCAGTAGATGATGGAGCGAAACGCTCCGCAGCAAGTGCTGAAAATATTTACTACGACACTCCAGTGCCATTCACTGACTGCAAGCAGAATAAACTATTACAATATGCTGCAATTGGAGCCTATACCCTAACCCCTTAGTAACCAGCGCATTTTGGGCCTTAATAACAAAGAACCAATTCCCTATTTCATTGACGCATTTCAGGAGCCATAACTTTTTTATTCTTACATCAATCATATGAGTGCTTGTTTTTGATGGAAAATTTGCATCATTTAATGGGGATGGGAAACCATTGCGGATCTGCCAGTGCTTTTTAGACCTTGTTCTTACAGCTTTCACTGTGCGGGATCAAAACCATGATGGCTTTATTCTCTGGGTCAATTCAGGTATGGAAATACCAAATTTATATATATATATTTTTTTTACTTTTTTTTGCATAATAACACATTTCTAGAACCACAACTTTTTTTATTTCTCCATCGACTGAGTTGTGTCATGGCTTGTTTTTTAGTGGGAATCTGTCATTTTCATTTTACAGTAAAAACATAAAACTTTTTGCATTTGTTTTTTAATACAACCACTCCAGCACCTTCCTTATATCACGGTGATCCTGATGCTGCGAGACGAATTCATTTCACCGCTCTCCAGACACATTCATGGAGAATGTCAGTAATATTCGCAATACTATTCCACTAGTACACTTGGGCTACTCACAGTCAAACACTCTCTAAAGAAACCGTAATACTGCTAAATACAGTCCTAATACCACTGCACACCAGCCGTTTTAATTGTTTGTTTCTCGGGGAATGAGGGATGTTTCTTCTATATTTTTTTGGACTAAGTTTACTTTTAAGAGGAATAATAAAATACATGTTTTAAATCTAATAGTGTGAACAAATGGGATACCGTATATAACCCTAAGGAATACTCCACAAATGATGGTGCAACCTTAGCTCACCCACAGTAATAATGTCCCTACATATAAGAATTCCTTACAGCATTGGGAGTGCCTTACAATGTAATCACACCTCTTTAGTGCCACCTACTATCCCACTACTGGTGGCCCCTTACACTATAATGGGCCCATTACTGCTCCACACTAGGTAAAAGTGACTGCATTGTACTCAGTAATGGTGCCCCCCTTATTGCCCCCTCTCCCCCCCAGATAAATAATTACACACACATTAAAATAACCTCCCACTTCACCTCTCAGTCTCTTCATTCCTGCAACATACATGGGATCCCTGCGTGGACAACGCTACGTAAGACTCTCACCCCAGTGTCTCATAGGCCTCATGCACACGACCGTTGTTTTATTCCGTGTCCGTTGTTCCGTTTTTCGTGATTTTCTGCAGACCCATTGACTTTCAATGGGTCCGTTGAAAACTCGGCTAATGCACCGTTTGTCATCCGCGTCCGTGATCCGTGGTTCCAGTCCGTCCAAAAAATATAACCTGTCCTATTATTTTCACGGAAAACGATTTGTGGACTCATTCAAGTGAATGGGACCGCTAAAAAACACGGAGGCACACAAGATTGTCATCCGCGTCCGTTTTTTTCCTATCATTTGCATGGCAAACCTGTCTTAGATTTTTTTTTTTACTTTCCTTTATGTTTGGTGATCCTCCAAAAATAAAGGAAGACACACGGAAACAAAAACAGAAACGGATCACGGAACAACGGAACCCCATTTTGCGGAACGGAACACAACGTTCGTGTGCATGAGGCCATAGGCTGCAGGTTTAAAGTGGCATGCAACCCATGAGATAGAATGATGGAGCAGAGAGGACAGCACCAAGATCCGCCTTTCTATTCAGCAGTATCTGCGTTCTCAGGATGCAGATGCAGTTGAAAATGGCAGTCACCATAGATCTGGGGCAGTGAGCCAGAAATCTGTACCCCAAATGCCCAGTGTTAGCAGCACTCATGCCAATACTTCTGTATGGCCAAGTATTTAGCCTGTCACTTTTACACTAACAGCTTATTAGAACCTACCTCTGGTAGGAGCTAATAGGGTGACAGAGGGAGCCTCCTCACTTTGAAATAACTTAGATTCCACAGTTGCTATTGACCGCAGCATGCATGGAGTGTAAACTGTTTCGATTGGAGGTTTCTCCGATTCAGGCTGTTAGGGCTGAGCTCAGGTGACATTAGACATATGAACACCTACCTGTCTTGCACAGGACTCCAGTGCAATTATGCTACAGACAATTGACAATGCCATTTCTGAAGCTGCAATCTGCAGTGGCTTGACGAACAGACTGGGTGGTGGAGGAGAACATCAACTGGACACTAATATGACAATGAATCTGGAAGATTCGCAAAGCGTGTCTTGTCAGCTATGCAAACATCTCATCTGTTAATTAAATCAGGCAAAAGCAGCACGACGAAACAGAGATTTCACACTACATGAGTCCCAATCATAAAGAGAAGATCCGCTCGTGGGCAGCGGCGGTGACACTTTCTACCATTACTCCAAGCTAATAGAACTAGTGACAATTCTATGGTAGAGATCTGTCGCTCAGTTTACTTAGTCCCAATAAAAGCTGGAGAGGGTGCAAAGTGCAAAGGTGATGAACGGGACAAATATGGCGATGTCTCAGACAGAGGGAATAACAAGAGCTGGACCTACTGGCCACAAATGATCCAATCTACTCAGATCAGATTGGGCAAAGTTATTAAATGTATGGATAATCAGCAATAATGAAATGTAGGGTCAGTGCTCTATGGATGACGGACGGCTTTTGATCTCACACAATAATAATACTAAAAACAACCATTATAAAGTAATAAAGATAAAAGCTAATAATGTTTTCATTCATTTAAAAATATAAAAAACAAATATAAACTGAATGAATCCGTAAATATCTACTTAGTAGTCAGCTTCATGTGGACAGCTAAAGTGGCGTTCCGGTGGATAGGAAATAACTATAAGATCGGGGGGGAGTCTGACAGTTGGGACCCCCATCGATCACATGAAAACAGGTCCCACTGCCCCAAATTAATGGATAGTCTGGTCGAGCATGCACATGGCCGCTCCTTTCATCTCCATGAGACAGTCCTGTACCATACTGCACAAGGCTGGGCCTGAATAAAAATTAGATACTGATTTACCAGGAACTACGGGTGCGACACCAGACCTGATATCTCCAGTGCCACAAGAGGAAGCATTTCATTTATGACAGGCATGCTCAACCTGCAGCCCTCCAGCTGTTGCAAAACTACAACTCCCAGCATGCCCAAACAGCCTACTGCTATCAGCCTACAGCAAGGCATTGTGGGAGTTGTAGTTTTACAACAGCTGGAGGGCCGCAGGTTGAGAATGCCTGATTTATGACAAGGTGCACACCATCAGAAATGAAACACGTCTCCTGGCTGTCCATGTACCTGATTGCAATCTACGCAATGAATAATGACAAATGTTCCAGTGCTGACGGCCCGGCCCACGCCACAAGCCATTTTTGGAAAGTGGCAAGGGCAGCGTAAAAACGCCAATAGCGACTACACTTAATAGAAATGTCATTTTACGCCAGAAAACTGATGCAGGATGAAAATAAATCTAATAAATGGTCATTAGAAACAGTAATCATCTTAACAACCATCACTACTCTATATACCAGGGGTAGGCAACCTCCGGCATTCCTGCTGTTGTGAAACTACAACTCCCAGCATGCATAATTGCTCTGCTGTTCTCAGAACTCCCATAGAAATGAATGGAGCATGCTGGGAATTGTAGTTTCACAACAGCTGGAGTGCCTAAGGTTGCTGATCCATGGTCTAAATGTAACACCCCAGAGTTGTGTTACGAAACTCTGTTACACCGCTACAAACTGTTAAGGGCATTAAGGGCATCTTGTGTAATTTCATGTAATTTCCTCACAGATGTGCATTCTAAGCCTTAAAAATATATTTTGCTGTAATTTCCATGTTCAGCAATGTGTTCAGCAAGGACTTGGCTACAGTTTAGTGTTTCTGAGCTGGAATAGTACATTCCAGTTCAGCTCCCCCTCTATGAGCAGAAGTGGGCTGGCCCATGTCCTGCCTCATGGGGAGAGAATGAAGTTAAGTTAGTGGGCCAGCCAACCCTGCTAGGGGAAGGCTGTGCGTGTAGGAGCTCCCAGATATAGGGATCCAAAGCCAGGATCCAAAGCTAGTGTCTGCTCTACCTAACCATGCTATTCTAAGACCTTTGTGTGCAGCCGTTACACTAAAAAAACAAGCACCTAGAGGCTCCGTCCACTCACCCTGTATTCCGCCCCGCTCGTCCGTCAAGCCCGCCCATCTCCTCTAGATTGCCAGCCTCCATCTCATCCATCAGCCGAATTCTCGTGCCTGCGCCGTGTGCGTCTGTATTCGGCGCAGGCGCAGTGACTGTCTGATCGCTCTATGCACCGACATCTCCACTGCACCTGCGCCGATTACGTCAGAGTGCTCCGAGGAACAGACGATACCCGTAATCGGCGCAGGCGCAGTGGAGATGCGGCGCAGGGAGCGGTCAGACAGTCACTGCGCCTGCGCCGAATACAGATGCACACGGCGCAGGTGCGAGAATTCGGCCGATGGATGAGATGGAGGCTGGCAATCTAGAGGAGATGGGCGGGCTTGACGGACGAGCCGGGTGGAATACAGGGTGAGTAGACGGAGCCTCTAGGTGCTGAAAAGATGCCCCCATAGCACCTAGAGGCTCATTTGCATAGCAATAAAAGCAATAAATTATTTTTTTAGTGTAACGGCTGCACACAAAGGTCTTAGAATAGCATGGTTAGGTAGAGCAGACACTAGCAGATCGCTAGTGTCTGACAGCTAATTTGGTCCAAATGAAGTGGTAGAAACCATTTAAAGGGCCCTGCAACAGTACCCTGCGCACGCTGCAATTGGCGTCACGAACAAAACCATAGACTATTATATCCTGACCCACTGCATAATTGGCGTCTGTGTAACTGTACCACGCCCCGGCTCTATTGCATATACAATGGTCCTATAGGACTGCATAGTACCGACAAGAACAGGATCAGGCACAGGACACGGTTGCCCCTATGAGGATGATGTTTAAATTTGTAAGGGTCATTGTAGTCTCCCAGCAGGGCAACCTGGGGGTCAGCAAATATTCCTTCACGCTCAGATCCACTGTGTAGTAACTGTCACTTAAATGGGAAGAGATCATGGCAGACCTGGGACAGAGTCGTTAACTCCATCCACTGTTTAGTTTCCAGTGCCTGTAGCTGCCTGAAACAAATGATTGTGGGGGTGCCGGGTGTCAGACCCCCCCAATATAAATTGATGACCTACTGAAAAAATAGGTCATCATTTTAAAAAAGCTGGAATATTCCTTTAACCCCTTCAAGACCAAGCTAGTTTTTACCTTCAGGACCAGGCCATTTTTAGCAAATTTGACAAGTGTCACTTTAATGTGGTAATAACTTTAAAACGCTTTTACTTATCCAGGCCATTCTGAGATTGTTCTCTCGTCACATATTGCACTTCATGACAGTGGTAAAATTGATTTAAAAAAAATCATTTTTAATTATAAAAAAATACCAAATTTACAAAAACAATTTGAAAAATTAGCAAATTTCTATTTCTCTACTTTTATAATAGACAGTAATACCTCCAAAAATAGTTATTACTTTACATTCCCCCATATGTCTACTTCATGTTTGGATAATTTTGTAAATGCCATTTTAAATTTTGGAGACGTTAAAAGGCTTAGCAGTTTAGAAGCAAATGTTAAAATTTTTCAGAAAATTTCCAAAACCCACTTTTTAACCCCTTAAAAACTCAGCCCTATTTAACCTTAAAGAACCGGCCATTTTTTGCAAATCTGACCAGTGTCCCTTTAAGTGGTGATAAAAAACGCTTTGACTTATCCAGGCCATTCTGAGATTGTTTTTTAGTCACATATTGTACTTCATGACACTGGTAAAATAAAGTTAAAAAAAATACCAAATTTACCAGAAATGTGTAAAAAATTGCAAATTTCCAAGTTTCAATTTCTCTACTTCTATAATACATAGTAATACCTCCAAAAATAGTTATTACCGGTACTTTACATTCCCCATATGTCTACTTCATGTTTGGATTATTTTGGGAATTATATTTTATTTTTTGGGGATGTTACAAAGCTTAGAAGTTTAGAAGCAAATCTTGAAATTTTTCAGAAATTTTCAAAAACTCAATTTTTAGAGACCAGTTCAGGTCTGAAGTCACTTTGCAAGGCTTACATAATAGAAACCACCCAAAAATGACCCAATTCTATAAACTACACGCCTCAAAGTATTCAAAACTGATTTTACAAACTTTGTTAACCCTTTAGGTGTTCCACAAGAATTAATGGAAAATAGAGATACAATTTCAAAATTTCACTTTTCAGATTTTAATATTTATGGCCCAGATTCTGTAGTTTACAGAAACACCCCATATGTAGTCGTAAACCGCTGTACGGGCACACGGTAGGGCGCAGAAGGAAAGGAATGCCATACGTTTTTTGGAAGGCAGATTTTGCTGGACAGTTTTTTTGACACCATGTCCCATTTGAAGCCCCCTGATGCACCCCTAGAGTAGAAACTCCATAAAAGTGACCCCATCTAAGAAACTACACCCCTCAAGGTATTCAAAACAGACAAACTTTGTTAACCCTTTAGGTGTTGCACAAGAATTAATGGAAAATAGAGATACAATTTCAAAATTTCACTTTTTTGGCAGATTTTCCATTTTAATAATTTTTTTCCAGTTACAAAGCAAGGGTTAACAGCCAAACCAAACTTAATATTTATGGCCCAGATTCTGTAGTTTACAGAAACACCCCATATGATATGTGGTCGTAAACCGCTATACGGGCACACGGCAGGGCGCAGAAGGAAAGGAATGCCATAAGGATTTTGGAAGGCAGATTTTGCTGGACTGTTTTTTTTGACACCATGTCCCATTAGAAGCCCCCCTGATGCACTCCTAGAGTAGAAACTCCAAAAAAGTGGACCCATTTTAGAAACTACGGGATAGGGTGGCAGTATTGTTGGTACTAGTTTAGGGTACATATAATTTTTGGTTGCTCTATATTACACTTTTTGTGAGGCAAGATAACAAGAAATAGCTGTTTTGGCACTGTTTTTATTTTTTCTTATTTACAACATTCATCTGACAGGTTAGATCATGTGATATTTTTATAGACCAGGTTGTCACGGATGCGACAATACCTAATATGTATACTTTTTTTTATTTATGTAAGTTTTACACAATGATTTCATTTTTGAAGCAAAAAAAATCATGTTTTAGTGTTTCCATAGTCTGAGAGCCATAATTTTTTCAGTTTTTGGGCGATTACCTTGGGTAGGGTATGATTTTTGCGGGATGAGATGACGGTTTCACTGGCAATATTTTGGGGTGCGTGTGACTTTTTAATCGCTTGCTATTACACTTTTTGTGATGTAAGGTGACAAAAAATGGTTTATTTAGCACAGTTTTTTTTTATTTAAGGTGTTCATCTGAGGGGTTAGGTCATGTGATAATTTTATAGAGCCGGTCGATATGGACGCGGCGATACCTAATATGTATACTTTTTAGTTATTTATGTAAGTTTTACACAATAATATCATTTTTGAAACAAAAAAAGAAATCATGTTTTAGTGTCTCCATATTCTGAGAGCCATAGTTTTTTCAGTTTTTGGGCAATTATCTTAGGTAGGGTCTCTTTTTTGCGGGATGAGATGACGGTTTGATTGGCACTATTTTGGGGTGCATATGACTTTTTGATCGCTTGCTATTACACTTTTTGTGATGTAAGGTGACAATTTTTATTTTATTTAGCACAGTTTTTATTTTTTACGGTGTTCATCTGAGGGGTTAGGTCATGTGATATTTTTATAGAGCCGGTCTATACGAACACGGCAATATCAAATATGTATACTTTTTTATTTATGTAAGTTTTAAACAATGATTTCATTTTTGAAGCAAAAAAAATCATGTTTTAGTGTTTCAATAGTGTGAGAGCCATAATTTTTTCAGTTTTTCGGCGATTACCTTGGGTAGGGTATGATTTTTGCGGGATGAGATGATGGTTTTATTGGCACTATTTTGGGGGGCGTGTGACTTTTTGATAGCTTGCTGTTGTACTTTTTGTGATGTAAGGTGACAAAAAAATGGTTTATTTAGCACAGTTTTATTTTTTTATTTTTAACGGTGTTCATCTGAGGGGTTAGGTCATGTGATATGTTTATAGAGCCAGTCGATATGGACACGGAGTGTGTATGACTTTTGATCGCTTGGTATTACACTTTTTGTGATGAAGGTGACAAAAAATGGCTTTTTTTACAGCAATTTTTCTTTTTTTTTAAACGGTGTTCACCTGAGGGGTTAGGTCATGTGATATTTTTATACAGCAGGTGATTACGGATGCGGTGATGCCTACTGTAATATGTATACTTTTTTCATTTATTAAAGTTTTACACAACAACAACCCTTTTTTAAACAAAGAAAATCGTGTTTTAGTGTCTCCATATTCTGAGAGCCATAGTTTTTTTTTTTTTGGGCTATTGTCTTAGGTAGTGTCTAATTTTTTGCGTGATAAGATGATGGTTTGATTGGCATCATTTTAGTGTACCTATGACTTTTTGATCACTTGGTATTACACTTTTTGTGATAAAGGTGACAAAAAATTGCTTTTTACACCGTTTTTTTTTTACGGTGTTCACCTGAGGGATTAAATCATGTGATATTTTTATATATCAGGTCGTTACGGATGTGACAATACTTAATATGTCTACTTTTTTGTATTTATTAAAGTTTTATACACTATAAATTTTGAAACAAAAAAAAATCATGTTTTAGTGTCTCCATAGTTTGAGAGCCATAATTTATTTTTATTTTTTGGGCGATTGTTTTAGGTAGGGGCTCATTTTTTGCGGGATGAGGTGACAGTTAGATTGGTACTATTTTGGGGGGCATACACCTTTTTGATAACCTGGTTTTTATTTTACTTTTTGACAGTGTTCACCTGAGGGGTTAGGTCATGTGATATTTTTATAGTGCGCTCTATATGGACGCGGCGATACGTAATATGTCTACTTTTTTCACTATTTTTTACCATTTTTTTTACTTTATTTTGGAAAAAGGATGCTTTTTTTTCTTAAAACTTTTTTTTCCACTTTATTTTACTTTTTATATTTGTCCCACTTCTTTTCACATGTTTTCAGGGTTTTAGCCCTGTTTCAATTCAGTACATTTTGTATTGTACTGAATTGAACTGTCAGCGTCTCACACAGTGAGACGCTGACAGTTGCCTAGGAGACCCAGAGCTCAGGCTGGATATCCTGGGCTTTAGTAGGCTGGCAGCTCCCATGCCTGTGTAAGGCATTGGGGCTGCCATGGCAACCATCGACCCTCTGCCAGCGCAGCGCTCTGTATACCCCGCCCCTTCCCTCTGTATACCCCGGCATCACCGCACACACCGATGCTGGCGGATGCAGCAGAGCCCGTGCTGCGGATCAGACAGGTGCAGCTCCTGCACCCGCCCGATCCCATCACGTACATGCACGTGAGGATGCAGCAAGGAGCCACATTCGCTCACGTACACGTATGTGATAACGCGGGAATTAAATTAAAACCGTTTTCATTTTCTTCCTCCCAGTCTTCAGAGACATGACTTTTTTATTTTTCTGTCAACATAATCGTATTAGGGCTTTTTTTGCAAGTTGAGTTGTACTTTTATCGGAACCATTACATGGGTTATTAAGCAGCTGTGAAAAAAATATTTTGGGGTAAAACTAATGTTTTTTTTAATTATGTTTTTATAAATTTTGGGA
The DNA here is from genome assembly GCF_014858855.1 of Bufo gargarizans. NCBI lineage: Eukaryota > Metazoa > Chordata > Amphibia > Anura > Bufonidae > Bufo > Bufo gargarizans. The sequence continues at coordinate 529,736,903 of NC_058081.1, forward strand.
GGTATTATATCTCCTTATGGAGAGTGCCTAAACATCTTAAAGTGTCTTTGTCAGGAAACGCTCCTCTGGAATTCTGGGAAGAGGGTATGCAAATGGACTCTTAGCAAGCTCTGCCTCTAAAGCCACCAGATGTAAGGTAGCTATGCTGTAAGACCCTTTAAAAGCCCTTAGGACATGACTTGGATAATAATTAATACGTTTTTGCAGTGTTCATGGTACGATAAAAATTATGTGTTATTGCTGCGTTCAAATAAATAACATCAAATGTCCCACATTTAACATATATATTAAATCGATGCCATACACCATTGCATTTGTCACCATAGCGCCCCACAGTACTGCGCTTTTTCATCCTGTGTTTTCCACCTTATACTTAAATGTGGGGTAAAAATATGATGCAAATATAGGCTTACGTAATTCAGTGAGGGTCTACATTTACAGTAATACCAAATTTATATTACTATTGTTATGATACTACTGTGTCAGCATATTCTGGCACCTATAAACCTGGAGTTGCAGATAGTTTTTGTGTACATACGACTTTTTGATTATTTTTTATTCAGTCTTTTTTGGGAGGCGAGGTAACCAAGAAACAACAGTGTTCACCACATGTAATAAATAATGTGGTATTTTAATGCTGTGATACCAATATTTTTTTCTTTTATTTTAAATAAGAAATGTTTTTAGAAAAAAAGCTTTATTCAGCTGATTTTTACCTTGTTTTTAAATTAGTCCTTTAGTGGACTTGGACCTTTGATCATTTGATCACGTGTACTATTCACAATAATACTTCTGTATTACTGTGATATGCAATTTTATCTGCATTCTATTACACCCTGTCAGAGGCAGGGTGTAACAGGAATCATAACATGGCAGGCCTGTGGGTCTTCGGAAAGTTCCCAATTGCCATAGCAACTTATTATGTTGTGGAGCTGCCAATCGTTGGACAGAGGGAATGTTCTCCCTCTGTCAAACTGCTCGGATGCCGTAGTTATTACTGACTGCGGCATTTGAAAGATTAAACTTTTAGCAACCAATGAATGCATATGTACATGGGTGGTTGCTAAGTAATGTATTGAGTAGGCACCCAAGCTCAGCCCACTTCATATATGGTGGTTGCTCGCTGTTTTACAAGCGCAGGCAGAAGTTAGCATTGATCCTGGCCGTTTAAAGTTTTGTTCTATCTCACTCTTTGGAATTGTGTATTATACTTGTTAGTGAGTTTACCACTGGTTGTATACTAGGTAGATTATTATTTTCTTTGCATACAAAATGCTAAAAAAGGAAGCAACTGTATAATATAAATATATACTGAGCAAACTTATACCCTCAAAAACATATATGATATATTCATATATCCATATACTAATATAGTGTACAGATATAGTGTAAGGCTTCGTTCGCATCAGCGTTTAGCCTTCCCGTTCTCCTATTCCATTATAGGGGCAAAAAAAACCCGGAAAGGACGGATTCGGCACATAACTGAGCCGAACGGAGCCTACGGACCCCATAGACCCCCATAGACTATAATAGGGTTTGTTAGGTTTACGCTCAGAAGATGATTTTGGAGCGGAGACAAAAGTACTGCATGCAGGATTTTTATCTCTGCTTCAAAAATCTTCCTCTGGGCGGAAACCTAACAGACCCCATTATAGTCTATGGGGTCCGTAGGCTCCGTTCGGCTCAGTTATGTGCCGAATCCGTCATTTTCATTTTTCCTGCCCCTATAACGGAGTAGGAGAACGGAAAGGCTGAACGCTGATGTGAACTTAGCCTAAGATAAAGCAGCAGAAAGTGTAAACAGAGTAAAGCTACATGCACACGAACGTTGTTTGTTTGCGTGTCCGTTTCATTTTTTTTTGCGGATATTATGCGGGCCTATTTATTTCAGAGGGTCCGCAAAAAATGCAGACAGCCTAGCGTGTGCTGTCCGCATCATTTTTTTTCGTTCCGTAGCCCCGCCAAAAAATGAGAACACGTCCTATTCTTGTCTGTTTTAGGCATTGTTACAATGGATATGCAAAAAAAACGGATGGCATACTGATATCATCCGTTTTTATTTTTTGCGGATCCGCAATTTGCAGACTGCAAAACACATATGGTCGTGTGCATGTAGCCTAAAGGAGAGCAGCATAATACAGTTGAGTATAAAGAGAGTAACATAAAACAGTACATATACAGTCAAGTGTAAAAAGAGTAACAGAAAGCAATATTGACACACAGACAAAGCTCAGCTTAACAAAAAACAGAACAGTTACAGCTGAGTGTCAACAGTATAAGGCCAAGTTCACAATGCTGCTTAATATTTCCGGAATAACGGAAGTTCCAGAGAGGGCATGTAACTGACCCGAACGGAGCTGAACAAGCTCCACTGACTGCAACAAAGTCTGTTCAGTTTTACGTTCGGAATCCAGTTTTTTTACTGGACAGAAAAAAGTACTTTTTTTGTACGGACCGTTATGACAGAATCTGCAATGGAGGCCTCAGATGGAGCCTTCAATGCAGATGTGAATTCGCTCTGACAAAGAACAGCAATATAAACAGGGTAACTAAAAGCAAAGACAGAGCCAAAAGCAAACAGTATAAGGGCTCATGCACACGACCAGTCGATGTTTTGCGGTCCGTAAACTGCGGATCAACAAAACAAGGATACCGGCTGTGTGCATTCTGAATACTGCCGAATGGAACAGCTGGCCCCTAATAGAACAGTCCTATCCTTGTCCGTAATGCGGACAATAATATGACATGTTCTATGTTTTTGCTGAACGGCCATGCAGACAGAAAAGGAAAGCAAACAGAGACATTTCCTTTTTTTTGCGGCCCCATTAAAGTGAATGGTTCCGTATATGAGCCACAAAAAAAAGTAACGGAAAAAAAAGTTCATGTGCAAGCGCCCTAACAGAAAGCAGCACAGACATAGCCAAGTATCAACAGTGTAAGGCCTCTTGCACGTGACCATATGCCCTCGGAGATATACGGTCTGTGAGCGGGCCATATGTCCCGGAGCAGCATTGATCATGCACACGGGAGCACACAGCATAACCCTGGGTTCACACCTGAGCGTTTCTGAGACGCGCGTTTTACGCGCATTTTTTGCAATAGTTAACGTGCGTTTGACGCGCGTTTGTGTGAGTGACTGCAGTGTTGTCCAATGAGTCTATGGGCCAAAACGCGCGACAAACACCCCAAAAAAAAGCTCAAGAACTTGTTTATGCGTCGGGCGTTTTACAGCGCGCTCAAACACGCTGTAAAACGCTCAAGTGTAAACCAGGGCCATAGGGAAGCATTGGTTTTCACGTGTTGAGCGTTTTACAGCGCGTTTGAACGCACTGTAAAACGCTCAGGTGTGAACTTAGGGTAATTGATTACAATGATGCACGTCGGGCTGCCCGTGGAACTATTGTCCCGCACTCATATGATCTTATAAGTGCGGGACAATAGCCCCGCGGGCGGCCTGACGTGCACAGCATCATTGTAATCTATGATGCTGTGTGCACCCATACACAGGATATATGGCACGCTCGCGGACCACATATCTTGGAGGGCATACAGTCATGTGCAAGAGACCTAACACAGAGAGAGCAGCACAGACACAGCCAATTGTAAACACTGTAACACAGAGCAGCACAGACACAGTCAAATTAAAACAGTGTAACAGAGAGCAGCACAGACACAGCCAGGTATAAACAGTATAAAAGAGAGCAGCACAGACACAGCCAGGTATAAACAGTATAAAAGAGAGCAGCACAGACATAGCCGAGTGAAAACAGTGTAACAGAGCAGCACAGACACAGTCGAATATAAATGGTGTAACAAAGAGCAGCACAGACACAGCTAAGTGTAAACAGTGTAACAGAGAGCAGCACAGACACAGCTAAGTGTAAACAGTGTAACAGAGAGCAGCACAGACACAGCTAAGTGTAAACAGTGTAACAGAGAACAGCACAGACACAGCTAAGTGTAAACAGTGTAACAGAGAACAGCACAGACACAGCTAAGTGTAAACAGTGTAACAGAGAACAGCACAGACACAGCCGAGTATAAACAGTGTAACAGAGAGCAGCACAGACACAGCTAAGTGTAAACAGTGTAACAGAGAGCAGCACAGACACAGCTAAGTGTAAACAGTGTAACAGAGAGCAGCACAGACACAGCCGAGTATAAACAGTGTAACAGAGAGCAGCACAGACACAGCTAAGTGTAAACAGTGTAACAGAGAGCAGCACAGACACAGCTAAGTGTAAACAGTGTAACAGAGAGCAGCACAGACACAGCTAAGTGTAAACAGTGTAACAGAGAGCAGCACAGACACAGCCGAGTATAAACAGTGTAACAGAGAGCAGCACAGACACAGCTAAGTGTAAACAGTGTAACAGAGAGCAGCACAGACACAGCTAAGTGTAAACAGTGTAACAGAGAACAGCACAGACACAGCTAAGTGTAAACAGTGTAACAGAGAACAGCACAGACACAGCTAAGTGTAAACAGTGTAACAGAGAACAGCACAGACACAGCCGAGTATAAACAGTGTAACAGAGAGCAGCACAGACACAGCTAAGTGTAAACAGTGTAACAGAGAGCAGCACAGACACAGCTAAGTGTAAACAGTGTAACAGAGAGCAGCACAGACACAGCCGAGTATAAACAGTGTAACAGAGAACAGCACAGACACAGCTAAGTGTAAACAGTGTAACAGAGAGCAGCACAGACACAGCCTAGTATAAACAGTGTAACAGAGAGCAGCACAGACACAGCCAGGTATAAACAGTATAAAAGAGAGCAGCACAGACACAGCCAGGTATAAACAGTATAAAAGAGAGCAGCACAGACATAGCCGAGTGAAAACAGTGTAACAGAGCAGCACAGACACAGTCGAATATAAATGGTGTAACAAAGAGCAGCACAGACACAGCTAAGTGTAAACAGTGTAACAGAGAGCAGCACAGACACAGCTAAGTGTAAACAGTGTAACAGAGAGCAGCACAGACACAGCTAAGTGTAAACAGTGTAACAGAGAGCAGCACAGACACAGCCGAGTATAAACAGTGTAACAGAGAACAGCACAGACACAGCTAAGTGTAAACAGTGTAACAGAGAGCAGCACAGACACAGCCGAGTATAAACAGTGTAACAGAGAGCAGCACAGACACAGCTAAGTGTAAACAATGTAACAGAGAGCAGCACAGACACAATCAGGTATAAACAGTGTAACAGAGAGCAGCACAGACACAGACAAGTGTAAACAGTGTAACAGAGAGCAGCACAGACACAATCAGGTATAAACAGTGTAACAGAGAGCAACACAGACACAGACAAGTGTAAACAGTGTAACAGAGAGCAGCACAGACAAGTGTAAACAGTGTAACAGAGAGCAGCACAGACACAATCAGGTGTAAACAGTGTAACAGAGAGCAGCACAGACACAGCCAGGTGTAAGCAGTGTAACAGAGAGCAGCACAGACACATCTAAGTGTAAACAGTGTAACAGAGAGCAGCACAGAGACAGCCAGGTGTAAACAGTGTAACAGAGAGCAGCACAGACACAGCTAAGTGTAAACAGTGTAACAGAGAACAGCACAGACACAGCTAAGTGTAAACAGTGTAACAGAGAGCAGCACAGACACAGCTAAGTGTAAACAGTGTAACAGAGAGCAGCACAGACACAGCTAAGTGTAAACAGTGTAACAGAGAGCAGCACAGACACAGCTAAGTGTAAACAGTGTAACAGAGAACAGCACAGACACAGCTAAGTGTAAACAGTGTAACAGAGAGCAGCACAGACACAGCCAGGTGTAAACAGTGTAACAGAGAGCAGCACAGACACAGCCAGGTGTAAACAGTGTAACAGAGAGCAGCACAGACACAGCCAGGTGTAAACAGTGTAACAGAGAGCAGCACAGACACAGCTAAGTGTAAACAGTGTAACAGAGAGCAGCACAGACACAGCCAGGTGTAAACAGTGTAACAGAGAGCAGCACAGACACAGCTAAGTGTAAACAGTGTAACAGAGAGCAGCACAGACACAGCTAAGTGTAAACAGTGTAACAGAGAGCAGCACAGACACAGCCAGGTGTAAACAGTGTAACAGAGAGCAGCACAGACACAGCCAGGTGTAAGCAGTGTAACAGATCAGTGCAGAGGTTAACTGTAGCATTCTCTGGATCACAGCATAGATGCACACTGCACTGCCCCTCTGACTACACACCGCACTGCCCCTCTGACTACACACCGCACTGCCCCTCTGACTACACACCGCACTGCCCCTCTGACTACACACCGCACTGCCCCTCTGACTACACACTGCACGGCCCCTCTGACTACACACCGCACTGCCTCTCTGACTACACACCGCACTGCCCCTCTGACTATACACCGCACTGCCCCTCTGACTACACACTGCAGTGACTACTCCAGTGATATTTTTAGAATGCAATTTCTTCTGTGAACCAGCTGCAGAGCTCACACTCCTATGTTTGGCGATAAATCCATTTTGTGACATGACAAAGCTTCTTGGAAGCTCAGTGTGGGTCAAACGGATGGAACAGATTTCATAACATCAGACTAGAAATAAAAGAAAAACAATGCAAATATTCAGAACGAACCGTCCCACAAGCCTCTTCCAGTGGGTTTCACAATTAGATGTCCCTGTTTCACATCTCACTGATGTAATGGAGGGTTCGGGGGTGACACCAGGGAGCTGCAGGGGGTCTCCACAATGATGCAGTGTACACAGGAAGAGGAAACAGGAGGATATTTAATACATCTGCTTCATCTCAACAATGAGAGAATTCTCATTGGACAGGAATCCAAAAACACCCCAACAAATTTTACAGAATTTGTTGTAGAGCGGGGCCAGCTCCGTATATAGTGACCGCTATAATGGCTTATCGGTTGTCATCCAGCTTTCCCAGAAATAGACATACTGTAACTAACCAGTGACTGAAAAAAACTTTCTAACTAGTTCACAGAAGATGAGGTTCTTCCTTGAGATGTTTGTTCAGAAAAGTAAGGGCTCATGCACATGACTGTATGTAATTTGTGGTCCGCAAAACACGTATCCGCCAAAAATACAGATGACGTCCATGTGCATTCCGTATTTTGCGGAACAGCTGGCCCCTAATAGAACAGTCTTCTCCATAATGCGAACAATAATGGGACTTGTCCTATCTTTTAGCGGAACAGAAATACAGAAACGGAATACACATGGAATAAGGCCCATTGAAAGTCAATGGGTCCGCAGAAAATCATGGAAAACAGAACAACGGACACAGAACACAACAACGGTCGGAAACGGAAAATACGTTTGTGTGCATGAGCCCTAAATCTTATATTACATATTCCTTCTGCTTAGGCCTCTTGCACACGAACATATTTTTTTCTTTTCAATTATATTATTTTTTTTGCGTTCCGTATACGGACCCTATACGGAACCATTCATTTCAATGTATCCGCATAAACGGAAGGTATTCTGTATGCCTTCCGTTTCCGTATTTCCGTTATTTTGTCCGTTTCAAGATAGAACATGTCCTATTTATTGTCTGCATAACGGACAAGGATACTACTGTTCTATCAGGGGCCAGCTGTTCCGTTCTGCAAAAAAACGGAATGCACACGGGCTTCATCCGTATTTTTTGCGGATTCGTTTTTTTGCGGATTGCAAAATACTGAAAAAGCCATACGGTCGTGTGCAAGAGGCCTTAGGCCTCATGCACATGACCGTGTCCATTTTGAAGTCCACAAACCATTAATCAGCAAAATACAGATGCGGTCTGTGTGTCGTTCACATTTTTGTTGTGGACCTATTGAATTCAATGGGTTTTGTGGACGTACATTATTCTGTCATTTTGCAGGATGGACATATGGATGCAGAAAGAACACAGATCATCAACGTGCTTTCTGCATCCATACTTCTGTTCGGCAAAAAACATAGAACTGGCCCCCCCCCCCCAAAAAAAACTGATGCAACACGGATGGTAACCGTATTTTGCGAACTGCTAAATAAATACGGTCGTATGCATAAGGCCTTAAGGTACTTTCACACTTGCGGCAGAGTGATCCCGCAAGCAGTTCCGTCGCCAGAACTGCCTGCCGGATCCGGCAAAACATATGCAAACTGATGGCATTTGTAAGACTGATCAGGATTAGGGATGAGCGAACTCGAACTGTATAGTTCGGGTTCGTACCGAATTTTGGGGTGTCCGTGACACTGACCCGAACCCGGACATTTTCGTAAAAGTCCGGGTTCGGGTTCGGTGTTCGTCGCTTTCTTGGCGCTTTTGTGACGCTTTCTTGGCGCTTTTTGAAAGGCTGCAAAGCAGCCAATCAACAAGCGTCATACTACTTGCCCCAAGAGGCCATCACAGCCATGCCTACTATTGGCATGGCTGTGATTGGCCAGAGCACCATGTGACCCAGCCTCTATTTAAGCTGGAGTCACATAGCGCCGCCCGTCACTCTGCTCTGATTAGCGTAGGGAGAGGTTGCGGCTGCGACAGTAGGGCGAGATTAGGCAGATTAACTCCTCCAAAGGACTTGATTAACTGATCGATCTGCAGCTGTGGATCATTGAGCTGCTGATCCTCAATTGCTCACTGTTTTTAGGCTGCACAGACCGTTTGTCAGTCTCATTTTTCTGGGGTGATCGGCGGCCATTTTGTGTCTTGTGGTGCGCCAGCACAAGCTGCGACCAAGTGCATTTAACCCTCAATGGTGTGGTTGTTTTTTGGCTAAAGCCTACATCAGGGTGAAGCTGTCACACCAAGTGCATTTAACCAGCAATAGTCTGTTCATTTTTTGGCCATATACAAAATCAGGGGCAAGCTGCGCCTGTCACCAAGTGCATTTAACCCTCAATGGTGTGGTTGTTTTTTGGCTAAAGCCTACATCAGGGTGAAGCTGTGACACCAAGTGCATTTAACCAGCAATAGTCTGTTCATTTTTTGGCCATATACAAAATCAGGGGCAAGCTGCGCCTGTCACCAAGTGCATTTAACCCTCAATGGTGTGGTTGTTTTTTGGCTAAAGCCTACATCAGGGTGAAGCTGTCACACCAAGTGCATTTAACCAGCAATAGTCTGTTCATTTTTTGGCCATATACAAAATCAGGGGCAAGCTGCGCCTGTCACCAAGTGCATTTAACCCTCAATGGTGTGGTTGTTTTTTGGCTAAAGCCTACATCAGGGTGAAGCTGTCACACCAAGTGCATTTAACCAGCAATAGTCTGTTTATTTTTTGGCCATATCCCAGTCTAATTCTGTCACTAAATCCATACCGGTCACCCAGCGCCTAAATACTAGGCCTCAAATTTATATCCAGCTAAATCTGTCCCTAGTGCTGTAGCTGGGCGAGTTATTTAGTGTCCGTTCAAGCACATTTCTTGTTCTGGGTTGAAATACAATTCCCAATTTAGCAATTTCATAATTTAGTGGTTCCTGCTATATCAGAGCTATTTGAAATCTATCCCAAAAAGGGTATATAATATTGAAGGTGCACATTGGGTCATTCAGAATAACTTCACACACACCCGCTACTGTGTATTTCCAAGTCTAATTCTGTCACTAAACCCATACCTGTCACCCAGCGCCTAAATACTAGGCCTCAAATTTAAATCCCTCTAAATCTCTCGTTACCGCTGTACTGTTGTTGCTGGGCAAGATATTTAGTGTCCGTCAAAGCACATTTTTTGTTCTGGGTTGAAGTACAATTCCCAATTTAGCAATTTCATAATTTAGTGGTTCCTGCTATATCAGAGCTATTTGGAATCTATCCCTAAAAGGGTATATAATATTGAAGGTGCATATTGGGTCATTCAGAATAACTTCACACACACCCGCTACTGTGTATTTCCAAGTCTAATTCTGTCACTAAACCCATACCTGTCACCCAGCGCCTAAATACTAGGCCTCAAATTTAAATCCCTCTAAATCTCTCGTTACCGCTGTACTGTTGTTGCTGGGCAAGATATTTAGTGTCCGTCAAAGCACATTTTTTGTTCTGGGTTGAAGTACAATTCCCAATTTAGCAATTTCATAATTTAGTGGTTCCTGCTATATCAGAGCTATTTGGAATCTATCCCTAAAAGGGTATATAATATTGAAGGTGCACATTGGGTCATTCAGAATAACTTCACACACACCCGCTACTGTGTATTTCCAAGTCTAATTCTGTCACTAAACCCATACCTGTCACCCAGCGCCTAAATACTAGGCCTCAAATTTAAATCCCTCTAAATCTCTCGTTACCGCTGTACTGTTGTTGCTGGGCAAGATATTTAGTGTCCGTCAAAGCACATTTTTTGTTCTGGGTTGAAGTACAATTCCCAATTTAGCAATTTCATAATTTAGTGGTTTCTGCTATATCAGAGCTATTTGAAATCTATCCCTAAAAGGGTATATAATATTGAAGGTGCACATAGGGTCATTCAGAATAACTTCACACACACGCTTCTGTGCATTTCCAAGTCTAATTCTGTCACTAAATCCATACCGGTGACCCAGCGCCTAAATACTAGGCCTCAAATTTATATCCCGCTAAATCTCTCGTTACCGCTGTACTGTTGTTGCTGGGCAAGATATTTAGTGTCCGTCAAAGCACATTTTTTGTTCTGGGTTGAAGTACAATTCCCAATTTAGCAATTTCATAATTTAGTGGTTCCTGCTATATCAGAGCTATTTGAAATCTATCCCAAAAAGGGTATATAATATTGAAGGTGCACATTGGGTCATTCAGAATAACTTCACACACACCCGCTACTGTGTATTTCCAAGTCTAATTCTGTCACTAAACCCATACCTGTCACCCAGCGCCTAAATACTAGGCCTCAAATTTAAATCCCTCTAAATCTCTCGTTACCGCTGTACTGTTGTTGCTGGGCAAGATATTTAGTGTCCGTCAAAGCACATTTTTGTTCTGGGTTGAAGTACAATTCCCAATTTAGCAATTTCATAATTTAGTGGTTTCTGCTATATCAGAGCTATTTGAAATCTATCCCTAAAAGGGTATATAATATTGAAGGTGCACATTGGGTCATTCAGAATAACTTCACACACACGCTTCTGTGCATTTCCAAGTCTAATTCTGTCACTAAATCCATACCGGTGACCCAGCGCCTAAATACTAGGCCTCAAATTTAAATCCCTCTAAATCTCTCGTTACCCACCGCTGTACTGTTGTTGCTGGGCAAGATATTTAGTGTCCGTCAAAGCACATTTTTTGTTCTGGGTTGAAGTACAATTCCCAATTTAGCAATTTCATAATTTAGTGGTTTCTGCTATATCAGAGCTATTTGAAATCTATCCCTAAAAGGGTATATAATATTGAAGGTGCACATAGGGTCATTCAGAATAACTTCACACACACCCGCTACTGTGTATTTCCAAGTCTAATTCTGTCACTAAACCCATACCTGTCACCCAGCGCCTAAATACTAGGCCTCAAATTTAAATCCCTCTAAATCTCTCGTTACCGCTGTACTGTTGTTGCTGGGCAAGATATTTAGTGTCCGTCAAAGCACATTTTTTGTTCTGGGTTGAAGTACAATTCCCAATTTAGCAATTTCATAATTTAGTGGTTTCTGCTATATCAGAGCTATTTGAAATCTATCCCTAAAAGGGTATATAATATTGAAGGTGCACATTGGGTCATTCAGAATAACTTCACACACACGCTTCTGTGCATTTCCAAGTCTAATTCTGTCACTAAATCCATACCGGTGACCCAGCGCCTAAATACTAGGCCTCAAATTTAAATCCCTCTAAATCTCTCGTTACCCACCGCTGTACTGTTGTTGCTGGGCAAGATATTTAGTGTCCGTCAAAGCACATTTTTTGTTCTGGGTTGAAGTACAATTCCCAATTTAGCAATTTCATAATTTAGTGGTTTCTGCTATATCAGAGCTATTTGAAATCTATCCCTAAAAGGGTATATAATATTGAAGGTGCACATAGGGTCATTCAGAATAACTTCACACACACGCTTCTGTGCATTTCCAAGTCTAATTCTGTCACTAAATCCATACCGGTGACCCAGCGCCTAAATACTAGGCCTCAAATTTAAATCCCTCTAAATCTCTCGTTACCCACCACTGTACTGTTGTTGCTGGGCAAGATATTTAGTGTCCGTCAAAGCACATTTTTTGTTCTGGGTTGAAGTACAATTCCCAATTTAGCAATTTCATAATTTAGTGGTTTCTGCTATATCAGAGCTATTTGAAATCTATCCCTAAAAGGGTATATAATATTGAAGGTGCACATAGGGTCATTCAGAATAACTTCACACACACGCTTCTGTGCATTTCCAAGTCTAATTCTGTCACTAAATCCATACCGGTGACCCAGCGCCTAAATACTAGGCCTCAAATTTAAATCCCTCTAAATCTCTCGTTACCCACCGCTGTACTGTTGTTGCTGGGCAAGATATTTAGTGTCCGTCAAAGCACATTTTTTGTTCTGGGTTGAAGTACAATTCCCAATTTAGCAATTTCATAATTTAGTGGTTTCTGCTATATCAGAGCTATTTGAAATCTATCCCTAAAAGGGTATATAATATTGAAGGTGCACATAGGGTCATTCAGAATAACTTCACACACACGCTTCTGTGCATTTCCAAGTCTAATTCTGTCACTAAATCCATACCGGTGACCCAGCGCCTAAATACTAGGCCTCAAATTTATATCCCGCTAAATCTCTCGTTACCGCTGTACTGTTGTTGCTGGGCAAGATATTTAGTGTCCGTCAAAGCACATTTTTTGTTCTGGGTTGAAGTACAATTCCCAATTTAGCAATTTCATAATTTAGTGGTTCCTGCTATATCAGAGCTATTTGAAATCTATCCCAAAAAGGGTATATAATATTGAAGGTGCACATTGGGTCATTCAGAATAACTTCACACACACCCGCTACTGTGTATTTCCAAGTCTAATTCTGTCACTAAACCCATACCTGTCACCCAGCGCCTAAATACTAGGCCTCAAATTTAAATCCCTCTAAATCTCTCGTTACCGCTGTCCTGTTGTAGCTGGGAAAGTTATTTAGTGCCCGTCAAAGCACATTTTTTGTTCTGGGTTGAAGTACAATTCCCAATTTAGCAATTTCATAATTTAGTGGTTCCTGCTATATCAGAGCTATTTGAAATCTATCCCAAAAAGGGTATATAATATTCAAGGTGCACATTGGGTCATTCAGAATAACTTCACACACACGCTTCTGTGCATTTCCAAGTCTAATTCTGTCACTAAATCCATACCGGTCACCCAGCGCCTAAATACTAGGCCTCAAATTTATATCCCGCTGAATTTGAATACAATACATTGGGCCAAATAATATATTTGTTGTTGTGGTGAACCATAACAATGAGAAAAACATCTAGTAAGGGACGCGGACGTGGACATGGTCGTGGTGGTGTTAGTGGACCCTCTGGTGCTGGGAGAGGACGTGGCCGTTCTGCCACATCCACACGTCCTAGTGTACCAACTACCTCAGGTCCCAGTAGCCGCCAGAATTTACAGCGATATATGGTGGGGCCCAATGCCGTTCTAAGGATGGTAAGGCCTGAGCAGGTACAGGCATTAGTCAATTGGGTGGCCGACAGTGGATCCAGCACGTTCACATTATCTCCCACCCAGTCTTCTGCAGAAAGCGCACAGATGGCGCCTGAAAACCAACCCCATCAGTCTGTCACATCACCCCCATGCATACCAGGGAAACTGTCTCAGCCTCAAGTTATGCAGCAGTCTCTTATGCTGTTTGAAGACTCCGCTGGCAGGGTTTCCCAAGGGCATCCACCTAGCCCTTCCCCAGCGGTGAAAGACATAGAATGCACTGACGCACAACCACTTATGTTTCCTGATGATGAGGACATGGGAATACCACCTCAGCATGTCTCTGATGATGACGAAACACAGGTGCCAACTGCTGCGTCTTTCTGCAGTGTGCAGACTGAACAGGAGGTCAGGGATCAAGACTGGGTGGAAGACGATGCAGGGGACGATGAGGTCCTAGACCCCACATGGAATGAAGGTCGTGCCACTGACTTTCACAGTTCGGAGGAAGAGGCAGTGGTGAGACCGAGCCAACAGCGTAGCAAAAGAGGGAGCAGTGGGCAAAAGCAGAACACCCGCCGCCAAGAGACTCCGCCTGCTACTGACCGCCGCCATCTGGGACCGAGCACCCCAAAGGCAGCTTCAAGGAGTTCCCTGGCATGGCACTTCTTCAAACAATGTGCTGACGACAAGACCCGAGTGGTTTGCACGCTGTGCCATCAGAGCCTGAAGCGAGGCATTAACGTTCTGAACCTGAGCACAACCTGCATGACCAGGCACCTGCATGCAAAGCATGAACTGCAGTGGAGTAAACACCTTAAAACCAAGGAAGTCACTCAGGCTCCCCCTGCTACCTCTTCTGCTGCTGCCGCCTCGGCCTATTCTGCTGCTGCCGCCTCGGCCTCTTCCTCCGCCTCTGGAGGAACGTTGGCACCTGCCGCCCAGCAAACAGGGGATGTACCACCAACACCACCACCACCACCTCCGTCACCAAGCGTCTCAACCATGTCACACGCCAGCGTTCAGCTCTCCATCTCACAAACATTTGATAGAAAGCGTAAATTCCCACCTAGCCACCCTCGATCCCTGGCCCTGAATGCCAGCATTTCTAAACTACTGGCCTATGAAATGCTGTCATTTAGGCTGGTGGACACAGACAGCTTCAAACAGCTCATGTCGCTTGCTGTCCCACAGTATGTTGTTCCCAGCCGGCACTACTTCTCCAAGAGAGCCGTGCCTTCCCTGCACAACTAAGTATCCGATAAAATCAAGTGTGCACTGCGCAACGCCATCTGTAGCAAGGTCCACCTAACCACAGATACGTGGACCAGTAAGCACGGCCAGGGACGCTATATCTCCCTAACTGCACACTGGGTAAATGTAGTGGCAGCTGGGCCCCAGGCGGAGAGCTGTTTGGCGCACGTCCTGCCGCCGCCAAGGATCGCAGGGCAACATTCTTTGCCTCCTGTTGCCACCTCCTCCTTCTCGGCTTCCTCCTCCTCTTCTTCCACCTGCTCATCCAGTCAGCCACACACCTTCACCACCAACTTCAGCACAGCCCGGGGTAAACGTCAGCAGGCCATTCTGAAACTCATATGTTTGGGGGACAGGCCCCACACCGCACAGGAGTTGTGGCGGGGTATTGAACAACAGACCGACGAGTGGTTGCTGCCGGTGAGCCTCAAGCCCGGCCTGGTGGTGTGTGATAATGGGCGAAATCTCGTTGCAGCTCTGGGACTAGCCAATTTGACGCACATCCCTTGCTTGGCGCATGTGCTGAATTTGGTGGTGCAGAAGTTCATTCACAACTACCCCGACATGTCAGAGCTGCTGCATAAAGTGCGGGCCGTCTGTTCGCGCTTCCGGCGTTCACATCCTGCCGCTGCTCGCCTGTCTGCGCTACAGCGTAACTTCGGCCTTCCCGCTCACCGCCTCATATGCGACGTGCCCACCAGGTGGAACTCCACCTTGCACATGCTGGACAGACTGTGCGAGCAGCAGCAGGCCATAGTGGAGTTTCAGCTGCAGCACGCACGGGTCAGTCGCACTACAGAACAGCACCACTTCACCACCAATGACTGGGCCTCCATGCGAGACCTGTGTGCCCTGTTGCGCTGTTTCGAGTACTCCACCAACATGGCCAGTGGCGATGACACCGTTATCAGCGTTACAATACCACTTCTATGTCTCCTTGAGAAAACACTTAGGGCGATGATGGAACAGGAGGTGGCCCAGGAGGAGGAGGAGGAGGATGAGGAAGAGGGGTCATTTTTAGCACTTTCAGGCCAGTCTCTTCGAAGTGACTCAGAGGGAGGTTTTTTGCAACAGCAGAGGCCAGGTACAAATGTGGCCAGCCAGGGCCCACTACTGGAGGACGAGGAGGACGAGGATGAGGAGGAGGTGGAGGAGGATGAGGATGAAGCATGGTCACAGCGGGGTGGCACCCAACGCAGCTCGGGTCCATCACTGGTGCGTGGCTGGGGGGAAAGGCAGGACGATGACGATACGCCTCCCACAGAGGACAGCTTGTCCTTACCCCTGGGCAGCCTGGCACACATGAGCGACTACATGCTGCAGTGCCTGCGCAACGACAGCAGAGTTGCCCACATTTTAACCTGTGCGGACTACTGGGTTGCCACCCTGCTGGATCCACGCTACAAAGACAATGTGCCCACCTTACTTCCTGCACTGGAGCGTGATAGGAAGATGCGCGAGTACAAGCGCACGTTGGTAGACGCGCTACTGAGAGCATTCCCAAATGTCACAGGGGAACAAGTGGAAGCCCAAGGCCAAGGCAGAGGAGGAGCAAGAGGTCGCCAAGGCAGCTGTGTCACGGCCAGCTCCTCTGAGGGCAGGGTTAGCATGGCAGAGATGTGGAAAACTTTTGTCAACACGCCACAGCTAACTGCACCACCACCTGATACGCAACGTGTTAGCAGGAGGCAACATTTCACTAACATGGTGGAACAGTACGTGTGCACACCCCTCCACGTACTGACTGATGGTTCGGCCCCATTCAACTTCTGGGTCTCTAAATTGTCCACGTGGCCAGAGCTAGCCTTTTATGCCTTGGAGGTGCTGGCCTGCCCGGCAGCCAGCGTTTTGTCTGAACGTGTATTCAGCACGGCAGGGGGCGTCATTACAGACAAACGCAGCCGCCTGTCTACAGCCAATGTGGACAAGCTGACGTTCATAAAAATGAACCAGGCATGGATCCCACAGGACCTGTCCGTCCCTTGTCCAGATTAGACATTAACTACCTCCCCATAACCATATATTATTGGACTCCAGGGCACTTCCTCATTCAATCCTATTTTTATTTTCATTTTACCATTATATTGCGATGCTACCCAAAGTTGAATGAACCTCTCCTCTGCCTGTGTGCTAGGCCTAAATATATGCCAATGGACTGTTGCAGTGGTGGCTGACATGAAGCCTGATTCTCTGCTATGACATGCAGACTAATTCTCTGCTGACATGAAGCCAGATTGTCTGTTACGGGACCTCTCTCCTCTGCCTGGGTGCTGGGCCTAAATTTATGACAATGGACTGTTGCAGTGGTGGCTGACGTGAAGCCTGATTCTCTGCTATGACATGCAGACTGATTCTCTGCTGACATGAAGCCAGATCCTCTGTTACGGGACCTCTCTCCTCTGCCTGGGTGCTGGGCCTAAATTTATGACAATGGACTGTTGCAGTGGTGGCTGACGTGAAGCCTGATTCTCTGCTATGACATGCAGACTGATTCTCTGCTGACATGAAGCCAGATCCTCTTTTACGGGACCTCTCTCCTCTGCCTGGGTGCTGGGCCTAAATTTATGACAATGGACTGTTGCAGTGGTGGCTGACGTGAAGCCTGATTCTCTGCTATGACATGCAGACTGATTCTCTGCTGACATGAAGCCAGATCCTCTTTTACGGGACCTCTCTCCTCTGCCTGGGTGCTGGGCCTAAATTTATGACAATGGACTGTTGCAGTGGTGGCTGACGTGAAGCCTCATTCTCTGCTATGACATGCAGACTGATTCTCTGCTGACATGAAGCCAGATCCTCTGTTACGGGACCTCTCTCCTCTGCCTGGGTGCTGGGCCTGAATATATGCCAATGGACTGTTGCAGTGGTGGGTGACGTGAAGCCTCATTCTCTGCTATGACATGCAGACTAATTCTCTGCTGACATGAAGCCAGATTGTCTGTTACGGGACCTCTCTCCTCTGCCTGTGTGTGTGCTGGGCCTAAATATATGCCAATGGACTGTTGCAGTGGTGGCTGACGTGAAGCCTCATTCTCTGCTATGACATGCAGACTGATTCTCTGCTGACATGAAGCCAGATCCTCTGTTACGGGACCTCTCTCCTCTGCCTGGGTGCTGGGCCTAAATTTATGACAATGGACTGTTGCAGTGGTGGCTGACGTGAAGCCTGATTCTCTGCTATGACATGCAGACTGATTCTCTGCTGTCATGAAGCCAGATTGTCTGTTACGGGACCTTTCTCCTCTACCTGGGTTCTGGGCCTAAATTTATGAAAATTGACTCTTACAGTGGTGGGTGACGTGAAGCCTGATTCTCTGCTATGATATGAAGACTGATTCTCTGCTGACATGAAGCCAGATTGTCTGTTACGGGACCTTTCTCCTCTGCCTGGGTTCTGGGCCTAAATTTATGAAAATTGACTCTTACAGTGGTGGGTGACGTGAAGCCTGATTCTCTGCTATGATATGAAGACTGATTCTCTGCTGACATGAAGCCAGATTGTCTGTTACGGGACCTTTCTCCTCTGCCTGGGTTCTGGGCCTAAATTTATGAAAATTGACTCTTACAGTGGTGGGTGACGTGAAGCCTGATTCTCTGCTATGATATGAAGACTGATTCTCTGCTGACATGAAGCCAGATTGTCTGTTACGGGACCTTTCTCCTCTGCCTGGGTTCTGGGCCTAAATTTATGAAAATTGACTCTTACAGTGGTGGGTGACGTGAAGCCTGATTCTCTGCTATGATATGAAGACTGATTCTCTGCTGACATGAAGCCAGATTGTCTGTTACGGGACCTTTCTCCTCTGCCTGGGTTCTGGGCCTAAATTTATGAAAATTGACTCTTACAGTGGTGGGTGACGTGAAGCCTGATTCTCTGCTATGATATGAAGACTGATTCTCTGCTGACATGAAGCCAGATTGTCTGTTACGGGACCTTTCTCCTCTGCCTGGGTTCTGGGCCTAAATTTATGAAAATTGACTCTTACAGTGGTGGGTGACGTGAAGCCTGATTCTCTGCTATGATATGAAGACTGATTCTCTGCTGACATGAAGCCAGATTGTCTGTTACGGGACCTTTCTCCTCTGCCTGGGTTCTGGGCCTAAATTTATGAAAATTGACTCTTACAGTGGTGGGTGACGTGAAGCCTGATTCTCTGCTATGATATGAAGACTGATTCTCTGCTGACATGAAGCCAGATTGTCTGTTACGGGACCTTTCTCCTCTGCCTGGGTTCTGGGCCTAAATTTATGAAAATTGACTCTTACAGTGGTGGGTGACGTGAAGCCTGATTCTCTGCTATGATATGAAGACTGATTCTCTGCTGACATGAAGCCAGATTGTCTGTTACGGGACCTTTCTCCTCTGCCTGGGTTCTGGGCCTAAATTTATGAAAATTGACTCTTACAGTGGTGGGTGACGTGAAGCCTGATTCTCTGCTATGATATGAAGACTGATTCTCTGCTGACATGAAGCCAGATTGTCTGTTACGGGACCTTTCTCCTCTGCCTGGGTTCTGGGCCTAAATTTATGAAAATTGACTCTTACAGTGGTGGGTGACGTGAAGCCTGATTCTCTGCTATGATATGAAGACTGATTCTCTGCTGACATGAAGCCAGATTGTCTGTTACGGGACCTTTCTCCTCTGCCTGGGTTCTGGGCCTAAATTTATGAAAATTGACTCTTACAGTGGTGGGTGACGTGAAGCCTGATTCTCTGCTATGATATGAAGACTGATTCTCTGCTGACATGAAGCCAGATTGTCTGTTACGGGACCTTTCTCCTCTGCCTGGGTTCTGGGCCTAAATTTATGAAAATTGACTCTTACAGTGGTGGGTGACGTGAAGCCTGATTCTCTGCTATGATATGAAGACTGATTCTCTGCTGACATGAAGCCAGATTCTCTGTTACGGGACCTCTCTCCTCTGCCTGGGTGCTGGGCCTAAATTTATGACAATGGACTGTTGCAGTGGTGGCTGACGTGAAGCCTGATTCTCTGCTATGACATGCAGACTGATTCTCTGCTGACATGAAGCCAGATTCTCTGTTACGGGACCTCTCTCCTCTGCCTGTGTGTGTGCTGGGCCTAAATATATGCCAATGGACTGTTGCAGTGGTGGCTGACGTGAAGCCTCATTCTCTGCTATGACATGCAGACTAATTCTCTGCTATGACATGCAGACTAATTCTCTGCTGACATGAAGACAGATTCTCTGTTACGGGACCTCTCTCCTCTGCCTGGGTGCCGGGGCCTAAATATCTGAGAATGGACTGTTCCAGTGGTGGGTGACGGGAAGCCAGATTCTCTGCTATGGAACCTCTCTCCAATTGATTTTGGTTAATTTTTATTTATTTAATTTTTATTTTAATTCATTTCCCTATCCACATTTGTTTGCAGGGGATTTACCTACATGTTGCTGCCTTTTGCAGCCCTCTAGCTCTTTCCTGGGCTGTTTTACAGCCTTTTTAGTGCCGAAAAGTTCGGGTCCCCATTGACTTCAATGGGGTTCGGGTTCGGGACGAAGTTCGGATCGGGTTCGGATCCCGAACCCGAACATTTCCGGGATGTTCGGCCGAACTTCTCGAACCCGAACATCCAGGTGTTCGCTCAACTCTAATCAGGATCCTGATCAGTCTTAAAAATGCCGGATCCATCTTTCCGGTGTCACCCGGCATTTATTTTTTTCACCTTTTTTTCCGTCTGTGCATGCGCAGATCGGAAGGCCGGATCCGGCACTAATACATTCCTATAGAAAAAAATGCCGCCATTCAGGCAAGTCTTCAGTTTTTTTGCCCGGAGATAAAACTGTAGCATGCTGCGGTTTTATCTTTTGCCTGATCAGTCAAAATGACTGAACGGAAGACATCCTGATGCAAACTGAACGGATTACTCTCCATTCAGATTGTATGGGGATATGACGGATCAGTTCTATTCCGCCATTGAGCCCTTTCGACGGAACTCAGTGCCGGAAAAGAAAACGCTAGTGTGAAAGTACCCTATGCACATGACCACTTTTTGGACAATGCACTGACCCATTGAAATGAAGCTCCACATGCACAAAGGTTTAGTATTACTTTATTAATTTAGTATAAGTGACATCATCAGTGACATCACAAGTGCACTTACACAAGCCTATACGTTGGGTCTTCCTTTGCCTTATTATATAATTTATGAGAAAATTCGAGATCCAGACACTGTCACTGCTAAGATAACAGCACTGAACTAAGAGCCTGCAAAGAGTCTGATAACAGACGTATGATGTAATTTCATCTGTTTATAGCGCCCTGTACGCTGCCCCAATGGCTACTACACAGACAGGATGGAGGTCGTAATATAATGCGTTTATTTACTTCCTGTCCTTTATAACATATTGATACCCCATATCCCCAGAACCCATCCAGTCTGGTAAACATGGCCACTATCTACTTGTCGGCTCAGCGCTACTACTGTACCTGGGGGCAGTATAGTTCACACACTCCGAACATTACCCATTATTACCAACACACTCCGATTATTCACACATTCTCAGTTTCCAGCAAAAAGGACCAAGAGAGATGATGCCGGTAGCAAGAGATTGTCCTGTACCGCGGCTGAGGATTTGTCACAAATTCTCTGTGGGCGACACGCAGACGCAACATAAATGTCACCAATAAAGGCTGATCTCCTCAAAATAAGGTTGTGATATCATGAGAGAAGATGAGGTACACAATAATAGGTGCGGCTTAACACTCTCCACCCAGAGTAAAGAACTAATCAAAAATGGTTGCATTGTGTGTAAAAACCAGTACATGTTAACAACTTTAATTCTCACACATATTATGGCGCCCTCCAGAGGTTCATACTCCACACAATGTGCTATCATTTTATGGTCACCTCTGCCTACAGACAACTTCTAGCCTGCTAGGAACAATGGGACACGTCTGCTGGTACAGCTTCCACTGAGGTTGTTATTCAGCTTAAAGGGGTTGTCCAGCTGTTTAAAGGTAGTCTGTCACCTTGAAATTCATTCACAATGGCCTAAAGGGATAAGGATATTCTAATCCATATGCAAACGAGCAGTTAAGCGCACCGAGGGCCGGCCAAAGCCACTTTCTGGACTATTGCTCCTCCCGTTTCCTCTGCCAGCTCCTCCCTCTGATTCTTGATTGACAGGGCTAGGTTCCTGCATTGTTATCTTAGCAGGCCCTATCAATCAAGTAGGAGAGGGAGGGTCTGGCAGAGGACGCAGAAGCAGCAATGGTGCACAGAGTGGCTTGGTCCCGCCTTATGTGCACTTAACTGCTCATTTGCATATGTATTAAAAGTTCTCTGCCAGTCTCTGATTTTTGGCACCTCTAGACATACAGAAATTGACTGCTCTGCCAATCACTTTTTTTCACATTTGCTGAGCATCCTTTCCTGCCAAAAAGCAGAGACTAGCATGGAACTGAGAAGCATCAGAACAGGGTGTAAGGGGATCGGTGAGGCATCACTTATCTTATAATTATACACCATTCAGCCATGTTGGTTGTCATCCAGTTTTCTAAGAAACAAAAATAACTAATAAATGACTGAACAAACATTTTAAGAACTTAAAGGGGTTATCCAGGAATTTAATACTCATGGCCTATCCTCAGGAAAGGTTATCAACTTCAGATCGGAGGGGGTCTAACTCCTGAGGCCCCCACTGATCAGCTGCAGCACTCTGTGTGGTGAGCTCAGCTGACTCTTCAAACAGCTGACCGGCGAGGGGGCAGGGAATCCGACCCCCGACGATCTGATATTGATAACCTATACCAGAGGAAAGGCCATCAATATCAAATTCCTGGATAACTCTTTTAAGATGATTCTATGATTTTATTTTCTGATTATTTTTTTTATTTTAGGGGGAAAATGATTTTCAGTTATACCAGAAGATGAAAATAATAATACTCATATGGACTTAGGATAGCCCCCACAGCATGACTCATTGTAGGACCCATAGCAAGACTCAGAATGGCCCCCATAGCAAGACTCAGAATGGCCCCCATAGCAAGACTCAGAATGGCCCCCATAGCAAGACTCAGAATGGCCCCCATAGCAAGACTCAGAATGGCCCCCATAGCAAGACTCAGAATGGCCCCCATAGCAAGACTCAGAATGGCCTCCATAGCAAGACTCACAATGGCCTCCATAGCAAGACTCAGAATGGCCTCCATAGCAAGACTCAGAATGGCCCTCTAGTCTACAGCAAGGCTCAGAATGGCCTCGATAGCAAGGCTCAGAATGGCCTCGATAGCAAGGCTCAGAATGGCCTCGATAGCAAGGCTCAGAATGGCCTCGATAGCAAGGCTCAGAATGGCCTCCATAGCAAGACTCAGAAGGGCCCTCTACAGCAAGACTCAGAATGGCATCCATAGCAAAGCTCAGAATGGCCCCCAGAGCAAGAATCTGAATGCCCCCCACAGCATGACTCATTGTAGGACCTCATAGTAAGGCTCAAAATGCCCTCCAAAGCAAAACTCAGAATGGCCTCTACAGCAAGACTTAGTATGGCCTCCACAGCAAGACTCTGAATGGCCTCGATAGAAAGATTCAGAATGGACCCCACAGCAAGACTCAGTAAGGGACACCAGTAGGTACATGCCCTATGACATAACAGCAGGGATGTGGTGGTGGTATTGGGGCTCTCTCTGAGTGTACCCCAGATTCTCCAGATGTGTTCCCCGAACATGTTACATACACACAGCACCGTCAGCCAGTTCTATCTGGAAAGTTGGGGCTGTGCCTGGAGGAGTCTCTGTGAAGGGTCGTTAAGGACAAGACATAAACATTTCACAATTATTAAAGTAAAAAGCACCAGAGACAAGCCAAGTGCACAAAGCGCTATCCAAGATGTTACAGTGCGGGCTCAGCGCCAGATCCAAGTGATAAAACAAGCCAGGCCACTGCTGGCGACCACCGGGGGGAGGGAGAATTCAGGAAAAAGACCCCACGTTACATGAAATGTATGACCTGGGGAGGAAGGAGGTGACCCGGGTCCACAGCATCAAATCCCGTTATGGCACAATAATGACAACTAGGACCTCATAAGTGGACAAGTGACAAAATCAGAACTGGACATGACATCAGACACTAGTGATGACATCAGACAATAGTGATGACATCATAACAGTGATTATTCACTAATGTCTATGGAGAAGGCACTGGGAAGCTAAGAGTCAGCAGTCCAGTGCACTTCAGGTCCTCCGAGGGCTGTAGAAACCAAGGGTTTAAAGAGCAACTCCACTTCTAAACATCACATAGTAGGATAAATACTCATATAAAATAATGTCATGTATCTTGTACTGATTCAGCAATAAATGATATCACATCCAGAGCTGCTGTTACATCATGTCGAATGCTTCTTACAAATATGCGGTAGCTCTCCGGCAGAGCTCTATCCGCTACCTGGCAAATATGCCGGATGGAAAAAAACATTGTGTGCAGTGGTTTTTGTCAGGTCAAATCCCAGCATATTTGCCGGGTAGCGGCAGGATCGCCGACGGATCCCATTATAGTCAATGGGGCTGGCGGGAATCGCGGTAAGATTAGGCCATGCCTGATCCAGAGAGCTCTGATAGGTCTGGAACAGTCTGCCGGAGAGCTGTAACACTAGTGTGAAACTAGCCTTAGGCTACTTTCACACTAGCGTTTTAGTTTTCCGGTATTGAGATCCGTCATTGGGGCTCAATACCGGAAAAAAAACGCTTCAGTTTTGTCCCCATTCATTGTCAATGGGGACAAAACTGTACTGAACAGAACGGAGTGCTCCAAAATTTATTCCGTTCCGTTTAGTTGCGTTCCCATACCGGAGAGCAAAGCGCAACATGTTGTAGTTTGCTTTCCGTGCTGGGATGCGGAGCAAGACGGATCCGGCATGACTCCAATGCAGGTCAATGGGGACGGATCTGTTTTCTCTGACCCAATAGAAAACGGATCCGTCCCCCATTGACTTTCCGTCTTGGCTATGTTAAAGATAATACAACCGGGTCCGTTGATAACGGATGCAGATGGTTGTATTATCAGTAATGGAAGCGTTGTTGCTGAACCCTGCCAGATCCGGCAAAAACGCTAGTGTGAAAGTAGCCTTACACTCCTGTTACATCCAGAGCTGCAGTTCTCTTGGATTTCCATTAAAGGGAATGTGTCACCTATATATATTTTTTTCCAGTTAAAGGTGTTATGGGGACTAATGTAAAAAATGAAAATCAGACATCATATAGTACATGACAATCTCTTTCTAACAAACCTAGAACCAGCCCTGTACCTCACATGGATCCAGAGATCTCCACAGTCATTGCTCTGCTAGATTTATATAAAGCTGACAGCTCAAGGGGAGTGCCCTATCTGCTGCAGCTAAGGGGGCGTGTCTTTTCTGCTGCAGCTCAGTGGGCATGTCTTTTCTGCTGCAGCTCAGTGGGCGTGTCTTTTCTGCTGCAGCTCTCTCCCTATCACAGCGAGGTAGTTGAAGGATGAAACTGAGCATGTGCGGCCATCTCAGTCAGCAGGACAAGGAAATAAGAAAAAAAACAGCAGGTGGCGCTATACAGATACACGTTATTCCATACTAAAGTGGCTATGCAAACTTTTTAATTAAATGCACTAACATAAGTATTCAGATCCAGGTGCTGGGTTGAAAACTGTACAATATTTTTCAGGGGACAACTCCTATATTCTATTTCCTGAACAAGGTGATGTCGGCGGCCATCTTGCTTGAGCTAATGTTAACAGCATTTAGAGATATGCTTTACAGCAGCCACAATGGGCCATAGATAATAGTCTGGAGGGGAATCATTGGCGTAAACAATGACTGAAATCTACACCAGCGGAGCAGAAGATCTCAGTCTGGCGCACAGGCCTGCGCTTTGTCACAATTTAA
Source organism: Bufo gargarizans (assembly GCF_014858855.1). Taxonomy (NCBI): domain Eukaryota; kingdom Metazoa; phylum Chordata; class Amphibia; order Anura; family Bufonidae; genus Bufo; species Bufo gargarizans. The sequence goes on from NC_058081.1 coordinate 529,762,572, forward strand.
AAATGTAAATGCCTGATTGGGCAGCACAGGGCCCATCAAAACTAGTGTAGCACCGGCTGTTCTTGATAAATCAGGGTCATTTTCTGATGATGCATTCCCTTTAAGTATGGGGCTTGACATCGCCTGCTGGTTCAGTGTCTGGACAGGTCATTGCAATGCATTACTGAAAATGTCTTCAATGTTACACCAGGAAATGATGTAAAAATTTGGAAAGCCAGTTTTCCTTTACACCAGTTTGATACGGTAAGTCTCCCCCTGTATCTCCAGGAATGCAATAAAACACAGGGCAATGCTTTGTGGGGTCCAGGGAAGCAGTGGACATACAGGTGAAACTCGAAAAATTAGAATATCTTTCAAAAGTCCATTTATTTCAGTAATGCAAATCATAAGGAATTGCATTAATGCAGCTTAAAATTAGAGTTTTGTGAAAAGGTTCAATATTCTAGGCTCAAAGTGTCACACTCTAGTCAGCTAATTACTCCATACCCCCTGAGCAAAGGGGACCTCAAAATTCAGACTTTGGGGTTTCATAAGCTGTAAGCCATAATCATCCAAATTATACCTAAATATCTCGCTTTGCATGTGATGAGTCTATCTCATGTGTTAGTTATATCTTTTAAGTTGGATTACTGAAATAAATGAACTTCGCACGATATTCCATTTTTTTTAGTTTCACCTGTATGTATCAGCTGATGGTGCTGGGGGTGCAGCCCATGTTCTGGCTCAGACCCCCTCCCTCCAGCTGCTGTATTAGAACAGATCCCGGTGATTATCTATCCTGTATACACAGGAGATCACAGAGAACGGACTCAGGTGACATGAAGCAGCGCAGGACGCTGCCCAGTAATGGAAGCATCGCATTTATCATCAGTCACCGACTGCTTTGATGTCAAATCTGAAATCAGGTTATGAGGGAGGCACAGCTCTTAAGTGATGTGCAGCAGTAAGTGAGGTACCTGCAGCACCCGGGGGGGAAGCAATATGCACATCACACCGCAACATACACATCATACTACAAACCCCCCCCACCTACCGCACAACATAAATCCACACCACCACATGCACAACACACACACTGCAACATACCTCACAACACACACATCATACTACAAACCCCCCCACCTACCGTACAACATACACATCATACTACAAACCCCCCCCCCACCTACCGCACAACATACACGTCATACTACAAACACCCCCCCCCCACCTACCGCACAACATACACATCATACTACAAACCCCCCCACCTACCGTACAACATACACATCATACTACAAACCCCCCCCACCTACCGCACAACATACACGTCATACTACAAACACCCCCCCCACCTACCGCACAACATACACATCATACTACAAACCCCCCCACCTACCGCACAACATAAACATCATACTACAAACACCCCCCCACCTACCGCACAACATAAATCCATACCACCACATGCACAACACACACACTGCAACATACCTCACAACACACACATCATACTACAAACACCCCCCACCTACCGCACAACACACACACTGCAACATACCTCACAACACACACATCATACTACAAACCCCCCCACCTACCGCACAACATACACATCATACTACAAACACCCCCCCACCTACCGCACAACATACACATCATACTACAAACACCCCCCCACCTACCGCACAACATACACGTCATACTACATACACCCCCCCACCTACCGCACAACATACACGTCATACTACATACACCCCCCCACCTACCGCACAACATACACGTCATACTACATACACCCCCCCACCTACCGCACAACATACACGTCATGCTACAAACACCCCCCCACCTACCGCACAACAGACACATCACACTACAAACCCCCCCTCACCTACCGCACAACATACACGTCATACTACAAACACCCCCCCCACCTACCGCACAACATACACATCATATACACAACATAACACACATCACACCACACATACATCACAACAAACATCCACACCACAACATACACATCACACCACACATACATCACAACAAACATCCACACCACAACATACACATGATACTAAAAACACACACACCCCACGTACCTCACAACATACATTCACACCACATCTACATCACACGTTCCATACCTCACACCACATATACATCACAACATACATCCACACCACAACATACACACCCTAACACGTCACACCACAACATACATCCATACCACACACCACAACATGCATATCACACCACAAACACCATACATCCATACCACATACTATAACATACACATCACAAACACTAAAAATACATCGCAACATACATCCACACCACACAATACACACATCACACAACAACATGCTTAACACACTGCACTGCAACATACACCACAAACACATCCATACCACACAAAAAACAACACTTATACATCACAAACACCAAAAATACATTGTAACTTACATCCACACCACATAATACACACCCTAAACACATCACTCCACAACAGCGGCTGCAAACCTGTTCTGACCCAGTCACAAAAACACATCTGTGGGTTTGGTACATTGTGCAGATGATAGCACTGGTACTCGTCGTCAGTGCAAGTGAGGGAGAGTTCACATCACCATTTTTTTTCCATTCTTCTGATTCGTCAGAACAGAAAAAGAAAGAAAGAAAAAACAGATCCTGTAAAAAAAACAGATCCTGACAGATCAGAAGAACGGAACAAAAATTGGTGATGTGAACACTCGCTAAAGCCTTATGCACACAAGCGTTGTTTTTGGTCCACATCTGGGGCCGTAAAAGATGCTCCGTTCCGTGGCCCCGCAAAAAAATAGAACATGTCCTATTCTTGTCCATTTTGCAGACAAGAATAGGTATTTCTATAATGGGCGGCCCGTTCCTTTCTGCAAGTTGCGGAACGTGTACAGCCGGCATCGGTTGTGTGCCTGTAGCCTAACATGTATTAGTCTGGAGTCCAGACAGTTGACCTCGCAGAGGACTGCCTAGACTGGATACAACTGTAACAAAACTTCAGCTGTGAGATGTATTAGGTCAGGGCAGCTTTTAACCTCTGTGCGTAAAGAGACTTGCCCCTGTAGAACTTTACTGTCATATTAGTTGTCACCCAGCTTTCCCAGAAGCAGATATAACGAATGCTGGCCAAACGCATTATAAAAATGGCGGCCTCCTGACTCTCCCTGATGGCAGATGTTGGAGGAGATAAGGATGGGGCTATTGGATTTCAGATGCTTGATTCTATTGGTGTCTGGCAGCAGTGTTCTTCCCTCTCCGTGTTTAGAACACATGCATGCTCAGCCGAGCATGCGTGTGTATGGAGGGGTTGGGAGAGTTGGGTTGTTTGGCTATCTGATGTTTATGCCCAGCTTAAGAAACAATGAAATACAACTGGCCCCGTGAGCCAAACGCTGATTGTGGGATATTAATCGTTGGCCGGCAGTAATTGATCGGCGTGTCTGTGGCAAATCGCAGTGCGTGTGATGAGGTCGTTGAACTATAATAAACTGTTCAAGTGCAGGACAAACATGTCACCTGGGGGCGTCCACGTCAGTTAGTAGCACTGCGGTGACACTGCTGTGAGATCCAGCACAGAACAGGCAGCCTCTATTCACTGTCATTGTTGGAAATTTCCAACCTGAGAGAGCAGGGGATGCAGAGGCCGCCGCTGACACCAGTCCTGGGCCACGTGCCACTGATACAGAACAGGAATGTCCTCGGGGTGAGACTTGTTCACAAGTGACGCCAGCTTCCATGATCTCACTCAGACAACAACTACAACAACGCAACACTGTGCTCCCTGCTGCTGCCACTCAGCACCCGTCACTGGCACACTGGAACAGACTACCCTCTGTTACACAGCACACAAATAAACGTCAATTTTTATTCAAGATGTGTCTTTTTTATTATTTACTGACAAAAAGGATAGGTCATAATTGGGTTATATGACACCATGACAGCTTCCATAGGGACCGTCACCCAGTTTTCTACATGCACATGACCGTATTTTGCATCCCATTTTTTACAGATAGCACACGGATCCAATCATTTCTATTGGTTCGCCCAAAAATGGGCAGCACGTGGCTATCATCCTTGTGCTGTCTGCATCCACATTGCTGACAAGAATGGTCATTTCAAGTGGTTTTCCGAGATCCTCTGGATCCGTCATCAGTGTCTTATGGATGGAGGGGTCCAAAACACAGGACCCCCCTCCGATCAGCTGTTTGAGAAGGCAATGGCGCTCACAGTAGGCCAGTGACGTCACGTTCATCGGTCACATGGATGGCACACATAAGGCAAAAAACAGACATGCAGACCAAACACAGATTCTTCACGGACATCATCACAGATGAACCATGGCCATCTTGCCACTGATGTCATCAAGGGCACTTATGTGTGGAAGAGGCCTAAAAGATAACTAAGAGACGGCTGAATGGAAAACAAGACTCGGAGAAGAGAAATAAAATGTGACTGCAAGATATTCAGTGTAAGGGGGAAGGATGCGACTGGAGCCTGAAGATTAAAGGACGTTACAGCTGCAGTGAACAGATAAACCTTCCAAACGCGCAATGCCAGGCAACCTCCTCCATCCAGTGTGTGACACATCCATGGCTGCTTCACCAAGCATACAACATCATGTTCATCATATCATTTGTAGTCATTATGTCTCCACACCGTTCCTTATCTGGGTGACCTGTTCAGAGAGTCTCCTGGTTCATGAAAAATGCCAGAACTACAGTTAAGACTGACACATAGAAGTTACACAAGAGAGAAGAGAGGGGGCAGAGGGAATTCTACCACTTAATATGGCTGTCAATATACAGTAGTATGCAAAAGTTTGGGCACCCCTGGTCAAAATTACTGTGAACAGGTAAGCAAGTTGAAAATTAAATGATCTCCAAAAGGCATCAAGTTAAAGATGACACATTCCCTTTGTATTTTAAGCAAAAAAATTGTTTTATTTTCATTTTTTACATTTTTAAAATAACAAAAAAGGAAATGGGCCCAAAGCAAACATGGGCATCCTGCATGGTTAGTACCTAGTAGCACCCCCTTTATCAAGAATCACAGCTTGTAAAAACTTTTGGTAGCCAGCCAAGTGTCTTTCAATTCTTGTTTGAGGGATTTTCATTCATTCTTCCTTGCAAAAGTCTTCCAGTTCCAGTTCCTGGACCATCTTGCATGCACTGCTCTATCCACAGATTTTCAATGACGTTCAGATCAGGGGACTGTGAGGGCCATGGTAAAACCTTCAGCTTGCACCTTTTGAGGTAGTCTATTGTGGATTTTGAGGTGTGTTTAGGATCATTATCCATTTGCAAAAGCGATCCTCTTTTTATTTTCAGCTTTTGTACAGTTGGTGTTATGTTAGCTTCCAAGAATTTGATGGTATTTCATTAAATCAATTTTTCCCTTGAAATGTTTCCTGTGCCATTAGCTGCAACACAACCTCAAAGGATGATTAACCCTCATGCTTAATGGTTGGAGAGATGTTCTTTTCAGGAAATTCTGTGCCCTTTTTAATCTAAACATACCTTTGTTCATTGTGGCCAAACAGTTCTATTTTAACCTAATTGGTCCACAGGACTTGTTTCCAAAATGTATCAGGCTTGTTTAGATGTTCTTTTGAAAACTTCTGATGCTGAGTTTTGTGATGGCGATGCAGGAGAGGTTTTCTCCTGATCACTCTTTCGTGAAGGTCATATTTGGTCAGGTGTCACTGAACAGTAGAACAATGTACCACGACTCCAGAGTCTGCTAAATCTTCCTGAAGGTCTTTTACAGTCAAGAGGTGGTTAGGATTTGCCTTTCTAGCAATCCTACAGGCAGCTGTCTTTGAAAATTGTCTTGGTCTTCCAGACCTTCTCTTGACCTCCACTGTTCCTGTTAACTGCCATTTCTTAATTACATTCCAAACTCAGGAAATTGCAACCTAAAAACTCTTTGCTATCTTCTTATAGCCTTCTGCTTTGTGGGCCTCAACCATTTTCATTTCAGAGTGTTAGGCAGCTGCTTAGAGAAACCCATGGCTGCTGTGTTTTGGGACAAGGTTGAGGAGTCTGGGTATTTATAAAGCTTTGAGATTCGCATCACCTGGCCTTTCCTAACAATGATTGTGAACAAGCCTTAACTGGCTATTAAAGGTCTGAGACCTTGGTCAAAGTTATCTAAGCGCTCAAATCTCCTTAGGTTCCCTACCTTATGCAAGGTACTCAATTCCTTTTTTCACTCTTTTTTCAATTCCTTTTATCACATACTGAATTGCTTAAAATGTTGAAAATTGTGTTTCATCTTTAACTTTATGCCTTTTGGAGAGCATTTCATCTTCAACTTGCATAGCTGTTCACAATAACAGTCATTTTGACCAGGGATGCCCAAACTTTTGCATGCCATTGTATAAGCCATTCAGGATGCATGGAAAGCTGTGTGACACTCCACAAGGAAGAAGATTCCCACTTGATATCGGAGTTTTTTTGCAGGATAGGGTAAGTAGACGATCTCCACTCAGAATATTAATATTGATCAATTAGATTATGCAAAATAGAAAAGTTAAACTTTTCGCCACAGACGGCGGATTTACCGTGTGACTGACGCTGCATTTCCATAACCTCTCGATACACGCAGTTAACTGTGGCTCCGAAGATTAATTACTGCACAGGACGCTAACTGGGATCATGGAGTCTGTAAATTAAAAACTTAGCAGAGCAGAAAACAGCAAGAAGTTAAGACCCCCCCACAGACACACACACATCCCCTCCCCAACAAGTGTCATCATGAAAGATGCAAAAGTCTGAAAAAGATATAAATGAGGCGACGCTCCAGCAGGTTACATAATCCTCAGGAGGCTGCCTGTTCCTGGTTAGATCTGTTTCTAGGAAAGCTGGATGACAACTAACATGCCTTCCAGAGTGGTTGTCCTAATAATTTGTCATTCTGAAAAATGCTTCTGACAGAATACCTCAGTGTCCCCCCAAGAAGATGTCTTAAGTTGTTCTTAGTTTGCATTATATGATATGGAACACTTGTGGCACTTGTCCCCCAGAAAGGTTGTGACCTGGGAAATGGATGGTTGGCTCCTGATGAAAGCTCTGGAATGATGGCATGAACAAGAATCCCATTTATCAAAGGAGTGTGTGCAGCCTCAGGTCCCATTGTGGGATCTTGTCATGACACTGCTGGGAACATGATAGAGCTCTATGTGTTCCCCGGGAGGAGCTAGGTACCTTAGATATAGGCCTGGTTGGCACATGCCTCTAATCATAACTATGAAATGATGGCGTAAACGCGAATCCCATCTATCATTCCAGAGGCCTGTCCATAGTCATAGGTTCCATTGTGGGATCTGGCCATGATATTATGTTGCGCCATTTTGTGACTGCCAGAACCAGAGGTGCAGTGTGAGTTGTGAGCTGCTGCTCGAATATCACCCTGTGAAGGGCACTCCCAGTTGACATCTCTGGGGAGGTGTCACACCGGGGACATATCAGTCTCATACATATGTGATCTGGGACCACATCGACGTCACATGGCGGACGAGTAGTTCAGTGGTAGGATAACATGTCCTCTGTGGGAAACTTATCAAGGAGATGAAGGCAAATGCTCCCAGATGTTTTCTGCAAGCAGGAAATCCTTTTGTCAATCAAGACAGACTCAATCCACAACGTACATATCAGGCTGGGAGGATAGATAAAGTACTCTAGTCTGTACACAGCAGAGGCTCAGACTTTACCCCGCTTCACCCCTTAAAAAACTATTGATGCTGCTTAGTTGTACCCTTTGCTGCTGCTCCTGCACTTGTCACCCACTGAGAATACAAAAATACATTTCACAAGGTCAATAGTGGCAGGGTAAGGGGACAACAGCTTGTCCCTGAGAGCACTCATAGTGTCACCCTCATATATCGCAGGCAATTCTGGAGTTCTGCAGGGAGCAAATGTGCGCACAGATACTGTAGTGCAGGCAACAGAAGCTGTCAAATCATGTGACCCACTCCCTGTTAAAGTAAGAGAGCCTGTTATATGCCGCCAATGGAGATTAAGTAAGAGAGAGCGCAACATGGCGTCAACGGAGAATCAGTAAGAGAGCACAAAACATGCTACCAAAAGAGAATGAGTAAGAGAGCATGCAACATGGCATCAGAAGAGAATAAGGAAGAGAGCATGCAACATGGCATCAGAAGAGAATAAGTAAGAGAGCATGCAACATGGCATCAAAGGATAATGAGTAAGAGAGCATGCAACATGGCATCAAAGGATAATGAGTAAGAGAGCATGCAACATGGCATCAAAGGATAATGAGTAAGAGAGCATGCAACATGGCATCAAAGGATAATGAGTAAGAGAGCATGCAACATGGCATCAAAGGATAATGAGTAAAAGAGAGCATGCAACATGGCATCAAAGGAGAATAAGTAAGAGAGCATGCAACATGGCATCAAAGGAGAATAAGTAAGAGAGCATGAAACATGGCATCAAAAGAGAATGAGTAAGAGAGCATGCAACATGACATCAAAGGATAATGAGTAAGAGAGCATGCAGCATGGCATCAAAGGATAATGAGTAAGAGAGCATGCAGCATGGCATCAAAGGATAATGAGTAAGAGAGCATGCAGCATGGCATCAAAGGAGAATAAGTAAGAGAGCATGCAACATGGCATCAAAGGATAATGAGTAAAAGAGAGCATGCAGCATGGCATCAAAGGAGAATAAGTAAGAGAGCATGCAACATGGCATCAAAAGAGAATAAGTAAGAGAGCATGCAACATGGCATCAAAGGATAATGAGTAAGAGAGCATGCAACATGGCATCAAAGAATAAGTAAGAGAGCATGCAACATGGCATGAAAGGATAATGAGTAAGAGAGCATGCAACATGGCATCAAGGAGAATAAGTAAGAGAGCACGAAACGTGCTGCCAAAGGAGAGTAAGAGAGCAGGAATATGCCACCAAAGGAGAATGAGTAGAAGAGCACACAAAATGGCATCAAAGGAGAAAAATTAACAGCACATGCAATATGCTGCCAAAAGAGAATGGGGTTCATTTATTAAGACTTACTAAGTCTTTTTACTTTCATTTACGCTGGTGTTGATGCCAGAAGATGCTCCTAAATTATGTTGAGGCATGCGTCTGTCATAAATTAGGCGCATTGTTGGTCGTCCATGCGCCTGCGGGAAAATCTACGCCAGGCCCAATGGCGTGAGATTAGTAATTTGCCACACCACACTCCACCACTTCCTCAACACTCCTATGTTAAAAAGTAACAAAATAGGGGTAGAGCGACAATTCTGCGCCAAAAAGAGAAGTAAAACTGTTAGTAAATGACCCCCAATGAGTAAGAGAGCAGTCAACATGGCACCAAAGGAGAACAAATAAAAGAGCATACAGCATGGAGCAAAAGGTGAGAACTGACATAGCGCCATAGGAGAACACGTAGGAGAACACACCACATGGTAACAAAGTCATTTACGTAAGACAGCACATAACATTGTAACGTGGTATCCGAATTATAAACGTTCCCAGCCCGATGCGAACGTCTTGAAAGTTCTGACTGTTCTCTGTCACTTTAAAAAGATTTCCAGCATCAGAGAATCCGGAAAACGTCTGCTTCTTATAGAAAGCGCTAACCTCTCCATGAGAAAGCATTTATGGCACCAGTTCACGGGAACACTGGGTGGTGACACGATGCCAGGATTCCAGGGAATATGACACTGGTGCCAGCATCACAGCACTCATAATGAGTGGTCACTGGTGCAGTAATCAGCAATGGGGCCCAGCCTCATGCCTCAGGCGAAACGCGTTGTGCCTCATGGACATCCCGGTATTCAGGTGTCATCAATGAGCCGCAAAATGAGGCAACCTGACTGGAAGCATGAGTCACTGAGCGAACAAACGACTTATAATCAGCACGCAGTGATGTCACAACCCCTGGACATTAACCCCATCATGGCTGACACAAAAGACCAGCTGTTTCTTAGTTATATCTGGTTCTGGGAAAGTTGGGTGACACAAAATGGGGGTAATTTATATTTTGTGGCACGCAGCGTTTTTATGCCTCGCAAGTGTTGGGGGCATGGTGGGGGCTGCACCATCAGACCTGACAGATTCATTTACACCAGTTTGAGGTGTAAAAGATGCAAAAAAAACTATTTTCAATCCAGATGCGCGGACTGCCGTAGATGCACCTAGTTTATGACAAGACGCACGCCTTGTAAAAAAATATCTGCATCCTCCGGCAGCTCAGGGGAGAAATCAAAGGGCGGCATAAAATGCCGGTCTTTGTAAATGACCCCCAATAAGTCTGCCCCAACTTTCCTGAATGTTGAATCTGCTCCAGTATAAAGATTTTCTATGTGAAAGGACATGACTAGGCAGATTTACCAGAAGCCTAGGAAAGCAGGATGACAACAATTAGAAGATCTTTCTCTAGAGTCTAGACTTTTTTTTCCAGTTTGTCATTTCCGAAAAAATCTGGTTACCCCAGAGGCTAAAGTCGCACAGTTTTCCAACATGAGTAAAACACAATTTATAAAGCTAAAAGAAGAACTGACCTAGTTGCCCATAGCAACCAATCAGATTCCACCTTTCATTCTTACCTGCTCCTTTGGAAAACGAAAAGTGGAATCTGATTGGTTGCAATGGGCAATAAAGCCAGCTCTACTTTACACCAGTTTGATAAATCTCCCCCAAGGTGTAAGCGGTCGGTGGAGGAGAAATTCTACCCTTTCTTCTAAAGGACGTATAGGAACAGGATGCATCTGGTTTTTGTGACTAGGAGACTCCTGTTATCCTAACCTGTCCAGTGCTGGGAGGAGGGGTGGTAAGGTCCCACGGGTCACTGAACACTAGACAATCCACATCTGTACAATATGGTGGACACCTGGGGCCACAAGTGAACACGTCCACCGTCAGCTGTGTGATCACAAGTCCTGTAAAAACCTCATAAAATATGAGAAAAAAATCCCGTAACCCAGCACACAAGACCACCAGGGCGCCAGATTATCAATAATGCTAGACCATCACAACTGGGGTGCATGACTCATCTTACAGGCCAGACTTTGGGGATGGTGGTCACCAGAATTCTGCAGTCTCAGGTTCCTGTTATTGGAATTTCCCTGTATACACTTTATATGCAATGTCTGGAATGAGGTTCAGTATAGATCGGTGAGGGGGAGTTTATATGGACGAGCTGTAGAATATAACGCAGTGCTTATGATGACCAGGTCTCGGGGGATATTCTTATTCTCCTGTAATCCCAGCTGCTGAGTGATCTCTACCATGATTTACTCTCTAAGGGGACCGCCACACTGTCAGGTTTCTGCATGCAGAAGCCAGGAGTGAATTAAAAAAAGAGTAAAAGTCGTATCTGTCCCTTATACTTATTCTCCTTTCATGATCCGCTTCTGATTTTGGCTTCAAAAATTGCATCCGAAAAGCTGACTGACTCATAGCGGTGGAGGCGCAATTCAAACGGCATCAGAAGAAAATGCATGTCGTATTTCCGCGGTACACAGATGCAGTCATTGGAAGGATGGAAGTGAAACATATAAAATCGATAGCCCCCATTTTACTATTGTGGCTGCATCAGGATTCTGGAGTAAATTGTGGCAAAATGTTGCACAATTTGGCACATTTCATTTCACATATATTTGAAAAAAAGGTAAGCCAAAAATAATAATCCAGTGTGACTTGCCTCCAAAGGGGTGTGGCTTCATGAGAACTGGAGTGTTTTTGCAACTTTTTCAATTTTTGTTTTTGGAGCAAGCACTTAAATTGGTTTCAATGCCTACTCCACGGACTACACTTTTCTGGTGGCGCATTACCTCCTAAGTTTACACTATCAAACTAGAAGGGTACTAAACGATACCCCTTCATGCAGCTGATTAGTGGGGATCCCGGGTGTCGGACCCCTGCTGATCTGATGACCTGTCCTGAGGCTAGGTCATCAGTATCTGTAGGAAGCAGAAATCCTATCCTAACTTCTTGTGCTTACACAGTGGAGGGCTTGCAAGGGCCCCATACACACACATTTTGTCTAGTGTTGGCTTGAGCTTTCTCCACGCCGCATGTGGTTTCCATGCGTTTTTATTTGTCTGGTGTTTTATTCCCTACAGAGAAAGAGATGTCAAAACAGCAAAAAATGCTAGAGTTTCGACATGGTATTTTTTTAAACATCGCCTAATTAACAAACACAAAAAAAGAAGAAGTTTGTGTGTCCTGTTTTTTATATTTTCCATAAACTGGGGACGGATGAGGTTGACTTGTTTCCAATATTTCTGGTCTATCCTCAGGATAGATCATCAATATCAGATCAGTGGGGGTCTGACTCCCGACAGCCCCCCCCCCCCCCAAATCAGCTGTGGCGAGCAGTGTAATTACAGCTCCGCTATCCCCATTCTCTTGAACATACAACTGCATCTGGCTTAGTTGCCCATAGCAACCAACAGATTCCACCTTTCATTTTCCAAAGGAGCTCAGAAAATTTAAAGGTGGAATCTGATTGGTTGCTACGGGCAACTAAGCCATATTTCCTTTACACCAGTTTTAATTATTCTCCCCATGAGATAAAAACTAGTGCAAAAACCATCACTAAAACAGCAAAAGTGCACAAAACTAGCTCTACAACCCTATGAGAGATGCATCAGTGCACACAACCCTCAGCGGCACGGATCTCTCTCCAGTACTGGACTATTATCTACACTGCTAATTTGTAACAAACCCTCAGGTGTGTGAGGAAAACTAGGTCAGGGCTAGCGTTCGGCTTCTTAAGGCCTCTTTCACACGGGCGTCATGTTTTTTGCCCGGATAAGAGGCGGGTGCGTTGCGGGAAAATGCGCGATTTTTCCGCGCGAGTGCAAAACATTGTCATGCGTTTTGCACTCGCGTGAGAAAAATCGCGCATGTTTGGTACCCAGACCCGAACTTCTTCACAGAAGTTCGGGCTTGGGATTGATGTTCTGAAGATTGTATTATTTTCCCTTATAACATGGTTATAAGGGAAAATAATAGCATTCTGAATACAGAATGCTTAGTATAATAGTGCTGGAAGGGTTAAAAATAATAAAAAAAGTTAACTCACCTTCTCCTCTTGTTAGCGTAGATCCCGGTCTGTTCTTTAGCTGTGGGCTGAATGACCTGAGGTGATGTCAGATCACATGCTCCAATCACATGGTCCATCACCATGGTGATGGAGCATGTGATCTGACGTCATCAAAGGTCCTTCAGCCACAGCTAAAGAACAGACCGGCCTCTACGCGAACAGGAGGAGAAGGTGAGTTAACTTTTTTATTATTTTTAACCCTTCCAGCACTATTATACTAAGCATTCTGTATTCAGAATGCTATTATTTTCCCTTATAACCATGTTATAAGGGAAAATAATACAGTGAATAGACTGTCACCTAGAACCCATGCCTGAAAATCGCACCGCATCCGCACTTGCTTGCGGATGCATGCGATTTTCACGCAACCCCATTCATTTCTATAGGGCCTGCATTACGTGAAAAACGCACAAAGAGGAGCATGCTGCGATTTTCACGCAGCGCATAAGTGATGCGTGAAAATCACCGCTCGTGTGCACAGCCCCATAGAAATGAATGGGTCAGGATTCAGTGCGGGTGCAATGCGTTCACCGCACGCATCGCACCCGCACGGAAAACTCGCCCGTGTGAAAGGGGCCTAAGGGTTTAATATTCACATTAAAAGTCTACATCTCAAAAATGATATGAAACACAAAGAGGTTCATTTATCAAGGGACTTGCGACTACTTTTTCCACAGTTAGGGCTCGTTCACACGAACGTATGATGCCAGTTGCCGTTCGTGTGAACGAGCCCTTAGGCAGAACGGAAGTGGATCGGGGGCGTTTCCTGGCCCCAGCAAATGTACTAACATGGTACACTAAAATGTACTAACCAGTCTGGGGCTGGCATAGTTTTTCCGCCAGGCGCATGGCTTCCTTATATCGGCCTAATTTATGGCGAGGCGCACTTCATAAAATAGGCTTATCCTTTGGCAGCACAAGAGGAAACAAAAACCAGCGTCAAAATGCTGGTCTCTGTAAATGCAAGGGTTAGGGCTTAGCAGAAGGGGGCAGGATTGGTCACAAAGAGCCCAAAGATGCCCCAGATTTATTAAGAGTAATGCCACATCTTACTCCAGCAAACTTCTGATTAAGCCTGGGGCTTCATGGTGATCTTGGCCTGGATCTTGGGCTTATTTTGTGATTGTAACTCTGCGACACCATTCAGTTCATTGGGTGCATCACTACAAAGCGGTCGTGGGCCAGGTGTCAAGAATATGACCGGCATGGGAACACTAGTCATGCACTCGACCGTGTGCCGGCTTTACAGCGGGTCCACAATATACAGGCACCGGCCATATGACAGGTCACTTGAATTGGTCCGCAATACGGGAAATACGGTGTGGTGCAGAATGGGGGAATTGATCGGAAGCCCACGGACACACTACAGAGTGCTCCGTGGGTTTTCTGTCTGTGCCTTTGAACCGCGACAAAATAGTGCATGCACTACTTTTTTGCAGGGGAGAACATCAAGTGAATGGGTCCGCATCCGCAGACGGCGGGCACATGGTTGTGTTTATGAGACCTTAATAAAATTAGCAGTTGCAGAAATGTATTTCATAATAATGAAATTTCGAATACATGGCGATGGATCATGTGATGGACCACGTGATGAGCGCAGTAACGTCATCAAAGGTCCTTTTCTCCCAGGTCCTCAAAGAAGAAGGAAGAAGACAAGCCCTGCTTGGATGAGGTGAGTTTAATGAGTGAGGTGAGTTTAATTTTAAAAAAATTTTTTTAACCCCTCCATCCCTAATTTACTTAGCATTCTGTATTAAGAATGCAATTATTTTCCCTTATAATCATGTTATAAGGGAAAATAATAAAGATCGGGTCCCCATCCCAATCGTCACCTAGCAACCATGCAGGAAAATCGCACCGCATTCGCACTTGCTTCAGAATGCTTGCGATTTTCATGCAGCCACATTCACTTCTATGGGACCTGCGTTGTGTGAAAAACGCATAATATAAAGCATGCTGCAATTTTCACGCAACGCACAAGTGATGCGTGAAATTACTGCTCATGCGCACAGCCCAATAGAAATGAATGGGTCCGGATTCAATGCGGGTGCAATGCATTCACCTCACACATTGCACCTGCGCGGAAAACTCGAACGTGTGAAAGGGGCCTAAAAGGGGGTATTTTTTGATCTGGCAGGAGAATTATTACTACTGGGGGGCATTATGATGGGCTTTATTACTACTGGGTGTCTATAGGGAACATGATTACTGGTATGGGCACTAAGGGAGCATTATTACTTCTGGGGCACAGTGGGGACATGTTGGGGGCACTGAAGGAGCACTATTACCACCACGTGTCCTCTAGCAGAGAATTTTTCCTATTGGAGGGACTTTTGGGAGCACTATTACTGTGGGGGCACCTTGGCACAGTATCAGCTTACCACAATTATTTTTGGGGGATGTTATGTTTAAACTATTAGTGTCAGGGGCAGTATTTGCTGGGCGCAGTTATTTTAGGGCACTGTGTGCTAATAATTATTGAAGGGCACTATCTGCATGGTACTACTGTTATCAGGGGGTTTATCTGTTTCTGCAGTATAGTATTGGGGAGCACAGCGGCACAGTACTGGGGGTGGTAGGATGATTTATCCAGAAGATGGGAGGATGATGGAAAAGTAGGAAACTAAGATTTTGGCCTCTTTCAAACGACCGTTTTTTTTTTCCGTTTACGGAACCATTCATTTCAATGATTCCGCAAAAAAAACGGAATGTACTCCATATGCATTCTGTTTCCGTATTTCCATTCCGTTATGAGATAGAACGTGTCTTATTATTGCCCGCAAATCAAGTTCCGCTGCTCCATTCAAGTCAATGGGTCCGCAAAAAAAACTAAACACATACAGAATGTACTCCGTATGTCTTCCGTATCCGTTCCGTTTTTGCAGAACCATCTATTGAAAATTTTATGCCCAGCCCAATTTTTTCTATGGTATTACTGTATACTGTATATGCCATACGGAAAAACAGAACGGAAAAACGGAATAGAACCGGAAACACTACTGAAACATTAAACTTGATCTGTTAAAAATGGCCCGCACTGAAAAACGGAACCGGAAACACTACTGAAACAAAAAACTGAAAAACTGATCCGTTAAAAACGGCCCGTATATGAAACGCAAAAAACGTTCATGTGAACAAGCCCTTAAACTGCACCTGATTTATTATAGTGGCTAATGTGTACACCACCCATGAATTGGTTTAGTTTTACTCCAAAAACGCACATGGTGGCACATTAAAGGCCTTTCCCACAAAACCACACCCACTTTCCGCTGAAGAGGCATAAGAAGACTAGAAAAGTGTGTAAAACACTAAATAAATGCAGCGCAATGCATGTACAAAAAACTGGCACATTTTCAATAGTAAATTTCCCCCAAAGTGAACAATAACATTTTCATGAGGGAAGTATTACAGTATCTTTTTGTACAGTATTACAGGAGGGTGAGTAGTCAAGCAGTTATATTCTTGTACAGAGGGGGCAGTATTATAGTATATATTCTTGTACTTACGGGTACTATTAAAGCTGTTTTAGTCTTGTACATAGCAGCTGTATTAGGCTGAGTTCACACGAGCGTGACAGATTTGGTCCGGATGCGTTCAGGGTGCGTTCAGTTAAACTCGCACCATTTTGCAAGCAAGTTCAGTCAGTTTTGTCTGCGGTTGCGTTTAGTTGTTCAGTTTTTTCTGCGCGGGTGCAATGCGTTTTGACGCTTTTTTCACGCGCGTGATAAAAAACTGAAGGTTTATAAACAACATCTCCTAGCAACCATCAGTGAAAAACGCATTGCATCCGCACTTGCTTGCAGATGCAATGCGTTATTAACGCAGCCCCATTCACTTCTATGGGGCCAGGGCTGCGTGAAAAACGCAGAATATAGAACATGCTGCGATTTTAAAGCATTGCAGAAGTGATGCGTGAAAAAAAATGCTCATGTGCACAGCCCCATTGAAATGAATGGGTCAGGATTCAGTGCAGGTGCAATGCGTTCACCTACTGCATTGCACCCGCGCGGAAATCTCGCCCGTGTGAACTCAGCCTTAGGCCTCTTTCACACGGGCGTCATGTTTTTTGCCCGGATAAGAGGCGGGTGCGTTGCGGGAAAATGCGCGATTTTTCCGCGCGAGTGCAAAACATTGTCATGCGTTTTGCACTCGCGTGAGAAAAATCACACATGTTTGGTACCCAGACCCGAACTTCTTCACAGAAGTTCGGGCTTGGGATTGATGTTCTGAAGATTGTATTATTTTCCCTTATAACATGGTTATAAGGGAAAATAATAGCATTCTGAATACAGAATGCTTAGTATAATAGTGCTGGAAGGGTTAAAAATAATAAAAAAAGTTAACTCACCTTCTCCTCTTGTTAGCGTAGATCCCGGTCTGTTCTTTAGCTGTGGGCTGAATGACCTGAGGTGACGTCAGATCACATGCTCCAATCACATGGTCCATCACCATGGTGATGGAGCATGTGATCTGACGTCATCAAAGGTCCTTCAGCCACAGCTAAAGAACAGACCGGCCTCTACGCGAACAGGAGGAGAAGGTGAGTTAACTTTTTTATTATTTTTAACCCTTCCAGCACTATTATACTAAGCATTCTGTATTCAGAATGCTATTATTTTCCCTTATAACCATGTTATAAGGGAAAATAATACAGTGAATAGACTGTCACCTAGAACCCATGCGTGAAAATCGCACCGCATCCGCACTTGCTTGCGGATGCATGCGATTTTCACGCAACCCCATTCATTTCTATAGGGCCTGCATTACGTGAAAAACGCACAAAGAGGAGCATGCTGCGATTTTCACGCAACGCATAAGTGATGCGTGAAAATCACCGCTCGTGTGCACAGCCCCATAGAAATGAATGGGTCAGGATTCAGTGCGGGTGCAATGCGTTCACCGCACGCATCGCACCCGCACGGAAAACTCGCCCGTGTGAAAGGGGCCTTAGGCTTCATGCACACGGCCGTTGCCATATTGCGGCCCTCTTTTGAATGGGCCCGCAATCCGTAGCTGCTGTGCGGAACGGAGGCACGGAACACTCCTTAGTGCTTCCGTGGTGTTTCTCTCCGTGCCTCCACATTGCAAAAAAATACATGTTCTATTTTTTTACGGTGCGGACGGATCACGGACCCATTCAAGTTGAATGGGTCTCAATCCGTCCCGGCTGCCGCACAGACGTAGCCCGTGCACGGAACGGCCGTGTGCATGAGGCTTTACAGTGTTTATATTCTTGTAAATAGGGGGCAATATACACTGAACAAAAATATAAACGCAACACTTTCGGTTTTGCTCCCATGTTGCATGAGCTGAACTCAAGGATCTGAAACATTTTCTACATAAATAAAAAGACCCATTACTCTCAAACATTGTTCACAAATCTGTCTAAATCTGTGTTAGTGAGCACTTCTCCTTTGCCGAGATAATCCATCTCACCTCACAGGTGTGGCATATCAAGGTGCTGTATAGACAGCATGAGTATTGCACAGGTGTGCCTTAGACTGCCCACAATAAGAGGCCACTCTGAAATGTGCACAGTTTTGCCTTACTGGGGGGGGGGGGGGGGGGTCAAAAAACCAGTCAGTATCAGATGTGGCCACCATTTCCGTTGCATAGAATTGATCAGGTTGTTGATTGTGGTCTGTGGGATGTTGGTCCACTGCTCTTCAATAGCTGTGCGAAGTTGCATAATATTGTCAGGAACTGGAACACTGTCGTATATGCCGATCCCGAGTATCCTAAACATGCTCAACGGGTGACATGTCCAGTGAGTATACTGGCCATGCAAGAACTGGGATGTTTTCAGCTTCCAGGAATAGTGTACAGATCCTTGCAATATGGGGCCGTGCATTATCATCCTGCAACACGAGGTGATGGTCGTGGATGAATTGCACAACAATGGGCCTCAGGATTTCGTCACGGTATCTCTGTGCATTCAAAATGCCATCAATAAAATGCACCTGTGTTCGTTGAACATAACATACGCCTGCCCATACCATAACCCCATCGCCACTATAGGCCACTTGATCCACAACGTTGGCGTCAGCAAACCGCTCACCCATACAACGCCACACACGCTGTCTGCCATCTGCCCTGAACAGTGAAAACTCATCCGTCAACCTCTCCAACGTGCCAGGCGCCATCGAATGTGAGCATTTGCCCACTCAAGTCGGTTACGACAACGAACTGCAGTCAGGTCCAGACCCCGATGAGGACGACGAGCATGCAGATGAGCTTCCCTGAGATGATTTCTGACAGTTTGTGCAGAACTTCTTTGGTTATGCAAACCGATTGTTGCTGCAGCTGTTCGGGTGGCTGGTCTCAGACGATCATGGAGGTGAACATGCTGGATGTGGAGGTCCTGGGCTGGTGTGGTTATACCTGGTCTGCGGTTGTGAGGCCGGTTGGATGTACTTCCAAATTCTCTGAAACGTCTTCAGAGACGGCTTATGGTAGAGAAATGAACATTCATTGCACGGGCAACAGCTCCGGTAGACATTCCTGCAGTCAGCATGCCGATTGCACGCTCCCTCAAACGTTGCGACATCTGTGGCATTGCGCTGTGTGATCAAACAGCACATTTCAGAGTGGCTTTTTATTGTGGGCATATATATTCATGCTGTCTAATCAGCACCTTGATATGCCACACCTGTGAGGTGGGATGGATTATCGCGGCAAAGGAGAAGTGCTCACTAACACAGATTTACCCTGGGTTCACACCTGAGCGTTCCTCAAACGCGCGTTTTTATGCGCGGTTTTTGTAATAGTAAACGCGCGTTTGACGCGCGTTTGTGTCATTGACTGCAGTGTCCTATGGCCACAAACGCGCGTCAAAACGCCCCAAAGAAGCTCAAGTACTTGTTTGAGCGTCGGGCGCTTTACAGCGCGTTCGTACGCGCTGTAAAACGCCCAGGTGTGAACCCTTCCCATAGGGAAGCATTGGTTTTCATGTGTTAAGCGTTTTACAGCGCGTTTGAACGCGCTGTAAAACGCTCAGATGTGAACCCAGGGATAGAGTAATGGGTCTTTTGTGTATGTAGGAAATGTTTCAGGTCTTTGAGTTCAGCTCATGCAAAATTGGAGCAAAACCAAAAGTGTTGCGTTTATATTTTTGTTCAGTGTAAAATAGTTATATTCTTGTATATAGTGAATTTTGGTAATTATATTCTTGTACATGGTGTGAGTATTATAGCAGTTATATTCTTGCACATAGGTGGCAGTATTATAGCAGTTATATTCTTATACATAGGATGTCGTATTATTTTACATTTTGTACATAGGGGGCAGTATTATATAGTTATATTCTTGCACATAGGAGGCAGTATTCTAATGTATTCTTGTACATGTGCGGCATTTTAGTATCGCTATGCATAGGGACAGTTTTGTAGTAGTGCAAGGGAACAACTATAGGGGGTGGAAAAAGATAACTCAGAGGCATGAGGCATTTCATTGATTCACGGATTCCTTATTTGATGCACTATTGTACCACATAACTCTTCATGCGGCTAGCGGTCTATAATACCTCATTGAGTGTTTTCCTTCGTGCCCTTTTCCTCCTCCCATCATCCACTGGGGCAGCAGGGCCTATGTCAAAGGACATACATCTCTTCATTCACAAACTTGCAGGCGTCTAGTGCATGTTTACTATTAATTTCTTCACATAAACTTCCTTAAAACTGATCTGATGGAATTCCAGAAAATATTGTGAAATTTCGTCTTTGAACAAAATGTTTCCATCTGTTTATAAAACCGGAGAACGGCTGTATAGTGTGAATGCGCCTGCCAGCAAAATGGGAAGTGCATTACATCAGTCAGGTCCGCAGTCGTCAGTAATACTCTGTAAAACATGACAAGCTACCCTCATTCGGAATTATCACTGCTACCATGACTAAGAAATTCTGCCTTTCAGAAGTATGGGAAAGTTGGGTGACAAACAGCGGAATGATATACAGAAGAGGGTGACTGGGGGGTGGGATTGTGAAATTATAAATGACAATAGGGATAGGGAGCAGGAAGAACGTCGAAGAGCACAAGGAGAGGTCCTTTTACCCAGCCTCGTGATCTGCAAGGGAACGTGTTCACGATCAATGCCCTGTGTGAATGAGCAAACATTTGTAGAATGGTGGGGGTTTGACTCCCGACACCCTCGTCGATGAGCAGTTTGCTGGAACCAGGCACCAGAGTTACATAGCTCCATCCGCCGTGTAGTAGCCGTGTCAGCTCCTGCAAAAAGTTCATAGGCAGGTGTGTTTCGGGAGTTGGACCTCCGCCAATCTTGAAAACCTAGCCTAAGGATAGGTCATCAATACTTAGAGGGGCTGTCTCACTTCAGCAAATGGCAGTTAGGGCTCATGCACACAAACGTATTTTCTTTCCTGTTTTTTTTTTTGCAGACCATATGCGGAATCATTCATTTCAATGGGTCCGCAAATAAAAAGGAAGTTATTCCGTGTGCATTCCGTCTCCGTATTTCCGTTCTGCACGGATCATGGATAGTACTGTTCTATTAGGGGCCAGCTGTTCTGTTCCGCAAAATACGGAATGCACAGGGACGTCATCCGTATTTTCTGCGAATCCGTTTTTTGCGAACTGCAAAATACATACAGTCGTGTGCATGAGCCCTTATCATGTAGAGAAAGTTAAAGAGGACCTTTCATGAGTTTATGTATTACAAACTGGTTTGCAAACGCTTTCTCACTTTTACTTTCAAAAATATCCCTCCGTTCAGCGGCTGTACCTCCCGCTATTTTTGGTGCCTAATAGGCTAATTCAGCGCATCAGTACAGGAACAGGATATGTACGGCAGTATAGCACTTGCTGTACTCGCTTACATAGCCTGTTCTCCGCTCACCTTCTCCCTAGCTGTGGCGCAGTCCACTGCGATTGGATGGCGTCACAGCATGGGGGAAGGAGATGGCCACTGAAGAAACCAAATGTCTCCTCCTCCCTGTACTTATACTCTGAATGAGCATATCAGACGCCAAAAACTGGGGGTAGCACAGAGGCAGAATAGAGGGGTATTTAAAAAAAAAAAGGGTTTGCATCTATGGGGGCGAGGATTCCAGTTTGTAATATATAAACCCATGAAAGGTCCTCTTTAATACAAACCACTTACTAATGTATTGTGATTGTCCATATTGCCTCCTTTGCTGCCTGGATTCATTTTTCCATCACATCATACACTGCTTGTATCCAAGGGTTATGACCACCCCGCTGCTGGCTGAGATCGTGGAAGCGCACATAGGCACGCATGAGCAGCAGCTCCAATCCCAGCCACCTCGTATCTGTGCAGCGGCAGTGACCATATCCCCTGGAAGCGAGCAGTGCATAATGTGATGGAAAAATGAATCCAGCCAGCAAAGGAGGCAATGTGGACAATCACAATACATTAGTAAGTGGCTTGTATTAACTTCCTCTACATGATAAATGCCACTTACTGAAGTGAGACAACTCTTTCGGAGGCTCGGAGAACTCCTTTAGGTTGCTTTCTCATATAGATTTTTAGTGCCTGTTTTCTGCACTGTTCTGTGTTTTTGCTCTATTTTTGCACCTGTGCTTTTGCCTATTTTTTTTTTAAACACCTGATCCAGATGTTAACTGAAGGTCTATAGGAAATATAAAATGCAGGACAGAAGCATTTTTTTTGCTATTGGTGTTTCTATTCCCAAGGAGCCATTTTTTTTGTCCGCCTTGCTTCTTTTAAAAAATGCAGCATGCTGGAGCGCTTGCCGTTTTCCTCAGGTGTTTTCCCGTCACCTTCCTTAGGCCTCATGCACATGGCCGTTCCGTTTTTTGTGGTCCGCAAACCGTGGATCCGCAAAAAACGGAAGCCGCCCGTGTGCCTTCCACAATTTGCGGAACGGAACGGCCCATTCTAAAAATGCCTATTCTTGTCCGCAAAACTGACAATAATAGGACACGTTATATTTTTTTTTTGCGGGGCTATGGAATGGAGCAACGGATGCGGACAGCACCCATTTAAGTGAATGGGTCCACATCCGAGCCGCAAAAACTGCGGCTTGGATGCAGAAAAAAATAACAGTCGTGTGCATGAGGCTTTATACAGAAAAAAGACACACTAGGAGGGATATAGCAATGGTTTTACTCCACAATGGTGGAGTTGCAGATTATGGTGCACACTATATTTGAGCCTTAGGCTACATATACACAAAAGTATTTTGTTTCCGCGTCCGTTCCGTTTTTTTTGTTTGTTTTTTGTGGATAGGATGCAGACCCATTCACTTCAATGTGCTATCCGCATCCGTATGTCCGTTCTGTAGCCCCGCAAAAAAGATAGAACATGTCCTATTCTTGTCCGTTTTGCTGACAAGGATAGGCATTGTTACAAAAAACTAAAAAGAACGGATGCCATACTGAACGTCATCTTTTTTTTGGGCGGATCCGCAATTTGCGGACCGCAAAACACATACGGTTGTGTTAATGTAGCCTTAATTTGCGACTTTTTGAGCTTCTCCACACTTTTTACAAGTAGAGAAAGGCGTGGGGCCAAGCGGGAGGACGTAGAGTATTGTGGTCTACTGGATTTACTATCATTTACATCAGGAGCTGGTGTAAATTGGAGCTGAAATCTCTACCAGTTTATAGCTGGCGTTCCAGTTTCTAGTACACAGAAGGCCAGAAGATGCACTAATTTTATTGAGGCCTATAAATTTGGGGCATCTTAGTCCAGGGTTACTTTTTAATAAGTCTGGCGAACTAAACGTGTACAAAAAAAAAACTCCCACAAAAAAAAAGTATGGCACATCACTTATCTTTAGCATATTTTTTTTTTACTCACTTTCAACCCATTTAAGTCTCATTCACACATCTGTGTCCGTGCTCAAATCAGTGAACAGGTGGTCTGTGAACAGGTGGTCTGTGATGCATCCGTGAATCTGTCCGTGAAGGATCCTTCTTGGGTCCGTGTTTTCATTTTTTGCTGTCCGTGTTTCACTGACACTGAACAGCTGAGAAATAATTTTCAAAGCATCTCTTCTTAAAGGGGTTGTCCGGGTTCAGAGCTGAACCCGGACATCCCTCCATTTTCACCCCGGAAGTTCATGCTCCGATGCTCTCCTTTGCCCTGCGCTAAATTGCACAGGGCAAAGGCATTTTTAGGAGTTTGAGATGCTCCGATGCTAGGCTCAGGGATGCTGCCAGGGTGAAAATAAGGGTATGTCCGGGTTCAGCTCTGAACCCGGACAACCCCTTTAATGTTCTGTGAAACATGGATGCAACACGGATGGCATTCGTGTTGCATCCGTGGTTTTCACGGACCCATAGACTATAATGGACGTGATGGATCCGTGAACACGAACAAAATAGAGCATGTATCCGTGCTAAAAACACTGACCCACGGACCGTGCTAAAACACTGATGTCTGAATACACACATTAAAATGAATAGGGACGTGTGCTGTTCATGGAGAACATGTACAGCGTACGTCCGTGAGACACTGACGTGTGAACGAGGCTTTAATAATAAATAATAATAATTCCGGAGGCCCAGCCATCACACCCTGAGCAGGCTGCTAATAATGGGTCCCATGGACCCACGGTTTTGCTGGGACAATGTGGTAGCAATGACTTGTGTGACATTTAGTTGTTTAGTCGCAGTCTGCGCTGGAGCCGTCATCAGGGATTTGCGCACAGTGGATCACAGGCATCAACGTGTCATTCTTTTGGAACTTTTTGTTCACACAGTTTACTGGATATGCCCCAATTTGCAAGAAACTGATATGTCACAAAATAACCAAATAACCAAACCTCACGCAAAGCTGTGGAAGATGTATTATTATACTGTAGAAACCGTGTTTGCGCCATTCTTTTCTTATTTGTCAGCGAGGGCCCCAGGTGAGACACATCCATTCTCTACAGACACAAGCTGCCTCCTGCAGATTTCAGACACTCAATACCTCCTAGGAATCCCAGGTAACATTATAACATTATTTATTCACAATACAATGTTTCCATCCCCATAACAAACATGGCCGCTGCCATGATAACGATATACAACTACGGCAGTACACAGCTCACACTGCTCCAGTCACACACACTGCTCCAGTCACATTTCTGTGATTACTGCACATCATGTCTTATACTCCATTTACTCTACATCCAGAGCTGCAATCATAAATTCTGCTGTTACATCATCTCATTCTCCAGTTACATCCGGAGCTGCAATCATAAATTCTGCTGTTCCATCAATGCCAGGAGATTTTTTCGTTTAATTTTGGAGAAATGTCCTGTTCACAGCAGCAGGCGTAGCAGTGGGCCAGGAATCACTACCATTTAAAGCAGGGCTGATAAATGGCATATCTCGCAATTAGTCGTTATACACACACAATCCGTAGGGTGCATTTACTAAGGTATTTGCGTGAAAAAAAAAATGCTGTTTTAGGCCTCTTGTGTGCTGGCCAGGCCCGTGCTGCAGACCAGTTCACGAGAATGGGGTCCGCAATCCGTCCGTTACGCAAAAAGATAGAACCCCACGGAAGCACTCCGCATCTCCAGATTTCAAGTGAATGGGTCCACATCCGTGATGCGGAATGCACATGGCCGGTGACCCGTGTATTGCGGACCCGCCGTGTGCAAAAGGCAACGGCTGTGTGCAGGAGGCTTTAGATAGTCTTATTTTTTTAGGCTGCAATTACTACTAAAATTGCCTTGTTCGACTATTTACATTTTTTTTGACGAATTCTGAAGTTTTCTAAGCTTCGTGACTTTTTGTTTCGATCTATTTATATAGGTGCACCTTTTACTTTGCCTGAATTTGTCGCAAAAACAGTTCCACTCCACCCCAGGGCTGAAATACTTTTATTAGTTTGTTTTGAGTAGTGAAGTTCGCCTTTTTTGCATTAAAAATCATAGTTTCCTGGAGACATGTGACTTTTCTTCTGGAGACAGATGCCAGTATTTTTCATGCTCAAATAAATGAGACCAGTCTAAGTGAATATGAACCTGTCTAAATAAAAAAACAACCACCGTAGGACAGACTAAGGCCTCTTTCACACGGGTGTCATGTTTTTTGCCCGGGTTTGGGTTAGGTGTTCTGTAGATTGCATTATTTTCCCTTATAACATGGTTATAAGGGAAAATAATAGCATTCTTAATACAGAATGCATAGTACAATAGGGCTGGAGGGGTTAAAAAAAATGAAAAATTATTTAACTCACCTTAATCCACTTGATCGCGCTGCCCGGCTTCTCTTCTGTCTTCTTCTTTGAGGAATAGGACCTTTGATGACGTCACTGCGCTCATCACATGGTCCATCACCATGGTAAAAAGATCATGTGATGGACCATGTGATGAGCGCAGTGACGTCATCACAGGTCCTTTTCCTGTGCACAGCAAAGAAGAAGACAGAAGGGAAGCCGGGCTGCGCGATCAAGTGGATTAAGGTGAGTTAAATTATTTTTTATTTTTTTTAACCCCTCCAGCCCTACTGTACTATGCATTCTGTATTAAGAATGCTACTTTTTTCCCTTATAACCATGTTATAAGGGAAAATAATAATGATCGGGTCTCCATCCCGACCGTCTCCTAGCAACCGTGCGTGAAAATCGCACCGCATCCGCACTTGCTTGCGATTTTCACGCAGCCCTATTCACTTCTATGTGGCCTGCGTTGCATGAAAAACGCACAAAATAGAGCTTGCTGCAATTTTCACGCAACGCACAAGTGATGCGTGAAAATCACCGCTCATGTGCACAGCCCCATAGAAATGAATGGGTCCGGATTCAGTGCGGGTGCAATGCATTCACCTCACGCATTGCACCCACGTGGAAAACTCGCCCGTGTGAAAGGGGCCATGTGCACCCCGTGGTCGTGCTGCGGCCCGCAAATTGCGGGCTGCAATGCACGAACACCATCCGTGGGGCCGCGATCCGGCCATTACGCAAAAAGATAGGACATGTTCTGTCTTTTTGCGTAACGGAAGTACAGGACGAAACCCCACAGAAGCATTCCGTAGTGCTCCCGTAGGGTTCCGTTCTGTGCTTCCGTTCCGCATCTCTGGATTTGCGGACCCATTGAAGTGAATGGGTCCGCATCCGTGATGCGGAATGGCCACAGAACGGCGCCTGTGTATTGCGGATCCGCAAATGCGGTCCGCAATACGGCAACAGGAAGCACACGTTCGTGTGCAGGAGGCCTAATAGCAATACGCCGAGTCTAATTCATCAACTGCTGTGCGACTTTTAATAAATACTCGGCAACAGAAAGCCAGACGAATGAAATACGCCTGTCTAATTTTCTACCCCAAAACAGGCGAGCTTGATAAATGTGCCCCGATGTTCAGGTGTTCAATTGATGATTTTGAGCCAAATTCACAGAACAAGTGCAGATCTTTTCCTTACTTCTTATCTCTGTGTAGTCTCCACTCCTGGTTTTAGCTCACAATCACTTATCCCTGACCAAAACACTAACCATGTGAATAAGGACTTGTTCACACGGCCGTTGTGGTTCAGTGGCTGTATTGCGGCCCGGATACGGCGGGTCCGCAATACATGGGCGCTGGCCGGTGTGCACTCCCCATCATGGATTCGGACCCATTCACTTGAAGATGCGGAACGGAACCCCACGGAAGCACTGTGGAGTGCTTCAGTGGTGTTTCTGTCCGTGCCTCCGCACCGCAAAAAAATCGAACTTGCTCTATTTTTTTGCGGTGCGGACGCATCACAGACCCATTCAAGTTGAATGGGTCTTGATCCGTCCCGGCCGCCTCACGGACATTGCCCGTGCATTGGGGGCCGCAAATTGCGGGCCCCAATGCACAGAACGGAACCACAACGGCCGTATGAATAAGCCCTAAGGCCTTACTGTATGATCGAGGGGCCTATATACAGTGTTTGCTGACAACCTCCACTCTTGACTTCACCCCAGTTTTCGTCCTCGCTTGTGGAGCCGTCCCTCAGGAGCCTCTCACCTATCACACTATTAATAGAGCACTGAGGTCTGGAGACAAGGAAGCCCTTGTGTGAGGCTGCACTCGCAGGAAGCCATGAGGAAGATGCTGACTTAAAGACGTTTTCCGATTTAGTGAAGATAAATCTTAAATCACAACTAGGAGAAAAGAAGTTCTAACAGACAATAGGGGGGGGGGGGGATTGATCAGTTTTGGAGCAATTTGTGCCATAACTTTCAGAGCTGGAGATAAAAGCTGATGAGTTGCATGAAGGGGCCGTGGCGCTTGTGCTGGCGTTGTGTCCTCTTCAGTGTTTACTTGCACGCCATCTAATTTGTAGCGGTGGCGCAGTGTAATTACAGCTGCTCATCCGGTACAAGTGAATGGGAGAGGAAACCGTAATTACACTGAACCGCCGCTACAAGGGAGACAGGGTGCAGGTAAAGACTGAAGAGGACACAGCACTCACATGATCACCGCGACCCCTTCAAACATGTGATCGGCAGGGGTGCCACGAGTCGGACCCCACCGGACCTGTCCTGAGGATAGGTCATGAATACCTGTAGCCCTACAACCCCTTTGTTTGATGTACATTCTAGACAATGATCTGTAAGCTGATCAGCCTACAGCAGGGCATTGTGGGAGTTGTAGTTGAGCATGCCTGTTCTAGACAATGATCTGTAAGCTGAACAGCCTACAGCAGGGCATTGTGGCAGTTGTAGTTGAGCATGCCTGTTCTAGACAATGATCTGTAAGCTGAACAGCCTACAGCAGGGCATTGTGGCAGTTGTAGTTGAGCATGCCTGTTCTAGACAATGATCTGTAAGCTGAACAGCCTACAGCAGGGCATTGTGGGAGTTGTAGTTGAGCATGCCTGTTCTAGACAATGATCTGTAAGCTGAACAGCCTACAGCAGGGCATTATGGGAGTTGTAGTTGAGCATGCCTGTTTTAGACAATGATCTGTAAGCTGAACAGCCTACAGCAGGGCATTGTGGCAGTTGTAGTTGAGCATGCCTGTTCTAGACAATGATCTGTAAGCTGAACAGCCTACAGCAGGGCATTGTGGGAGTTGTAGTTGAGCATGCCTGTTTCTAGACAATGATCTGTAAGCTGAACAGCCTACAGCAGGGCATTATGGGAGTTGTAGTTGAGCATGCCTGTTTTAGACAATGATCTGTAAGCTGAACAGCCTACAGCAGGGCATTGTGGCAGTTGTAGTTTAGCATGCCTGTTCTAGACAATGATCTGTAAGCTGAACAGCCTACAGCAGGGCATTGTGGCAGTTGTAGTTGAGCATGCCTGTTCTAGACAATGATCTGTAAGCTGAACAGCCTACAGCAGGGCATTGTGGCAGTTGTAGTTGAGCATGCCTGTTCTAGACAATGATCTGTAAGCTGAACAGCCTACAGCAGGGCATTGTGGGAGTTGTAGTTGAGCATGCCTGTTCTAGACAATGATCTGTAAGCTGAACAGCCTACAGCAGGGCATTGTGGGAGTTGTAGTTGAGCATGCCTGTTCTAGACAATGATCTGTAAGCTGAACAGCCTGGGCTCCAGACTGATTCACTGCAGGAATCTAGAACAGGCTTTTCTGCAGCGGCTGCTGAGGTGTTTCGCTCACAGAAGATTGTCTGGACTGAATACAATTGTACAAACCTTCAGCTTTGAGAGCAGGACTCGCTAAGTACAGTACAACACACCACAAATAGCTCTCCCATTCTGTATCGGTGCAGGTAGCAGTGGTATTACATTCTGTCGGAGAAAAGTGTCTGCACCAGATTTACCATCCTGCTGAGCCAGTGATAAATCTGGTGCAGGTCCAGTGTTTTGCCTACGAGGGGGGGTTTTCCCCCCTGTATATTTAACTTTTATTATATCTCCTCTTTTAAATTGTCACTACTCCTTAGGCCTTTTTCAGAAGGGCGCTGTGGGAAAAGGTGCGGGTGCGTTCCGGGAACATGTGCGAGTGCAAAACATTGTAATGCATTTTGCACGCGCGTGAGAAAAATCTGTATGTTTGGTACCCAAACCCGAACTTCTTCACAGAAGTTCAGGCTTGGGATCAGTGTTCTGTAGATTGTATTATTTTCCCTTATAACATGGTTATAAGGGAAAATAATAGCATTCTGAATACAGAATGCATAGCACAATAGCGCTGAAGGGGTTAAAAAAATAAAATAACATTTAACTCACCTTAATCCACTTGCTTGCGCAGCCCGGCATCTCTTCTGTCTGTCTTCTGTGCTGTGTGCAGGAACAGGACCTGTGGTGACGTCACTCCGGTCGTCACATGATCTTTTACCATGGATCAGATGCAGTCCCATTCATTTCTATGGGACCCTTTTCTTCCATTGCACGGCTCAGCAAAAAAATGAAACATGTCCTATACTTGTCCGTGAAAATCAGGACATGGCCCTATTGAAGTCTTTGTATCAGCAAAAAAACTGAATGCAATCCTTTTTTTTTTGTGGACATGCTGAACTGTCCGCAAAAAAACGGATCCGCAATTTTGCGGACAGCATATGGCCATCTGAATGAACCCTAAGAACCTCAATAGTATTCTTCCCTTGTACAATGTAATGTACTAGTACTTACAGATACATCTCTATATATACCAGTACATTGAATACTTGTTTTTTAAGAGGATAAAAGCAGAAGTACAATTTTTTTAGCAACTGCAAAAAAATATAATAAAATGGCTCAAAATAAAATAAATGACAGTAGTCACAGAACCGTCCATTATTGCAAGGAGAACAGTGGAAATAATCGGAAGCACCAGAAACTACAGAAATGGATACCACTTGCAGGACCAGACCATTGTACTCGACACGAAAAAACCGAAAAGGTGGTTCCACAGTCCATCGATTGGTTGATGATAAAATATGGAACCACGTTTTGGGTACATATGTGATTGTTGTACATATGTGTATATCGCTTGAAAAAGGCTAACAAACAGTCCAAATGTTCTGTTTTTAGAGGATAATGTTATAGACCAATAAAGATTCACTTAGAGGAGATGCTGGAGCCAAAAGTTTTTTTCTGATCCTGGGGATAGGTCATCAATATTACGCCACTTCTCAACCCCTTGAATAACAATAGGAACAAAAATAGCTTGTAAAGAGTTGGACAACCCTTTTAAGCCCATTTATATTTCTTACAGCCGGTTCAGACCTGAGCGTTTTACAGCGCGTTCCTACGCGCTGTAAAACGCTCAACAAGCAAGAACCAATGCTTCCCTATGGGAATGGTTCTCATCTGGGCGTTTTACAGCGTGTACGATCGTGCTGTAAAACGCCCGACGCCCCAAGAAGTACAAGAGCTTCTTTGGGGCGTCTTGTCGCGCGTTCCCGTACATAGACTTCAGCGGGAACGCACGACAATGGGCGTTCGCTTGTCTCTGTATGCGCGATTGCAAACGCCCGTACAATCGCGCATACAGAGCGTACGTTCAGTACGCTCAGGTCTGACCCCAGCCTTAGGCCTCTTTCACATGGGCGTTGTGGGTGAGGACCGGA
This sequence comes from Bufo gargarizans, assembly GCF_014858855.1. Lineage (NCBI taxonomy): Eukaryota > Metazoa > Chordata > Amphibia > Anura > Bufonidae > Bufo > Bufo gargarizans. The sequence continues at coordinate 529,794,087 of NC_058081.1, forward strand.
TGCGTTCAGGGTGCATTGCGGCTAACCCGCGCGAGTAGGCACGCAATTTCAGTCAGTTTTGTCTGTGATTGCATTCCGTTTTTACCGCGCGAGGGCAAAGCGCTTTAATGCGTTTTGCACACACGTGATAAAAAACTGAATGTGGTACTGAGGCCTGAACCTGGACTAAATAATAAAGAAATTACTCAGCTCATCCACTCAGCCGTTATCGTCTTCTTCTTGCAGGACCTGCAAAAGGACCTGCGCTGACGTCATCGCAGGTCCTTTTGCAGGTCCTGCAAGAAGAAAGAAAACGATAAAGGCTGCGCGATCAAGAGGATGAGGTGAGTAATTTTTTATTATTTTTGAACCCTCAATTAACATTATACTTAGCATTCTGTATTAAAGAATGCTATTATTTTCCATTATAACCATGTTACAATGGAAAATAATAAAGTGAATGGACCTCATCCCTATTTGTTATCATCATCCTTAGCAACAATCCGTGAAAATCGCATTGCAGCCACACGTCTATGGGGCCTACGCAGAAGTGATGAACAACGCTCATCTACACAGCCCCATTGAAATTAATGGGTCCGGATTCAGTGCGGGTGCAATGCATGATGTGAACGCATTGCACCCGCGTGGAATTCTCGCTCGTGTGAAAGGGGCCTTATTCTCTTCCAACCTAGTTCTGGCTTTCACTGAAAAACTTCCAACTTCTTCAAAACCTGCCACAAGAAGCTGTGCGTGACACAACACTTACAAAAACGTCTTGTGTAAATACACCCTCAATGAGAATGGGCCTAGATCTGCACTTGGCACTGCTGAGGTGTCATCTCAAACATTTCCAGTTTAATCAATCCCCCTGTGAGGGTGAACTTTAATTTCAGAGGAGGAGAAATACGTTGAAAAATTGCGCTGAGGTTAACAAAGCTAAAATATTTTAATAAAGTAAAATAGCAGCAGATGACCAGAGGGGGTGGGGATGTGAATAGAGGGGGTGCAGGAGTAACACGTGTTCTACAAAAAATAGAGAAAGGCCAACGATCTGGATTTATTTAATATGCTCGCAGTAAAACAGATGAGGCTAAAAACACAATGAGAAATATTTCATAAAATAGCAAAAAGAACAAAAAAAGCTGCAAATTCTCAGTATGAAGCACACCACCAGGGATAAATCTGTATTGTATCCCCCAATATGGCAGAAAAGTAAAGACAATAAAAACATGGTATTTATAAAAGCAGAATGCATCTACGTCAGTAACAGGGGGCGGGGCTGTGACAACCTATCTGACATGATATAGAGGCTGGTTGTCAGCAGTAATAGATGGAATAGCTGTTACTGTAGTATAAGGTGTGTGGGTCTCATGTCTGATCACAGTGTAATTATATTACTATTATATACAGTGATGTCAGTAACAGGGGGCGGAGCTGTGACAACCTCTCAGACATGATATAGAGGCTGGTTGTCAGCAGTAATAGATGGAATAGCTGTTACTGTAGTTTAAGGTGTGTGGGTCTCATGTCTGATCACAGTGCAATTATATTCAGTGATGTCAGTAACAAGGGGCGGAGCTGTGACAACCTCTCAGACATGATATAGAGGCGGGTTGTCAGCAGTAATAGATGGAATAGCAGTTACTGTAGTATAAGGTGTGTGGATCTCATGTCTGATCACAGTGTAATTATATTACTATTATATACAGTGATGTCAGTAACAGGGGGTGGGGCTGTGACAACCTCTCAGACATGATATAGAGGCGGGTTGTCAGCAGTAATAGATGGAATAGCTGTTACTGTAGTATAAGGTGTGTGGGTCTCATGTCTGATCATAGTGTAATTATATTACTATTATATACAGTGATGTCAGTAACAGGGGGCGGGGCTGTGACAACCTCTCTGACATAATATAGAGGCTGGTTGTAAGCAGTAATAGATGGAATAGCTGTTACTGTAGTATAAGGTGTGTGGGTCTCATGTCTGATCATAGTGTAATTATATTACTATTATATACAGTGATGTCAGTAACAGGGGGCGGGGCTGTGACAACCTTTCAGACATGATGTAGAGGCTGGTTGTCAGCAGTAATAGATGGAATAGCTGTTACTGTAGTATTAGGTGTGTGGGTCTCATGTCTGATCACAGTGTAATTATATTACTATTATATACAATGATGTCAGTAACAGGGGGCGGGGCTGTGACAACCTATCAGACATGATATAGAGGCTGGTTGTCAGCACTAATAGATGGAATAGCTGTTACTGTAGTATAAGGTGTGTGGGTCTCATGTCTGATCATAGTGTAATTATAATACTATTATATACAGTGATGTCAGTAACAGGGGGCGGGGCTGTGACAACCTCTCAGACATGATATAGAGGCTGGTTGTCAGCACTAATAGATGGAATAGCTGTTACTGTAGTATAAGATGTGTGGGTCTCATGTCTGATCATAGTGTAATTATATTACTATTATATTCAGTGATGTCAGTAACAGGGGGCGGGGCTGTGACAACCTCTCAGACATGATATAGAGGCGGGTTGTCAGCAGTAATAGATGGAATAGCTGTTCCTGTAGTATAAGGTGTGTGGGTCTCATGTCTGATCACAGTGTAATTATATTACTATTATATACAGTGATGTCAGTAACAGGAGGCGGGGCTGTGACAACCTCTCAGACATGATATAGAGGCTGGTTGTCAGCAGTAATAGATAGAATAGCTGTTACTGTAGTATAAGGTGTGTGGATCTCATGTCTGATCATAGTGTAATTATAATACTATTATATACAGTGATGTCAGTAACAGGGGGCGGGGCTGTGACAACCTCTCAGACATGATATAGAGGCGGGTTGTCAGCAGTAATAGATGGAATAGCTGTTACTGTAGTATAAGGTGTGTGGGTCTCATGTCTGATCACAGTGTAATTATATTACTATTATATACAGTGATGTCAGTAACAGGGGGCGGGGCTGTGACAACCTCTCAGACATGATATAGAGGCTGGTTGTCAGCAGTGATAGATGGAATAGTTGTTACTGTAGTATAAGGTGTGTGGGTCTCATGTCTGATCACAGTGTAATTATATTACTATTATATACAGTGATGTCAGTAACAGGAGGCGGGGCTGTGACAACCTCTCAGACATGATATAGAGGCTGGTTGTCAGCAGTAATAGATAGAATAGCTGTTACTGTAGTATAAGGTGTGTGGGTCTCATGTCTGATCATGGTGTAATTATATTACTATTATATACAGTGATGTCAGTAACAGGAGGCGGGGCTGTGACAACCTCTCTGACATGATATAGAGGCTGGTTGTCAGCAGTAATAGATGGAATAGCTGTTACTGTAGTATAAGATGTGTGGGTCTCATGTCTGATCACAGTGTAATTATATTACTATTATATACAGTGATGTCAGTAACAGGGGGCGGAGCTGTGACAACCTCTCAGACATGATATAGAGGCTGGTTGTCAGCAGTGATAGATGGAATAGTTGTTACTGTAGTATAAGGTGTGTGGGTCTCATGTCTGATCACAGTGTAATTATATTACTATTATACTCAGTGATGTCAGTAACAGGGGGCGGGGCTGTGACAACCTCTCAGACATGATATAGAGGCTGGTTGTCAGCAGTAATAGATGGAATAGCTGTTACTGTAGTATAAGATGTGTGGGTCTCATGTCTGATCACATTGTAATTATATTACTATTATATACAGTGATGTCAGTAACAGGAGGCGGGGCTGTGACAACCTCTCAGACATGATATAGAGGCTGGTTGTCAGCAGTAATAGATGGAATAGCTGTTCCTGTAGTATAAGGTGTGTGGATCTCATGTCTTATCATAGTGTAATTATATTACTATTATATACAGTGATGTCAGTAACAGGGGGCGGAGCTGTGACAACCTCTCAGACATGATATAGAGGCTGGTTGTCAGCAGTAATAGATGGAATAGCTGTTCCTGTAGTATAAGGTGTGTGGATCTCATGTCTTATCATAGTGTAATTATATTACTATTATATACAGTGATGTCAGTAACAGGGGGCGGAGCTGTGACAACCTCTCAGACATGATATAGAGGCTGGTTGTCAGCAGTGATAGATGGAATAGCTGTTACTGTAGTATAAGATGTGTGGGTCTCATGTCTGATCACAGTGTAATTATATTACTATTATATTCAGTGATGTCAGTAACAGGGGGCGGGGCTGTGACAACCTCTCAGACATGATATAGAGGCTGGTTGTCAGCAGTAATAGATGGAATAGCAGTTACTGTAGTATAAGGTGTGTGGGTCTCATGTCTGATCACAGTGTAATTATATTACTATTATATACAGTGATGTCAGTAACAGGGGGCGGGGCTGTGACAACCTCTCATACATGATATAGAGGCGGGTTGTCAGCAGTAATAGATGGAATAGCTGTTACTGTAGTATAAGGTGTGTGGGTCTCATGTCTGATCACAGTGTAATTATATTACTATTATACTCAGTGATGTCAGTAACAGGGGGCGGGGCTGTGACAACCTCTCAGACATGATATAAAGGCCGGTTGTCAGCAGTAATAGATGGAATAGCTGTTACTGTAGTATAAGGTGTGTGGGTCTCATGTCTGATCACAGTGTAATTATATTACTATTATATTCAGTGATGTCAGTAACAGGGGGCGGGGCTGTGACAACCTCTCAGACATGATATAAAGACTGGTTGTCAGCAGTAATAGATGGAATAGCTGTTACTGTAGTATAAGGTGTGTGGGTCTCATGTCTGATCACAGTGTAATTATATTACTATTATATTCAGTGATGTCAGTAACAGGGGGCGGGGCTGTGACAACCTCTCAGACATGATATAGAGGCTGGTTGTCAGCAGTAATAGATGGAATAGCTGTTACTGTAGTATAAGGTGTGTGGGTCTCATGTCTGATCACAGTGTAATTATATTACTATTATATACAGTGATGTCAGTAACAGGAGGCGGGGCTGTGACAACCTCTCAGACATGATATAGAGGCGGGTTGTCAGCAGTAATAGATGGAATAGCTGTTACTGTAGTATAAGGTGTGTGGGTCTCATGTCTGATCACAGTGTAATTATATTACTATTATATTCAGTGATGTCAGTAACAGGAGGCGGGGCTGTGACAACCTCTCAGACATGATATAAAGACTGGTTGTCAGCAGTAATAGATGGAATAGCTGTTACTGTAGTATAAGGTGTGTGGATCTCATGTCTGATCACAGTGTAATTATATTACTATTATATTCAGTGATGTCTGTAATGGGGGGCGGGGCTGTGACAACCTCTCAGACATGATATAAAGGCCGGTTGTCAGCAGTAATAGATGGAATAGCTGTTACTGTAGTATAAGATGTGTGGGTCTCATGTCTGATCACAGTGTAATTATATTACTATTATATACAGTGATGTCAGTAACAGGGGGCGGGGCTGTGACAACCTCTCAGACATGATATAAAGGCCGGTTGTCAGCAGTAATAGATGGAATAGCTGTTACTGTAGTATAAGGTGTGTGGATCTCATGTCTGATCACAGTGTAATTATATTACTATTATATACAGTGATGTCAGTAACAGGGGGCGGGGCTGTGACAACCTCTCAGACATGATATAGAGGCTGGTTGTCAGCAGTAATAGATGGAATAGCAGTTACTGTAGTAAAAGGTGTGTGTATTTTTTCAATCGAAAGTGTAATCATATTTATTACAAAGGCATAGTCAGTTTGTACTCTACCAGGGGACTGGAGAGCATGTGTGACTTTTTTGAGACCTTACTAAGGCCCCTTTCACACTGGCGAGTATTTCGGTGAAATGTGTGACGTGAATGCATTGCACCCGCACTTAATCCTGACCCATTCATTTCAATGGGGCTGTGTACATGAGCGTTGTTTTTTACGCAGCAGGTTCTATATTCTGCGTTTTTCACGTAACGCTGGCCCCATAGGCCTCTTTCACACAAGCGTGACGGATTAGGTCCGGATGTATTCAGGCTGCGTTCAGTGAAACTCCCACCATTTTGCAAGCAGGTTCAGTCAGTTTGTCTGCGATTATGTTCAGTTTTTTCCGCGCGGGTGCAATGCGTTTTGATGCGTTTTTCACGCGTGTGATATAAAACTGAAGGTTTACAAACAACATCTCTTAGCAAGCATCAGTGAAAAACACACCCGCACGGAAAACTTGCTTGTGTGAAAGGGGCCATAGAAATGAATGGGGCTGCATGAAAATCGCATAGCATCCGCAAGCAAGTGCATTTTCACACATGGTTGCTAGGAGATGATGTTAGTAAATAGGGATGACCAACCCCGGACCCCATTAAAATCAATTCACAGTAATATTTCCCCTTATAACATGGTTATAAGGGAAAATAATAGCATTCGTAATACAGAACGCTAACTAAAATATCCACTGAGGGGTTAAAAAAAATTATAATAAACTCACCCCATCCACTTGATCGCGCAGCCGGTATCGTCTTCTTTCTTCTTCCTGCAGGACCTGCGCTGGCGTCAGCGCAGGTCCTACTGAATGAGAATAGAAGGTCACCGCGCTCACCCCATAGGAGTAAATGGAGCTTCAGTGAAAAACGCATTGCATCCGGAAGCAAGTGCGGATGCAATGCGTTTTTCACTGATGGTTGCTAGGAGATGTTGTTTGTAAACGCGAGAAAAACGCATCAAAACGCATTGCACCTGTGCAGAAAAAACTGAACAACTGAGCGCGATCGCAGACAAAACTGACTGAACTTGCTTGCAAAATGGTGCGTCACGCTCGTGTGAAAGAGGCCTTAGTAAATCTAAACTACTGGACATGACGCAAACCACACTAAAAATGGCACAAAAACATCATAAACTTGTTGTAAACGCTTTCTCCAGATTACGCACTTTTGTCTAACCGTACCAATGTGAGATGGCGTACTTTGAGACAAACGCACCCCTCTCACTAACTAGACACAGAAACGTTCTCTAAACCTTGCACAATTCACACCAAACTCTAGATGCATTCACATTGGTTAATGAGGGGCAATGTGTAGTAATGAGGAGGTTATTTTAACCATTTGCGTTCTCTTCCCTTTATGCGGTACAGTCTGTCCTCTCGCCGTCCTCCACGTAGTTCAGCGCGCACACAGTTTGGCTGGGATGCTTTCTACAGAAGGAAATCACACAATGTGCGTCGTGGCCCCGTCATGTTGTATACCTTGGATGATCGCCAGGAGCTGACGCTTTTCATGAACTGAAGGGATTCTAACAAGTGGGAAATGGAGAACAGCATCTGGTCATCAAGGAATCCTCCGAAAATCAGGGGGTGTAAAATCTCTTTTTAGCCATTGAATAGTTAATATCTTGCTTGGGATCTGTGGGATAGATTTAAAGGGAACCTGTCATCTGGATTTTGGGTATAGAGCTGAGGACATGGGCTGCTAGATCGCCGCTAGCACATCCGCAATACCCAGTCCCCGTAGCTCTGTGTGCTTTTATTGTGTCAAAAAACGATTTATATATATATATATATATATATATATATATATATATATATGAAGCTACTAATGTGTCCGGAGCCCAGCCACGTCCACTGTGAAGGAGCCCAGCACCGCCCCGCATCCTCCGAATCTCCTTCTTGCTCCCCGACGTCACAAAGCTAGAGCACCGTAATCTCGCGATGCGCGAGCTAGTGCATGCGCAGTGTCGGCATAGTGTTCCTTCCCTGTGCTGGCATCAACCTCAGGGAACGAACTGAGCATGCGCTAGCTGGCGCATCACGAGATTACGGCGCCCCAGCTTTGTACGGCGCCCCAGCTTTGTGACGTAGGGGAGCAAGGAGGAGATTCGGAGGATGCGGGGCGGTGCTGGGCTCCTTCACAGTGGACGTGGCTGGGCTCAGAGTCGGAGAACGCTGGACTCATCTCTCAAGCATGGAGGAGACAGGACTCAGCTAAGGTTCATTTACATATCTATAAAATGGTTTTTTTTGACACAATAAAAGCACAGAGCGCTACGGGGACTGGATATTGCGGATGTGCTAGCGGCGATAGATTATCCATTTCTGTAGTCCGCAGATCCCCTTTAATGTATCAACTCAAAGGGGGGTAATGTATAAAAGCCAATGTGCAAAAAATCCATTTGCAACATTTCTTTAGTGGTTTGCGCCATGGCTGGAATATTGTATTTACATAGGGGCTCACAGATAAGGCTACTTTCACACTAGCGTTTTTGCTAGGTCCGACAGGGTCCAGCAAAAACGCTTCCGTTACTGATAATACAGCCATCTGCATCCATTATGAACGGATCCGGTTGTATTATCTTTAACATAGCCAAAACTGATCCGTTTTGAACTTCACTGAAAGTCAATGGAGGATGGATCCGTTTTCTATTTTATAAGATTGTGTCAGAGAAAACGGATCTGTCCCCGTTTTCCCCAGGACTGAAACGCAACTAAATGGAACAGAATGCATTTTGGAGCATTCCGTTCTGTTCAGTTCAGTTTTGTCCCCATTGACAATGAATGGGGACAAACCTGAAGCGTTTTTTGTCCAGTATTGAGCCCCTATGATGGAACGCAATACCGGAAAACTAAAACGCTAGTGTGAATGTAGCCTAAGTGTGCAATGACTTACATTTTTAGCCAGATTTATTAATTGCTACTTTCTAAAAATGTAGTACAAAAGGTGGCAAGTCCACTTCAGTCCCCTAGTGGAGAGGAAAGTGACACCACCTAAGAAATAACATTAGGCTTTAGATAAAAAATAAAAAAAACACAAGGTAAATCATGTGACAAATTTAACAAATGGCTTATGGTAAATCTGTCCCAAAAAAGGGACTTCAAAAGTGGCAGCTGATGGATTTAGTTGAATGGGAACCTTTCAGCTACCTTAGGCCTCATGCACACAACCGTATGTATTTTGTGGTCCACAAAAAAATACGGATGACATCTGTGTGCATTCCGCATTTTGCGGAACGGAACAGCTGGCCCCTAATAGAAGAGTATTATCCTTGTCCGTAATGCGGACAATAATAGGACATTTAAAAAAAATATATAGGATTGGCACTCATATATGGAAAAACACTATTTAATAAATAATCAGCTATCCAATATGTTGCTTCTTGCAAAATAAAAGTATATAGATAATAGAACACCAATCACTGGCAAATACAATGTAGAATAGATACAGATAGGTAATAAAATGTATCAAAGCATAATATGCATATAAATATTAAAACATAAATGAAAAATAAAAATAATAAATTCAGCAGGGACCGGTAACACTAAAACATCTCTTCTAAGGGTACTTTCACACTTGCGTTTTTCTTTTCCGGCATAGAGTTCCATCACAGGGGCTCTATACCGGAAAAAAAATGATCAGTTTTATCCCCATGCATTCTGAATGGAGAGTAATCCGTTCAGTTTGCATCAGGATGTCTTCAGTTCAGTCATTTTGACTGATCAGGAAAAAGAGAAAACCGCAGCATGCTACGGTTTTCTCTCCGGCCAAAAAAACTGAATACATGCCTGAACGCCGGATCCGGCATTTTTTCCCATAGGAATGTATTAGCGCCGGATCCGGCATTCAGAATACCGGAATGCCGGATCCGTCGTTCCGGCATGCGCATGCGCAGATCGGCAAAAATATGAAAAAATATACAAGACGGATCCATCTGTCCGCATGACAAGCGGAGAGACGGATCCGTCCTTGCAATGCATTTGTGAGACGGATCCGCATCCGGATCCGTCTCACAAATGCTTTCAGTCAGCGGCAGATCGGCGGATCCGGCGGCCAGTTCCGACGACGGAACTGCCCGCCGGATCACACTGCCGCAAGTGTGAAAGTAGCCTTAGTCTCCCAATGTGATATAGAAAAGGAGACAGTAGTGTAATCGGTCTCTGCTTACTCGGATAATACTCCTCCTAATATGTTAAACCTCCTATATAATGTTTTTATAGAATATTCCTGTATAAAAAGTCACACCAATTGTATTGAAAGGTCACGGTATGTCAATACTATGTCCAAGGATAAATGATATCTACTTGGTATCTCAAACAACAGGTATCTTGATCTGCAAATACTTTATGTAGTAGCACACCGCACACTTGATACTAATGTCCAGGAGTGATACGCTTGTAATTAAATTGCAGGAAAAAAGTGAATCTTTAGTAGGTAAGTAATGTTATTTCACCTCATTCGCGTCACCTCTTTATGTCATGATGATTTGTGTCATAATAGTTCTGTGTGAGGGTTACAAGTCTTCACTTCCAGGTGCTGGCGGGATGACGTATTTGAATCCTTCGTTTGGAGAAATGAAGGAGTATTTATCTCTATTATAGTGCACTATATTATCTTAAATTCGGGGTATCTGTCCAACAATCACGCCAAACGTGTTTCGGGGAGACGCTATCCCCTTCCTCAGTGGCATGCCGGACATGCAGAAATGGAATGCACACAGAGTAACTTCCGTTTTATTTGTGGACCCATCGAAATGAATGGTTCCACATACGGTCCGCAAAAAAAATGGAACAGACACGGAAAGAAAATACGTTTGTGTGCATGAGCCCTTAGGTTGCCCCTCCCTGATGGAAATGCAGTGAAGTGACAGACCCACTGTCACTGATGTATTAACCTTAAGCAGTTTTATAGAACAGTACAGTGCGCGCTAGCGCTGAGAGAGACGAGTCCGATTAAATGCTTGATATGCAAGCTGTCCTCGCCCTCCGGATAATGATTGACTTTTTTTCCCCTGTTGTGCATAGGAAAAAATTGCCAATCATCCACAGGCAGGGGTAGGCGGGGACTTTCTGATCGCCAAGCCCTTCACCGGACATTGTGCAGCTTCAATAGTCAGTTCTATAAGCCTGCTTAGGGGACGTTGACACAATGGATTTTAAGGTGGAAATTCGGCACTGACAGCCTCGCCGAAATTCCGCCCCCCCCCCCCCAAAAAAATAAAAAAAATAAAGGTTTTTGGCGAAATTTCATTACAGCTGTTTGTGCATAAATTCCACTGTGAGAATCCCCTAAAATAAGTTTTCCAGGGTTACTACGGTCTTTCATATATATGCTCATGTAGGTGCTGACCTCATGTACATCTTATCCATGCATTTTCCATTTAGACTCTCTTGACTCTATTTTATCAGGTAAACAAATCTCTCTGGTTTTTTTCCATTCTGCAAGTAGCACTTCTCTTTGCTGTATCCAACCAAACCCATGATGCACTTCTCCTTTCTCTGCCTTAACAAGGTCCGGTTAGTTTATAGCTCCTCCCATCAGCTCTCCCCTAGCACTGCCCCTAACACACAGCTCCTTTATAGCTCCTCCCATCAGCTAGTTACATAGAGACTCCCCTAGCACTGCCCCTAACACACAGTTCCTTTATAGCTCCTCCCATCAGCTATTTACATAGAGACTCCCCTAGCACGGCACCTAACACACAGCTCCTTTATAGCTCCTCCCATCAGCTAGTCACATAGAGACTCCCCTAGCACTGCCCCTAACACACAGCTCCTTTATAGCTCCTCCCATCAGCTAATTACATAGAGACTCCCCTAGCACTGCCCCTAACACACAGTTCCTTTATAGCTCCTCCCATCAGCTATTTACATAGAGACTCCCCTAGCACTGCTCCTAACACACAGCTCCTTTATAGCTCCTCCCATCAGCTAGTTACATAGAGACTCCCCTAGCACTGCCCCTAACACACAGCTCCTTTATAGCTCCTCCCACCCAGCTGGTTACATAGAGACTACCCTAGCACTGCCCCTAACACACAGCTCCTTTATAGCTCCTCCCACCCAGCTAGTTACATAGAGACTACCCTAGCACTGCCCCTAACACACAGCTCCTTTATAGCTCCTCCCACCCAGCTGGTTACATAGAGACTACCCTAGCACTGCCCCAACACACAGCTCCTTTATAGCTCCTCCCACCCAGCTAGTTACATAGAGACTACCCTAGCACTGCCCCTAACACACAGCTCCTTTATAGCTCCTCCCACCCAGCTGGTTACATAGAGACTACCCTAGCACTGCCCCTAACACACAGCTCCTTTATAGCTCCTCCCACCCAGCTAGTTACATAGAGACTACCCTAGCACTGTCCCTAACACACAGCTCCTTTATAGCTCCTCCCACCCAGCTGGTTACATAGAGACTACCCTAGCACTGCCCCGCCCATGGACATAAGTAAGAGCTGCATGTGACCATAGCCCAGAGCGGTAGATGGGAGCGATAAAGGTAAAAGAAATACATAACAAAATTACAGCTACCTTCATAAGTGATTTCTTTTAAGGGTTTTCCAGGTGTTTACTACTGATCAACTATCCTCAGGACAGGTCATCAATATCATATTGGCACCGCCGCCGATCAGCTGTTTGAGAACACAGCTTACCAAGCACAGCATCATCCACTGGATAGCGGCTATGCTTGGTATTGCTTAGGCTATGTGAGTGATGAATGTGGATTTGCGGAAACGTCCACATCGTAAAACGTATTCCTATGGAGTTTCAATTTGCGATTTTCTGAAGCCCAATTTCTCCACAGAGTTCAATGGGAGAGGATAGCCTGCAATGCAGTCTGCATCGAAATCCACAATAAATACCACACCAAAAAACGCCACCAGCTTCTGTATGAACCTCTGGCTAAATGCACACGATCAGGATTGCGTGTGGATTTTCAGAGCATATTTGCGTGTGGAAAATCCGCACCATAGGTCATGTATATTGTATTCTAAAAGAATTTGAAATTCTCATGCACACAATGCAGATTTTTTCAGTGCAGATATCCACGGTGTGAATATTAAAATCTGCAGCATGTCAATTTATTTTATTTTTACTGAATGGATTTTCTACATTCACTTCAATGGGGAGAGTAAAATCTGGATGCAGAAAATCCACGCCAAATCTGCATGCAAATCCACATGTAAATCCGCACCAATTGATGCGGATTGACCGCACAGGTTTCCCTGCGAAAACCTGTGGATTTCAGTGCGGATTATCCACACACAAATCCTGAACGTGTGTATTTACCCTAAAAACGCGCAAATGTGGATTTCTGTGCAGATTTTTCCACCACGTGTGAAGGCCCCCTAAGGCTGCAGCCACATGGCAACATGAAGATCGTGTGACAATGAATCTAAACTCAATGGGGTTGCAATGAGACGCATGACTGCAACGTGACAATCGCAGGAAATCATTGTTGAGTTTTTGCTCACAAGTCACGCTGACTTTACTGTCAAAGGCCACAAAACAAGTTGCATGCCGTTTTGCGGACAAGGATAGGCATTGTTACAATGGATCTGCAAAAAAAACAACAAAAAAAAACGGATGCCATACAGAATGTCATCCATTTTTTTTTTTGGGCGGATCTGCAATTTGCGGACTGCAAAACACATATGGTCATGTGAGCGTAGAATAAGGGTCCATTCACACGTCCGTTGTTTCTTTCCTGATCTGTTCCGTTTTTTGCGGAACAGATCTGGACCCATTCATTTTCAACGGGTCCTGAAAAAATTCGGACAGCACAATGTCTGATTTTTTTTCAGGACCCGTTGAAAATGAATGGGTACAGATCTGGTCCAGATCTGTTCCGCAAAAAAAAGGAACAGATCAGGAAAGAAACAACGGACGTGTGAATTGACCCTAAACCCGATGATAACGAGGGCAGAGCAGCTCCTTGTAAAGTTCAGCCAAGTGTGCAACGAATTCATCAGCTTCAGTTGCAAAACTGCCAGCACTGTTCCTCTACAGCTCCGTTTACGTGGCCTTTATGGCCTCTGTTATATATATATACGCCAGGACCAGCTCTTGATATATATGGGCAATGGTGGCCATGACAGATGTCATGCAGTGGCGTTCATAACCCGTAAGTTGAAAAATAAACAGTATACCGGACAGACTGAGGCCAAGAGAGCTCCTGGAATCAGGTCGTTGGAAATTCTGTTCACCTGTTCCTTAGTTCTGTGTCTGGGACAGCTGGGTGATTACTGATATGGCCATCATTACTGCTCCCACAGGAGTTGTCATCCTTTCCTAGGCTCCTGAATGGTAAATCTGCCCTATAATTTGCCATAAAGTTTCCTCGGAAAGGCTGGGTGATAACTCCTGCATATTTTTATAACTAATCAGATTTGCCATTCCATAACTGGGGGCCATATTGGTTGTTTCCCAGATATGTCTAGAGCCCCATCTCCATGCTCCCATACCCTAGAAAAGCTGGGTGATATCCCCTATAATGGTAGACATGGTGATAATGGAGGCGGGCTGATTCCATAAATCAGGATCAGATTTAGGCCTCTTGCGCACGACCATAAGGCTTTTTCAGTATTTTACGGTCCACAAAAAACGAATCCACAAAAAATACGGACGATGTCCATGTGCATTCCGTTTTTTGCGGAAGGGAACAGCTGGCCCCTGATAGAAAAGGACTATCTTTGTCCGTTAGGGCTCGTTCACACGAACGTTTTTTGCATTTATTTCAATGGTTCTGCAAAAAAAAAATGAATGTACTCCGTATGCATTCCGTTTCTGTATTTCGTTTTTTTCCGTTCCGTTGAAAGATAGAACATGTCCTATTATTGCCCGCAATTCACTTTTCGTAGCTCTATTCAAGTCAATGGGTCCACAAAAAAACTAAACACATATAGAATGTACTCCGTATGTCTTCCGTATCTGTTCAGTTTTTTTGCGGAACCATCTATTGAAAATGTTATGCACAGCCCAATTTTTTCTATGTAATTACTGTATACTGTATATGCCATACGGAAAAATGGAACGGAAATACAGAACGTAACCGGAAACACTACTAAAAAAAAACTGAAAAACGGATCCTGGGAAAAACGGCCCACAAAACACTGAGAAAGGCCTCTTGCACACAAATGTTTTTTTTTTCTGTTTACATTCTGTTTTTGCATTCCGTATACGGAAAGATTCATTTCAATGGATCCGCAAAAAAACTGAAGGTACTCCGCATGCCTTCAGTTTCCGTATTTCCGTTTTCTGTTCCGTTCAAAGATGGAACATATCCTATTATTGTCTGCATAACGGACGAGGATAGTACTGTTCTATCAGGGGCCAGATGTTCCGTTCCGCAAAATATGGAATGCACATGGACATCATCCGTATTTTTTGCGGATCCGTTTTTTTTGCGCACAGCAAAATACTGAAAAAGCCATACGGTCATGTGCAAGAGGCCAAAGACATGCGGTCGTGTGAACAATAATGGGACATGCGGACAATAATGGGACATGTTCTATCCTTTAATGGAACGGAAAAACGGAAATTGAAGGCATATGGAGTACCTTCCGCTTTTTTGCGGATCCATTGAAATGAATGGTTCCGTATACGGAATGCCAAAAAAAAGGAACGTAAACCGAAAAAAAAAAACCTTTCGTGTGCAAGAGGCCTTACTCCTGAGATGAGGAGGATTCCTCTGCATGGGGTCCTTAGCATCACCCTGCACTCTACACCCGGTGCCAGATCTCTCTCTATTTTGCAGTAAAAACATGAAGATCTCGTGACTGAGAATTTGAGTTTGAGGCACGGAGCAGGGACATGCCGCGGCTGCATGCTGTGCAGTGGAAACACCAGAAAAGGGACACTCTGCTGTGGAACAGACTGGCAAATGTCACACTCCAGTCAATATCTGGCTCTGAGAAAGCTGGGTGACAACCAATATGACCATCACAGCAGCCTCCACTGGGTGACAACCAATATGACCATCACAGCAGCCTCCACTGGGTGACAACCAATATGACCATCACAGCAGCCTCCACTGGGTGACAACCAATATGACATCACAGCAGCCTCCACTGGGTGACAACCAATATGACCATCACAGCAGCCTCCACTGGGTGACAACCAATATGACCATCACAGCAGCCTCCACTGGGTGACAACCAATATGACCATCACAGCAGCCTCCACTGGGTGACAACCAATATGACCAGACCATCACAGCAGCCTCCACTGGGTGACAACCAATATGACCATCACAGCAGCCTCCACTGGGTGACAACCAATATGACCATCACAGCAGCCTCCACTGGGTGACAACCAATATGACCATCACAGCAGCCTCCACTGGGTGACAACCAATATGACCATCACAGCAGCCTCCACTGGGTGACAACCAATATGACCATCTCAGCAGCCTCCACTGGGTGACAACCAATATGACCATCTCAGCAGCCTCCACTGGGTGACAACCAATATGACCATCTCAGCAGCCTCCACTGGGTGACAACCAATATGACCATCACAGCAGCCTCCACTGGGTGACAACCAATATGACCATCACAGCAGCCTCCACTGGGTGACAACCAATATGACCATCTCAGCAGCCTCCACTGGGTGACAACCAATATGACCATCTCAGCAGCCTCCACTGGGTGACAACCAATATGACCATCACAGCAGCCTCCACTGGGTGACAACCAATATGACCATCACAGCAGCCTCCACTGGGTGACAACCAATATGACCATCACAGCAGCCTCCACTGGGTGACAACCAATATGACCATCACAGCAGCCTCCACTGGGTGACAACTCTTGTGGAAGTTAAAAACCAGCAAAGCACATGTTGTACAGTCCCACAAAAAATGAGGCCATGGCTGGATATCTAAAGGAAGTGAGAGACAAATATCTGCCTGGGGTGAGGATTCATTGTCCTTGTCAGGGAAAACACGCTGAGAAAGACATCATTAACGCAGAGGCGGACAGATCGATAGGCTGCATTAATCAGTCAGTATCAGGGAGCCCAAAACCCGCCAGTAAGGAGGCGATGACCGCGCACACAGGTGCAGGTCTGCATTCACATACCGCAGATGTAGTGCAGGAACGCACAGGTGAAGCAGCTGTTTGCAGTAAAACCAGGAACGTTTTTGCCACATGGCAATAACTGCAGCACAGGCGCCATGCGGGACATTTATCAATAATGCCGTAATTTACGCCAAAAAATACTAACATTAGAAATCAAAAGTGGTGATTTGTTTCACCTCATATATCAAAAGGCGCGCATCACTTGAAATGTGACTTTTTAAAATATAAACCTGATTATCCGCCTATTTCTCTCTAGTTGCGACATTTTAACACCAATGGCACTAAAACGTGAAGTTTTTTTTAACTAAAATGCGCCATTTCAGCCACCACCCCCCCTGCCAGACCGCATTTGCAACCTTTGAAGCATATCTGCATCATTTTTATATTGGGGAGTTTTTGTTTACTGACAAAACCTTGCAGTTTAGTTGCTTTCTATTAGAAAAAAATAAGTGCATCCTGTTTTATTATTTACCTATCACTTGTTCCCACCAGTTGGTTTTCTTTTAATAAATGTGACTTTTTGACAAAAAGTCGCATCTTTCTGCCATAAATGGGACTTTTTGCACAAAACACCACCACATAAGCTGGCTGAATTGTCCACAACAACTTGAGCCATTTCTGCCGATAAGAGGCAATAATAAATAAATGAGGCGTAATATGCGCCAATTTGATAGCCCCGCCCATTTTGACATTTAGAACTAATTTCTGGTGTGATGCATTCTTTTTGGTGAAAATTCTGGAGAAAATAGTTGATATATTTGGCGCAAAACAAAATGCCATTCTTTTTGGCACATTTTACACCATAATTCTGGCACAACATGCTTAGTAAATGTCACTACCCCAATTGAAACCTCCTGGACCCCACTGTAAAATCTGTAACAGGTCTTATCCCACCACGTGTCATTTATAATACTGGTATCTTCTCATGTGACAGAGGGGCTCCTCCGGGCACCAAGGCCAGGACGAGACTGTAACCTCTGCACTCCCTATAGCTACACTCCTGACTGTTATCCCTGCACCCCCTATAGCTACACCCCTGACTGTTATCCCTGCACGCTGTATAGCTACACTCCTGACTGTTATCCCTGCACCCCCTATAGCTACACCCCTGACTGTTATCCCTGCACCCCGTATAGCTACACTCCTGACTGTTATCCCTGCACCCCCTATAGCTACACCCCTGACTGTTATCCCTGCACCCCGTATAGCTACACTCCTGACTGTTATCCCTGCACCCCCTATAGCTACACCCCTGACTGTTATCCCTGCACCCCCTATAGCTACACCCCTGACTGTTATCCCTGCACCCCCTATAGCTACACCCCTGACTGTTATCCCTGCACCCCCTATAGCTACACCCCTGACTGTTATCCCTGCACCCCCTATAGCTACACCCCTGACTGTTATCCCTGCACCCCCTATAGCTACACCCCTGACTGTTATCCCTGCACCCCGTATAGCTACACTCCTGACTGTTATCCCTGCACCCCCTATAGCTACACCCCTGACTGTTAACCCGGCACCCCCTATAGCTACACTCCTGACTGTTATCACTGCACCCCCTATAGCTACACCCCTGACTGTTATCCCTGCACCCCCTATAGCTACACCCCTGACTGTTATCCCTGCACCCCGTATAGCTACACCCCTGACTGTTATCACTGCACCCCCTATAGCTACACCCCTGACTGTTATCCCTGCACCCCCTATAGCTACACCCCTGACTGTTATCCCTGCACCCCGTATAGCTACACCCCTGACTGTTATCCCTGCACCCCCTATAGCTACACCCCTGACTGTTATCCCTGCACCCCCTATAGCTACACCCCTGACTGTTATCCCTGCACCCCGTATAGCTACACCCCTGACTGTTATCACTGCACCCCCTATAGCTACACCCCTGACTGTTATCCCTGCACGCCGTATAGCTACACTCCTGGCTGTTATCCCTGCACCCCCTATAGCTACACCCCTGACTGTTATCCCTGCACCCCGTATAGCTACACCCCTGGCTGTTATCACTGCACCCCCTATAGCTACACCCCTGACTGTTATCCCTGCACCCCGTATAGCTACACCCCTGACTGTTATCACTGCACCCCCTATAGCTACACCACTGACTGTTATCCCTGCACCCCGTATAGCTACACCCCTGACTGTTATCCCTGCACCCCGTATAGCTACACCCCTGACTGTTATCACTGCACCCCCTATAGCTACACCACTGACTGTTATCCCTGCACCCCGTATAGCTACACTCCTGGCTGTTATCCCTGCACCCCCTATAGCTACACCCCGACTGTTATCCCTGCACCCCGTATAGCTACACTCCTGACTGTTATCCCTGCACCCCGTATAGCTACACTCCTGACTGTTATCCCTGCACCCCGTATAGCTACACCCCTGACTGTTATCCCTGCACCCCGTATAGCTACACCCCTGACTGTTATCCCTGCACCCCGTATAGCTACACCCCTGACTGTTATCCCTGAACCCCCATAGCTACGCCCCTGACTGTCTTCCCTGCACCCCGTATAGCTACACCCCTGACTGTTATCCCTGCACCCCCTATAGCTACACCCCTGACTGTTATCCCTGCACCCCGTATAGCTACACCCCTGACTGTTATCACTGCACCCCCTATAGCTACACCCCTGACTGTTATCCCTGCACGCCGTATAGCTACACTCCTGGCTGTTATCCCTGCACCCCCTATAGCTACACCCCTGACTGTTATCCCTGCACCCCGTATAGCTACACCCCTGACTGTTATCCCTGCACCCCCTATAGCTACACCCCTGACTGTACCCCTGCATGCCGTATAGCTACACTCCTGGCTGTTATCCCTGCACCCCCTATAGCTACACTCCTGACTGTTATCCCTGCACCCTCTATAGCTACACTCCTGACTGTTATCCCTGCACGCCGTATAGCTACACTCCTGGCTGATATCCCTGCACCCCCTATAGCTACACCCCTGACTGTTATCCCTGCACCCTGTATAGCTACACCCCTGACTGTTATCCCTGCACCCCCTATAGCTACACCCCTGACTGTTATCCCTCACCCCCTATAGCTACACCCGACTGTTATCCCTGTACCCGTATAGCTACACCCCTGACTGTTATCCCTGCACCCCGTATAGCTACACCCCTGACTGTTATCCCTGCACCCCGTATAGCTACACCCCTGACTGTTATCCCTGCACCCCGTATAGCTACACCCCTGACTGTTATCCCTGAACCCCCATAGCTACGCCCCTGACTGTCTTCCCTGCACCCCGTATAGCTACACCCCTGACTGTTATCCCTGCACCCCGTATAGCTACACCCCTGACTGTTATCCCTGAACCCCCATAGCTACGCCCCTGACTGTCTTCCCTGCACCCCGTATAGCTACACCACTGACTGTTATCCCTGCACCCCCTATAGCTACACCCCTGACTGTTATCCCTGCACCCCCTATAGCTACACCCCTGACTGTTATCCCTGCACCCCCTATAGCTACACCCCTGACTGTTAACCCTGCACCCCGCATAGCTACACCCCTGACTGTTATCCCTACACCCTGTATTGCTACACCCCTGACTGTTATCCCTGCACCCCCTATAGCTACACCCCTGACTGTTATCCCTGCATTCCCTATAGCTACACCCCTGACTGTTATCCCTGCACCCCTTATAGCTACACCCCTGACTGTTATCCCTGAGTAACCCCACTTGTATACTGATCATATATAGAGTATATACTTACCCCACCTGTATACTTAGCATCTATAGTATAGAAGATATACTAACCCCACTGGTATACTGATCATATATAGAGTATATACTTACCCTACCTGTATGCTGATCATATATAGAGTATATACTTACCCCACCTGTATACTTAGCATTTACAGTATAGAAGATATACTAACCCCACTTGTATACTGATCATATATAGCCCCAATATCTGATTGGTGGGACTCCACCCCTGCAGATCAAACGTTTCAGACTAGCTCCAGCACTGGAAGTTGGCTTGAAACTTCACTGTGGATGGAGCTTGTAACTGCAACGTGGCTTCCATTCACTGCAAGTAACCATCTCCATCTTCAGCACAATGGTCGGAGCTGTGCTGACTACTGGCGCCAGAGCTACTCTACAATAGTCAGTGGTGGTGCAGGGTTTTCATCAATAGTAAAGGAGTGGACAACTCCTGCAAATCCTCATCTGAAAAACTGTACAGCCAAGTACTGCATTGCACACAGATTTTCAGATGCATTTCTAAGATATTTGCTTTATCTGCCTCACAAATGCTATATGTGAATACACTCAGAGGACATACTGGTCTCACTAGTATGAAATCACATATAGAATATACAGTATACTGATCCTACCTGCCACACGGCACAGGCATGATGTGGTCAAGATGCAGTTAGGAACTGACGCATCTCATTTGCCATTAGAAGTCAATAGGAAAATACGTTTCTGACACAGATCTGGCACTTTGAAAAATGTGATGACTGCACCTGATTTACATGCGGGTGACCGCACATAACACGTCCTGCGGCCTGCACCTGCGCCATTTTCTGATTTTACGATAAATTCTTTAGGTACGCCTTTTTTGAGATCACATTTAACATGTGCGCCTATTTGACCATCCTTTTTTTACGTACAAAGTTGCTTAAGGCCTCCTGCACACGAGCCACAATGCGCAAACTCCAACCGTGGGGCAGCCGCATGTGGATCGCGACACCATTGACTTGAATGGGTCCGCAATCCTCCCGTTCCGCAAAAAGATAGGACATGCTCTATCCTTTTGAGGAACGGAAGTACGGGACGAAACCCCACGGAAGTACTCCGTAGTGCTTCCGTGGGTTTACGTTCCACACCATCCCACATCTTTGGATTTGCAGACCCACTGAAGTGAATGGGTCCGCATCCGAGATGCGGAATGCCCACGGAACGGCGCCCGTGTATTGAGGATCCGCAAATGTAGTCCGCAATACGGGTACGTGTGCAGGAGGCCTAAAACTACGACACTTTGGGGGTGGTGTATTTTTTACTACATATGCATGATTTTGTGGCGCAATAGAGATTTTTTTGGCGCACTTTTTCAGGTGTGTTCTTCGATGTAAGCTTTTGACCTTTTCCAAACTTAAAGTTTCACTGTCTTTTTTTTGCTAATGTGAAGGGACAGGGATGGTGAACATTTTTCTAATTCACTTTGGCCTCATGCACACGACCGTTTTTCAGGTCCGCATCCGAGCTGCAGTTTTTGCGGCTCAGGTGCAGACCCATTCATTTCAATAGGACCGCAAAAGCTGCGGACAGCACTCAGTGTGCTGTCCACATCCGATGCTCCGTTCCGAGGCCCCGCAAAAATAAAAATTGCATGTCCTATTCTTGTCTGTTTTGCGAACAAGAATAGGCATGTCTACAATGGGCCGCCCGTTCTATTCCGCAAATTGCGAAAGGCACACGGGTGTCTTTTGTCTTTTGCGGATCCGCGGTTTGGCCGTGTTTATTTAGGGAAAAACCTATATTTATACTAGAAAACCAGGACTGAAATGTCCGTTAGCAGCAAACTTTTCAGAGCTGCTACTAAGGGACATCCGTCTTCCTAACAGGGGAGTGATAGGGAGACAGGCTGGGGGCTGGCGGGCGTCTGCCCTCACTGCTCCCTCATATAGTAGTGGGGCAATACAGTTTTTATAGATTAAATATATATTAATAAATAAATCTCGTTCCTTTCTTCCTGCTCAGTGACAAGCTTGGCCAGTGCTGTCAATGTGCTCTTCTGTACTCCCGACGAGTAACCAGGACATATTACATATGTTGCAGACAAAAAGCGTGCAGTAAAGACAGGACTAGATATTTGTCCCACACAGAGGCTGCCTTTTATATGGGTAATGGATGCACCAAAAACAACCTGGACCATATAGACCATGGGTTGGCAACCTCCGGCACTCCAGGTGTGGTGAAACTACAACTCCCAGAATGCATACTTGCTATGCTCTTCTCTGAACTCTAATAGAAATGAATGGAGCATGCTGGAAATTGTAGTTTCACAACAGCTGGAGTGCCGAAGGTTGCTGACCCCTCATATAGACCATGGATCAGCAACCTTTGGCACTCCATCTGTTGTGAAACTACAATTCACAGCATGCTCTATTCATTTCTATGTGAGTTCTTAGAAGAGCAGAGCAAGTAGGCATGCTGGGAGTTGTAGTTTCACAACAGTTGGTGTGCCGGAGGTTGCCTACATCCGTAATAGACACTTGGCAGCATGTGCCACAATTATACCTTTAGGTGCAATAGTCTCACAGCACAAAGTACTATCGTAAACTACCAGAGCTGCAGACAAAATACGGCTCATTTAAGAATAGCTGTTCGCCAAATAATAAATCAAACCCTAAATGTGTGCACATGATGGGAAAAAAAGGAATCACATACACAATATACACTGATCCCTAGTGTATACTGATCACATATAGAATACACACTGATCCCACCTGTATACTGATCACATATAGAATATACACTGATCCCACCTGTATACTGATCACATATAGAATACACACTGATCCCACCTGTATACTGATCACATATACAATACACACTGATCCCACCTGTATACTGATCACATATACAATACACACTGATCCCACCTGTATACTGATCACATACAGAATATACACTGATCCCACCTGTATACTGATCACATATACAATACACACTGATCCCACCTGTATACTGATCACATACAGAATATACACTGATCCCACCTGTATACTGATCACATACAGAATATACACTGATCCCACCTGTATACTGATCACATACAGAATATACACTGATCCCACCTGTATACTGATCACATATAGAATACACACTGATCCCTACTGTATACTGATCACATACAGAATATACACTGATCACACCTGTATACTGAACACATAGAATACACATGGATCCCACCTGTATACTGATCACATACAGAATACACACTGATCCCACCTGTATACTGATCACATATAGAATACACACTGATTCCACCTGTATACTGATCACATATAGAATACACACTGATCCCACCTGTATACTGATCACATATAGAATACACACTGATCCCACCTGTATACTGATCACATATAGAATACACACTGATTCCACCTGTATACTGATCACATATAGAATACACACTGATCCCACCTGTATACTGATCACATATAGAATACACACTGATCCCACCTGTATACTGATCACATATAGAATATACACGGATCCCACCTGTATACTGATCACATATAGAATATACACGGATCCCACCTGTATACTGATCACATATAGAATATACACGGAACCCACCTGTATAGTGATCACATACAGAATATACACTGATCCCAACTGTATACTGATCACATATAGAATACACACTGATCCCACCTGTATACTGATCACATATAGAATACACACTTATTCCACCTGTATACTGATCACATATAGAATACACACTGATCCCACCTGTATACTGATCACATATAGAATACACACTGATCCCACCTGTATACTGATCACATATAGAATACACACTGATCCCACCTGTATACTAATCACATATAGAATACACACTGATCCCACCTGTATACTGATCACATATAGCAGGCATGGCCAACCTGTGGCTCTCCAGCTGTTGTAAAACTACAATTCCCACCATGCCCTGCTGTAGGCTGATAGCTGTTAGCAGTCTGGGCATGCTGGGAGTTGTAGTTTTGCAACATCTGGAGAGCCTCAGGTTGGCCATCCCTGACATATAGAATACACACTTATTCCACCTGTATACTGATCACATATAGAATACACACTGATCCCACCTGTATACTGATCACATATAGAATACACACTGATCCCACCTGTATACTGATCACATATAGAATACACACTGATCCCACCTGTATACTGATCACATATAGAATACACACTGATCCCACCTGTATACTGATCACATATACAATACACACTGATCCCTAGTGTATACTGATCACATATAGAATACACACTGATCCCATCTGTATACTGATCACATATAGAATACACACTGATCCCACCTGTATACTGATCACATATAGAATACACACTGATCCCTACTGTATACTGATCACATATAGAATACACACTGATCCCACCTGTATACTGATCACATATAGAATACACACTGATCCCTACTGTATACTGATCACATATAGAATACACACTGATCCCACCTGTATACTGATCACATATAGAATACACACTGATCCCTACTGTATACTGATCACATATAGAATACACACTGATCCCACCTGTATACTGATCACAAATAGAGCATATATTGATCATTTTGTTACGGTCACAGTATATTTAATTCACCTGAGCTGAGCCTGAAACCACAGCCATAACTTGTGAGCATCGCCACTGGGGAAATGGTGAATCGTGCGGTGTTCGGGCATTGCTTTACCATGGAAGTGTCAGTGATGGGGTGAGCTGCAGGGCGTGCGCGGACGTCTCTTACCCCCGGCTGACGTCACTTCTGCTGAATGTGGAGTAAAGAATAATATCTGCAGAGGACGGCGAAGATGTTGATTCTGGCACGTAACCCCATGCCATGACTAGTGCATCACATGAGCTAAGACACCTGAAGAAACGCATTCATGGGGAGATTTGACGCTACATTGACTGTTCCTTAACCATTCATTCTCCAATCAATGTGTCATCTTCAGAAGTCTCAGCGATATAAAAGAGACACTACACATGTAATGATCCAGTATGAGCGGGACAATTCCCAGTAATGCGGCAGCTGACAAACTGTCTAAGGCCTCTTTCACACGACCGTATGGCTTTTTCAGTGTTTTGAAGGTCGTTTTTTCCGGATCTGTTTTTCCATTTTTTGTTTCCTTTTCGGTTCCCTTTTTCGGTTCTGTTTTTCCGTATGGCATATACAGCATACAGTAATTACATAGAAAAAAATTGGGCTGGGCATAACATTTTCAATAGATGGTTCCGCAAAAACGGAACGGATACGGAAGACATATAGATGCATTTCCATATGTGTTTCTTTTTTTTTGCGGACCCATTGACTTGAATTGAGCCACAGAACGTGATTTGCGGGCAATAATAGGACATGTTCTATCTTTTAACGGAACGGAAATAAGGAAACGGAATGCATACGGAACACATTCCGGTTTTTTTGAAGAACCATTGAAATGAATTATTCCGTATACGGAACAGAAAAAAACTGCCAGTAAATGGGAAAAAAAATAAACGGTCGTGTGAAAGAGACCTAACCAACAGCTAAATTAGGCGAATGAGTCTCGGAAGGAAAGCGGGCAAGAATGGGACAGTTCTGACTCAAGTTCAGGAAGGCAGGGAGGTAGTAGTCGCCTCTACTAGCAGAAAACTAAGAAATTGAGAGGAAACCCCCGAGAACTAAAGATCTTCCAGTGGGCTCTTTTACTCCAAATTTTTGTTTCAGTTAAACTGATCAGGTTTTTACTTAATCACTGAGATTGATTGATTTCTTTTGTTCTGCTCCATTATAGAAAAACATCAAAAATAACGGAAGTGCAGAGGGGTAGAGTCTGTAGTGTGAACTGGATTTGGATGCTGCCAGGCTGGGGCCTTAGAGCAGCATTGCATGGCTGAGCCCAACAAGTGTTACTACAAGGTACGGTATCCCCTGGGCCATAGCAACAGAAATGCTGAACCTAATCCTGCAAGCCAGTGGTCCCACTGATTGAGAGCTGGCGGACATAGAGGCCCCCAACTTCAGGGTGATTGACGGACAAACAGTGCAGGCTTATCATGACTCCAGTGTGCAGAGCCTACAACAGTTGCCGTCTCTTTCTAAGTCTACTTTCACACTAGCGTTCAGGTGTCCGCTTGTGAGCTCCATTTGAAGGCTCTCACAAGCGGCCCCGAACGCATCCGTCCAGCCCTAATGCATTCTGAGTGGACGCGGATCCGCTCAGAATGCATCAGTCTGGCAGCGTTCAGCCTCCGCTCCGCTCAGCAGGCCGATACCTGAACGCTGCTTGCAGCGTTCGGGTGTCCGCCTGGCCGTGCAGAGGCAAGCGGATCCGTCCAGACTTACAATGTAAGTCAATGGGGACGGATCTGTTGAAGATGACACACTATGGCTCAATCTTCAAACTGATCCGTCCCCTATTGACTTTCAATGTAAAGTCTGGACGGATCCGTTCAGGCTACTTTCACACTTAGAAATTTTTTAAGAATATAATGCAGACCGATCCGTTCTGAACGGAGCCACCGTCTGCATTATATGAGCGGATCCGTCTTAGACGGATCCGCTCTGAACGCAAGTGTGAAAGTAGCCTAACCTCACAATCATAGCACCTGTCCCTGTCACCCCATAAGCTAGCAATCTTGGTGGCCGTCACTGTCACCCTAGAAAGTAACAATCCATACTTACCAACAGTCCTGATTTTGCCAGGACAATCCCTAAGGCTGCCAAATGTGGTTGAATTGGGTCCATTGTTGGGCATTCCCAAGGGTGGGTCTTAAATGTCCAGATTTTACTATGTAAACATTGGGAAGTATGAGAATCGGGACATGTCAGCCGCCCTGTAATGTACTGATCATGGCAACCGTCTCTAACACCCTAGAGAGTAAAAATCATGGTGACTACTGCCATCATTCTGTAATATAACAAACACGTAAGAAAGAAAGTAAAAGTCATGGTTACTGTCACGCTGTAATGTACCCACCACAGCGACCCTCACTGTCACTCTGGACTATAACAATCATGGCCACCATCACTGTCAGGCCTCATGCACACGACCGTTGTGTGCATCCGTGGCCGTTGTACCGTTTTCCGTTTTTTTTCGCGGACCCATTGACTGTTTTGCAGCCGTATCCGTGATCCGTGTTTCCTGTCCGTCAAAAAAATAGGACCTGTCCTATTTTTTGGACGGACAACGGTTCACGGACCCATTCAAGTCAATGGGTCTGTGAAAAAACACGGATGCACACAAGATTGGCATCCGTGTCCGTGATCCGTAGGTTACTTTCATACAGATGAATCCAAAGATCCGTCTGCATAAAAGCTTTTTCGGAGCTGAGTTTTCACTTCATGAAAACTCAGATCCGACAGTATATTCTAACACAGAGGCGTTCCCATAGTGATGGGGACGCTTCTAGTTAGAATATACTACGAACTGTGTAAATGACTGCCCCCTGCTGCCTGGCAGCATCCGATCTCTTACAGGGGGCTGTGATCAGCACAATTAACCCCTCAGGTGCCGCACCTGAAGGGGTTAATTGTGCGTATCATAGCCCCCTGTAAGAGATCCGGGGCTGCCAGGCAGAAGCATCATACTTACCTGCTGGCTGCTGCGCTGTCTGTGACCGGCTGGGAGCTCCTCCTACTGGTAAGTGACAGGCGCATTGCTTAACGATCTGTCACTTACCAGTAGGAGGAGCTCCCGGCCGGTCACAGACAGCGAGCAACCAGCAAGTAAGTATGATGCTTCTAATATTGCTAAGTAACCATGGCAACCAGGACTGCAGTAGCGTCCTGGTTGCCATGGTTACCGATCAGAGCCCCAGCGATTAAACTGGGACTCGACTGGAACTCCGCTGCCACCAATGATCGGGGGGGGCCGCACACTGTGCCACCAATGATATAAATACAATAGAGGAAGGGAGGGGGCCGGGGGGGGGGGAGCTGCACACTGGCCACCAATGTTATAAATACAATAGAGGGAGGGAGGGGGGGGCAGTCATGTACACAGTTTGTAGTATATTCTAACTAGAAGCGTCCCCATCACCATGGGAATGCCTCTGTGTTAGAATATACTGTCGGATATGAGTTTTCACGATGTAACTCAAATCCGATGGTATATTCTAACATAGAGGCGTTCCCATGGTGATGGGGACGCTTCAAGTTAAAATATACAATCGGATTGGAGAAAACTCCGATCCGATGGTATAAAAGGGACTCCTGACTTTACATTGAAAGTCAATGGGGATGGATCCGTTTGCAATTGCACCATATTGTGTCAACGCCAAACGGATCCGTCCCCATTGACTTGCATTGTAATTCAGGACGGATCCGTTTGGCTCCGCACGGCCAGGCGGACACCAAAACGACTTTTTTTTCATGTCCGTGGATCCTCCAAAAATCAAGGAACACCCACGGAAGAAAAAACTGTCACGGATCACGGACCACGGACCAAAGGAACCCCGTTTTGCGGACTGTGAAAAAATACTGTCGTGTGCATGAGGGCTCATCCTGTGATATTCCAAGATGATGATCATCACAGTGACCTGACCATCACTATCCAGTCTTACTTCCAAATTTCAGTGTCATTGATGCAAGTCTTTTCAGGCTTTACCTCCGGAGACTCATGGAATTGTTGTTGCATTATTATCATTACCATCATCTTTGCTTCTTCCCTTCTAATAAATCACATAACACATTATTTACTATTCGGAGACAAGAGATGTCGGAAATACACTGGCCTTTATCAAAGAACACAAAGCGAACCCTCCTGCAACTTGACAGCGAAGCCTCTGCTTGAAATTACAAAGTATCGCCAGTGACAGGATTAACTTTAATGGCTTAGCAGAGAGTATAACCTATGATAGGCTTAGATACAGCAGCTCAGCTGACCGTATCAAACCTGATAGGCTTAGATACAGTAGCTCAGCAGACAGTATAACCAATAATAGGCTTAGATACAGCAGCTCAGCAGACACTATCACCCATTATAGGCTTACACGTAGATACAGCAGCTCAGCAGACACTATCACCCATTATAGGCTTACACGTAGATACAGCAGCTCAGCAGACAGTATCACACATGTATGAACCCTATATACAATATATTTTTCATGGCAAAAGAGGAAATTGTGGGAATTTCCAGTTTACCTGTGGCTAATGATCAATCGGAGTTTAGAGATAAGTCGTTGGTATGATTTATTGTCTATACAAGAACATTGACGGTGTGAAGCTATAAAAGACTCACCTCAGCTACATGCATGTATCTGTAATGTCCCGGAGTGCCATTACCAACTCCTTTGTACACCCACTATCTTGGTTGGTGCATCATGTGTCATTATATATATATATATTTAATGTCATTTCCTGCAATGTGTATATTCATTTCCTTGCAAAACTAATGTTAACATGTAATGTGCCTGGTTCACCAGCGGGTGGCAGCAGATCTGAGCAGAGATAGTTTCTCTGGAGAGGAACCTTCTAGTTCCTTGCAGCCCCCTCTAGAGAGGGAGGAGTTAGTTAGTGGTCAGTGTCTAGTCCACCCTCCTCAGGGAGAGGTTGTGTGTTGGCTAGCAGAGCACTGCCAACTGTGTACATGACTGCCCCCTGCTGCCTGGCAGCATCCGATCTCTTACAGGGGGCTGTTATCAGCACAATTAACCCCTCAGGTGCCGCACCTGAAGGGGTTAATTGTGCGTATCATAGCCCCCTGTAAGAGATCCGGGGCTGCCAGGCAGAAGCATCATACTTACCTGCTGGCTGCTGCGTTGTCTGTGACCGGCCAGGAGCTCCTCCTACTGGTAAGTGACAGGTCTGTGCGGCGCATTGCTTAATGATCTGTCACTTACCAGTAGGAGGAGCTCCCGGCCGGTCACAGACAGCACAGCAGCCAGCAGGCAAGTATGATGCTTCTAATATTGCTAAGTAACCATGGCAACCAGGACGGCAGTAGCGTCCTGGTTGCCATGGTTACCGATCGGAGCCCCAGCGATTCAACTGGGATTCTGATCGGAACTCCGCTGCCACCAATGATCGGGGGGGGGGAGGCCGCACACTGTGCCACCAATGATATAAATACAGAGCACTGCCTGCTCTGCTAGGCCCAGAGGCCCTGCCTCTGAAGTCTACATGGTTGCTTGTCCCCTCCTGGGCTTGCATTGCCTCCGTCCAAGCTGAAGCTAGAGCTTGAAGTACTCCAAAGCCAGGACAATAAGTTCCTAGGATTAAAGTAAGAGAGAGACTACAGACAGTTGACCGAAGTTCCAGCAGAAGAGGAAAAGTTCCTATTTACTCCAGCTAGCATAGCAGAGTTGAGATTGTTGCAGAGAAGTATTTGCCTGCCAGATTAAGCCAATACCTGCTAATGAACAAGATACCGTTTGGAAACTGTTTGGATTACCGTTTATGCCAAGTAAAGCTGTGTTCAACGTTACTACAAGTCTGGGCTCCATTTATTCTACTTATTCATCATCCAAGTTCAACTACATTTTTTGCACTGGTTCAGACTACAACACGTCTGGGATCCAAGGATATCCAGGTAGGAACACCGTGACACATGTATACAACATCTAAAGAGACATTGTAGGCCACTCTACACCACTCTGGCAATACTATCGTAGGTACCGACATTACCATCTACAAAGATGACTCCATGTCCTTGTTGCTTAACTGCAACTGGCGTCACGTTTACTTGCTCTATAAGAGGGACCTATTTCGTAGAAACCGCCTAAGGGGTAAGGGATATCCCAGATGCTGTCAACCGGCCGATGCAAAGCAAGTGGCGTCACGACAGGCCACGGACCCTTTCAATTTAAGGGACCCCTGGTAGGACCCCGTCCGTTGCATATCATGTGAGCACCACCAGTAATGGACTCATTCTACAATGGGGCACATGTACTAAGCATGTAGAGGGTGCAAACTTAAACAGGCCGGGGGTGATTTATCAAAATTTGCGTTCCGATACACCAGTTTGCCTTCGTTCGGAACCCCTGGCAGCCTGGACACTGCTGAATCGCTCCAGGCCTGCCATGGCTTTCTCCATAATGAGCTATGCACGAGGCACAGCTCAGAATGGAGAGAGTACAAATCCTATTCATCCTAATACAGAGCTACCAGGGTGAATAGAAAAGGGGATCAAAAGATCCCATGTACTAGGCCCCTAAGGGGGATAATAGTTATGAAAAAAAAGTGGAAAAAAAACAAACACTAAAATATTAAAAGTTTAAGTGATCTACCTTTCCCAATTTTACATATAAAAAAATAAACATATTAGGTATCTTCGTGTGTGAATAGTTCCTGTCCGGTAATTGCTGTAACGGGGAAATGAAAAACATGCAAAAAAACAAGCCCTCATACAGCTATGTAAACCAAAATTGTGAATTTTTTTGTCAAAACCCCATAAACCTTGGTGGAATTATGTTTGTTTGTTTTTTTTAAAATTTAACCCCACAAAGAATTTTTTTCCCACTTTCCAATAAAAGACACGTTAAAAAATGCATATTGTCTTGCAAAAAATAAGCCCTAATATGTGAACGGAAAAGTAAAAAAAGTTATGGCTATTGGAACATAGGAAGGAAAAAACTAAAATGCAAAACAAAAAATGGGCCCGGTACTTAAGGGGACCACTACTTGGGGGGGGGGGGGGGGGGGCGGCTATGTTTAAAGAGGCCACTACTGAAAAGCTGTTTCATGTAAAATCCATTCAAAAGACAAGGGGGGCACTGCCTCCGTCTGGAGAAGAAAAAGGGACAGGCGTTTTAGACACCGGTCTCAATAAAGCCCTAAGCTGGCGGAGGATCCGCTGAATTTATGAAGAGGGGCAGCCGTCTCCATTACTTCGTCAGATACTCCGCCAGTTCTAAAGGTAAGACAGCTTGGAAGCTGTCTAAGCCTAAAACAGACAGAAATTAGTAAATGAGACAAGCCTAACGGCCCGTCCCCTTCTCCACCACACCCACAATTTTAGAACTTGCATGAGCGGGGTGAAGTTGCAGATTGTAGCGCAACTAACCGTTGCTGCCTTCTGCACCTGAAATGCACTTAATTTAGGGAAATTTCAGCTCAGTAAATGACCTCCAAAGTTCATTCTCCAGGGGCATCAAAGCTTCTTCACTGTGAGAACTGTGAATCTGTGGAATGGTCTACCTCTCTGATGGCTAACCTCCGGCACTCCAGCTGTGGTAAAACTACAACTCCCAAGATGCACACTTGCTTAGCTGTTTTCAGAACTCCATAGAAATGAATGGAGCATGCTGGGAGTTGTAGTTTCACCACAGCTGGAACGCTAGAGATTAGCCATCACTGGTCTACCTCAAGACATGGTCACAGCAGGAACAGTGGACAGTTTTAAAAACAGCCTAGATAAATTCTTAAAAGCAGATGATATTAAGGTCTATGAAAATGTGTAGAAATCTGAGTCTCACTCCCTTTTCAAAAATTTGCGTCCCCTCGTATCCCTTGGTTGAACTTGAAGGACTTATGTCTTTTTTTACCCGTATTAACTATGTAACAAAAATGCAGCACACCACGTTCTTGTACCCTGCACTGTCTGGTAAAAAAGTATACTTTTTCTTACAATGGAACTCTATGGCAAACAGATGCCACTCTATGGCATCAGTCTGAGGCATCCGTTTAACGTACACGTTTTTTGTATACGTTAAACGGATGGTAAAAACTAGTGCTGTTCGAGCACCAAAGTGCTCAGGTGCTCGAGTAGAACACTTTGGGATGGACGGGTTTTCTACAGAGCACCTGAGCACAATGGAAGTCAATGGGAGAACCAGAGCATTAAACCAGGCACCCCCTGCTCTGAAGAGGGGAGGGTGTTTGGTTCACAGGAAAAGGTCAGAAATTGATGGAAACACCACAGAAATGGTTCGGGAACAGCATGGGGAATATGTCTGGATGTATCTTGGACTCCCAGGTCGACGCTGGGAACGATGTTGTCCGAGTAGTACGCCAATTTTACAGACTGACAATAATACGCACAAAACTGATGATGAAATCGATTTTAGAGGAAAAATTGTTAGGAAACATTTTCGATATATTTACTTGTATATAAAGTGCAACTGCTGCCAAAAATTACAAGGAAGAGGCACTCCGATACAACCTGTATATCACATAAAGTAGGCCCCATTCACATTCTGGTACAATTGCTTAGGTAGTGGGACTCCTACACTCATAAAGCATATGCACTAAGTGAAACGGTTGACAAAAATTACAAGGAACCGGCACTCCAATACACCCTTTATTACACATAAAAGAGGGCATCATACACACCCTTGAAAAATGTTGATTGATGGCCTGCTGGTGACCCTCAAAAACATTAGGAGAAAGGGCCTGCTGGTGACCCTCTAAAACATCAGGGGCGAGGGCCTGCTGCTGAGCTGACCATCTAAAACATTAGGGGTGAGGGTCTGCTGCTGAGCTGACCATCTAAAACATTAGGGGCGAGGGCCTGCTGCTGATCTGACCATCTAAAACATTATGGGCGAGGGCCTGCTTGTGACCCTCTAAATTCTAAAACATTAGGGATAAGGGTCTGCTGCTGAGCTGACCCTCTAAAACATCAGGGACGAGGGCCTGCTGCTGAGCTGACCCTCTAAAACATCAGGGACGAGGGCCTGCTGCTGAGCTGACCATCTAAAACATTATGGGCGAGGGCCTGCTGGTGACCCTCTAAAACATTAGGGGTGAGGGTCTGCTGCGAAGCTGACACCCTAAAACATTAGGAGCGAGGGCAGACTAATAAGCATGTTGATATGATGGATGAGGAGGACGAGAAAAGGAAGATTGAACCATATACCCTTTTTTTGTGGTGGAAGGAGTGCATGGGAATACAGTGTATTCAATACACCATAAAAGCCACATTTAAAATGCCTTTATGTTCAGCCTCTTTCCTCTGGTGGAGTAGAGAAGTCAGGGGCAATCCAGGCCTTGGTCATTTTAAAAGGTCAACCTGTCAGCATTTTCAGTTATTATGCCCCCAGCAGCACTAATTACCCGCTCTGACAAAACGCTGGTGGCAGGGCAGGCCAGCACCTCCAAGGCGTAAAGCGCCAGTTCGTGCCATGAGTCCAGCTTGGACAACCAGTAGTTGTAAGGCACAGAGGGATCATTGAGGACGCTGACACAGTCTGCTACGTACTCCTTCACCATCTTCCCAAAATTTTCCCTCCTTGTGACACTAGGCCATGCATCAGGGTGAGGGTGCTGGCGGGGTGTCATGAAACTGTCCCAGGCATTGGAGAGTGTTGCCCTGCCTCTGTTGGAACTGCTGTGCGTTCCCCTCGTCTCTCCTCCATGGTTGCCCAAGGAACTATGTACTCTGCCGTCAGCGTTGTCAGCTGGAAATTTGTGGAGCAATTTTTCCACAAGGACTTTCTGGTATTGCACCATTTTGCTCGTCCTCTCCACCACAGGAATGAAAGATGAGAAGTTCTCTTTGTAGCGGGGGTCAAGAAGGGTGAACAACCAGTAATCGGTGTTGGCCAAAATGCGTATAACGCGAGGGTCACGGGAAAGGCAGCATAACATAAAGTCAGCCATGTGTGCCAGAGTCCCAACAGACAAGACTTCGCTGTCCTCATCAGGAGGATGACTCTCAATCTCCTCATCCTCTTCCTCCTCTTCGGCCCATCCACGCTGAACAGATGGAATAAACCTGCTATGGGTACTACCCTCTGTAGCGAAGGCAATCGTCTCCTGCTCCTCCTCCGTCTCATCATCCAATTTGCGCTGAGAAGACTAACTGAGGGTGGTCTGGCTATCACCCTGTGTACTGTCTTCCCCCATTTCCACCTCTTCCACATGCAAAGCGTCTGCCTTAATTGTGATTGTGACAAACTCCCCTCTTTTGAAAAGAGGGGAGTTTGTCACAGTGATCAGCGAGCGTTTCAGTAGACACAGAAGTGGTCTGGTTACACTGATAATAGCGGCATCGCCGCTCACCATCTGTGTTGATTCCTCAAAGTTGAGTAAAACCTCACAGAGGTCAGACATCCATGCCCACTCATCGCTTGTGAAGAGCTGAAGCTGACTGGAAAGGCGACGACAATGTTGCAGCAGGTATTCCACTACTGCCCTCTGCTGCTCACAAAGCCTGGCCAACATGAGGAAAGTTGAGTTCTAGCGCGTGCTCACGTCGCACAACAGTCGGTGAGGTGACAATTGTAAGCGCTGCTGCAGGGTTGCCAGACCGGCGGCAGCTGTAGATGTCTTTCAGAAATGGGCACACACGCGGCGCACCTTCACCAGTAGCTCAGGCAAATTGGGATGTTTTATAAACCGCTGAACCACTAAGTTTAACACGTGGGCTCGGCATGGTATGTGTGTGAGCGTGCCGAGTTTTAGCACAGCCTGTTGCCGCTTCCCCACTGCAGTGCTACACTGCTTCCGGCTACTGACTGATGGCTGACTGGTGCTGCAAGATGAGAATTCAGAGTTGGAAGTGGAGGAGGAGGTGGAGGAGGAGAAGGGGGGGTTGGAGCCACTAATGTAGGTAGTGGCGGAAATCCTGATGGAAGTAGGGCCCACAATCCTTGGCGTCAGTAGTACCTGTGCCATCCCAGGGTACAACTCGCTCCCGGCCTCCACAACAGTCACCCATTGTGTCTTCAGGGAAATGTAGCATCCCTGGCAAAAAGCACTTGTCCATGTGTCAGTCGTTAAGTGGACCTTCCCAATAACTGCGTTGGTCATGGCATGGGTGATGTTACGGGACACATGCTGGTATAAGGCGGGGACAGCACAGTGGGAAAAATAGAGTAACCAGGAACGGCCGCCACCATCAGGCTGCGGAAAGCCTCAGTATCCACAAGCCTAAATGGCAACATTTCCAGGGCCAGCAATTTGGAAAGGTGCGCATTTAGTGCTATGGCCTGTGGGTAGGTGCTGGGTAGGTGCTTGCAAAGGTCACGGCCGGGAGGCATGCGGGCCTGTGTCTTGGTCAGGGAATTGGCCAGCACGTAACACAGGGGAAGAGGAGGCAGTGGTGTGACCTATAGACACTGATTGTGGACCCAGACGTTTGGCCCACCTCTAGGGTGCTTTGATGCCATGTGGCGGATCATGCTGGTGGTGGTGAGGTTGCTAGTGCTCACGCCCCTGCTTATTTTGGTGCAGCACAGGTTGCAAATGACAATTCTTTCCTCAAAAAAGCGACAGACTGCGGAACACCTACCCCTTGTCAAGGGTGATTGCCGCAAGGGGGTGCTCCGGGGAACAGTTACAGGCCTGTTTGGTGTGGCCTGTCTTGTCCCTTTTGCCACCCTACTGCCTCTTCCAGCCTGTTGTAGTGCTGCAGATCTCTCCCCCTCTGTACTGCTGTCCTCCCTCGGCTTGCCACCTTCCCAGGTTAGGTCAGTGACTTCATTGTCCAGCACCTCCTCTTCCACTTCCTTACTCTGGTGATCCTCCTGACTTGTTGACCTAACAACAAACTCACTTATTGACAACTGTGTCTCATCCTCATAATCAACCTATTGAGACACTAATTGCCGTTGACTTATTGGCAACTGTGTCTCATCATCATCATCCACCTTGTGAAACACTAATTGCCATTCCCCACCGTCATCTTCTTCTGACTGTGGATGCTCAAGAGATTGGGAATCAGGGGACAAGATCTCCTCATGTCCCTCTTCAAGCAAGCTTGGCAAGAGGCCCAAATCAAGGAATGGCGATGAAAAGAGCTCCTCGGAATATCCAAGTGTGGGATCACTTGTTTGCCAAGACTCTCCATGGTGGGAGGAAGGAGGATTAGGATGAGGATTCTGTTGACCAGACTCTTGGCTACTGAGACTGGACTTTGTGGAAGACAGGGTGGTGCTTAACCAACTAGAAGCATTATCTGCTGCAATCCAACCGACTACCTGTTCGCACTGGTGTCAATTCGAGAGTGCTGTCCTGCGCCGTCCTGCAAACTGGGATGGTATTGTGGATGAGTGTCTTTCTTGTGCTCTGGCAGCAGGCACAGTTTCACCGAGCCCAGCGGCTAAGAAAATAATTACACTAAATGTCACAGATTTTTAGGATGCGCAAACGTTATACAGGAGATGTAGCACCGGTAATGTCGCTGTCAGCAGTGACCAAAGAATTGCACGCAATTTAGCACAACTTGCGCTAATAATATATATTGCAGCCAGATAAAACAATAGTCCTTAAAAGGACTTTTGGGTCTCTAACACCTTTCAACACTAAACCCTGGCTAAAAAAAATAACTATTCCTGTCCCTACACTATCTGTCCCTTCTGCTGCAGCACCCCCTGACTAAGATTGAGCCGAACCACGTGTCATCAGGTGCTATATAGCACCCGATGACGCGTTCGGGCCAGCCAATCACTGTGATTCTAGTAACCAACATTGAGGGATGTGCCGAGCATCTGGATGCTCGAGTCAAAATGGTGTTCGGCCGAGCATGCTCGCCTAACACTAGAAAAACCTGATGTGTTTTGTTATCTACCCCTCCAATACCCCCTCCCACCAACGTCCCCCCATCCCCATCGGTTTGCAGGAAAATTGTCCTGCATGAAACCTGTCCCTGGTACAAAAAAGGTTGGGGACCACTGCTCTATAATATATATAATCTATGACATTATATCTAAAGTTCTAGATGGGACTGACTAATCATTGAGATCCTACACAAGTTGAAAGTTAAGTTCTAAATGATGACTAATGTCCAGTATTCAAGACTGGTCTAATAAAGGGTATTTCATCTTGTTTCATCCTGTCCGTGCTGACAAAATTAATTTACGGGGCTCCAGACAGGACTGCTATAATCTACAAAGTTATATTGGACTGATGTATGAGGCTGAAGGCAAAACTGTTCTCTCTCTCTACAAAGTTAATCTTGCAAGGTTCTATAGTTGGCCATTTGACGAGTGATATTGTTGCCTGTGATGAAGCAACGAGGATATGACGTACTCTCCACAGTCTCCATGATGTAACATCTTTGCTATGAAGAATAGCATGTTATGCAGCATTACCAAAACCACAATGAAAGCCATTCTCCATATGTTCAGCACCAAATTAAAAAACTTAAATATGTGCATCTTTTCCTGTTCACAGTTCTATTACAGTAACAATAATAATTCATTATAATACATGGTACATCTGGCTGACACACACTTTATAATACACTGTACAGGCAGCTGACACACATTATAATACATGGTACATCTGGCTGACACACACCTTATAAGACAGTACAGGCAGCTGACACACATTATAATACATGGTACATCTGGCTGACACACACCTTATAAGACACAGTACAGGTAGCTGACACACATTATAATACATGGTACATTTGGCTGACACACAGCCTATAAGAGAGTACAAGCAGCTGACACATTATAATACATGGTACATCTGGCTGACACACACTTTATAATACACTGTACAGGCAGCTGACACACATTATAATACATGGTACAGCTGGCTGACACACACCTTATAAGACAGTACAGGCAGCTGACACACATTATAATACATGGTACATTTGGCTGACACACAGCCTATAAGAGAGTACAAGCAGCTGACACATTATAATACATGGTACATTTGGCTGACACACACCTTATAAGACACAGTACAGGTAGCTGACACACATTATAATACATGGTACATTTGGCTGACACACACCTTATAAGACACAGTACAGGTAGCTGACACACATTATAATACATGGTACATTTGGCTGACACACACCTTATAAGACACAGTACAGGTAGCTGACACACATTATAATACATGGTACATTTGGCTGACACACAGCGTATAAGACACAGTACAGGTAGCTGACACACATTATAATACATGGTGCAGCTGGCTGACACACACCTTATAAGACACAGTACAGGCAGCTGACACATTATTATACATGGTACATTTGGCTGACACACACCTTATAAGACACAGTACAGGTAGCTGACACACATTATAATACATGGTGCACCTGGCTGACACACACCTTATAAGACAGTACAGGCAGCTGACACACATTAATATACATGGTACATTTGGCTGACACACACCTTATAAGACACAGTACAGGCAGCTGACACACATAATAATACATGGTACATTTGCCTGACACACACCTTATAAGACACAGTACAGGCAGCTGACACACATAATAATACATGGTACAGCTGGCTGACACACACCTTATAAGATACAGTACAGGCAGCTGACACATTATAATACATGGTACAACTGGCTGACATGCACCTTATAAGACACAGTACAGGCAGCCGACACACATTATAATACAT
Source organism: Bufo gargarizans (assembly GCF_014858855.1). NCBI lineage: Eukaryota > Metazoa > Chordata > Amphibia > Anura > Bufonidae > Bufo > Bufo gargarizans. The sequence goes on from NC_058081.1 coordinate 529,833,917, forward strand.
GGTACATTTGGCTGACACACAGCCTGTAAGAGAGTACAAGCAGCTGACACATTATAATACATGGTACATTTGGCTGACACACAGCCTATAAGACAGTACAAGCAGCTGACACATTATAATACGTGGTACAGCTGGCTGACACACACCTTATAAGACACAGTACAGGCACCTTATAATACATGATACCATTGGCTGCTCCATACCTCACACCTTACAACACAGTGCATGCGGCTGACACACACATTTTAGCTTACAGTGCATGCGGCTGGCACACATTGTGATACACACTGTAACCACCTTATGTCCAATATTACAACACAGTGCTGGCGAATGACACATACATATTAAGAGATGGTGCAGGCAACTGACACATTATATTGTATACAGTCCTGATAATGACATTTTATAACACACAGTAAAGGCAGATAACCTACATTTACACTTTATGACACCTTGTTATCTAGTATATTGGTGTGAAATTGTTTAAAGTAATGTTGCCTGGGGTACCTTGCGCAAAATTTTACAACTTTTTGACCTCAGCACCACTTTTGTTTTCGGAATACACCAGTGATCATGTTTTCTGATTATACCACTTTTAAGGCGATTTGTGACTTTTGAAAAAGGTCACAAAGTCACTCCAGTAAGGGCAGCATAGAAAACCTAGAGTAGCATTTCTAGAAAACGTGGTAGATTTAAAGATGTGCCAAATTTAACAAACACTATGTGCTATTTGATAAATTTGGCACAAACTACTCCAACCCATACTTAAGCAAAACTGACTTTAATGGTCAGGTTTCCGCATACTGTTTTGGAAACCAAAAATGGAGTGGATCATAAAAGGAGAGAAAGTGTGCTGCCCGTTGCTGTATTGCGGACTGCATTTGCGGATCCAGAATACACGGGCACCGTTCCGTGTGCATTCCGCATTACGGATGCGGACCCATTCACTTCAATGGGTCCACAAATCTGGAAATGGGAACGGTGCAGAACGGAATCACGGAACGGAACACTACAGAAGCACTATGGAGTGCTACCGTGGGGTTCTGTTCCATACTTCTGTTCCGCAAAAAGATTGATCTTGCTCTATCTTTTTGCGGAACAGACAAATGCAGACCCATTCAAGTTGAATGGGTCTGGATTCATCCCGGAGGCCGCACTGAGGTTGCCCGTGCATTGGGGACCTCAAATTTCGGTCCCTAATGCACGGAATGACCCACCTATGGCCGTGTGAATGAGCCCTTACCCTGATAATAAATTCCCACATTGAGGACACATATTAAAATACATGGTGCAGGGGGCTGACACACACTATAATACATGGAGCAGCCGGCTGGCGCACATCAGAAAGTTCCCAGCATATAACCATTAGCCAGAGGAGTGAGGAGCAGGAAGTGTGGGGTTAACCCCTTCAGTCCTAGCCCAGGTTTTATTTACTTTGCATGTAACTCCGGCCCCGTCCTGATCTCCACATGTTTAGACTGAAAGAGCAACATTTACTCATGGCCTCTGCGTCCGCAGGGAGCGGGAACCGTACAAAACACAGACGTCGTTATTCTCTCAGCCAAAAGAGGGGAATGTTCTGCCCTCAGACGATTTCTCTAAAAATTCTCCTGCTAAAAATACAGAGAAAGAATCACGCACAGGACGCCGAACACACCACCAGCTTTGAAACTGTAACTAGTACAGGTGACCCCCTCATCAATTTCCCTCTTTCCACCTTGATGTGACATCCCGCCTCTCCCTGGCACCCCGCATTCCATTTGCCCCTTGTGAACCCTGATCCCCCATGCCCTAGGCTCTGACACCTACATTACTGACCATTTTTAGTATTAAACAGGGCAAACCAGCGGCACTGCAGCCACCTCAGCGGGTTCCCATACAATGCAGATTTATTGTATGCGTGTACAGCCATGGCCCTATTTACATCCGGCTGTCTAGACCACCACCACATTTATCACAGGGGCTCAGGGGGGATGGATGTGGAGCAGGGATGGACACTTTTCTGTGACTCCAACTATTGGTTGGCTCACTTTGAGGCAGAATTTCCCACCAGAATTGCGGTAATTTAGTAATTTTGGGCAAAATGTCACACATTAGGCCATGCATCCTTTTCCATTAAGCCATGCTCCCTTGTTGGACTAGGTGCAGAAAATGGCTTAGTTATGTGTCCAAGTCAAAATTCTGTTGGCACAATTTTGGTGCAAATCGGTGCAACTAGGTCTTTTACAATTTTTCTGACTTGCTTGAAAAGGTGGAAGGGCTAAGTGGGCAGAGTGGAGTTTTGTAGGAAAGGAGCATGGCCCAATATGGATGAAAACTGCTCCACAATTCTGAGGTAAAATCCTATCTCAAAGTAAGCAAACCAATAGTTGGAATAGAGTAAAGGGCCAAATTTATCATTAAAGAATGCCACTTGTGCAAAATTTTTACCCCACCAGCCGCAACAAAAGGGGGCGTGGTGAAAGGAGGGGGGCGTCAACCCTGCCACATTTATCAGCTTCAAAGAACACTGAAATCTACTCCAGCCAGGGCATAGATCTCAGGTCTGGCACACAGACTGTCGGAAGTTGCTCCTAATTTAGATTATGACGGGTCAGCGCACCTGGTTATCATATCCTGGTGTACGCCGCTGGGCTATGATAAATCAGGGCCAAAGGGGGCTATTTATCAAGCTGAAATACGCATAAATTAGGTGTACTTAAGGTGCATATTGCGCCGCAATCTGAGACTTCTCCCTGCTCACGCCAGGTCTAAAAAAGTGGGTACGGAGTGAAGGAGGGAAGAAAGGGAAAGGACGGCAGGCTCATCTCATTTATCATTTACTACGGCTGTTTTAGGCGTAGAAAAAGGTCTAAATGTAAGACAGCTAGGAAGCTATCTTACTTTTATAAGCGGCCGGCCCCTCTTCATAACTTCGGCGATCCAGCGATGGGGCTTTATTAAGACCGGAGTCTAAAACGCTGGTCTTAATAAATACGCTCCAAAGTGTCTATCCCTGCACCAGATTTATCGTCCAGCCTGGGCCCCTGTGATAAATCTAGTGCAGGTCTAGCCAGCCGGTCTAAACTAACGCCATCAATAGGATTCCTAATCTGGGCTAATGTCTGTAAACCTTGATGTGCCAAATTACAAGACATCCTCCTAGGTATCCTCACATGACGGAATGTGGGCCATAATCTTTTACTTCCATTTTTTAACTAAAGTTTTACTTGCCTGAATAAAAGTCAGTCATTTATCTTCCCAGAAAGATAAATCTTAATTTTGGCTAAAGTCAGGTAATATCAGAAAAATTCAGAGGATAGTGATATTGATATAGATATCATAATAACTATATACAGTATATCACAATTCGTAGAATTATTTGAAAGTTAAGAAAAATAATCTGACCAAAATTACAGGCACACACATTACTATATCGATGCCTACACACTCATCAGTCAGGCCAATATAGGGGTCATTTATCAAGCATTTGTACACCAGTCTTGCGCTGTCAGAGGATGCCGTAACTTATGACGAAGCACACACCTGAAAAGATTAAGCGCATACTCCTGCCATCCGTGAGGGAGATTTATCAAACCTGGTGTAAAGTAGAACTAGCTTAGTTGCCCATAGAAACCAGACTCCAGCTTTCTTTTCTGAGAGCTCCTTTGGAAAATGAAAGGTGGACTTTGATTGGACAACTGAGGCTACTTTCACACCTGCGTTAAGTGCGGATCTGTCTAGTATCTGCACAAACGGATCCGCACCTATAATGCAAACGCTCGTATCCATTCAGAACGAATGTTTGCATTATTCTTTTTAAAAAAAGTCTAAGTCAAAACGGATCCGTCCTGACTTACAGTGAAAGTCAATGGGGGACGGATCCGTTTTCAATTGCACCATATTGTGTCAGTGAAAACGGATCCGTCCCCATTGACCTACATTGAAAGTCAGGACGGATCCATTTGGCTCCGCATCGCCAGGCGGACACCAAAACGATGCAAGCAGCTTTTTGGTGTCCGCATCCAGAGCGGAATGGAGGCGCAACGGAGCCAAACTGATGCATTCTGAACGGATCCTTATCCATTCAGAATGCATTGTGGCTGAACTGATCCGTTTTGAACCGTTTGTGAGAGCCTTGTAACGGTTCTCACTAACGGAATTCAAAACGCCAGTGTGAAAGTAGCCTAAGCCAGTTCTACTTTACACCAGGTTTGATAAATCTCCCCCCATGGGCCTAGATCGATACTGCAGTCATGATTTTAATGATGATAAATTATGATAAATGCGCCTAGGCAATGGCCCTGCCCACACCCTGCCAAGCCCCCTTTTCAAAAAGTCGCAAAAAACGATGCAGAAATGGCAGTTACAACTAAATTTAAGTGCAATGACGTTTAAAAAAATCACAAACTCAGTTTTTTTTTTTTTGCAACTACTCCATTCCCTTGGTGGTGTACAAACTGACACAGCCTTTGTAATAAATATGACTAGACCTTAGAGTGAATTTTTTTTGGTAAATTTGTCGCAAAAAAAACCCAAGTTTTAAACCAAGCTGACGCTCCCCAAAAGAAAGATAAGAAGTAAATGGCAGCGCACTGCAGCTATATACCCGATTATTCTGACAGTTATGGACTGCCAGATTTTTAGGAGACGAGTCATGGATGACAAGCTGAAGTAACTTAAAAAATAGACGTAGAACACAAGTATACAGATATATCTTATTTCTTGTTCAGCTCATCTTGCGTTCTTTGGCAGAAATCTACCTTTGACTAATATGAATAAGTGACAAGTGTTTTCGGAGGGTAAATTACTTTGGGCCACGGATCTCACACTGGCAAAGGACAGGGATCTCTCAGACAGGCGGGCTCAATGTGGTTCTGGGCATCAAAACCACCATCAAGGAGGGCAGATGCCACTTTTTACTATAATGAATGAATAACTGGAGTTTCCAAAGGGTGAAATGTGGGCATCCCCGTCTGAGTGTTGGCAGTGTTATATCAGTGGCCCAGTCATTTCACCATTTGCAAACACCTGTTACGAATATAATATGAATATGTATTTCTGCCCATTTTGATGCCAGCTTTTATGCCCAGAACAATGTTAAGCCAGTGGAAAGTAAATCATTGTGATGCAGAGCATCCCTACCTGTGTGTTGGCCCAAAGTTATTTAACCCTTTAAAAACACCTGTTTCAGGTCAGGTCAGTAAAATGTGGCTGTCTCCTCATTAATGCACATTCACTTGTATCTGTATGTTTATACCCAACTATAATCACAGTATAGACAATACCTAGAATCACCATCTGTAGCTCCAAACAATTACAACCCAGGGGCAGAAGGGAGTGTTATAATGTAAAGAACTGGCAATATACAGAACCATCAGAACACAGAACCATGAATATAAAGAGCAGGTATATAAGGAACTATCCTCATAAGAACTATGAATATACAGAGCAGGAATATAAGGAACCATCCATATAAAGAACCATCAAGGTGCTGAACGACGAAGATACATAGCAGGAATATAAGGAACCATCAATATAAAGAACAATCAAGGTGCAGAACCATGAAGATACAGAGCAGGAATATAAGGAACCATCTATATAAAGAACAATTCAAGGTGCAGAGCCATGAATATACAGAGCAGGAATATAAGGAACCATCGATACAAAGAACCATCAAGGTGCAGAACCATGAATATACAGAGCAGGAATATAAGGAACCATCTATATAAAGAACCATCAAGGTGCAGAGCCATGAATATACAGAGCAGGAATATAAGGAACCATCGATACAAAGAACCATCAAGGTGCAGAGCCATGAATATACAGAGCAGGAATATAAGGAACCATCGATACAAAGAACCATCAAGGTGCAGAGCCATGAATATACAGAGCAGGAATATAAGGAACCATCGATACAAAGAACCATCAAGGTGCAGAACCATGAATATACAGAGCAGGAATATAAGGAACCATCAATATAAAGAACCATCAAGGCGCAGAACCATGAATATACAGAGCAGGAATATAAGGAACCATCGATATAAGGAACAATCAAGGTGCAGAACCATGAAGATACAGAGCAGGAATATAAGGAACCATCAATATAAAGAACCATCAAGGTGCAGAACCATGAATATACAAAGCAAGAATATAAGGAACCATCAATATAAAGAACCATCAAGGTGCAGAACCATGAATATACAGAGCAGGAATATAAGGAACCATCTATATAAAGAACCATCAAGGCGCAGAACCATGAATATACAGAGCAGGAATAAAAGGAACCATCGATATAAGGAACCATCAAGGCGCAGAACCATGAATATACAGATTGATAAATATAAGGCTCCATTAATGTACAGAATAAACAAAAAATAAATCAATAACTAGAACCATCAAGGTTAAAAGCCATCAGTATACAGATTTATGTATGCACAAAAGCGTCGATTTATAGACCTATCAAAATACAGATCCATCAAGAAACCGATCCACCAATAGTAAAAAAAAAAAACAATGTACAGAACTATCGAAATATAGGACAATATTAATACACAGAACCATTAATATGCAAAACTATCATTGTACAGCATCAGCAGTGTACAAGACCATCAATATAAGGAACCAAGACAAGGCCATTTAATCCCCTTCCTGACCAGACACATTTTACATTTTTAAAGGACATTTTGCTTTGAAAGTCAGCACTTTTTACAGTTGGTTACCTAAATATTTTCCATCCTTTTTTTAAAATAAAACATGGGGCTTTATTTTGATGACTTTTTTTAACTTTTACCCAGAAAAAGGTGATACAAGGGAAAAAAGTCTGTTTTTCACTTCTTTAAATTTTTTTCAACTGCACCAAGTACAACTAAAATACATTTTTAAATTGTGTTCCCATTCTGTTACTGTTATTTTAATATAGGGGACATATAGTTTTTATTTTGTCTTTATTTTTTTACAATTTATTCTCTTCCAAAAGGTTCATACAAGACCTTTTGGGGGGGGGGGGGGGGGCAAAGCTAACATTATATTTTATTTTTTGCATTGTAGATATCTCCTGTAACTGGGACTGACATATTAGCCCTAGTTACAGGAGGAATACAGCTTTCTGTTATGCACTGCAGAGGTGATCTGGGTCTGCTAAGACCCTTCATCTTGTGCAATCACATAATCACTATGGCCAGAACAGGAAGTGGCAATACTGCTACCTGAGCTGGATACACAGCACTGTGTAGGTTGAGAAACATGGACCACCCAGATGTCTAAAGTCTGAGTGGTCCAAAAGTGGTTAAAAAACCATCAATATAAAGAACCATCAATTTAATCGGTTCACGACCGATGCATAAGCAGTGTAAAAAAGTGGCCTACCAAGCTGAGCCTACTCTATACATGGTGGGTGCTCACAGTGTAATACATCTGACACCCCACAACAATGACCATAATCGGAGATAACTCTGATCCCAGTCAATCAACCCCTCAGATGCCACAGTGAATGCCGACCATAGCATCTGAAGAGTAAGAAAGAGGGAGGGTACTCCCTCAGTCCTCTGATTGGTTGCTTTGTCAGCTTTGGGTTCAAATCACTCATTCCCAATTTTACATTTCTAAATAAATAATACAAAAATAAACATAATTGGTATTGTTGCATCCTAAAATGTCCAATCTATTAAAAATAAAAATGCACAATTCACAATTTCTGGTCATCATGCATCCCAAAAAGACTGACTAAAAGGTGATCGAATAGTAGAAAGTACCCCCAAATGGAATCAATATAAACTACGGGGGAGCTGTTCACTCCCTGTGATAGCCTCAGTCCCTCTTAATGATCTGAGGTTACTAAAGCAATAGTTTCCATGGAGCCCTACTTGTGGCAGGGCTCCATAAGAACGTATTGATTGTCCCATAGGCTGCAGTGGTAAGTCACTGCAGTCTATGGGACAAACGATATAACGGTCGCTATGTTCAAGTCCTCTAAGGTGATTTAATATAAATAAAAAAAAAATTTTAAACAGTTTTTATAAATATAAAAATGTAAAAAAAATCTATTCATCCCTCTTTCCCTCTAAAAAAAATAAAAATAAACTTAAAAAAATAAACATTAGCACCACCAAAATGCTTCACCTCCCCCAAAAAATTGTAATAAAAAGTGATCAAATCACCATACAAACTGGTATTATTGAAAACCACAGATTGCCCTGCAAAAAATGGGCCTTCAAACAGCTCAGTAGACATCAATATAAAAAATTATGAGGGTCAAGAAAAACTATATAAATGTGGTATAGATGTCATCATACTGATTCAGAGAATGAAGGAGACAAGCTAGTTTTACTGCATAGGGAACGCCGTGAAAACAAAATCCATAAAACTTTATCGGAATTGTTTTTTTTTTCCAATTCAACCCCACCTGGAATTTTTTTTTTAGCTTCCCACTACATTGTATGCAATATTAATTGGTGCCGTTAGAAAGTAAAACTTTTCCCACAAAAAACAAGCCCTCATATGACTATGTGAACGCAAAAAAAAAAAAAAGGTTATGGCTCCTGGAAGGTCAGTAGTAAAAAACGGAAACGAAAAAACAGAAAATCACACACCACAAGGGATTAAAGAACATACACAGCCATCAATGAAATGAAAATGAAAAATTATTACAGTACATACTCCACAATCCTTCTCACAGATTGCAGCGGTTGACGTACAGGTATGTGACATGTGACGCAGTCAATCACTGTCCTCAGTGGTATAGAGTACAAGACCAATGAGGACAAAGACTGGTTACAGGGGCCAAACACCGTATACCTGCACATCATGGTGACATGCATGGTGATGTGCAGGTATATGGCACATGTTGTAGCCAGTCATTGTCCTCAGTAGTCTTATGCTCGATACCACTACAACCCCCATCCTCACTTATATCTGTCAGGGAGGATCTGCACTGTGAATTGTTTGGAAGTGTGTTGGATACTGCTGGATGTACTACAACCCCCTAATCTGCACTTAGAGAATTATCTGGACACAGCACCTACATCTCCTCCTCATTGCACTCGTACAACACTCATAGCACCAAAGGCACCCCAACTACCATTCTGCAGGAACCCCAACATCAGGGTGCACCTCAAGTTAAGAAAGGGTTAGTTCTCCTGTCACTGCCCGGCCCTAGGGAGCAACGGTGTTAGTACTGCCACTGTGCAGAACCATCATTGTACAGAACCGTCAATCTACAGAAACATCACTGTGCAGAACCGTCAATGTGCAGGACAATCCATAAACAGAAATATCACTATACAGAACCAACAATACACAGAACAATCGATGTTTATAACCATCAATTTACAGAGTCGTCACTACACCAGCTCATCAATATACAAAAGCGTTAAAGACAAAGCTTTCAATGTAAAGGACCATCAATATACAGAATCATAAATAAACAGAAACATGAAAGTGCAGAACCATCGGTACACAGAACTAGCAAGATACGGATCCAATAACGATCACTGAATGGAAGCGCCAGTAACAGGACTAAAAATGTACAAATCATTAAAATACAAATCCATTAATATTTAGAATCAACGACTTATAGAAGCATTACACTATACATTCCTGAATCTACAAAATCATCAATGAACAGAAACATTAATACCCAACCAGAAATATACAGACCTGAAAAAAAAAAGCAATATACAGAACCAAAGATGTACAAAACCATCAATGTTCAAAACTATATTTGCGCAGAACTATCAACATAGAGAACTATCAACGTACAAAAGCAACAATATAGAGAACTGCCAAGTCAGAATACAGTATTGTCAGTATACAGAACAGTCAGTCTACATCCAAATATACAACCAAACCATCAGTATACAGTACCATCAATATACAGAAATGTACAGAACTGTCAGTATACATCCAAATATGCAACCAAACCATCGGCATACAGTACCATCAATATACAGAAATGTACAGAACTGTCAGTATACATCCAAATATGCAACCAAACTATCAGCATACAGTACCATCAATATACAGAAATGTACAGAACAGTCAGTATAAATCCAAATATAGAATTAAACCATCAGTATACAGTACCATAAATATACAGAACATAAATGTACAGAACAGTCAGTATACATCCAAATATACAATCAAACCATCAGCATACAGTACCATCTATATACAGAACAGAAATGTATAGAACAGTCAGTCTACATCCAAATATACAACCAAACCATAGGCATACAGTACCATCAATATACAGAAATCTACAAAACAGTCAATACACATCCAAATATACAACCAAACCATCAGCATACAGTACCATCAATATACAGAAATGTGCAGAACAGTCAGTATACAACCAAATATACAACCAAACCATCAGCATACAGTACCATCAATATACAGAAATGTACAGAACAGTAAGTCTATATCCAAATATACAACCAAAATATCAGTATACAGTACCATCAATATACAGAAATGTACAGAACAGTCAGTATACATCCAAATATACAACCAAACTATCAGCATACAGTACCATCAATATACAGAAATGTACAGAACAGTCAGTATACATCCAAATATACAACCAAAATATCAGTATACAGTACCATCAATATACAGAAATGTATAGAACAGTCAGTCTACATCCAAATATACAACCAAACCATCGGCATACAGTACCATCAATATAAAGAAATGTACAGAACAGTCAGTATACATCCAAAAATACAACCAAACCATCAGTATACAGTACCATTAATATATATAAATGTACAGAACAGTCAGTATATATCCAAATATACAAACCATCAATATACATAAATGTACAGAACAGTCAGTAAAAATCCAAATATACGACCAAACTATCAGCATACAGTACCATCAATATACATAAATGTATAGAACAGTCAGTCTACATCCAAATATACAACCAAACCATTGGCATACAGTACCATCAATATACAGAAATGTACAGAACAGTCAGTATACATCCAAATATACAACCAAACCATCAGTATACAGTACCATCAAGATACAGAACAGTCAGTATACATCCAAATATACAATCAAACCATCAGTATACAGTATCATCAATATACAGAACAGTCAGTATACATCCAAATATACAACCAAACCATCGGCATACAGTACCATCAATATACAGAAATGTACAGAACAGTCAGTAGACATCCAAATATACAACCAAACCATCAGTATACAGTACCATCAAGATACAGAACAGTCAGTATACATCCAAATATACAATCAAACCATCAGTATACAGTATCATCAATATACAGAAATATACAGAACAGTCAGTATACATCCAAATATACAATCAAACCATCAGTATACAGTACCATCAATATACAGAACAGTCAGTATACATCCAAATATACAATCAAACCATCAGTATACAGTACCATCAATATACAGAACAGTCAGTATACATCCAAATATACAACCAAACCATCAGCATACAGTTGTACCCTCAATATACAGAACAGAAATGTATAGAATACTCAGTATACATTCAAATATACAACCAAACCATCAGCATACAGTACCATCAATATACAGGAATGTACAGAACAGTCAGTATACATCCAAATATGCAACCAAACCATCAGCATACAGTACCATCAATATACAGAAATGTACAGAACAGTCAGTATACATACAGATATACAACCAAACCATCCTCACACAGTACCATCTATATACAGAAATGTACAGAACAGTCAGCATACATACAGATATACAACCAAACCATCCTCATACAGTACCATCTATATACAGAAATGTACAGAACAGTCAGTATACATACAGATATACAACCAAACCATCAGCATACAGTACCATCTATATACAGAAATGTACAGAACAGTCAGTATACATACAGATATACAACCAAACCATCAGCATATAGTACCATCAATATACAGAACAGTCAGTATACATCCAAATATGCAACCAAACCATCAGCATACAGTACCATCAATATACAGAAATGTACAGAACAGTCAGTATACATACAGATATACAACCAAACCATCCTCATACAGTACCATCTATATACAGAAATGCACAGAACAGTCAGTATACATACAGATATACAACCAAACCATCAGCATACAGTACCATCTATATACAGAAATGTATAGAACAGTCAGTATACATACAGATATACAACCAAACCATCAGCATACAGTACCATCTATATACAGAAATGTACAGAACAGTCAGTATACATACAGATATACAACCAAACCATCAGCATACAGTACCATCAATATACAGAAATGTACAGAACAGTCAGTCTACATCCAAATATACAACTAAACCATCGGCATACAGTACCATCAATTATCAGACATGTACAGAACAGTCAGTATACATCCAAATATACAACCAAACCATCCGCATACAGTACCATCAATATACAGAAATGTGCAGAACAGTCAGTATACATCCAAATATACAACCAAACCATCCGCATACAGTATCATCAATATACAGTAAACTACAAAAGAGTCAATATACATCCAAATATACAACCAAACCATTGGCATACAGTACCATCAATATACAGAAATGTACAGAACAGTCAGTATACATCCAAATACAACCAAACCATCAGCATACAGTACCATCTATATACAGAAATGTACAGAACAGTAAGTATACATCCAAACATACAACCAAACCATCAGCATACAGTACCATCTATATACAGAAATGTACAGAACAGTCAGTATACATCCAAATATGCAACCAAACCATCGGCATACAGTACCATCAATATACAGAAATGTACAGAACTGTCAGTATACATCCAAATATACAACCAAACCATCAGCATACAGTACCATCAATATACAGAAATGTACAGAACTGTCAGTATACATCCAAATATACAACCAAACCATCAGTATACAGTACCATCAATATAAAGAAATGTACAGAACAGTCAGTATACATCCAAATATACAACCAAACCATCAGCATACAGTACCATCAATATACAGAAATGTACAGAACAGTCAGTATACATCCAAATATACAACCAAACTATCAGAATACAGTACCATCAATATACAGAAATGTACAGAACAGTCAGTATACATCCAAATATGCAACCAAACCATCAGCATACAGTACCATCAATCTACAGAAATGTACAGAACAGTCAGTATACATCCAAATATGCAACCAAACCATCGGCATACAGTACCATCAATATACAGAAATGTACAGAACAGTCAGTATACATCCAAATATGCAACCAAACCATCAGCATACAGTACCATCAATATACAGAAATGTACAGAACCATGAATTTAAAGTACCCTTAGTATACAGAATCACTTAAATCGAAATTAATCAATATATAGAACATAAATTACCAAACCATCAGTATAGAGAAATATCCAGGTACAGACCCATCCATCTACTGGACCATCATGTACAGAACCATTAATATAATGGACAGTCCATAGACAGAACCTGCAATACACAGAGCCATGGTAAACTTTCAACGTAAGGAACCATCAATGTGCGGGACAATCCACACACTGATCCGTCTGGGTAAAGACCCGTCAGAAGAGCCTCCTAGGGTCCATATAGGCAGCGGTTCCGGATATTATCGGAGAGGATCCCCCTTTTGCCCTGCGGATCTCACAGCCGATACATAGAGAGGAGCGTTGTACAATCCGCAGCCAGGTCCCGGCGCCGCTGCTCTCCATCACATTGGGGCTGCACAAGTTGCACACAGCACGGGTCCTCCGCTGCAGGAGGAGTGCACTGGAGTGCGGCTCTCTCCACTATAGATAGAGTTGCTGCGGGGAAATTTACCCGCCAGCCCGGAGTTGAGGAGCTCCGCAGGAGGAGTGCACTTGAGTGCAGCAGCTGGACACTTACCTGCTCCCGGGGAATGCAGGGCAGAGAGGTCCTCCGGTGAGACTTGCAGCCGAGACTCGGAGGGTTCCCGGACATATCGCTAGCTGTTTCCCCCTAGCTTGTCAGGAGTCCGGGCAGTGAGCGGGGGAGGAGGGGGGAGGCTTCCAGCACAGATCCCACTGCTCCTGGTACATTCCTCCTCCTAACAGCAGCCTCAGAGCCGCCGCCTCCCCCCGGTGCCCGGGCTGCTGTGTACAGTGAGGAGAGAGTGCACGGACCCTGTGAGGAGAGAGTGCAGGGACTGCTGCTGTCTACTCTGAGGAGAGAGTGCAGGGACTGCTGCTGTCTACTCTGAGGAGAGAGTGTAGTGACTGCTGCTGTCTACACTGTGAAGGTAGTGACTGCTGCTGTGTACAGTGAGGAGAGAGTGCGGGGACTGCTGCCCTCTACTCTGAGGAGGGAGTGAAGTGACTGCTGCTGTCTACTGTAAGGATAGAGTGCAGGGACTGCTGTGTACAGTGAGGATATATTACAGGGACTGCTGCTATTGCCAGTGCTGTGTACAGTAAGAAGAGAGTGCAGGGACTGCTGCTCTGTACAGTGAGGAGAGAGTCCTGGGGCTGCTGCTCTGTACAGTGAGGACAGAGTTCAGGTACTGCTGCTGTGTATAGTGAGGAGAGAGTGCAGGGACTACTGCCCTCTACTCTGAGTGACTGCTGCTGTCTACTGTAAGGATAGAGTGCAGGGACTGCTGTGTACAGTAAGGATATATTACAGGGACTGCTGCTATTGCCAGTGAGGAGAGAGTGAAGGGACTGTTGCTGTGTACAGTGAGGAGAGAGTGCAGGGACTGCTGCTGTGTACAGTGAGGAGAGAGTGCAGTGACTGCTGCCGTCTACTCTGATGAGGGAGCAAAGTGACTGCTGCTGTCTACTGTGAGGAGAGAGTGCAGGGACTGCTGCTGTGTACAGTAAGGATAGATTATAGGGACTGCTGCTGTGTACAGTAAGGATAGATTACAGGGACTGCTGCTATTGACAGTGAGTACAGAGTGCAGGGACTGCTGCTGTGTACAGAGAGGAGAGAGCTCATGGACTGCTGCTGTGTACAGTGGGGAGAGAGTGCAGAGACTGCTGCTGTGTACAGTGAGGAGAGAGTGCAGTGACTGCTGCTGTGTACAATGAGGAGAGAGTGCACAGACTGCTGCTGTGTACAGTGAGGAGAGAGTGCAGGGACTATTGCTATGTACAGTGAGGAGAGAGTTAGGGGCCTGCTGTTGTGTACAGTGAGGAGAGAGTGCCAAGACTGCTGTGCACAGTAAAGATAAATTACAGGGACTGCTGCTATTGACAGTGAGGAGAGAGTGCAGGGACTGCTGCTGTGTACAGTGAGGAGAGAGTGCAGGGACTGCTGCTGTGTACAGTGAGGAGAGAGTGCAGGGACTGCTGCTGTGTACAGTGAGGAGAGAGTGCAGGGACTGCTGCTGTGTACAGTGAGGAGAGAGTGCAGGGACTGCTGCTGTGTACAGTGAGGATAGAGTGCAGTGACTGCTGTGTACAGTGAGGAGAGAGTGCGGGGACTGCTGCCGTCTACTCTGATGAGGGAGCGAAGTGACTGATGCTGTGTACAGTGAGGAGAGAGTGCAGGGACTGCTGCTGTGTACAGTGAGGGGAGAGTACAGGGACTGATGCTGTGTACAGTGAGGAGAGAGTGCAGTGACTGCTGCTGTGTACAGTCAGGAGAGAGTGGAGGGACTGCTGCGGTGTACAGTCAGGAGAGAGTGGAGGGACTGCTGCTGTGTACAGTGAGGAGAGAGTGGAGAGACTGCTGTTGTGTACAGTGAGGAGACAGTGCAGGGACTGCTGCTGTGTACAGTGAGGAGAGAGTGCAGGGACTGCTGCTGTGTTCAGTGAGGAGAGAGTGCAGGGACTGCTGCTGTGTACAGTGTGGAGAGAGTGCAGGGACTGCTGTTGTGTACAGTGAGGAGAGAGTGCAGACTGCTGCTGTGCACAGTGGGGAGACAGTGCTAGGACTGCTGTGTAGAGTAAGTATAGATTAAGGACTGCTATTGACAATGAACAGAGAGTACAGGGACTGCTGCTGTGTACAGTGAGGAGAGGGTGAAGGGACTTCTGCTGTTTACAGTGAGGAGAGAGTGCAGAGACTGCTGCTGTGTACAGTGAGGAGAGAGTGCAGGGACTACTGCTGTGTACAGTGAGGGTAGAATACAGGGACTGCTGCTGTGTACAGTGAGGGGAGAGTGCAGGGACTGCTACTGTGTACAGTGAGGAGAGAGTGCAGTGACTGCTGTTATGTACAGTGAGGGGAGAGTACAGGGACTGCTGCTGTGTACAGTGAGGAGAGAGTGCAGTGACTGCTGCTGTGTACAGTGAGGAGAAAGTGCCAGGACTGCTGTGTACAGTAAGGATAGATTACAGGGACTGCTGCTATTGACAGTGAGGAGAGAGTGCAGGGACTGCTGCTATTGACAGTGAGGACAGAGTGCAGGACTGCTGCTGTGTACAGTGAGGACAGAGTGCAGGGACTGCTGCTATTGACAGTGAGGACAGAGTGCAGGGACTGCTGCTGTGTACAGTGAGGACAGAGTGCAGGGACTGCTGCTGCGTGTGTACAGTGAGTAGAGAGTGCAGGGACTGCTGCTATTGACAGTGAGGACAGAGTGCAGGGACTGTTGCTGTGTACAGTGAGGAG
Organism: Bufo gargarizans; assembly: GCF_014858855.1. NCBI lineage: Eukaryota > Metazoa > Chordata > Amphibia > Anura > Bufonidae > Bufo > Bufo gargarizans. The sequence goes on from NC_058081.1 coordinate 529,850,504, forward strand.
AAAGTGCAGGGACTGCTGCTGTGTACAGTGAGAATAGAGTGCAGGGACTACTGCTGTGTACAGTCAGGAGAGAGTGCAGACTGCTGCTGTGTACAGTGAGGAGAGAGTGCAGGGACTGCTGCTATGTACAGTGAGGAGAGAGTGCAGGGACTACTGCTGTGTACAGTGAGGAGAGAGTGCAGAGACTGCTGCTGTGTACAGTGAGGAGAGAGTGCAGGGACTGCTGCTGTGTACAGTGAGGAGAAAGTGCAGGGACTACTGCTGTGTACAGTGAGGAGAGAGTGCAGAGACTGCTGCTGTGTACATTGAGGAGAGAGTGCAGGGACTGCTGCTGTGTACAGTGAGGACAGAGTGCAGGGACTGCTTCTGTGTACAGTGAGAAGAGAGTGCAGGGACTGCTTCTGTGTACAGTGAGGAGAGATTGCAGGGACTGCTGCTGTGTACAGTGAGGAGAGAGTGCACGGACTACTGCTGTGTACAGTGAGGAGAGAGTGCAGAGACTGCTGCTGTGTACATTGAGGAGAGAGTGCAGGGACTGCTGCTGTGTACAGTAAGGACAGAGTGCAGGGACTGCTGCTGTGTACAGTGAGTATAGACTGCAGGGACTGCTGCTGTGTACAGTAAGGAGAGATTACAGGGACTGCTACTATTGACAGTGAGGACAGAGTGCAGGGACTGTTGCTGTATACAGTGAAAAGAAAGTGCAGAGACTGCTGCTGTGTACACTGAGAAGAGAGTGCGGGGACTACTGCTGTGTACAGTCAGGAGAGAGTGCAGACTGCTGCTGTGTACAGTCAGGAGAGAGTGCAGGGACTGCTGCTATGTACAGTGAGGAGAGAGTGCAGAGACTGCTGCTGTGTACATTGAGGAGAGAGTGCAGGGACTGCTGCTGTGTACAGTAAGGACAGAGTGCAGGGACTGCTGCTGTGTACAGTGAGGACAGAGTGCAGGGACTGCTGCTGCGTGTGTACAGTGAGTAGAGAGTGCAGGGACTGCTGCTATTGACAGTGAGGACAGAGTGCAGGGACTGTTGCTGTGTACAGTGAGGAGAAAGTGCAGGGACTGCTGCTGTGTACAGTGAGAATAGAGTGCAGGGACTACTGCTGTGTACAGTCAGGAGAGAGTGCAGACTGCTGCTGTGTACAGTGAGAAGAGAGTGCAGGGACTGCTGCTATGTACAGTGAGGAGAGAGTGCAGGGACTACTGCTGTGTACAGTGAGGAGAGAGTGCAGAGACTGCTGCTGTGTACAGTGAGGAGAGAGTGCAGGGACTGCTGCTGTGTACAGTGAGGAGAAAGTGCAGGGACTACTGCTGTGTACAGTGAGGAGAGAGTGCAGAGACTGCTGCTGTGTACAGTGAGGAGAGAGTGCAGGGACTGCTGCTGTGTACAGTGAGGACAGAGTGCAGGGACTGCTTCTGTGTACAGTGAGAAGAGAGTGCAGGGACTGCTTCTGTGTACAGTGAGAAGAGAGTGCAGGGACTGCTTCTGTGTACAGTGAGGAGAGATTGCAGGGACTGCTGCTGTGTACAGTGTGGAGAGAGTGCAGGGACTACTGCTGTGTACATTGAGGAGAGAGTGCAGGGACTGCTGCTGTGTACAGTAAGGACAGAGTGCAGGGACTGCTGCTGTGTACAGTGAGTATAGACTGCAGGGACTGCTGCTGTGTACAGTGAGGAGAGATTACAGGGACTGCTACTATTAACAGTGAGGACAGAGTGCAGGGACTGTTGCTGTATACAGTGAAAAGAAAGTGCAGAGACTGCTGCTGTGTACACTGAGAAGAGAGTGCAGGGACTACTGCTGTGTACAGTCAGGAGAGAGTGCAGACTGCTGCTGTGTACAGTGAGAAGAGAGTGCAGGGACTGCTGCTATGTACAGTGAGGAGAGAGTGCAGGGACTGCTGCTGTGTACAGTGAGGAGAGAGTGCAGGGACTACTGCTGTGTACAGTGAGGAGAGAGTGCAGAGACTGCTGCTGTGTACATTGAGGAGAGAGTGCAGGAACTGCTATGTACAGTGAGGAGAGAGTGCAGAGACTGCTGCTGTGTACATTGAGGAGAGAGTGCAGGGACTGCTGCTATGTACAGTGAGGAGAGAGTGCAGGGACTGCTGCTGTGTACAGTGAGGAGAGAGTGCAGAGACTGCTGCTGTGTACATTGAGGAGAGAGTGCAGGGACTGCTGCTGTGTACAGTGAGGAGAGAGTGCAGGGACTACTGCTGTGTACAGTGAGAAGAGAGTGCAGGGACTACTGCTGTGTACAGTGAGGAGAGAGTGCAGGGACTACTGCTGTGTACAGTGAGAAGAGAGTGCAGGGACTACTGCTGTGTACAGTGAGGAGAGAGTGCAGGGACTACTGCTGTGCACAGTGAGGAGAGAGTGCAGAGATTGCTGCTGTGTACATTGAGGAGAGAGTGCAGGGACTGCTGCTATGTACAGTGAGGAGAGAGTGCAGGGACTGCTGCTGTGTACAGTGAGGAGAGAGTGCAGGGACTGCTGCTATGTACAGTGAGGAGAGAGTGCAGGGACTACTGCTGTGCTGTGTACAGTGAGAAGAGAGTGCAGGGACTGCTTCTGTGTATAGTGAGGAGAGAGTGCGGGACTGCTGCTGTGTACAGTGAGGAGAGAGTGCAGACTGCTGCTGTGTACAGTGAGGAGAGAGTGCAGAGACTGCTGCTGTGTATAGTGAGGAGAGAGTGCGGGGACTGCTGCTGTGTACAGTGAGAAGAGAGTGCAGACTGCTGCTGTGTACAGTGAGGAGAGAGTGCAGGGACTGCTGCTGTGTACAGTGAGAAGAGAGTGCAGGGACTGCTGCTGTGTACAGTGAGGAGAGAGTGCAGGGACTGCTGCTGTGTACAGTGAGGACAGAGTGCAGGGACTGCTGCTATGTACAGGGAGGAGAGAGTGCAGGGACTGCTGCTGTGTACAGTGAGGAGAGAGTGCAGGGACTGCTGCTGTGTACAGTGAGGACAGAGTGCAGGGACTGCTGCTGTGTACAGTGAGGAGAGAGTGCAGGGACTGCTGCTGTGTACAGTGAGGAGAGAGTGCAGGGACTGCTGCTATGTACAGGGAGGAGAGAGTGCAGGGACTGCTGCTATGTACAGGGAGGAGAGAGTGCAGGGACTGCTGCTATGTACAGGGAGGAGAGAGTGCAGGGACTGCTGCTATGTACAGGGAGGAGAGAGTGCAGGGACTGCTGCTGTGTATAGTAAGTATAGATTACAAGGACAGCAGTCAGACCCCAGCAATCTGATATTTATCACCTATCCTGTAGATAAGCAATAGGTCATTATGGCAGGACAACCCTTTTATTTATAATGTAGATTATGTACAATATGAGGAGGTTGAGATTTGGTAAATTTCATGCCAGACATTTATGCCTAAAGACGTTAAAGGGTTTGTCTCACTTCAGTAAATGGCATTTATCATGCAGTTAATACAAGGCACTTACTAATGTATTGTGATTGTCCATATTGCCTCCTTTCCATCACATTATACACAGCACATATCCGTGGTTATTACCACCGTGTAATCCAGCAGCGGTGGCCATGCTTACACTATAGGGAAAGGCTGGAAGTGCGCATAGGCCAACACCTTTACCTATAGTGTGCAACCACGGCCAGCGCTGCTGGATTGCGTAGTGGTCAAAACCATGGATATGTGCTGTGTATAATGTGATGGAAAAGAGGCAATATGGACAATCACAATACATTAGTGCCTTGTAATAACCTTCTCTACATGATAAATACTAGGGGTGCACCGAAATTCCGGCAGCCGAAAATATCGGCCGAAAATGCACCTAATCCATTTCGGCCGATATTTGTACATATCGGCAGAAAATAGCGGGGAGGGACTGGGAGGAGGAGCTGGGGGCCGGTGCGTTCACTGTGCTCCGGCCCCCAGCTCCAGTAGTTATAAAATGTGTGCAATTAATACGGATTCTATTCATGAGGCCCCCTCTGCAGTAGAACATTCAATATAGCCACATCCTACTTACAGGGCTGTTATCTTAATGCTGGCCGGCTGGGCAGACGAGCGGCAGCGTCACGACTGACGTCATGTGCCCGGCCTACTTTCTGAATGAAGGAGGCGGCGCAGGCATGTGACGTCAGTCGTGACGCTGCCGCTCGTCTGCCCGGCCGGCCAGCATTAAGATAACAGCCCTGTGAGTAGGATGTAGAGGGGGCCTCATGAATAGAATCCGTATTAATTGCACACTTTTTATAACTACTGGAGCTGGGGGCCGGAGCACAGTGAACGCACCGGCCCCCAGCTCCTCCTCCCAGTCCCTCCCCGCTATTTTCTATTAATTGTACAATGGGGGGGGGGGGGGCTGTGGATGGCACTGTTATGGGGGGGGGGGGTCTGTGGATGGCACTGTTATGGGGTGGGTGGGGGTCTGTGGATGGCACTGTTATGGGGTGGGTGGGGGTCTGTGGATGGCACTGTTATGAGGTGGGGGGGTCTGTGGATGGCACTGTTATGGGGTGGGGGTCTTTTAAAAGAATTTGGGCAAAAAGGCAGTTTCGGTTTCGGTCAAGGGGTATCCTGAATTTTCGGTTTCGGACCAGAATTTTCATTTCGGTGCACCCCTAATAAATACCAATTGCTTAAGTGAGACAACCCTACACTTAATAGGGTTAGGCATAAATGTCTTGGTGTGTGCATTGCATGTTTCCTATGTGTGATTGGTGTGTGCTATATATGTTCTATGTATCAGTGGTGTATGTGCAGTATGTGACATATGCATCAGTGGCATGTGAGCCATGTATAAGTGTCTTGTCTGACACATGTGTCCAATGAGTGATTGGTGTGCGCTGCATGTGTCTTGTTTCTGACTGACTTAGGCCTCATGCACACGACCGTCGTGTGCATCCGTGGCCGTTGTGCCGTTTTCCGTTTTTTTTCGCGGACCCATTGACTTTGAATGGGTCCGTGGAAAAATCGGAAAATGCAACGTTTTGCAGCCGAGACCGTGATCCGTGTTTCCTGTCCGTCAAAAAAATATGACCTGTCCTATTTTTTTGACGGACAACGGTTCACGGACCCATTCAAGTCAATGGGTCCGTGAAAGAACACGGATGCACACAAGATTGGCATCCGTGTCCGTGATCCGTGGCCGTAGGTTACTTTCATACAGACGGATCCGAAGATCCGTCTGCATAAAAGCTTTTTCACCCCCCCTCCCTCCCCTGTAGTTAACTCATTGGTGTCCAGTGGGCCCCCCCTCCCTCCGCTGTAGATAACTCGTTGGTGGCCAGTGGGCCCTCTCCCCTCCCTCCCCCTCCTAATTAAAATCGCCCCCCCTTTCATTGGTGGCAGTGGAGATTACCAATCGGAGTCCCAGTGTAATCACTGGGGCTCCGATCGGTAACCATGGCAACTGGGACGCTACTGCAGTCCCGGTTGCCATGGTTACTTAGCAATTTGTAGAAGCTTCATACTTACCTGCGAGCAGCGATGTCTGTGACCGGCAGGGAGCTCCTCCTACTGGTAAGTGACAGGTCTGTGCTATAGGCAATGCGCCGCACAGACCTTTCACTTACCAGTAGGAGGAGCTCCCGGCCGGTCACAGACATTGCAGCTCGCAGGTAAGTATGAAGCTAGCGTCCCGGTTGCCATGGTTACCGATCGGAGCCCCAGCGATTACACTGGGACTCCGATCGGTACTCTCCACTGCCACCAATGATAGAGGGGCGATTTTAATTAGGAGGGGGAGGGAGGGGAGAGGGCCCACTGGCCACCAATGAGTTATCTACAGCGGAGGGAGGGGGGGCCCACTGGACACCAATGAGTTAACTACAGGGGAGGGAGGGGGGGCCCACGGGACACCAATGAGTTAACTACAGGGGAGGGAGGGGGGCCCACTGGACACCAATGAGTTAACTACAGGGGAGGGAGGGGGGGGGGCCACCAATGAGTTAAAAACAGGGGGGGGTGTCTGGAGGTGAACGCATTGCACCCGCACTGAATCCGGACCCAATCATTTCTATGGGGCTGTGCACATGAGCAGTGATTTTCACGCATCACTTATGCGTTGCGTGAAAATCGCAGCATGTTCTATATTGTGCGTTTATCACGCAAGTCACTCCACACAAACCTACCCAGACAGCATTTCAACAGCGGATCCGATTTTGTGGGACCCGGAAGAGAGTCCCAGCACACCAATCTGTGGTAATTCCGCAAGAGAAACGTCCCAGAGGCGATTTGAGCGAGTGTTGGGAGGTACGCCCATACAAAGTGAGCAAGGGAGTGTATCCTGATGGTCCGGCTTACAAAGTGCAGGTTGAAAAGGAGGAGTTTGCCTCACGGACTCTACATAGGAATATGCCACGGCCATGCCGGTCCGAAGAACCTATAGGTATGGTGGACAATGTTGTACTGCCGTTTTAAATGTTCCATTAACCCCTTTGTTTTCCATGGACTATATAGCGAGGCCGAGGACGGCCGCCTTTAAAGTGGGGGGGCATGTAAGGGTCAGCCCCTAGAATACTGTTCTTTGCACAGATATCTACAATATGGTGCTACATAGACTGTGATGACTTGTTTCAGCCACTAGAGGTCACTGTGGCTCTGAGAAAGAGGAAGCTGAACTGTTTCTGAGATGCACAAGAGGTAGAAGGAGCCAGAAGTTCCTGGGGTTTGAGTCCTGGCTAGAGGTGGGAGCAGTGGCGACTCTAGAAACAATATATAGGGGGGGCACAAAGATACCACAGTCAAAAATGGGGGGGCACAAACAAAATAAGTATATATCAATAAGATTACAAAATACGAGAGAGTTGCGGTCTGCAGGGATACAGTTATAATAAAGCAATTTACTTACAAAAGAAGCTACTCAGTCGTCTGCTGTGCTGTCCCCTGCTTGCTTCCACGGATTCTTCCCCCTTCTTTCTGTCTCTCGTCAGTGCGCAGGCGCACTGTTATGGTGGATCTGTGGAAGACACACTGTTATGGGGGCATCTGTGGATGACACATTATGCCTCTCATTAGCCCTCATTATGCCTCTCATATCAGCCCCCATATCAGCCCTTATGCCTCATTAGCCCCCATATCAGCCCTTATGCCTCATTAGCCCCCATTATGCCTCTTATTAGCCCCATATGCCTCCTATTATCCCCCATATGCCTCCTATTAGCCCCCATATGCCTCCTATTAGCCCCCATATGCCTCCAATTAGCCCCCATATGCCTCCAATTAGCCCCCATATGCCTCCAATTAGCCCCATATGCCTCCTATTAGCCCCATATGCCCCCACATGCCTCCAATTAGCCCCCATATGCCTCCAATTAGCCCCCCATATGCCTCCTATTAGCCCCCATATGCCTCCTATTAGCCCCCATATGCCTCCTATTAGCCCCATATGCCTCCTATTAGCCCCCATATGCCTCCTATTAGCCCCATATGCCTCCTATTAGCCCCCATATGCCTCCAATTAGCCCCCATATGCCTCCAATTAGCCCCCATATGCCTCCAATTAGCCCCCATATGCCTCCTATTAGCCCCCATATGCCTCCTATTAGCCCCCATATGCCTCCTATTAGCCCCCATATGCCTCCAATTAGCCCCCATATGCCTCCTATTAGCCCCATATGCCTCCAATTAGCCCCCATATGCCTCCAATTAGCCCCCATATGCCTCCAATTAGCCCCCATATGCCTCCTATTAGCCCTCATATGCCTCCTATTAGCCCTCATATGCCTCCTATTAGCCCCCATATGCCTCCTATGCCTCCTATTAGCCCCATATGCCTCCTATTAGCCCCATATGCCTCCTATTAGCCCCAAATATGCCTCCAATTAGCCCCCAAATATGCCTCCAATTAGCCCCCAAATATGCCTCCAATTAGCCCCCATATGCCTCCAAATGCCCCCAAATGCCTCCAATTAGCCCCCAAATATGCCTCCAATTAGCCCCCATATGCCTCCAAATGCCCCCATATGCCTCCTATTAGCCCCCATATGCCTCCTATTAGCCCCCATATGCCTCCTATTAGCCCCCATATGCCTCCTATCAGCCCCATATGCCTCCTATTAGCCCCATATGCCTCCTATTAGCCCCATATGCCTCCTATTAGCCCCAAATATGCCTCCAATTTGCCCCCAAATATGCCTCCAATTAGCCCCCAAATATGCCTCCAATTAGCCCCCATATGCCTCCATATGCCCCCAATTAGCCCCCAAATATGCCTCCAATTAGCCCCCAAATATGCCTCCAATTAGCCCCCATATGCCTCCAAATGCCCCCATATGCCTCCTATTAGCCCCCATATGCCTCCAATTAGCCCCCAAATATGCCTCCAAATGCCCCATATGGCTCCAATTAGCCCTCATATGCCTCCTATTAGCCCCCATATGCCTCCAATTAGCCCCCATAATGCCCCCAGCAGCCACATTTTTTATAAAATAAAAAATAAAAACACTTACCTCTCCTGCTCCTGGACGGACGCCGCCTGCCATTTTCTCCTCAGTCGACTGTGCTCTAAACTGGCGCGCACAGCGTGAGATCACAGAGCGACCTTACGCTGTGCGCAGCCCTGCACAGCCGACAGCCGAGGACCAGGAAGTGGTGAGTACAGAGCGTTTACCACTTCCTGGTCCTTCGGTACTAATGAGCGCTTCCATAATGGAGGCGCTCATTAGTATTCACTCTGGGGAATCAGCGGGGGGGCACCCGGGGGGGCCAGGGACAACATAGGGGGGGCAATTGCCCCCCCTCGCCCCCCTCTAGCGACGCCACTAGGTGGGAGTGCCTAGAGCTGTGAGAGGATGGCTGCCATGTTAGGATCCAAGTAAAGGCTAGTAATGGGACACGGAGCCTGACTGATGGAGTCCTGAGAAGCTGGCTGTGCTGGAGATAGGCCAAGATAGACTCTGTACTGAAGTGCTGCAGCTGTGACCTAGAGAAAGAGACCGCACAGTGTGTCACAGAGGAGTGAGACCGTGTGTCAGAGACCACTACAAGCCGGATCCTTCCTGCCAGAGCTGAAGAAGATCTGCATCTGCTGTAACCAGAGAGAGAAAGACAGACAAGCAAGCGACCGGACCTGGATCCAGACTGCATCTTATGGGATCAAGGAGAATCTGCAGAACTGTGAGTGGCACCGGTGCTTATCTGTGATAGGTTATTTAGTCAGTGCGCTGTAGAAACGACCCCTGGGTAGCAGGGCTAGATAGGAGTATACTAGCTGAGTGTAGCCTGGACTGTGATGTGTATACTGTGGAACGCATTTATTCTAACTCGTGTTCATGCAATCTCTGTAAACCTAGTAATACAAAAGGATTGCGCTGCAGGAGAGAGTTCTTTTTCTATTTCAGTCAATTCTTATTCTTTCATATTCGAAAAATATCTTCAGTTAATAGGACCACATGCACACATCAATCTCAGCAATGGCATGGAAACAAGACTCCACTGAGGGCGCGCGTGGATAGAAGTCTGGTCGGTATCCTCTACAGGAAAGCCTTACAGGTGCGATGGACGTACGTCTGGAGCCGTTGGTTAGGCAGGTTACTCTACACCGCGATCGAGAGGGATGGGATGCCACTTAACCTTTACTTCCAAAGGTAAGATTCCAATAGTGAACCGCACGAATGGAGGTCTCGACGGTGTCCTTTGTAAAGGAACTCTGTAGATGTAGTCGACCCAAACCTGGAGCAGTTGGTTCAACAGATATTCAGAACAAAACCGCAATCCAACGGATGGAATGCCGCTTGTCAGGGAATCTGTTAGATTGCGGTTTTGTTCTGAATATCTGTTGAACCGACGGCTCCAGGTTTGGGTCGACTACTAGAGATGAGCGAACTTCTGTTTTAAGTTCGGCGTCTAAAGTTCGGCTTCCGGTTAGCGGAGAATCCCGATCTGGATCCGGATATGGATTCCGACTTCCGTTGTGGTCCGTGGTAGCGGAATCAATAATGGCCGATTATTGATTCCGCTACCACGGACCACAACGGAAGTCGGAATCCATATCCGGATCCAGATCGGGATTCTCCGCTAACCGGAAGCCGAACTTTAGATGCCGAACTTAAAACAGAAGTTCGCTCATCTCTAGTAGTCGACCCAAACCTGGAGCCGTCGGTTCAACAGATATTCAGAACAAAACCGCAATCTAACAGATTCCCTGACAAGCGGCATTCCATCCGTTGGATTGCGGTTTTGTTCTGAATATCTGTTGAACCGACTGCTCCAGGTTTGGGTCGACTACATCTACAGAGTTCCTTTACAAAGGACACCGTCGAGACCTCCATTCGTGCGGTTCACTATTGGAATCTTACCTTTGGAAGTAAAGGTTAAGTGGCATCCCATCCCTCTCGATCGCGGTGTAGAGTAACCTGCCTAACCAACGGCTCCAGACGTATGTCCATCGCACCTGTAAGGCTTTCCTGTAGAGGATACCGACCAGACTTCTATCCACGCGCGCCCTCAGTGGAGTCTTGTTTCCATGCCATTGCTGAGATTGATGTGTGCATGTGGTCCTATTAACTGAAGATATTTTTCGAATATGAAAGAATAAGAATTGACTGAAATAGAAAAAGAACTCTCTCCTGCAGCGCAATCCTTTTGTATTACTAAGAAGATAAAGAACTAGCTGACTGCCTCAATGAATACTTCTGTTCAGTTTTTTCAAAGGAAAATGAAGGAGAAGGACCTCAGTTAGGAAAGAAGACTAATGAATCTTTTGATGCATGTGTCTTTACAGAGGAAGAGGTTCTAAGTCAGCTGTCTAAAAATAATACAAATAAGTCACAGGGGCCTGATGGGATACACCCAAAGCTATTTAAAGAGCTCAGCGGTGAACTAGCAAAACCATTAACAGATTTATTTAACCAATCACTGGCAACAGGAGTCGTCCCAGAAGATTGGAAATTAGCAAATGTGCCCATTCACAAGAAAGGTAGTAGGGAGGAATCGGGCAACTATAGGCCAGTAAGCCTGACATCAATAGTGGGGAAATTAATGGAAACCATACTTAAGGAGAGGATTGTGGAATATCTAAAATCCCATGAATTGAAAGATGAAAAACAGCATGGGTTTACTTCAGGGAGATCATGTCAAACTAATCTTATTGATTTTTTTTGATTGGGTGACTAAAATAATAGATGGCGGAGGTGCAGTAGACATTGCTTATCTAGACCTTAGTAAGGCTTTTGATACTGTCCCACATAGAAGGCTTATCAATAAAGTGCAGTCTTTGAGCTTGGACTCCCATATTGTTGAATGGATTAGGCAGTGGCTGAGGGACAGACAACAGAGGGTTGTAGTCAATGGAGTATATTCAGATCATGGTCTTGTTACCAGTGGGGTACCTCAGGGATCTGTTCTGGGACCCATATTGTTTAATATCTTTATCAGCGAAATTGCAGAAGGCCTCGATGGTAAGGTGTGTCTTTTTGCTGATGACACAAAGATTTTTAACAGGGTTGATGTTCCTGGAGGGATACACCAAATGGAAAAGGATTTAGGAAAACTAGAAGAATGGTCAAAAATCTGGCAACTAAAATTTAATGTTGATAAGTGCAAGATAATGCACCTGGGGCGTAAAAACCCAAGAGCAGAATATAAAATCAGTGATACAGTCCTAACTTCAGGGATTTAGGGGTCATTATTCCAGAAGACTTAAAGGTAGGCAGACAATGTCATAGAGCAGCAGGAAATGCTAACAGAATGCTTGGGTGTATAGGGAGAGGCATTACCAGTAGAAAGAGGGAGGTACTCATGCTGCTCTACAGAGCACTAGTGAGACCTCATTTGGAGTATTGTGCGCAGTACTGGAGACCATATCTCCAGAAGGATATTGATACTTTGGAGAGAGTTCAGAGAAGAGCTACTAAACGAGTACATGGATTGCAGGATAAAACTTACCAGGAAAGATTAAAGGACCTTAACATGTATAGCTTGGAAGAAAGACGAGACAGAGGGGATATGATAGAAACTTTTAAATACATAAAGGGAATCAACAAGGTAAGAGGAGAGAATATTTAAAAGAAGAAAAACTGCTACAGGAGGACATAGTTTTAAATTAGAGGGGCAAAGGTTTAAAAGTATTAGGGCTCTTTCACACCTGCGTTATTGTCTTCCGGCATAGAGTTCCGTCGTCGGGGCTCTATGCCGGAAGAATCCTGATCAGGATTATCCCCATGCATTCTGAATGGAGTGAAATCCGTTCAGGATGCATCAGGATGTCTTCAGTTCCGGAACGGAACGTTTTTTGGCCGGAGAAAATACCGCAGCATGCTGCGCTTTTTGCTCCGGCCAAAAAAACTGAAGACTTGCCGCAAGGCCGGATCCGGAATGAATGCCCATTGAAAGGGAGCTGCGCGGATGGTAAGTATACCGCTCCCCCGCTCCCCGCTCCTACTATGGCAACCAGGACTTTAATAGCGTCCTGGCTGCCATAGTAACACTGAAAGCATTTTGAAGACGGATCCGTCTTCAAATGCTTTCAGTACACTTGCGTTTTTCCGGATCCGTGTAATTCCGGCAAGTAAAGTACACGCCGGATCCGGACAACGCAAGTGTGAAAGAGGCCTTATCAGGAAGTATTACTTTACTGAGAGAGTAGTGGATGCATGGAATAGCCTTCCTGCAGAAGTGGTAGCTGCAAATACAGTGGAGGAGTTTAAGCGTGCATGGGATAGGCATAAGGCCATCCTTCATATAAGATAGGGCCAGGGGCTATCCATAGTATTTAGTATATTGGGCAGACTAGATGGGCCAAATGGTTCTTATCTGCCGACACATTCTATGTTTCTATGTATTTATTTAGGGGGACTGTCCTGGGTCTGTATTTGTTTAGGGGGTCTGTCCTAGATTTGTATTTATTTAGGGGGTCTGTCTTGAGTTTGTATTTATTTAGGGGGTCTGTCCATGGTCTGTATTTATTTATGGGGTCTGCCCTGGGTCTGTATATATTTAGGGGGTCTGTCCTGGGTCTTTATTTGTTTAGGGGCTCTGTCCTGGGTCGTTATTTGTTTAGGGGGTCTGTCCTAGGTTTGTATTTATTTAAGGGGTCTGTCTTGGGTTTGTATTTATTTAGGGGATTTGTCCAGGGTCTGTATTTATTTAGGGGGTCTGTCCATGATCTGTGTTTATTTAAGGAGCCTGTCCTGGGTCTGTATATATTTAGGGGGTCTGCCCTGGGTTTATATTTATTTAGGGGGGTATGTCTTGGGTTTCTATTTATTTAGGGGATTTGTCCAGGGTCTGTATTTATTTAGGGGGTCTGCCCTGGGTCTGTGTTTATTTAGGGAGCCTGTCCTGGGTTTGTATATATTTAGGGGGTCTGCCCTGGGTCTGTATTTATTTAGGGGGTCTGTCCTGGATCTTTACTTGTTTAGGGGGTCTGTCTTGGGTTTGTATTTATTTAGGGGGTCTGTCTTGGGTTTGTATTTATTTAGGGGATTTGTCCAGGGTCTGTATTAATTTAGGGGGTCTGTCCATGGTCTGTATTTATTTAGGGAGCCTGTCCTGGGTCTCTATTTATTAAGGGGGTCTACCCTGGGTCTGTATTTATTTAGGTGGTCGGCCCTGGGTCTGTATTTATTTAGGGAGTCTGTCCTGGGTCTGTATTTATTTAGGGATCCTGCCCTGGGTTTGTATATATTTAGGGGATCTGCCCTGGGTTTGTATATATTTAGGGGGTCTGCCCTGGGTTTGTATATATTTAGGGAGTCTGCCCTGGCTCTGTATATATTTAGGGAGTCTGCCCTGGGTCTGTATATATTTAGGGAGTCTGCCCTGGGTCTGTATATATTTAGGGGGCCTGTCCAGGCTCTGTATTTATTTAGGGGTTCTGTCTTGGGTCTGTATTTATGTAGGGGGTCTATCCTGGGTCTGTCTTTATTTAGGGGGTCTATTATTGGGTCTGTATATTATTGGGGCGGGGGATGACATTTAAATCTCATTCACGTGCTCATCCACATTCCGTGCAGAATGTGGCACAGATTTTAGATCCACATCATATCAAATGCTGCAGATTCATGCTATAAATTTCACTCTTTCTCCATGTTCACATGGCACATAATCCGCTTCTCATTCTTTTGTGGCGCAGATTCATCCATGCTGATATTCATATGGTCACATGGGATTTCCACAGCAGAGGTTCAAACAATGAATATGCCTAATCCATGGTTGCACCAATGCCATTCAAACTACAACTTATTCGGCTTTTGCTGCAGATTTTTCATAGATTCTGTCAAAATCTTTAACAGACAAGCTATGTATAGACAGAGCGTGGCTGCGGGGAATGCCCTACATTTTGGGAACAGCCCAGGGCTTATCTACCTAAAAGGGTTTTCTAAGATAATGATATTGATGAGCTATAGGTCATCAATATCAGATCTGTGGGGGTCCGACTCCAGGCACCTCCACCAATCAGCTGTATGAAGAGTCTTTGGATCTCTGGTGAGCTCCGTGGCCTCTTCCTAGGCCAGTGACATCATGTTCATCAGTGAATGGGGCTGAGCTGCAATCCCAAGCACAGCCGTTATTCAATGTTCAGTGCTGTGCTTGGTAAGTTGCGGACCTGACCAATCTGATATTGATGAACTATGCTGGGAATAAGTTGTTTCATAATCTCATAAAACCCCTTTATCTGCCACCACAAGGAGAGGGTGCAGTGATTGCTGCTATGTACAATGAAGAGAGGGTGCAGAATGCAGTGAGTGGCTGTTGCTTTGTACAGTGCAGAGACAAGTGTAGTGACAAGACATTATAGTTGCTGATCCACAGTCTTATGACTATGTATGTATGAGTGCACTGATTGCTGTGTACAATAAGGAGAGCATGCAGTGACTACTACTGGGTGTAGTGGAGAAAGATTGCAGTTGCTGTGTATAGTGAGGAGAGAGCGCAGTATTTGTGGCTGTGTGCATTGTGAAGGTCCAGTGACTCTTGCTGTTTACAGTACAAGGAGAGAGTAGTGGATGTTGCATTGAGGAGTGATTGCACTGACTGCTGATGTGTGCAAAACTGACACACTCCTCTGTACAATGAGGACATAATGCAGTGCATATTTCTGTGTACAATCAGGATAGAGTGCAGTGACTGTTACGGTTTACAGTCTTGAGTGCAGTGCATTGTCCTCATTGAGTACAGTGCAGTACCTGCTGTGTACAGTGAGGGGAGAGTGCAGTGACTGCTGTGTACAGTGAGGGGAGAGTGCAGTGACTGCTGTGTACAGTGAGGGGAGAGTGCAGTGACTGCTGTGTACAGTGAGGGGAGAGTGCAGTGACTGCTGTATACAGTGAGGGGAGAGTGCAGTGACTGCTGTATACAGTCAGGGGAGGGTGCAGTGACTGCTGTATACAGTCAGGGGAGGGTGCAGTGACTGCTGTATACAGTCGGGGGAGAGTGCAGTGACTGCTGTGTACAGTGAGGGAAGAGTGCAGTACCTGTTGTGTATAGTGAGGATAGTATGGTGAATCAATACCTGCTGTGTTCATTGAGGGGAGAGTGCAGTACCTGCTGTGTACAGTGAGTGGATATTGCAGTAACTGCTGTGTATAGTGAAGATAGTGTTCTGAGTGCAGTAACTGCTGTGTACAGTGAGAGGAGAGTGCAGTAATGTATACACTAAGGAGAGAGTGTCATGCCTGCTGTGTACAGTGAGGATAGTGTGCTGAGTGCAGCAACTGCTGTGTACAGTGAGGGCAGAGTGCAGTACCTGCTTGGTAAAGTGAGGGCAGAGTGCAGTAACTACTGTGTACAGTGAGGATATTATGCTGAGTGCAGTTCCTGCTGTGTACAGTGAGGGGAGAGTGCAGTACCTGCTGTGTACAGTGAGGGGAGAGTGCAGTACCTGCTGTGTACAGTGAGGGGAGAGTGCAGTACCTGCTGTGTACAGTGAGGGGAGAGTGCAGTACCTGCTGTGTACAGTGAGGGGAGAGTGCAGTACCTGCTGTGTACAGTGAGGGGAGAGTGCAGTACCTGCTGTGTACAGTGAAGATAGTGTTCTGAGTGCAGTAACCACTGTGTACAGTGAAGATAGTGTTCTGAGTGCAGTAACCACTGTGTACAGTAAGGGGAGAGTGCAGTAACGTATACCCTAAGGAGAGAGTGCCATTCCTGCTGTGTACAGTGAGGGGAGAGTGCCGTACCTACGGTACTTTGTACAGTGAGGATATTGTGCTGAGTGCAGCAACTGTTGTGTACAGTGAGGGAAGAGTGCAGTACCTGCTGGGTACAGTGAGGGGAGAGTGCAGTATCTACTGTGTACAGTGAGGATAGTATGCTGAGTGCAGTACTTGCTGTGTACAGTATGGGGAGAGTGCAGTACCTTCTGTGTACAGTGAGGATAGTGTTTTGAGTGAACTAACCGCTGTGTACAGTGAGAGGAGAGTGAACTAACCGCTGTGTACAGTGAGAGGAGAGTGAACTAACCGCTATGTACAGTGAGGGGAGAGTGCAGTGCCTGCTGCGCGCAGCGAGGGGAGAGTGCAGTGCCTGCTGCGCGCAGCGAGGGGAGAGTGCAGTGCCTGCTGCGCGCAGCGAGGGGAGAGTGCAGTGCCTGCTGCGCGCAGCGAGGGGAGAGTGCAGTGCCTGCTGCGCGCAGCGAGGGGAGAGTGCAGTGCCTGCTGCGCGCAGCGAGGGGAGAGTGCAGTGCCTGCTGCGCGCAGCGAGGGGAGAGTGCAGTGCCTGCTGCGCGCAGCGAGGGGAGAGTGCAGTGCCTGCTGCGCGCAGCGAGGGGAGTATGCTGAGCGCAGTACTTGCTGTGTAGACTGAGGATTGTTTGAGTCATTGTGCACAGTTCTATAATTCACAATAAGTGGCATTTATTAATGACCTTACGCCACAATAGTGGCGTCAAAAAAGTCATGTGTTATGGCAGATGGCATATGTGCATAATAAATGGCATCTTTTTAAAGGGAACCGGTCACCGGGATTTTGTGTATAGAGCTGAGGACATGGGTTGCTAGATGGCCGCTAGCACATACGCAATAGCCAGTCCCCATAGCTCTGTGTGCTTTTATTGTGTAAAAAAAACCCGATTTTAAACATATGCAAATTAACCTGAGATGAGTCCTGTCCCTATTTTATGTCTTCATCTGTGTGCTTTCCATATCCGTGTGTCCATCCATGTGATAGAACATGTCCTATTCTGGTCCATAAAACGCAGTCAACAGAGCCATTGAAGTAAATGGAAGTAAATGGGTCCACCGTCCACAGAAGAATGCGGATAATACATGGACGATCCCTGTGTTTTATAGATCTGTAGTTTGCGGATGGCAAAATACATTTGGTTGTGTATGAGGCCTTATCCTGTATACAGGGTTTAATTCTTAGTATCTGCTCCTATTCTGTACATATGGACACTGCACAGTACGACTTCTCCTGCCTTGTATACTGGCTGTAATTCTCATTATTTGATCTTATTTAGTATATATATGGACACTGCACAGTACGACTTCTCTTGTCCTGTATACTGGGTGTAATTCTCAGTATCTGCTCTTATTCTGTATATATATGAGCAATACACAGTATCACTTCTTCTATCCAGTATGCTAGGTGTAATTCTCATTATCTGCTCTTATTCAGTATGTAGACACTGCAAAGTACCACTTCTGTCCTGTTGTCACAGACGGTGTACAGGAAACAAGACAAAGCAACATGCATATAGGACTCGCTGGATCCAAAGCTAAGGAACCAAAAGGGAGACCCATGCACAAGACCTGAGACTTTCCCTGGCTGCTCAGCCTATGCAAAGATTCCAGAGGTGGGTGGTTGCATATCCACGTACCTCGACTATATAACCCCTGAACACCCTACAATAGTGAGGGGACACGACCACCGGCTCCCTACACCAGACACGGAGGGAGTCAGGGTCACCTGGGATCCAGCAAACAGAAAATAACAGATAAATGTTCAGCACTTAACTTTGTAGCAGACTGGAAAACAAGATCAGCATGCACACACACTCCAGGAAGTAGTATAAGCCACCCAGTAATGCATTATGGGGAGGAATTTAAAGGAAAGCAATCAGTCCAACTACATGACAGCTGACAGAGGCTAACGAGATGAGGAACTGAACATCACAACAAAGAAAACTCAAGGAGGAGGTTCTGAAAGGCTTCTGTCAGAGCTTCTCAGCTGTCTGGTTGTGACACCTGTATACTGGGTGTAATTCTCAGTATCTGCTCTTATTCTGTATATATGGACACTGCACAGTACCACTTCTCTTGCCTGTATGCTGGGTGTAATTCTCAGTTTCTGCTAATATTCTGTATATATGGACACTGCACAGTACCACTTCTCTTGTCCTGTATACTGGGTGTAATTCTCAGTATCTGCTCTTATTCTGTATATATGGACACTGCACAGTACCACTTCTCTTGCCTGTATGCTGGGTGTAATTCTCAGTTTCTGCTAATATTCTGTATGTAGACACTGCGCAGTACCACTTCTCCTGTCCTGTATACTAGGTGTAATTCTCAGTATCCGCTTTTATTCTGTATATATGGACATTGCACAGTACCACTTCTCTTGTCCTGTATGCTGGGCGTAATTATCAGTATCTGCTCTAATTGTAGATGGCCAGCTAAGACCTATCCTAGGTTGCTAATATAGTTTATATGTTTATACAGCTAAACCTACCAATAACCTTAATACAGTTACTATGTTTGTGTGTTAAAGACAAAAGCAGATTTATTTACAGTGACTTTATGTTTGGATGTCATAAAACTGTTATATGTTGTGTTCACAGAAGCAGAAGAGATAATATGCCTTTAAGATTCATTATATAATGTAAGGTAAGCTCAATGACACAGCAGACACAACAGAAAGCATAGAGTTAAACTGTTACTGCTGGGCAGGAGTCTAGACCAATCACAGCCAGCCTCACACACAGCCTGTGAGGGAAATTCTCTAGCAGGAGCTGCTGGAAATTATTATTCACCAGAGAGAGAGAAGCTGAACAGACATTCACTCCACTAAGAGCTGTGTTTTATGGAAGCAGAAAGGCCAAAATAGGTATTTAGAAGAGTTATATAATGTTCCTACTTTTAATATAGTGATTAGAACTGTATATTGAACCAGTTATATGTGTGTTTACTTACAGTTCCACCAATTGCAAACTACAAAGTTCACAATCCAAATTCAAATTCCATATTGCAATACAAATTGCATACAGCCATACCAGATCATACTCAACCAATCTGCAAATAGTTACTGCATGCTACAAATTGCGACCAAATTCAGCAAGTAGAACTATTAGTTAGACCTCAAATATACCTCTCAGAGAGATCATAAAGTGCTTAAATAACTTAAAGTGAGATTACAGATACTGAAGAGAGAAATATATCCACCATTTTATGTTGAATGACAAGATTGAACAGTTGAACCACCATCTTATGCATACCGCCATTTTGTGATATCTTTTCAACACATGTTATGTACATGGACTATCTGCTGCGGAGGCGGCAGTGTTATATGAAGAAAAGTTAATAAATAAGTTATTTCAAGCATTTGGTGTGCTCTTTATACCTACTGTTTCCATAGAACGGAGCTAGAGGAATTACAGAGCAACAGACAGTCTGGTTAGACTAAAAGTCAGAGATATCAAAATTCTTCTAATGCCACAGCACAAAAGGCACTTCATAGTGCTGCGCCTGCCACAGTGGAACTATTACCCTCAGAGGGCGAAGCGATAGCGCTCCTCAACTTGCACAGTAAAGAGCGCATTAGAGCAGCGGAACACCAGCATATACCGCCGCGCTGCAACTGTTTCCTGAGTGAGCAAGCAATGACACCTCAGCGGACTTGCCATAGAGGCCATAGAACGTGTGCATTAGTCAAACTGCAGCCGAATCTTAAAGTGGCAGAACTGCAAAGGCAAAATAGTCAGAGAAAGAGCGCCAACCCTCCGGAGATCCCTAGAGAGAGAAAGAGACGCATGGTGGGAGGCCAAAGTCCAGAGCTAGAGTGCCCGCACCGCTATCTACGGAGAGACCACGTACTGCACCGAGCTAGTTTCCCGCCACTAGGTCCAAGGTCTGCAGCAGCGTATCCAAGCCAGCGCATCGCAAGTCAGCACAGAACACCGCAAGCAGCATATCCAAGCCAGCGCATTGCAAGTCTACACAGAGCATTGCCAGTCAGCACAGAGCATTGCCAGTCAAAGTCAGCACAGAGTATCGCAACATCATATCAAGAAAAGTCACGTCTCCTTAAGACTGACAATTGTTCCTGCTCTTCAGAATAAGGTCAGAGCTTTCCTTTTATTACTTATCATTGCATATAGGCTTTGGCATAAAGCAAAAAAAATTGTGTTCAGAAATAAGAGACTTTAAAGTAAAAACAAAGTACAGTTTGTAGTATATGGACTCTAAAGTGTTTAAAGTGAAAGTTAATTATTTCTGCATTTGTCAGTATTGCATTTAAAGTGAAAGGCATCTTATTTGTATTAATTGTGATAGCATTGAAAGTAAAATGTCTGTGCCTAGTATTACCATGCCACTGTTAGAGGATGCAAAGCTAGATAGAGTAGAAGTGGAAGAGCAAGGGAACCTGTCTGAGGTAGAAGAGTCTGATGCAGCATTAGTCTTGCCTCAAACAAATATAGCCCAAGCAGATGAACTAAGACGTTCATCACATGCCAGAAAACCGACCCCAAAGATGCTGGAAAATTTGGAGCAAGAAGCAGCACTGAAAGGAAAAAAGTTTGCCAGAATGTATGATAAGTGGAAATTATACATTAAAGACATTTGTAAAAAGCTAAAGCAAGAAAGTATAAAAGGGAACTTGAGTGATATGGTAGAGACGGTAGAAGAATCTGACTCGGAGCTTATGGCAGCATATGTCAACCTGCGGTCGTTTACGACACCTTCCAGGATTTTGTAAGAAACATGGACACATGTACTGCAGTCACTAAAGATTTAGTAAAGCTCATAAGAGAACTTTCAGGAAGTAGAATGAATGAGCTTTTTATGATAGACTATGCTAGGTCCTTAGGGGGAACCACAATCTCAAGTGTGACTTCCTTCGCTAGCAGAAGTGCCATCCATATATTAGAGTCCTCAAATACTTCAGCCAAAAGAAAGGAATTAGCTAAACAACTTGCTGTCAAGAGAGCAGAAATTGAAATGGAAGCTGCCATCGAGGCACAGTGCCATCAAATGGAAGCTGAAATGGAGGCACAGCGCCATCAAATGGAAGCTGAATTAAAAAGTCTGGAAAGGCAAAAAGAAGTTGAGATCATAGAAGCCAGACTCAGAGTACACGAAGAGGATATGAATCAGAGTAGTCATAGGTTCAAATCTGTACTAAGTGAAGAAGCAGACTCCTACTTTTCTACATACTCCCAGGAGAATGGAAGGAAATCTCCAGCACTTAGTGAGGAAATAAGTAATTATCCTTCCATCCCTGCTCAGAAAGACAAAGAGAGGCCTAGTCCAGTGTTAGGAAAAAGGGGTGTGGATTTACCCTCTAGCTCTACCGGAAAAGAAGAAAAAAAAGGACTCTCCTAAGGGTCCATTCACACGTCCGTTGTTTCTTTCCTGATCTGTTCAGTTTTTTGCGGAACAGATCTGGACCCATTCATTTTCAATGGGTCCTGAAAAAATCGGACAGCACAATGTCTGATTTTTTTTCAGGACCCATTGAAAATGAATGGGTACAGATCTGGTCCAGATCTGTTCCGCAAAAAACGGAACAGATCAGGAAAGAAACAACGGACGTGTGAATGGACCCTAATTCAGAACTAAGTGAGAAAATAGAACCGGATGACCACAGCAATGCTCAGGAGAATGTTACAACCATTGTCCCAGCAAGACCACAGAGAACAGTCCTAAAGCTAGACTTCCTGTTCTGGAACCTACTGTATTTTCAGGAGACGTACTGAAGTTTATAGAGTGGAATGCAAGTTTTAAAATGATCATTAAGCATCATTGCTTCAATCCAGTTGACAAGTTATTCTACCTTCAGAGATATGTTGGTGGGGAAGCAAAGAAAGTTTTTGAAGGTAACTTCTATAGAAAAAACAAAGAAGCCTACAAGCAAGCTTGGGAAAAATTAAATGCAAGATATGGTCATTCTTTCTTAGTACAAAGAGCTTTTAGAGAGAAATTAAATAACTGGCCTAAAATAGGTCCTAAAGAACACTTCAGACTCCAAGAGTATGGTGACTTTCTGTAAGCATGCAGCAATGCCATCCCACATGTTCAAGGTCTAGAAGTACTGAACAACTATCTAGAAAACCACAGGATGCTAGCCAAGTTGCCTGAAGAAGTGGCTTCTAGATGGAATCGCTATGTGACTGAACAGTTAGATCTAGGCAAGAACTTCCCAAGAGTTCTCTGAGTTCGTCAATAAGGAAGCACGGATAGCATGTAATCCAGTAACATCGTCTTAAGTCTTAAAATCCTTAGAAGAAAGGCCTGCAAGAGAGATAAGACGTGCAAAAGCAACTAGCTTTGCAACCAACACAGCAGCTAAAGGTCCAGATACCTATTAGAGCAAGTTCAAAGTCACTACTGGGATCAGTAGAGAGACAAAACGGACAAATCTTCAGACTACCTTCAAGTTAATGTTCTGTGGAGAGAACCACTCCATACACAAGTGCCAACAATTGGGAGGAGAAGTCCCCAGATGAAAAGAAAAGGTTTGTACTTGAGAACCAACTGTGTTTCGTTTGTCAAAAAAATGGCCATGTTACTAAGGAGTGTAAGAAAAAGGCCACATGCAGCATTTGCAAAGGACGTCATCCTACACCACTACATGAAGAATGTCCAAAGAAAGATAAATTCTCAATACTTAAAGATACTGAGGAAGGAAATAAAGTAGCGGTATTCTCTTGCACAGTGAGGGAAGGAGAAAGTAACGGCACATCAATGGTTGTTCCAGTGTGCATTTCAAATCCTAAAAGGAGGAACAAGATGGTATACTCCTATGCGCTACTGGATGCCCAGAGTGATGTCCCCTTTATAGATCAAGAAATCTGCAAGAAATTACAAGTGGCTAGAGAACCAGTGAAGCTCAAACTCACTACGAGGAGAGACACATTAGTGAACAGTCAAAGGGTCAAAGGATAGAGCGAGAGGACTTCATTCAAACTTCACATTAGATCTACCTCCAGCTTATACAAAGATGATATACCTCTAGATCGAGATCGCATGACTACCTGTGAAACAGCCAATAAATGTGAGCACCTACAGTATCTGTCATATCTCATGAAATGTCCCCGCTGAAGGAGTTTGGTGTTGGACTGTTTATAGGTTACAATTGCCCCGAAGCCATGGTACCATGAAAGGTAATCACACAAGGAAAGGGTGAACCCTACGCTGTTCAAACTGATCTAGGATGGGGTGTTGTTGGAGGAAAACAGCAGATCGCAAACTCAAGACAGGTGACAGGATTGTGTCATCGAATATCTGTCCAAGAGTTACCAACTGTAAGTCAAGCAAAAGTAATCAAGCTCCTTGAATCCGACTTTGCAGACATAAGTTCTAAAGAAAAGAGTGTATTCCAAGAAGACATAAAGTTCGTACACACTTTAGAAGAAAGTATTTAGCAGAATCAACAAGGTCATCTTGAAATGCCCATACCTTTTAGAGAACTAAATGACATAAATCTTGCCCTAGCAAGATTGAAATGTTTGAAGAAAAAGATGGGAAGAGATCCCAAACTCAAGAATGAGTATTTGAAATTCATGGAAGGCATCCTTAAAGAAGGACATGCAGAGAAAGTTAACCCTTTCAGGACCAAGCCATTTTTTACCTTAAGGACCAGGCTATTTTTTGCAAATCTGACCAGTGTCAGTTTATGTGTGAATAACTTTAAAACACTTTTACTTATCCAGGCCGTTCTGAGATTGTTTTTTCGTCCCATATTGTACTTCATGACACTGGTAAAATTAAGTCAAAAAAAAATTTTTTTTTGCACAAAAAAATACCAAATTTACCCAAAATTTGGAAAAATTAGCAAATTTCAAAGTCTCAGTTTCTCTACTTCTGTAATACATAGTAATACCCCTAAAAATTGTGATGACTTTACATTCCCCATATGTCTACTTCATGTTTGGATCATTTTGGGAATTACATTTTATTTTTTGGGGACGTTACAAGGCTTAGAAGTTTAGAAGCATTTTTCGGAAAATTTCCAAAACCCAATTTTTAGGGACCACTACAGCTCTGAAGTCACTTTGTGAGGCTTACATAATTGAAACCACCCAAAAATGACCCCATTCTATAAACTTCACCCCTCAAGGTATTCAAAACTGATTTTACAAACTTGGTTAACCCTTTAGGTGTTGCACAAGAGTTATTGGCAAATAGAGATAAAATTTGAGAATTTCATTTTTTTGCCTAATTTTCCATTTTAACCCATTTTTTCCACTAACAAAGCAAGGGTTAACAGCCAAACAAGACTGTATCTTTATTGCCCTGACTCTGCCGTTTACAGAAACACCCCATATGTGGCCGTAAACTACTGTACGGCCACACAGCGGGGCGTAGAGTGAAAGGTGCGCCGTATGGTTTTTGGAAGCCAGATTTTGCTGGACAGTTTTTTTGACACCATGTCCCATTTGAAGCCCCCTGATGCACCCCTAGAGTAGAAACTCTATAAAAGTGACCCCATCTAAGAAACTAC
The DNA here is from genome assembly GCF_014858855.1 of Bufo gargarizans. NCBI lineage: Eukaryota > Metazoa > Chordata > Amphibia > Anura > Bufonidae > Bufo > Bufo gargarizans. Next base: position 529,875,080 of record NC_058081.1, read on the forward strand.
ACCCCTCAAGGTATTCAAAACTGATTTTACAAACTTCGTTAACCCTTTAGGTGTTGCACAAGAGTTATTGGCAAATAGAGATAAAATTTGAGAATTTCATTTTTTTGCCTAATTTTCCATTTTAACCCATTTTTTCCACTAACAAAGCAAGGGTTAACAGCCAAACAAGACTGCATCTTTATTGCCCTGACTCTGCCGTTTACAGAAACACCCCATATGTGGCCGTAAACTACTGTACGGCCACACAGCGGGGCGTAGAGTGAAAGGTGCGCCGTATGGTTTTTGGAAGCCAGATTTTGCTGGACAGTTTTTTTGACACCATGTCCCATTTGAAGCCCCCTGATGCACCCCTAGAGTAGAAACTACATAAAAGTGACCCTATCTAAGAAACTACACCCCTCAAGGTATTCAAAACTGATTTTACAAACGTTGTTAACCCTTTAGGTGTTCCACAAGAGTTATTGGCAAATAGAGATGAAATTTCAGAATTTCAATTTTTGGGCAAATTTTCCATTTTACTTTTTTTTTTCCAGTTACAAAGCAAAGTTTAACAGCCAAACAAAACTCATTATTTATGGCCCTGATTCTGTAGTTTACAGAAACACCCCATATGTGGTCGCAAACCGCTGTATGGGCACACGGCAGGGCGCAGAAGGAAAGGGATGCCATATGGTTTTTGGAAGGCAGATTTTGCTAGACAGTTTTTTTGGGCACTATGTCCCATTTGAAGCCCCCCTGATGCACCCCTAGGTTAGAAACTCCAAAAGAGTGACCCCATTTTGGAAACTATGGGATAAGGTGGCAGTTTTGTTGGTACTATTTTAGGGTATATATGATTTTTGGTTGCTCTATATTACACTTTTTGTGAGGCAAAGTAACAAAAAATAGAAATTCTGAAATTTCATCTCCATTTGCCACTAACTCTTGTGGAACACTTAAAGGGTTAACACAGTTTGTAAAATCAGTTTTGAATATCTTGAGGGGTGTAGTTTCCAAAATGGGGTCACTTTTTGGAGTTTCTACTCTAGGGGTGCATCAGGGGGCTTCAAATGGGACATGGTGTCAAAAATACCAGTCCAGCAAAAACTGCCTTCCAAAAACCATATGGCATTCCTTTCCTTCTGTGCCCTGCCGTGTGGCCATACAGCAGTTTACGACCACATATGGGGCATTTATATAAACTACAGAATCAGGCCAATAAATATTGAGTTTTATTTGGCTGTTAACCCTTGCTTTGTTACGGGAAAAAATTGATTAAAATGGAAAATTTCCCCAAAAATAGGCAATTTGGCACTGTTTTTATTTTTTATTATTTGCAACGTTCATCTGACAGGTACGATTATGTGCTATTGTTATAGAGCAAGTTCCTACGGACGTGGCAATACCTAATATGTCTACCTTTTTTAATTTATCTAGGTTTTACACAATAAAATCATTTTTGAAACAAAAAAAATCATGTTTTAGTGTCTCTATAGTCTGAGAGCCATAGTTTTTTCAGTTTTTAGTCGATTGTCTCAGGTTGGGTATCATTTTTGCGGGATGAGATGACGGTTAGATTGGTACTATTTTGGGGTGCATATGACTTTTTGATCGCTTGCTATTACACTTTTTGTGATGTAAGGTAACAAAAAATTGCTTTTTTGACACCGTTTTTATTTAATTTTTTTTACAGTGTTCATCTGAGGGGTTAGGTCATGTGGTATTTTTATAGAGCAGGTTCTTACGGACGTGGCAATACCTAATATGTCTACCTTTTTTTAATTTATCTAGGTTTTACACAATAATATCATTTTTGAAACAAAAAAAAATCATGTTTTAGTGTCTCCATAGTCTGAGAGCCATAGTTTTTTCAGTTTTTAGTCGATTGTCTCAGGTTGGGTATCATTTTTGCGGGATGAGATGACGGTTAGATTGGTACTATTTTGGGGTGCATATGACTTTTTGATCGCTTGCTATTACACTTTTTGTGATGTAAGGTAACAAAAAAATGGCTTTTTTGACACCGTTTTTATTTAATTTTTTTTACAGTGTTCACCTGAGGGGTTAGGTCATGTGGTATTTTTATAGAGCAGGTTCTTATGGACGTGGCAATACCTAATATGTCTACCTTTTTTTAATTTATCTAGGTTTTACACAATAATATCATTTTTGAAACAAAAAAAAATCATGTTTTAGTGTCTCCATAGTCTGAGAGCCATAGTTTTTTCAGTTTTTAGTCGATTGTCTCAGGTTGGGTATCATTTTTGCGGGATGAGATGACGGTTAGATTGGTACTATTTTGGGGTGCATATGACTTTTTGATCGCTTGCTATTACACTTTTTGTGATGTAAGGTAACAAAAAAATGGCTTTTTTGACACCGTTTTTATTTAATTTTTTTTACAGTGTTCATCTGAGGGGTTAGGTCATGTGGTATTTTTATAGAGCAGGTTCTTACGGACGTGGCAATACCTAATATGTCTACTTTTTTTAATTTATCTAGGTTTTACACAATAATATCATTTTTGAAACAAAAAAAAATCATGTTTTAGTGTCTCCATAGTCTGAGAGCCATAGTTTTTTCAGTTTTTAGGCGATTGTCTCATGTAGGGGCTCATTTTTTGCGGGATGAGGTGACGGTTGGATTGGCACTATTTTGGCGTACATGTGACTTTTTTGATCACTTTTATTATCTTTTTTGGGAAGTAAGGTGGGCAAAATTTCTATTTCCTCATAGTTTTTATTTTTTTATTTTTATGGCGTTCACCGTGCGGGGAAATTAACTTGATTGTTTTATAGATCAGGTCGTTACGGACGCGGCGATACCTAATATGTGTAGCGTTTTTTATTTATTTTATTTTTATTCAGTGATAAATGTTTTTTTTTTATCTTTTACTTTTTTCACTTTTTTTAACATTTTTTTTGACCCAGACCCACTTGGTTCTTGAAGATCCAGTGGGTCTGATGTCTGTATAATACAGTACAGTACAATATACTATACAGTACTGCACTGTATTTTACTTACAGTTTGCCTGAACAGACCTATGCTTTCAGCATAGATCTGTTCAGTACCATGGACAGCAGGATGCCTGAGAAGGCATCCTGTTGCCATGGGAACCTTCCCCGTCTGTCACAACTGCGCAGACGGGGAAGGGTGAGGACGGGGCTGGCGGGGGGCTCTCTGGGGGCTCTCTCCCTCTCCCATCGGGGGCTGCAAAGGCACAGCAGCCCCCCCGATCGGAGAGGGAGGGAGCTCTCTCTTACTGTTAACCTTTTCCATACAGCGGTCCGTATGGACCGCTGTATGGAAAGGGTTAAACGGCTGACATCGCATCAACGATGTCAGCCGTTTATACCAGGGTGCCAGCAATGTGCTGGCACCCTGGTATACCCACTGTACACCAACGATTATTGAAGGGGAGGCGGGCGGGGGATCGCGATCCCGCCTGCCGCACCGCCCGCCTCCCGCACGGCCCGCACCGCCCGCAACCCTCCCCCTGCACCACCCGCCCACATAATACTATTCAGGGGTGCAGGGGGGGGGTAAAAAAACGTGATTTTGGTAATTTTAAAGTTTCTGATCCCTGCGGTCAGGGACCGCAGGGATCAGAAACGGCATAAAGCGCTAAAAACCGCAGGTCTGAATTGACCTGCGGTTTGAAGCAATCGCCGATAGGGGGGGGTCACAGGACCCCCCTCGGCATTGACACTGGGTGCCTGGCTGTGTGTAACAGCCGGCACTCAGCGCTGTCACCATGTCTGCAGACATGGTGACAGTTTAATGCCATGACGAATATACTCGTCATAGAGCACTAACTAGCAGTGTTTTATGACGAGTATACACGTCATAGGTCGGGAAGGGGTTAATAACCTAAAGAAGAAGTGTGGTACATCCCACATCAAGGTGTTTACCACTCAAAGAAACCAGCTAAGATTAGAGTAGTATTTGATTGCTCAGCAAAGTAGAATGGTGTTGCATTGAATGATCGTCTACTAAAAGGACCAGATCTTACAAACACTTTGCCTGGAGTACTCTGTAGATTCAAAAAGTATCCCGTAGCAGTCATGTGTGACATTGAAAAGATGTTCCACCAGTTTCATGTTAATAATGAAGATAGAGACTTCCTGAGGTTTCTATGGTGGGAGGACGGAGATACAGAGGCAGCAGAAAGTACACTTGTTTGGAGCAGCATCGTCTCCAGGTTGCACCAATTATGGTATGAAGTACCTGGCCAATCAGAATGAAAAGGATTGCCCATCAGCAGCAAATTTTCTGATGGAAAAGTTTTATGTAGATGATGGTCTCATAAGTCTAGAGTCCACAGAATCTGCAATCAAACTAGTGAAAGAAAGCCAAGATTTATGCGCAAGATGAAACCTGCGCCTTCATAAATTCATCTCAAACAACAGAGATGTACTGGAATCCATCAATGACTCTGAACGTGCATCATCAATGAAGAATGTAGATCTCAATTATGATCATCTTCCAGTCCAGAATGTACTTGGATTGGGATGGAATATAGAGTATGACCCGTTCTTCTTTGAAGTATCTATTGAAGGGAAAATTGCAACTAGACGTACAATTCTTTCTGCAGTGGCTTCTATATTTGATCCATTGGGATTCTTGGCCCCAGTAATCCTCAAAGGAAAGAAAATACTACAAGAATTATGCAGACAAAAGTTGGGATGGGATGAGCCTATACCTGAAAATTTGAGGCCAAGGTAAGAGAGTTGGATAAGAGACCTGCAAAACTTGAGAGAGGTTCGGATACCCAGATGTTTTGTACCTCATGATTTCGGAAAGTACAAGAAAATAGAACTTTTCAGTGCCAGTAGTTATGGTTATGGTCAGTGCTCCTACATCAGAGTGACAGGAGAAGAAAAGATACACTGTTCCCTGGTTATGGGAAAGGCCAGAGTTGCACCTAAAAGTATTCAGACAATACCAAGATGTGAACTGACAGCAGCTGTTGTTTCAGCATCACTAAGCAGGTTTCTTAGAGAAAAATTGAATTGAAAATAGATGAATATTTTTGGACAGACTCACAAGTTGTCCTAGGATACATAAACACGAAGCTCGAAGATTCCATATCTTTGTCGCCAACAGAGTTGAGAAAATGTGTGAAATAACAAATCCAGAACATTGGCATCACCTTTACACAAAGCATAACCCAGCAGATCATGCTTCAAGAGGCCTGAATATACCAGAATTGAAAAATTAAAATTTGGTTCACAGTCCCAGAGTTTCTTTGGGAAAAGGAAATCACGGCCAGTAAAGGTTACACAGAATTGTCTATGGGTGATCCAGAAGTAAAAGTTGTACAAACATTGAGCACTGCTGTCAAGTGTCAAGATGACATACTTAAAAAAACTAGCCAGATGTTCAAAATGGAATACAGTCATAAATGTAGTAGCTCAAATTCAACATTTGGAAAAGGGAATCAGAAAGAAGGAATTGTTGAAAGTAGAAGAATGAAATCTGAAGAAACAGTCATAAAACTCATTCAACAGAGATTCTACTGTCACAACCGTAGGCAGGGACACGCACTCACACAGTGAGCCCTAACTTGAACCAAGCCCACTGACCCTGCCTACTTGCAGAACAAGTCCTAGGCGACAAGTCCACAACTGGTCGACGGTCCCTATACTGACAAGTGCAGAGATACAATCGAAGTGCCCGCGGAACCACAGATACCTGTTCACACACAGGACAGACAAACAAACCCCAAGAGGGTGCATGGCCTATATGGTGTCGAGAGGAGCGTGGCCTAAATGCCGAGTCACGAAGGGGCTTGGCATGACAGCATGTCTGGCACCGTGCAGCAGTGTCCAAGCCCCAGACTGCAGCGCTGGAGCTCAGACAGGCAAGTTGGTGACATTACCCCCCTCTTTTATGAGGGGCCACCGGACCCTCAATACGGGGCGCCGGCTTTGACGGAAATTTTGAATGAAATTTCTTAATGAGAGGAGGAGCATGGACATCCCGATCAGGTACCCATGTCCTCTCCTTTCCAATGTACCAGATATTGAAGAGAACCTTGAACCATCTAAGAATCAAGGATTCTCTCCACCTCATACTCAAGTTCATCAAGAATAATAATAGGGTCTGGAGGCCTAGGAGGAGGAATTGCCTGTGGAACTAATTTTTTAAGCAAAGAAATGTGAAAGACATCATGAATTCTGAAAGAGGTAACTGCAGATGAAATGACACTGGATTGATGACAGAAATGATCTTGTACTGTCCAATAAACTTAGGCGCCAGTTTACCTGAAGGTACCTTGAGACGTAAATTTTTGGTAGACAACCAAACTTGTTCACCCAAAACAAAATTTGGCCCCTTAGACCGTCTTTTATTGGCCTGTTTAGATTGGATGCTTTGGGCTTTTTCCGGGCTCTTGCAAGCCTGGGCCCAAACTGTGCACAGATCTTCTACGATAGCATCCACAGCAGGAGTTACAGAACTAGAACCACAGACTGATGAAAACCGGGGATTAAAACCATAGTTATAATAGAACGGGGACATGCCGCTAGGGGAACTCACATGGATTGTTAATAGAGAACTCTGCAAAAGATAAGAACTTTCTCCAATCATTTTGGTGATTCGACACAAAGCATCTCAAGAATTGCTCCAGTACCTGGTTGACCCTCTCAGTTTGCCCATTAGTCTCAGGGTGGAAGGCGGATGAGAAGGAAAGCTTAATCCACAGTTTCGTGCTGAAGCCTCTCCAGAAATTTTAGATAAATTGGACACCCCTATCCGAGACAATGGAGTCCGGAATGCCATGCAACCTAAGGATGTTATCAATAAATAAGGTAGACAACTCTTTAGCATTGGGGAGTTTTTTTTAATGGGATAAGATAACACATCTTCGAAAACCTGTCTAGTACAACCCAAATGACCGACCTACCCTGGGAGGGTGGGAGGTCAATAATAAAGTCCATAGAGATGTGGGTCCAGGGCCTCTGAGGAATGGGCAAGGGGCAAAGCAAACCCGCAGGACGTCTCCTGGGTACCTTGGCCCTCGCACATACATCACAGGCAGAGATGAAGGCCACTACATCACGTGACCAGGTAGGCCACAGATATACCCAAGATATTAGATGCTTAGTCCCCGCAATACCTGGATGACCTGCCTACACAGAACAATGAAATTTCTCCAGTACTTTAAGACGTTAATTTGGTGGTACAAGTTGTTTGCCAGCAGGAAGATCATTGGGAGCTTAATCCTGACAACCAGCTATCTTAGTCGCCAAATCAGAATTAATAGCGGCAAGCACAACCCCAGGAGACAGAATATTTCCAGGCTCCGTAACAACACTCTGCTCCTCATCAAAACTCTGTGATAAGCCATCCGCCTTTACATTAGCAGACCCGGGACGATAGGTTACAACAAAGTTAAAATGCGTAAAGAATAGAGCCCACCTTGCCTGCCGGGGATTCAAGCGCTTAGCAGTATCCGGATAGGTAAGGTTTTTATGATTAGTCAGCACGACGATCTTGTGCTGAGCTCCTTCAAGGAAATGCCACCACTCCTCAAAAGCCCATTTGATAGCCAACAACATGGTTACCAATATCGTAGTTTTTCTCTGCGGGAGAGAATTTCCAGGAAAAGAAAGCACATGGTTTCAGGTTAGTCAGGGAGGACAGCCCCTGAGATAGAACAGCCCCAACACCTATCTCAGAGGCGTTCACCTCAACCACAAAAGGTTGTGTGACATCAGGCTGCACCAGCACAGGTGCCCGAGTGAAACTCGTCTTTAGAGTTTCAAAAGCGGACACAGCCTCAGGACCCCAATGGAGAACATCAGCCCCCTTCCTGGTTAAATCAGTCAACGGTTTGGCAATGACTGAGAAATTCCTAATAAATTTACAATAATAATTTGCAAAGCCCAAGAACCGTTGAAGGGCTTAAAGTGAAGTCGGCCTGGCCCACTCCACAATGGCACACACCTTACCCGGATCCATGCAAAAGTTTTGTGGGCAAATAATGTAGCCCAGAAAAGAGAGTTCACTAACTCCAAACTCGCATTTACTCAACTTAGTGAACAAACTATAGTCCCTTAGCTTCTGAAGCACCTTTCTCACATGAAGTACATGGGACGACCAATCAGGGGAGAACACCAGTATGTCGTCTAAATACACCACAACAAACTGACCTAGAAACTTCCGAAAACAGTCGTTGGCAAGGTTTTGGAAAATGGCTGGGGCATTACACAGACTGAAGGGCATTACTAGGTACTCAAAATGCCCCTCAGGAGTGTTAAATGCTGTCTTCCATTCATCACCCTCCCTGCTTCTAATCAGATTGTAGGCACCCCTAAGGTCAATTTTGGAGAACCATTGAGCTCCCACAATCTGATTAAACAGAATCGGAGGAAGAGGATACTGATTCCGGACGTAAGTTTTCTTGAGCTCCCTGTAGTCAATACAAGGGCAAAGACTACCGTCCTTTTTCCCAACAAAAAAGAATCCAGCCCCTACAGGAGAAACAGATGGACGAATATGCCCCATCCTAAGGCTATCTTAAATGTACTCCCTCATGGCCAATCTCTCAGGCCCAGAGAGATTAAACATCCGACCCTTAGGAAGTTTAGCTCCAGGGAGCAATAACAATCCAAGGGTCAATACCGGACAGGAAGAAGGTACAGAATCGCTAAGCAGAGAGAGAGGTCTAGGTATAGCCAAAGTCAAGTCCAAAAGCAACAGTTCAATTAAAACACAGGCAGCAGAGCACAGCAAGGAAAACCTATAACTGGCAAAGGTGATTGCCAGTTGCATCCTTAAATAGGGAGTTAATCACCTGTAATCACCTTAGCGCTGACATCACCAGGGGGCGTAGCTCAGGTGTGACTTAAGGGGGCGTGGCCAAAGTGTGCGGTCGAGAGGGGGCATGGCCTATATGCATCAAGAGGGTGTGGCCTAAATGCAGAGTCACCAAGGGGCTTGGCATGACAGCGCAAATGGGTGACATCTACAGTGAAGAGTTGAAGAGACTTAGTCAAGAACCTAAAATGCTTCCAAAGAACCACCCATTGTACAAGCTTAATCTTGTTCTGCAGGATGGTATACTGAAGGTGGGAGGGAGACTGGAAAATGCATCGTTGCCTAGCAGAGTGAAGAATCCAGCAATTCTACCCAGGGCCGGTGCTACCATAAGGCAGACCAAGCGGCTGCCTTGAGGCGCACCCTGGGGGAGGGCGGAAAAATTAACTTTCTTTTTTTTTTTTATTGCTTACTTGTGAGTTGCGCCGCACTGGAGCTGACTGTGTCTGTGAGTCTAACTCGCACACATCCAGATTGCCGTAGCAGCAGGACAGGTGGGTAGGTGATCACTGATGAGCGCACTAGCGCCAGAGTGCACGGCATAAATGTGTTTTAAAAAAATTATTACAGAAACAACAATCATAAATGGAGGGGGGACAATGATGACCGTGACATGACGGGAGGGGGGACAATATCTGTAGTCTGTGAGATGGGGATAGGGCCAGGGCCGGCCGAGGGGGGTGACTGAAATGTGACACAATAGGGGGTAATGATGTGATCATGAGGTGACACGAAGGGGGTAATGTGACATGGTTTGGAGGGGGAGAAATGTGACATGGAAGGCTGATGTGACATAGGTGATTTGACATGGAGGGGGAGAAATGTGACATTGAGGGGGAGAAATGTGACAGAGGAGATTATGTAAAAAGGAGGGGGAGAAATGTGACATGGAGGGGCGGGAATGTGATATGGAGGGGGGATGTGACATGGAGGGCTGATGTGACATAGGGAGGTAATCTGACATGGAGGGGGAGAAATGTGACATGGGGGCATGATGGCTGACATGGAGGGCTAATGGCTTACATGGGGGCATGATGGATGGGGCTGATGTCTAACATGGGGGTCTAATCTGAGGTCTGATTAACATTGGGGGTCTGATTGCTGGTCTGACTTGAGGTGTAATGGAAAATATTTTTTTCTTATTATCCTCCTCTAAAACCTAGGTGCGTCTTATAGGGCGAAAAATACGGTCCTCAAACCAGCGATTGTCTGAAGCAAAGAGAAGCCAACTTCTGCAAAAGGGACCAGGGCCAGGTGAGCTGCGAGGGGGGGGGGGGAACCAAAATGTAGCTTTGCTTGTGTTGGCAAAAATCCTTGTTGCGGTTTGAGAGAACGTGGTTACTGGTTAGTAAAAGGAAGCAAAGTTATAGCAAAGTATATAAGTAAATGTGTAGTCTGCAGAAAGGCACGTAGGCCTAACTAAGAACAAAGAATGGCAGATTTACCGGCAGATCGTGTAAACCCATCACCACTATTTCTTTATAGCTGAATTAATTGTTTTGGCCCATTCATCACCAAACAGAACCACAAGGAGTACAAAAGATATGGACTAATATTTACATGTCTAAGCTCCAGAGCAATTCACCTGGAAATGTTAGAGGATATGTCAACTGACGCATTCATCAACGCCTTGAGATGTTTTATGGCCATTAGAGGTACTGTCAGAGAGCTTAGATCTGACCAAGGATCTAATTTTGTCAGAGTGAAGAATGAATTGAAGAAAGCTCTAAAAGAGATCGATAAAGAAAAAAGTAACGGAGTATTTGTTAGAGAAACAGTGTGATTTCCATATGAATGCTCCACATGCAAGCCATACAGGAGGAGTTTGGGAAAGACAAATGAGAACTGTAAGAAATGTTTTAAAGGGGTTGTCCGAGTTATGAAAAAAAATAATATAGCACTGAAAATCTGATATATAACTGAGCTAAGCAAGTATTAGGCAAAAATATGTATATATATATTTCCTCATTTCCCTGGTTCTTTTCTGTCCCTTTGTTTACATGCAATAAAAACAATCTCTGCCCCTCCCCCTGCTCTGCTAAGGGAGTGAATACAAGAGCTGCCCTGAGTGACATGTCTGCCTGCTGGGAGACTGCAGCATGTTGTATGTGTAGGACTACAAGTCCCAGCTGTATAATGACACTGCTAAGGGAGTGAATACAAGAGCTGCCCTGAGTGACATGTCTGCCTGCTGGGAGACTGCAGCATGTTGTATGTGTAGGACTACAAGTCCCAGCTGTATAATGACACTGCTAAGGGAGTGGATATAAGAGCTGCCCTGAGTGCTGGGAGAATCAACAGCAACTTGCAAGTGAAGAACTACATGTCCCACCTTTATAATGACACTGCTAATACACACAGGATCTTCCCCCTACCTTCTTGTGTAATGCTCTCTCTAGTCATTCAGCTCCAGTGCCCAGAATTGTCTCCTCACTGCCTGCAGAGCTTTGCAGCTGAAGGGGTTAAGAATCCCAGCAGAGAGTAGACGGCAGTGAAGGGGGCGTGGCCAGCACAGTGATGTCTCGTTTACAGGCTTGTAAACGACCTTTATCAGAGCAGGGAGAGAAGCTGACATCACAGGGCATGTGACCCTCTGTAAAATCTGAGAAACCAGCCCCTGGAGATAAAGTGAGTGAATTGGAAAGCTGTTATATTTGCCTAGTTAGGAACATAAAAAGAACAAAAAAATAACTCGGATAACCCCTTTAAGTTCAGTGTTGAAAAAGAACGCCGGAAAAATAGATGATGCTTCACTTAGGACCCTATTCTATGAAGTAATGTCTATTGTTAACAGTTATTGTTAAAATCAACGATCCAACAAGTTTGGACCCTTTAACTCCCAACCATCTACTTCACCTTAAGTCTGATTACATACAGCCACCACCTGGCAAGTTCACCAAAGAGGATTTATATGCTAAAAGGAGATGGCAAAGAGTTCAATATCTATAATATCAGTTTTGGAATAGATAGCCAATCTTATGCTAAGAAGTAAATGGCAAACACCCAGAAATGTCCAAGTTGGTGACATAGTGAAAGAAGAAGATTTACCTAGAAGTCAATGGAAATTGGCCAAAGTTCTAGAAGTTCAAAAGGATGAAGATAGACTAGTAAGAAGAGTGTTGTTACAAATAGGCGACTCAAAACTTGACAAAAAAGGAAAACATCTCACTACTCCACTCAAGTTGGAACGTCCTATACAGAAGTTAGTTGTTCTACTTGAGAGTGATAAAAGACACTTGGAAGTTGGGAACCTGATGGAAAATTCTTCAAATTCATGTTCAAGTCCTACCACTAAGAACATAGAATTATAGGTAATTTTGGTGGGAGTGTAGCTGGCCAGCTAAGACCTGTCCTAGGTTGCTAATATAGCTTATATGTTTATACAGCTAAACCTGCCAATAACCTTCATACAGTTAATATGTTTGTGTGTTAAAGACAAAAGCAGAGTTATTTACAGTGACTTCATGTTTGGATGTCATAAAACTATTATATATTGTGTTCACAGAAGCAGAAAAAAGATAATATGCCTTTAAGATTCATTATATAATGTAAGGTAAGCTCAATGACACAGCAAACACAACAGAAAGCATAGAGTTAAACTGTTGTTGCTGGTCAGGAGTCTAGACCAATCACAGCCAGCCTCACACACAACAGGAGTTTTGACCAATCACAGCCAGCCTCACACACAGCCTCTGTGGGAAATTCCCTAGCAGGAGCTGCTAGAATGTATTATTCACCAGAGAGAGAAGCTGAACAGACATTCACTCCACTAAGAGCTGTGTTTTATGGAAGCAGAAAGGCCAAAATAGGTATTTAAAAGTTATAGAATGTTCCTACTGTTAATATAGTGATTAGAACTGTATACTGAACCAGTTATGTGTGTTTACTTACAGTTTCACCAATTGCAAACTACAAAGTTTACAATTCAAATTCCATATTGCAATACAAATTGCATACAACCATACCAGATCATACTCAACCAATCTGCAAATAGTTACTGTTAACTGCAAATTGCGACCAAATTCAGCAAGTAGAACTATTAGTTAGACCTCAGATATACCTTTCAGAGAGATCAAAGTGCTTAAATAACTTAAAGTGAGAGTACAGATACTCAAGAGAGAAATATATTCACCATTTTATGTTGAATGACAAGATTGAACAGTTGAACCGCCATTTTGTGATATCTTTTCAACACATGTTATGTACATGGACTATCTGCTGCGGAGGCGGCAGTGTTATATGAAGAAAAGTTGAAGTTAATAAAGAAGTTAGTTCAAACTTTTTGTTTGCTCTTTAAACCTACTGTTTCCATAGAAGGGCGCTAGAGGAATTACAGGGTAATAGACAGTCTGGTTAGAGATATCAAAATTCTTCTAATGCCACAGCGCAAAAGGCACTTTATAGTGCCGCGCCTACCACACTTCTTCTGTATATGTGGACACTGCACATTACAACTTCTCTTGTCCTGTATACTGGGTGTAATTCTCAGTAAATTGTCTTATTCTGTACATATGGACACTGCACAGTACCACTTCTCTTGTCCTGTATGCTGAGCGCAATTCTCAGTATCTGCTATTATTCTTTTTGTGGACACTGCACAGTACCACTTCTCTTGTCCTGTATACTGGCTGTAATTCTCAGTATCCTCTCTTATTCTGTATATATGTACTCTGCACAGTACCACTTCTCATGCTGGGGTGAAGGAGTGCATTAAGTGTATTTATCTGCCTCAAGTGTAAATGCCTCACAACATTTCCATTGAAGCTGGTTTTATTGTATACCAGGGTGTAGGCCTCACAAGTATTACTGATTTTGGAGGAATCTTTATTGCTCCCCTGAGAATTTGTAACTGGGGTCATCACATAACATGTAGTCACTTGTTTAAATTGTAAGAAGCTGATTTCACCGCATCCATGATAACCTAGGGCCGTTCACTTCTTAACAGGTAAATCTCTAGAGAAAAACTGATGCAGGCACATAGTGGTGGCCACCGTCACTATTATAGGGCTGCTGTGGATGTCGCTATTATTGGCACACTGTGGATATCAATATTATGGGGGCACTGTTTATGTCACTGTTATGAGGTCAATGTGGTTTTTACTGTAATGGGGGTACTGTGACTGTCACTGTTATAAGGACAATGGGACTAGCATGGTTATATAGGTGACTGTTCTAGTGGTACTGTGTCTATCACAGTTGTGGGTCCTGTGGCTTATAAAGGTAGTGTAGCTGTCACTGTTATGAAGACACTGCGACCAGAACTGCTATAGGGCACTTTTCATGTGACAGTTCTGGGATTACTGTTAATATTAGGGTACTTTCACACTTGCTTTGTTGGATTCTGGCAGGCAGTTCCGTCGCTGGAACTGCCTGCCGGATCCGGAAATCCGTATGCAAACGGATAGCATTTGTAGACTGATCTGGATGCAGATCCATCTCACAAATGCATTGCAATACCGGATCAGTCTCTCTGGTGTGCATGCGCAGACCGGGAAACCGGATACGTTTTTCCGGAACACTTGCTGGATCCGACATTCCGGCAAGTGTTCCGGAATTTTGGACTGAGAAAATACCGCAGCAAAACCGGTACAGTGACTGAATTGAAGACACCCTGATACATACTGAACGGATTGCATTCGTTCAGTATGCATTAGGATAAAACTGATCAGTTTTTTTCAGGTATAGAGCCCCTAGGCCGGAACTCAATACCGGAGAAGAATAACGCTAGTGTGAAAGTGCCCTTATGGGAGTGCTGTATGCAGTAGCAGTCATTGTTATAGGGCACTGTGACTGTCACTGCTAGGGGATACTGTAACTTTTATAAGGATAGTGTGTCTGATACGGTTATGAAGACAGTGGCAGTCACTGTTATAGGGCATCGTGGCTTACACAGTTATGGTGTGTCTGTCATAAAGACACCATGGCAGTCACTGTTTACTGGGCACTGTGGCTGTCACTGTATAAGGATGGTGTGTCTGTCACTTATGAAGACAGCGTGGCAGTCACTGTTATAGGGCACTAAGGCTTTCACTGTTATGGGACACTGCGGCTGTCAATGTTATAACGGTGGTATTTCAGTCACTTTTATGAATACACCGTGGCAGTTACTGTTATCATAGACTGTGGCATTCTCTGGCTATTAGGGCACTGCAATCACTGATTTTGGAGCCCTATGAGTCACTGTTATGGGAGAATTGTGGTTGTCATTGCTGTTTTTCCTCCTTCCTCTTTTCAGATGGTAAAAGGAATGGATTTAAACCAGGAACTGAAACTACCCAGTGCCCCGACTACCTATCCTGTCCTGGCTCTTGTTTATGTTCCTGTGCTTTGAGTCTAAACTCTAGACCTGCTTGTTGTGTACTGAATTTGGCTAGTTCCACTACTTAAACTCAGCTTGTTGTACTGATTAAACTCTTGTCTGCTGACTTGGCTATATCTGTACACTCCTGCTTTTGACTTTGGCTAGTTTGATTAACCTAATTGCTTTTCTTTGGTCATGTGGTTTGGTCTTCTCCACTGAACTCTGTCACCTTACTTCACAGGTGTAACCTAGGTCCTTAGCAGCCATGACCAACTTACTTTGCAACAGGTTCTGGTGAATACCTAGGGATTGCCTTAGGCCTCTTGCAGATGAGCGTTCCTCCGGCAGCGAGTCTGCATCGCAGCACCTGGTCTGACCTCCCAGCGCTGCCGGGCGGCACATAGCATTATATTGATTTATGATGCTATGTAACCCTTACAGGGGTTGTACGAGTATTTTTTTTGTTTGTATGTTTCTAACTAGGCAAATGTAAGGGCTTTACCATGCACTTACTTTATCTGTAGTGGCTCCTTTCTCAGATTTCACTGACGGTCACATGCACTGTGCTGTCGGATTCTCTCCCTGCTCTGATTATGTTTGGTTCACAAGCCTGAATGAGCTGATCTGTGCCTGGTCATCAATGTGCTGGCCAAACACCCCTGCACTGTAAGCTGCTGCTGTCTGCCCTCTCCCTGGATTCTTTAAGAAACTTTAACCCCTTCTGCAACACACACTAAGGGCTGAAGAGATACAGGATCTTCCCTCCTCATCCTGCAGACACAGAGCTGAAAGACTGGAGGAGTTCTGCCGAGAATTGCATAAGAACAGGTGTAGGTGGGTAGCGCACAGCTGGTAGCCGGCCTCATCTACGTGCCCCAGCACCCGGTAGAAGGTCTCCATGATCTCCCGGTCCCGGGAGGAGTCGCAGCAGCCAAAATCCTTGTACTGGACGCAGAAGAAGAAAAGACTATGACATGGATTCCTCCCCCACCTCCTCCGCTCCAACAGCCGCACTGTTCTGGGGATCACGATCGGAGTATGTAAGATATGTCTTCCAATTACATCTGACAACTAGAGACCAAAGTGAAGCTCCTGGAAGACGACAACAAAATTCTGTCACAGCATTCCAGCCACAACGACTTAAGGACGTTACGGAAAGGCTTATCTCCTTACCACTCTGAATCGCAGCTGTCCTCGCTGTCTCAGTACCTGGAACCCCTGCAGAACGGCACCGTGCGGATCACAGCCGATCTCTCCTCCACGCCCCCTGCTGGATATGTCCCAGTAGTGCAGAAGCCAGAGGCGGTGGTGCATGCTATGAAGGTTCTGGAAGTGCATGAAAACCTGGACCGGCAAGCTCCTGACAACTACGAGGAAGACCTGAGTGAGAAGGAGAAGGCGATTGTACGAGAAATGTGCAATGTCGTGTGGAGGAAGTTGGGCGACGCCGCCAACTCCAAGCCTTCAATCAGGCAGCATCTTTCTGGAAACCCGTTTAAAGGACCTTTGTAAAAATGAGGCGCTAGAGGCGTCGGAGGCACTTGGGATAAAGAACTGTTGTAAATATGGCAACTGGAGGTCAATCCGCAAGCTAGAGACTCAATACACACTGTATATAGATGTCCGGCAGCGTAGACACATAGCAGGGGGATCTCCCCTCCCCCCACACTGACTGTCTCCTATGTAGACCCATGCACGCCCTGCAATAGACCACTATCCTGGTGAGGGTCAGACCGGGACTCCTCATCCTATGGCTGTTTGGTTGTCAGACTACAACCCCCAGCAGTGGCCATAGGTTGGGCACCGCTAACTAGACCCCTTAGTATTACACACTGGATGATGATTTTGTAACGAGGATTCTTATTTAATGGGACGACAACAAATCAGGATATTTTTGTATAGATGCCAAGGCTAAGCCCCTCCCCCCGCGTTTTATTGACTTTCTTACGAACCCATTGTTGTAGCTGCTTCATTGATTTCTATTCTGATCAATATTTGTATTGAAAAAAATTAAAAATTATTCAGGAACTTGTAGATTTTTATCCCTGTAAAGAGCAGAATCCGCGTCGGTTTTTCCTCCGCCCGCTGTATATAACGTGACGGATCTCTATTTTGTTACTGTTCTAGATTCTGTAGAATATATCATTTTATGTTGGCATATAAAAACTTGTGTATATGTGAAATAAATAAAAAAAAACAGGTGTATCAGCAGTGTCATTGTATAGCTGGGACTTGTAGTCCTACACATACAACATGCTGCTGAGTATCCCAGCAATCAGACAGGTCACTCCGGGCAGCACTTTTATTCACTCCCTTTGCAGAGCACAAATATTCCTGAGGTAACTCCAGAGATTGTTGTTATTGCAGGTAAACAAAGGGCCAGAAGAAAACCAGGGAAATTAGGAAATATAAAAAAAAAAACATTTGCCTAAAACTAGCTGAGCTTAGTTATATATTGCTGACCATCAGATTTACAGTGCTATATATTTTTTCATAACTCGGACGACCCCTTTAAGGCGTTTTTCAAAGTGAAAAGCAATTAGTAAAGGGGGAGGTAAACAGCTGATAACATCATAACTAGACATATCTCACTGTTAAGATATATTACAAAGTTTCTTGTGGTCGCTTGTACTATTGACTTATGTTGTGTAAGTTGTGTGAAAAGTTAGTTACCATTAGATCTGTTTTACTTTTTAAAAATAAAAAAATATACAAACCGGATTCCCAAAAAGTTGGGACACTAAACAAATTGTGAATAAAAACTGAATGCAATGATGTGGAGATGGCAAATGTCAATATTTTATTTGTAATAGAACGTAGATGACAGATCAAACGTTTAATCCGAGTAAATGTATCATTTTAAAGGAAAAATACGTTGATTCAAATTTTCACGGTGTCAACAAATCCCCAAAAAGTTGGGACAAGTAGCAATAAGAGGCTGGAAAAAGTAAATTTGAGCATAACGAAGAGCTGGAAGACCAATTAACACTAATAAAAAGAGCTTCTCAGAGTGGCAGTGTCTCTCAGAAGTCAAGATGGGTAGAGGATCACCAATTCCTACAATGTTGCGCAGAAAGATAGTGGAGCAATATCAGAAAGGTGTTACCCAGCGAAAAATTGTAAAGACTTTGCATCTATCATCATCAACTGTGCATAACATCATCCGAAGATTCAGAGAATCTGGAACAATCTCTGTGCGTAAGGGTCAAGGCCGTAAAACCATACTGGATGCCCGTGATCTCCGGGCACTTAAACGACACTGCACCACAAACAGGAATGCTACTGTAAAGGAAATCACAGAATGGGCTCAGGAATACTTCCAGAAACCATTGTCAGTGAACACAATCCACCGTGCCATCGGCCGTTGCCAGCTGAAACTCTACAGTGCAAAGAAGAAGCCATTTCTAAGCAAGATCCACAAGCTCAGGCGTTTTCACTGGGCCAGGGATCATTTAAAATGGAGTGTGGCAAAATGGAAGACTGTTCTGTGGTCATACAGGTCACGATTCGAAGTTCTTTTTGGAAATCTGGGACGCCATGTCATCCGGACCAAAGAGGACAAGGACAACCCAAGTTGTTATCAACGTTCAGTTCAGAAGCCTGCATCTCTGATGGTATGGGGTTGCATGAGTGCGTGTGGCATAGGCAGCTTGCATGTCTGGAAAGGCACCATCAATGCAGAAAAATATATTCAGGTTCTAGAACAACATATGCTCCCATCCAGACGTCATCTCTTTCAGGGAAGACCCTGCATTTTTCAACAAGATAATGCCAGACCACATTCTGCATCAATCACATCATCATGGCTGCGTAGGAGAAGGATCCGGGTACTGAAATAGCCAGTCTGCAGTCCAGATCTTTCACCTATAGAGAACATTTGGCGCATCATAAAGAGGAAGGTGGAACAAAGAAGGCCCAAGACGATTGAACAGTTAGAGGCCTGTATTAGACAAGAATGGGAGAGCATTCCTATTTCTAAACTTGAGAAACTGGTCTCCTTTGTCCCCAGACGTCTGTTGAGTGTTGTAAGAAGAAGGGGAGATGCCACACAGTGGTGAAAATGGCCTTGTCCCAACTTTTTTGGGATTTGTTGACACCATGAAATTCTGATTCAACATATTTTTCCCTTAAAATGGTACATTTTCTCAGTTTAAACTTTTGTTCCGTGATTTATGTTCAATTCTGAATAAAATATTAGAAGTTGGCACCTCCACATCATTGCATTCCGTTTTTATTCACGATTTGTATAGTGTCCCAACTTTTTTGGAATCCGGTTTGTATATTTTTTTAATACTTTGTTGCCGTATGCTGACAGCACTTTTTTCTAAAACAGATGAAAATGGCTCAAAAGGGATGCAACAGGATCCGTTTTTTCTTTTTTACAGTATTCTGTAAGTCAGTTTTTTTTATCTCTCTCTCTCTCTCTCTCTCTCTCTCTCTCTTTCTTTTTCTCTTTCTCTCTCTTTCTTTCTCTCTCTCCTGATGGATCAGAAGAACCAAAAGCTAAACAGTGATGTGAACTCAGCCTTAGTTTTTTATTTCTCCTTTGATGGAGTTGTGTGAGGCCATTTAATGAACAGTTTGGTTCATTGGTACATTCCAGTTTTTTTAAATACAT
Organism: Bufo gargarizans; assembly: GCF_014858855.1. NCBI lineage: Eukaryota > Metazoa > Chordata > Amphibia > Anura > Bufonidae > Bufo > Bufo gargarizans. The sequence continues at coordinate 529,894,801 of NC_058081.1, forward strand.
TTTTATTCCATATTTCTTTTGGGGGTGAAATTTCTGGCATGGGTTTTTCTCAGTGTTTACCGTACAGGATAAATAAAACATATTTTAGTAGGTTGGCCTTGTAGGGATTCTGCTTCATACCCTCTACTGTGACATGTAACATACACTGTAGATGTACATCACATTGGGAAGGAGTTAAAGTGTTTAGTCTGGTGTCTGTATTTATTATGGAATCAGATCTGAGACTGCTTATTTAGGGGTGCTTGATACTATTGTATGGAATAGTGTAGTCCACTCTACTATTCCATACTTTTTTGTAGCATAATGCCACCCAGTGGAGGGGAGTGGGGGCACTAATGAATTCTCTGCACTGGACCCGCAAATATGTTAAAATGGCCTTAAAGTATTGTAATATAACATGTCATTGGGGACAAAACGTAACTGAACAGAACAGAATGCTCCAAAATGCATTCTGTTCCGTTCTCATACCGTAGAGCAAACTGCAGCATGCGGAGCCAAACGCATCTGTCATGACCTACAATGCAATTCAATGGGGATGGATCCTTTTCTCTGGTTATAACGGAAAATAACGGAAACCATAAGACGGAAGGACGGATCCGTTCTTCTGCCCATAGACTTGTATTATGACGGAATACAAAACGGAAGCCTTTTAAAAGGCATTCCGTTTGCTTTCCGTTCTAATAGAAGTCTATGAGAATCAAAACGGATCCGTCTGGGTCCCTGTCGACAGGACTTGGTTTTCCGTCTTGCATAACGGGACCCAGACGGATCCATTATGCTTTCCCATAGACTTCTATTAGGACGGAAAGTAAACGGAATGCTTTTTAAAGGCTTCCGGTTTGCATTCTGTCTGGGCATTCCGTTATTTTCCGTTATAATGGAAAGTTATAACGGAATCCCTAACGCTAGTGTGAACCCACCCTTATACAGTTTCTAGCTGAACTAGAACCATATAGTGAGAAGAGTGGAGAATCACAGTCTAATCAGAAACAACGTTGCAATTTCAGTTTGCCATAGATTTGTAAAGAGCATCAACACAAGTCTATGGAAATGACTAAGCAGTTTTTCCAGACATATACAAGTTTTCAGACATAAACAACAGAGCTAATCTAGACAGTCACAATGTGTCTGTTTTTTCCCCTCCAAAACTTTACATAGTCCCTTATAGTAACTGTGGAAGATTTCTAAGTTTTCAGTGCACATCTAGAAAGTCTTAAAGTATCTTAGTTTTAGGGCTGTTTCACACTTGCGTTGTCCGGATCCGGCGTGTACTCCATTTGCCGGAATTACACGCCGGATCCGGAAAAACGCAAGTGAACTGAAAGCATTTGAAGACGGATCCGTCTTCAAAATGCGTTCAGTGTTACTATGGCAGCCAGGACGCTATTAAAGTCCTGGTTGCCATAGTAGTAGTAGTGGGGAGCGGGGGAGCGGTATACTTACAGTCCGTGCGGCTCCGAGGGCGCTCCAGAATGACGTCAGAGCGCCCCATGCACATGGATGACGTGCCATGCGATCACCTCATGCGCGTGGGGCGCCCTGACGTCACTCTGAAGCGCCCCGGGAGCCGCACGGACGGTAAGTATACTGCTCCCCCGCTCCCCACTACACTTTACCATGGCTGCCAGGACTTTAGCGTCCTCTCAGCCATGGTAACCATTCAGAAAAAGCTAAACGTCGGATCCGGCAATGCGCCGAAACGACGTTTAGCTTAAGGCCGGATCCGGATTAATGCCTATCAATGGGCATTCATTCTGGATCCGGCCTTGCAGCAAGTGTTCAGGATTTTTGGCCGGAGCAAAAAGCGCAGCATGCTGCGGTATTTTCTCCGGCCAAAAAACGCTCCGGTCCTGAACTGAAGACATCCTGATGCATCCTGAACGGATTTCACTCCATTCAGAATGCATTAGGATAAAACTGATCAGAATTCTTCCGGCATAGAGCCCCGACGACGGAACTCTATGCCGGAAGAAAAGAACGCAAGTGTAAAAGGGCCCTTAGCTGGCGTTAACCCTACATACAGTGCACTGCCGATTGCACTGCCACAGTGTAACAGTGCAAATGAACATGATATATTGCAATAAACATATACAATGCAGTTCAATAATACAAAACAGTATAAGTGTAAACAATTACATAAATCATAGTTCAAATTAACCCTTCCAAATGCACTAAAGTAATGAGTTGTTGGCTTTGCATAGTAGCAATAGGGGCAGATGTCCACAAACGTCTATAATCCAAAGTACCCTTGCTCTAGGGCACTAACTGTAATTTCAGATAATAAGATATATTGTATAAAGTGATATAATGCTGATTGTTATCTGCTCTCACCAGGCAGGTAGTGGGTAAAATTGGGATCGGATTCTGGAATGAGGAAGCTAGTAACAGGTGCTGTGATTTGCAGTCATCCAGGTGACAGATATGTGATTTATAACCCTTCTGTCTTGTGGATTCTTGTTAACTGTAAATTAATTAAGGCATTTTCCAAAAATATTCCAGATCGAAATAGGTTTGCTGCACTAGTGTGGATCTAATATGTATGTTGTATGATCTATACGATCCTGGAGGAGTATAGACTGCATAATATACAGTATATACCACATTATGCAGTATGGGTATATATATATATATGAGGGGTAGCTTTCTTTCAGGGTATCATCCTCACAGATACGGCTTCAGGACACCAGGTTTAAGGTCCAAACAGTGCATTTATTGTGGCACACCAGCAAAAGCAAAACAATAAACACTCGCCCATCCAGGCTCTAACTAAACACAGTATTCCTAACTCACCTAAGTCACCATTTACACCCTGTGATTACATGCGGCTTACTCAGCCAGTAGTCCAGCTCACTTCCAGGCTGTAACAAGTCAGTCCAAGCTATCTCCCAGCCTCGTGGTCCCTCAGCCTTGCCCGGCTGAGACCACACTTACAGAGCCCCACCAGGCCTCTGTCCACAGGTAACACACCCCCCCCCCTTACTGAAACCCTGGGAGGTGCTTTATGCCAGCCTGAGTACCTCCAGCTAGTCTCACCTGTGGTGGAATAGGGGTGTGGACCGCACTATCCACCCCTTCCTTGCCTCTAACCTGTGTGAGATCTGTTACTGTCTCACTCCATACATATATATACATATAATATAAATTATGATCTGGGTGTATACTATGCTTTTGATTTTACTGCATGGACTTTCAAGACAATGAGGACCCTTGACATGCGTTGTTAGCTTGCATCTTTTGACCAAAATATCAACTAATACCTCATTTTTGCAGGATGCAGGCAGGCCTTCTGATGTTGAGGGGCAGTGGGGTGTCAATTGATGTGTGCTGCACTTACTAGAAGCTGGACAGCCTGCCCAAACTAATAGTATGAATGCAAGCAATAGGCTTTTAGGCAGCATGGTGCACTACATTGAACCCCTTAAGGACTCGGCCCTGTTTCACCTTAAGGACTTGGCCATTTTTTGCAAATCTGACCAGTGCTCATAACTTTAAAATACTTTGACTTATCCAGGCCATTCTGAGTTAGTTTTTTTCGTCACATATTGTACTTCATGACACTGGTAAAATGAAGTAAATTTTTTTATTTTTTTTGCATAAAAAAATACCTAATTTACCAAAAAATTTGAAAAATTTGCAAATTTCAAAGTTTGTTTCTCTACTTCTGTAATACATAGTACTAACCCCAAAAATTGTGATGACTTTACATTCCCCATATGTCTACTTCATGTTTGAATTATTTTGGGAATGATATTTTATTTTTTGGGGATGTTACAAGGCTTAGAAGTTTAGAAGCAAATCTACAATTTTTAGGGACCACTACAGGTCTGAAGTCACTTTGCCAGGCTTGCATAATAGAAACCGCCCAAAAATGACCCCATTCTATAAACTACACCCCTCAAAGTATTCAAAACTGATTTTACAAACTTTGTTAACCCTTTACGTGTTGCACAAGAGTTATTGGCAAATGGGGATGAAATTTGAGAATTTCATTTTTTTTGCCTAATTTTCCATTTTAACCCATTTTTTCCACTAACAAAGCAAGGGTTAACAGCCAAACAAGACTGTATCTTTATTGCCCTGACTCTGCCGTTTACAGAAACACCCTATATGTGGCCGTAAACTACTGTACGGCCACACAGCGGGGCGTAGAGTGAAAGGTGCGCCGTATGGTTTTTGGAAGCCAGATTTTGCTGGACTGGTTTTTTGACACCATGTCCCATTTGAAGCCCGCTGATGCACCCCTAGAGTAGAAACTCCATAGAAGTAACCCCATCTAAGAAACTACACCCCTCAAGGTATTCAAAACTGATTTTACAAACTTTGTTAACCCTTTAGGTGTTGCACAAGATTTAATGGAAAATAGAGATACAATTTCAAAATTTCACTTTTTGGGCAGATTTTGCATTATAATAATTTTTTTCCAGTTACAAAGCAAGGGTTAATAGCCAAACAAAACTCATTATTTATGGCCCTAATTCTGTAGTTTACAGAAACACCCCATATGTGGTCGTAAACCGCTGTACGGGCACACGGCAGGGCGCAGAAAGAAAGGAATGCATATGGTTTTTGGAAGGCAGATTTTGCTGGACTGTTTTTTTTTTTTTGACACCATGTCCCATTTGAAGCCCCCCTGATGCACCCCTAGAGTAGAAACTCCGAAAAAGGGACACCATTTTAGAAACTACGGGATAGGGTGGCAGTTTTGTTGGTACTAGTTTAGGGTACATATGATTTTCGGTTTCTCTATATTACACTTTTAGTGCGGCAAGGTAACAAGAAATGGCTTTTTTGGCACTTTTTTTTTTTTTTTGTTATTTACAACATTCATCTGACAGGTTAGATCATGTGGTAATTTTATAGAGCAGGTTGTCACGGACGCGGTGATACCTAATATGTATACAATTTTATTTATTTATGTAAGCTTTATACAATGACTTCATTTTTAAAACGAAAAAAATGTTTTAGTGTCTCCATAGTCTAAGAGCCATAGTTTTTTCAGTTTTTGGGCGATTATCTTAAGTAGGGTCTCATTTTTTGCGGGATGACATGACAGTTTGATTGGCACTATTTTGGGGTGCATATGACTTTTTGATCGCTTGCTATTACACTTTTTGTGACGTAAGATGAAAAAAAATTGCTTTTTTTACACCGTTTTTATTTTAATTTTTTTACGGTGGTCACCTGAGGGGTTAGGTCATGTGATATATTTATAGAGACGGTCAATACGGACGCGGCGATACCTAATATGTATACTTTATTTTTATTTATGTAAGTTTTACACAATGATTTCATTTTTGAAACAAAAAAAATCATGTTTTAGTGTTTCCATAGTCTAAGAGCCATAGTTTTTTCAGTTTTTCGGCGATTATCTTGGGTAGGGTATGATTTTTGCGGGATGAGATAACGGTTTGATTGGTACTATTTTGGCGTACATGCGACTTTTTTGATCACTTTTATTACCTTTTTTGGGAAGTAAGGTGGGCAAAATTTCAATTTTCTCATAGTTTTTATTTTTTTATTTTTATGGTGTTCACCATGCGGGGAAAGTAACATGACCGTTTTATAGATCAGGTCGTTACGGACGCGGCGATACCTAATATGTGTAGTGTATTTTATTTTTTACATTTTTATTCAGTGATAAATTATTATTTTTTCTTAACTTTTTTCACTTTTTTTTACATTTTTTTTTACCCAGACCCACTTGGTTCTTGAAGATTCAGTGGGTCTGATGTCTGTATAAAACAGTACAGTACACCATATAGGGTTCTGTACTGTATTTTCCTTACACTGAACAGATCTATGCTTTTAGCATAGATCTGTTCAGCACCATGGACAGCAGGACGCCTGAGAAGGCGTCCTGTTGCCATGGGAACCTTCCCCGTCTGCCACAACTTCGCAGATGGGAAAGGGTTAGCACAGGGCTGTCGGGGGGCTCTCTCCCTCTCCATCGGGGGGCTGCAAAGGCACAGCAGCCCCCCGATGGGAGAGGGAGGGAGCTCCCTGACCGATGACAGTTAACCTTTTCCATACAGCGGTCCGTACGGACCGCGGTATGGAAAGGGTTAAACGGCTGACATCTGCACAGATGTCAGCCGTTTATACCAGGGTGTCAGCAATGTGCTGACACCCTGGTATAACCACTAGACGCCAACGAATTTTCAAGGGGAGGAGGGCGGGGGATCGCAATCCCGCCTGCCGCACCGCCCGCCTCCCGCAACGCCTGCACCGCCTGCGACCCCCCCCCCCTGCACCTCCCACCCACATAAATCATGCAGGGGGGAGTGCAAATTGTCATTTTGGGCATTTTAAAGTTTCTGATCCCCACGGTCAGGGACAGCAGGGATCAGAAATCGCAGCAAACCGCAGGTCTAAATTGACCTGCGGTTTGCTGCGATCGCCGATACGGGGGGGTCACATGACCCCCCCCGGCATTGTGACAGGATGCCGGCTGAATGATTTCAGCCGGCATCCTGTTGCAATTAACCCCCGCGGCGCCGGAATATCTATTTAAAGTTAGGACGTACCGGTACGCCCTGAGTCCTTATGGGGTTAACTATAACACTGGCACCTTAGGCTGGGTGTACACATTCAGGTTTTTGAAGCCTTCGATTTAAAAAGATGAGAATATTTAGCCTGTCCTTTATGTGTCCTCTGTTTATTCATTCCTGGCTTTGGCTTCACAAAGGGCATAAAAAAGATGAACGTGTAAAACCCGCCAGATAAAAGTCCTATTTCTATGCATTCGCAATACTTAACATCCACCCCCTCATAGATGGGAGATCTGTAAGTAGTTCATCAGAATTTTGCACTTTTGCATTCTCTGTCATGTACCACTGGAGCCTGGCAGGGCAATATCAGCCATTCTCCTCTTACCTCAGGCGGCTTTCAAGCGGCCCTCGGGGGGGGGGGGGCGGCAAGTTTACAGCAGGGCACAGGAGCGTCAGCACCCGTCACACCTGGGCAAGTTCCGGGGCCCACTGTGTCTGCTCACTTCATTAAACTGCCTGCTCTGAATTCTAGGGAAGCTTACGCCAGCAATGCAGGCAATTTTTGCAGAGTGCACTGCTAGGGTGGGCGTCAGAAGGACTCAGAATAGGGTAGATGGAGTTTCCTACCGGGCTAAAAGACCTTCCTGATGTCATGTGACCAGTGGGGGAGGAGCAGAGAGCTGTGTTCCTGTATAGAGAGGAGCCAGGCTGGAATGTGGTGCTGTAATGTGGTGAGGCCTAGCTGTGTGTGTGTGTCCCTGTTTGTGTGTCTAAGGCAGTGATGGTGAACCTTTTGGAGACTGAGTGCCCAAACTGCAACGCAAAACCCACTTATTTATCGCAAAGTGCCAACACAGCATTTTACCCTGAATACTACAGTCCAATATAGTAAATCTTCCATGTACTTTATCACTTAGCTATAATAGCCTGCCTACATTCAGTGCGCTGCCTGTGCTGTTCATAGTGCGCCCCGCGCTGCTGAATGGCAGGAAAAGTCTAAGGCATATTGGTACATCTTAGGCTTTTCCAGGGTGCGGGTGCCAAAGAGATGGCTCTTAATGCCTCCTCTGGCACCCGTGCCATAGGTTTGCCACCACTGGTCTAAGGCATTGCTTAGACTCCATACCACAGTCTAGCCAGTGCCTAATGGGTTACAGTTTAGACCACCTTCTGGTACATGTTGATAATTCCCTTTTAAACCCTAGTCCACGTCCCCCAGTCCAAGTTTGGAGCATAACTAAAGGCGGAATTCCCTTTTAATGTCCCTAAAGGTGGCCACACAATAGATAGAAGTTGGTTGACGATCCCACCATCACAGAGGTGTCTGTCCATATGTGTGTGTGTGTGTCTGTCCCTGTGTCTGTGTGTGCCTGTCCCTATGTGTATGTGTGTGTCTGTCCCTGTGTGTATGTGTGTGTCTGTCCCTGTGTGTGTGTGTGTGTGTGTGTGTCTGTCCCTGTGTGTGCGTGTGTGTGTGTGTGTCTGTCCCTGTGTGTGTGTGTCTGTCCCTGTGTGTGTGTGTCTGTCCCTGTGTGTGTGTGTGTGTGTCTGTCTGTCCCTGTGTGTGTCTGTCCCTGTGTGTGTGTCTGTCCCTGTGTGTGTGTGTCTGTCCCTGTGTGTGTGTGTGTGTGTCTGTCCCTGTGTGTGTGTCCCTGTGTGTGTGTGTGTCCCTGTGTGTGTCCCTGTGTGTGTGTCCCTGTGTGTGTGTGTGTGTCCCTGTGTGTGTGTCCCTGTGTGTGTGTGTGTGTCCCTGTGTGTGTGTGTCCCTGTGTGTGTGTGTCCCTGTGTGTGTGTGTCTGTCCCTGTGTGTGTGTGTGTCCCTGTGTGTGTGTGTCTGTCCCTGTGTGTGTGTGTGTCCCTGTGTGTGTGTCTGTCCCTGTGTGTGTGTGTCTGTCCCCGTGTGTGTCTGTGTGTGTGTGTCTGTCCCTGTGTGTGTGTCTGTCCCTGTGTGTGTGTGTGTGTGTGTGTCTGTCCCTGTGTGTGTGTCTGTCCCTGTCTGTGTGTCTGTCCATGTGTGTCCCTGTGTGTATGTGTCTGTCCCTGTCTGTGTCACCGCCAGTTCTGTGAGAAGGTCTGACAGACGTTCTTCTCTACCTCTTGTATGACGTTCTTTGTTTTGGTTTCACTTTTTCATCTCCTTTCCTTCTGCCAGGTGTCACTTATTTAGACTAATCGTCTTCCTTTATATTCCCTCCCATACTGCCTCACTTTGCGGTTTATGCTACTTCCTGGATAAGGTGTTCACTGCTGGAGTCTGCTGCTGCTGTTTGCTCAGATAAGTCTTTTCCTTTTTTGTGTTTCCTTGCTGGCTTGATTCTAGGTGACCCAGACTCTGCCCGTATTAAGTGCAGGGAGCCGGTGGTCGTGTCTCCTCACTATTATAGGGTTTTCAGGTGTCACACAGTCTTAGGTACATGGGCATGCAATCGTCTACCATTGAGACCCTTGCATGTGCATAGCAGTCAGGGAGAGCTCTTAGGGTTTTAAAGGGCTCACCTATATGCTCCTTAGTTTGGGATCAAGCCAGTCGGTCGTTTATTTATAAGTTCCAGCTATCTGCAAATTCATCCGTGACAGTGGGTGTATGTGCGGCTGTCCCTGTGTGAGTATGTGCGGCTGTCCCTGTGTGAGTATGTGCGGCTGTCCCTGTGTGAGTATGTGCGGCTGTCCCTGTGTGAGTATTTGTGTCTGTCCCTGTGTGTGTGTCTGTCCCTGTATGTGTGTCTGTCCCTGTCACTGTGTGTCTGTCCCTGTCACTGTGTGTCTGTCCCTGTCACTGTGTGTGTGTGTGTGTGTGTGTGTCTGTCACTGTGTGTGTCACCATCACCATGCCTACTGTAAGTATGTGGAGTTTATTCTTTTTTTTTTCTCCTGCCTGTGAAGGGGGCACAGCTAGGCCTATAAGTGCCAGGGCCACAGCTGGGCATATTAGGCCTAATGCACACGACCGTATGTGTTTTACGGTCCGCAAAAAATACGGATGACATCCGTGTGTATTCCGTATTTTGCGGAACGGAACAGCTGACCCCTAATAGAACAGTACTATCCTTGTCCATAATGCGGACAATAATAGGACATGTTCTATTTTTTGGCGGAACAGAAATACAGACATACGAAAACAAAATGCACACGGACTACCTTCAGTTTTTTAGTTAATATTTCCGTATACGGTACGCCAAAAAAATGGAACAGACATGGAAAGAAAATACATTTGTGTGCATGAGGCCTTAGTGTGAGGGCGCACAGCTGGACATATTATTGTCAGTGGCACAGCTGGGCATATTACTGCCAGGGGCACAGCTGGGCATATTACTATCAGGGAGCACAGCTGAGCATATTACTGTCGGGGGGCACAGCTGGGCATATTATTGTCAGGGGCACAGCTGGGCATATTATTGTCAAGGGGCACATCTGGGAATATTACTGTAAAGGGGCATACATCTGAGCATTACTACTATAAATGGGTATCTCTACTGTGAGGGGTACAAATCTGGGTGTCGCTACTATGAGGGGCACATATCTGGGCATAACTACTGTGTGGTGGCATAAAGGGGGAATAATTACTATGTGGGGGCATTTAGGGGTTTAGTTATGTTTTGGGCGGAGTTAGAAGCGTGGCCTAATGTGAAAAAATTCCAAAGTTGGGAGTTATGGCATTATACTATGGGGGACTACAGGGGAGAATTATACTATGGGGGGCTACAGGGGCGCATTATAACACTGGCAGACTACAAAGGTGCATTTTCTTGTGAGGGACTACAGAAGTGCATCACACTAGGTTAGAACTACTGGAGTGCACTTTACTACTGGGGGACTACAGAAGCGCATTATACTACGGGAGGACTACAGTAATGTGTAATGTCCCAGGGTGCCATTACCACTTCTTTTTGGCACCTTGTTACTGTCTTCTATGTGCTAATGTATATTATCTAATGTATTACATGTCATCTCCTAATAATGTGCATATTTATTCCTTAAACATATTATGTTCATGTAATGTACCTAGTCTACCAGCAGATGGCGGCAGCATTGGCAAGGTAGTTTCTCTGGAGAGGAACCTTCTGGTTTCATTTTAGCCCTCTCTAGAGAGGGAGGAGTTTACTTAGTGAATAGGTCAGTCTACCCTACCCCCTCGTGGGGAGAGGTTGGGTGAGGAGTCTTGTCTGACTTAACCCCTGCTAAGGGAAGGCAGCAGGCCTGGTCCTGTCTGGACAGGTTCTGTTAGTCCTATGCCAGCCTTATCACTGGAGGTTGTGCACATCCAAGCTGAAGCTAGAGCTTGAGGTACTCCAAAGCCAGGATAAGAAGTTCCTAGATTTCAAGTACCGTATTTTTCGGACCATAAGGCGCACCTAAAATCCCTAAATTTTCTCACAAATCGACAGTGCGCCTTATAATGCGGTGCGCCTAATGTATGGCGTTTTCTGACCTAGCACTGATATGTGTCAAAATGTTTTAGCACGGCCAGCATGTTGTACTGCGTGACTGATAGCGTTAAGTTTGAAATCCGCTTCATAAGCATGTCTCTTAACAGGAGACATTTTTGGGGCAGCGGGTATAGAAAATGAACGAATGAATGCGCACACCTCCTGACTACAATGGCCGTAATGCTCAATCCAAGCAGTGCAGCTTCCTAGAATTGGTAATCCTAGGAAGCTGCACTGCTTGGATTGGGCATTACGGCCATTGTAGTCAGGGGGTGTGCGCATTCATTCGTTCATTTTCTATACCGGTACTCGCTGCCCTAAAAATGGCTCCTGTTAAGAGACATGCTTATGAAGCGGATTTCAAACTTAACGCTATCAGACACGCAGTACAACATGGAAATAGAGCAGCTGCGAGAGAATTCAACATTAATGAATCAATGGTACGGAAGTGGAGGAAGCAAGAAGATGCCCTGCGCCAGGTAAAGAAGACCAAACTGAGTTTCCGAGGAAACAAAGCAAGATGGCCACAGTTGGAGGACAAAATTGAACAGTGGGTTATTGAACAGAGAACCGCAGGTAGAAGTGTCTCTACTGTCTCTATTCGACTCAAAGCAACAGCAATAGCACGCGACATGGAGATCAACGACTTTCGAGGAGGTCCCTCTTGGTGCTTCCGTTTTATGAAAAGGCGTAATCTCTCCATCCGCACAAGAACTACAATCTCACAGCAACTGCCAAAGGATTACCAAGAAAAGCTGGCCATTTTCCGTACCTACTGCAAGAGCAAGATCAATGAATTGAAGATCCGGCCAGAACACATCACCAACATGGACGAGGTCCCCCTTACCTTTGATATCCCCGTAAACCGTACTGTCGAGAGAACAGGGACCAGTACAGTATCTATACGCACTACAGGAAACGAGAAGTCATCCTTCACTGTAGTTCTCGGTTGCCAGGCTAATGGCCAGAAACTACCACCCATGGTAATTTTCAAAAGGAAGACTCTGCCAAAAGAAAAGTTTCCGGTTGGCATCATCATCAAGGCTAACCCGAAGGGCTGGATGGACGAGGAGAAGATGAGTGATTGGCTGGGAGAGGTTTACGTCAAGAGACCGGATGGCTTTTTCCACCAATCTCCGTCCCTATTGATCTATGACTCCATGCGCGCCCATCTGACCGATACTGTCAAAGCCAAAGTGAAGAAAACTAATTCGGTGCTTGCCATCATTCCGGGTGGATTAACCAAAGAACTCCAGCCACTAGATATTGGTGTCAACAGGTCGTTTAAAGCTAAATTGCGAGCTGCGTGGGAGCATTGGATGACAGAAGGCGAACACACATTCACCAACACAGGGAGGCAACGCCGGGCGAGTTACGCCACTATCTGCCAGTGGATCGTGGATGCCTGGGCGGAGGTATCAGTCTCCAGTGTCATCCGAGCTTTCAGGAAGGCTGGAATTATCACTGAAGAGCTACCGGTAAGTACCGATAACAGCAACGAGACTGACTCGGATAATGATGGGAATTATGAGAGGGATACTGGCGTGCTTGATGCCGAAATCGCCCAATTGTTAAACTCAGACACTGAAGATGAAGAATTTGATGGATTTGCGGGAGAAGAATAAAGTGAAAAAGTTAGTGTATTGTTTGTATTTCATTTTACTGAACAATGTTGAGAGTTATTGTTAAAGACCATTTTATGGTTATTATGAAAGAGTTGAATAAAATTTGACTTACCGTACCGTATCAGAGTTTTGTTTCATTTAATGCGCCTTATAACCCGGTGCGCCTTATATATGGAAATAAACGCGTTAGCAGGCGATCATTGATAGTGCGCCTTATAACCCGGTGCGCCTTATGGTCCGAAAAATACGGTAAGAGACAGACTACAGCTAAACTAAGTTCCAGCAGAAGAGGAAAGTTCTTATTTACTCCAGCTAGCATAGAAGAGCTTAGATGGTTGCAGAGAAATATTTGCCTGCCAAAATTAAGCCAATACCTGCTGATGACCAATACATTGCATGGAAACTGTTTGGATTACCAATTTATGTCAAGTAAAAGCAACTGTTCAACTTTACCACAAAGTCTGGACTCCATTTATTCTACTTATTCATCATCCAAGTTCAACTACTATTTGCACTTGCTTCGGACTACACCACGTTTGGGATCCAAGGACATCCAGGTAGGAACACCGTGACACGTGTACACCTCTACGGAGATTGTAGGCCACCCTGCACCACTCTGGCAATCTTACCCTGGGTACCAACATTACCATCCACAAAAGGGAGCCTTGTGCTTCTGCTGCTTAACCGCAGCTGGCGTCACGTTTACTTGCTCTATAAGAGGGACATATTTTGTAGAAACCTCCTAAGGGGCAATGGATCCCCCAGATGCCTGGCAGTGGGCCACTGCAACCGCATATATGGGGGGCATCATACGCAGGGGAACGAGATCTGCAGTGGGGGAGTGAAGGATCAGGTAAGGTCTGTCTATGTTGGAGGATCTGTTCAAAAGGCTTCTGGGGGTCCTTTAAATGCCCCAAAATTTACCATCAGAAAATATGGTAAGTATGACAGTATTATCGGGTGTATATGCTATATGATTGAAGGTGTGTATGTGGTATTAGCTGTATATACTGCATGATCTGGAGATTAAGATAATGTTTGATCCTAGAGATGTATATGCTGTATGTTCGCAGAGTTGATTATGTTTTACGATCCAGAGGTGTATATACAGTATGATCCCCGAGGTATATATGGTATGATCTGGGGGTGTATATACTGTATGATCTTGGGATGTACATAATGTATGATCCTGGAGGTCTATGTGCTGTATGATCCAGAGTTTTACATGCTGTATGATGCCTCAGGTGGATATGCTGTATAGGTCTGTGGGTATATATACTGTATGGTCCCAGAATTTTGTTATATGGATCTGTTGGTACAGATCTGTTGGTACAGAGCACTGGATGGGAATCTTAGCATGGGTATCCAGACTTTGTACACTATTGTTATTACTTCTAATGTTAAAGGGGTTCTGCACTTTGTTTAAACTGATTATCTATCCTCTGGATAGATCATCAGCTTCTGATCGGCGGGGGTCCGACACCCAGGACCCCCGCCGATCAGCTGTTTGAGAAGGCAGCGGCGCTCCAGCAGCGCCACGGCCTTCTTACTGTTTTTCGCTGGCCCAGTGATGTCACGACTAGTATCAACTTGCCTGGGCGCGGCTAAGCTCTGTTCACTTGAATGGAGCTTAGCCCCGCCCAGGCAAGTTGATACTAGTTGTGACGTCACTGGGCCTCCGGTAAACAGTGAGAAGGCCGCAGCGTTGCTATAGCGCCGCTGCCTTCTCAAACAGCTGATCGGCGGGGATCCCGGGTGTCGGACCCCCGCCGATCAGATGCTGATGATCTATCCAGAGGATAGATAATCAGTTTAAACAAAGTGCAGAACCTTATTTCTGAACAATGTGTATAGCAGTACAGTTATGTTTCTTAGTAACACTATTACTAAGTGATGTATTTTACTGGTACCACTGAACACTGTATGGCACTATTGTTGCTAAAGATTGTATAGCAGTGGTATTGTATTGTACTGTGTGGTATTATTACTACTGGATGGCAATGTTAGAATTGAGCAGTATATGGAACTATAAGTCACACACTGTATGCCATTGTTACAGCTTCATGGTACTGTTATAACTAAGCACTGTATGGAAAAGTGATTAATTGAAAATTCATGGAATAACAACAAATTTCATTACTGCTATTCTGACACCGCATGACTATTGCTGCACACTGTAAGGCACTATTGTTGCTAAACTCTTTGTGATACTGCTGTTTAGACATGGAAAATATGAGCAAGGTATGGTACTTTTAGTAAAAGGCACATTGTGCAGTACTGTATTGCATGGAATTGTCATTAGTGCTCACTGTTTGGCACTGCTATATGGACACAGTATGGCTCTTGTATTATTATGGCTCTCTTATTACAAAGTATTTTATGGAATTTTCAGCATTCAAAGCTTTATACCCTAAGACCTCCAAAGCAAATAATGGATTATCTATGGAAAATCAAAAATAAGAGAGTCTGTGGTGTCCAGTGAATAGAAAAATGAGCCTCAAAATGCGTGGTGTAAATTACCCACAATCACTGACTATTATGCAGCACAACAATAGAAAATGCAGTAAAAGATGCTGCATGTAGACTAGCAGATTTCTGATCTCCGTTATCTCATTATCTCGATTTGCTAATTGCTGGAAAATACAACTGGTCCTTAGTCTGTGCTAACGCATCTTGGCGGCTCCTTGAGGTGGAGCTTTCCCATATGTAGTATGGCTGATGGGTGTCAGATTAGTCCTAAGCTTAGACACTTCAGATAAAATTCTTCTCACACCACTGATTTGTCCCCCCCCAGGTTAATAAACAAGCCATGTTATCACAGTAAACAGTGCAGTGCCCACCACGCAGAGCAGATCTGTGTAATTAGTGCAGGAATTCTGTCGACTCGGCTTCATATACTCCAGACAATCCATCATTGACAAAACAGTATCTCAAACTGCCCAGGAATCCCATGCCAGGGCCAAAAGTAGTAGTAGTATGCAGATACTACTGCTAATATCCTAGAGCACCAACACATTTTAATAATTTTTTGTTCAACTTTGTTTGAAGTAACCAAAAACAGCAGTTCAGGCATTGAGAAGTTTTTAGTTTTTTTTTACAGAATTAATACAGGATAAATAGCCAGAAATTTTTATATTTGCTTATTATATTTTTTTTTTATATTATAAATCATAAACATTATTTTTTTTTTATATTGTTGTTTTCTTAAATATTTTAAAAAACTGATTTGTTCAACAATTGGAGAAGATCTAATATATAAAGCTGAGTGTATGTGTGTATGTCCTCTAAAGGAATCCGCACCGTCACATTTACAATCACGAAATCTGGCACACAGATACATCAGGCGCCCGGGAAGGTTTTAGACTGTGTCACAGCTCTCTAGCACGTACCGTTCCTGAGATATTCCCCAAAAAAATACAAATATAGAACATCACATTAA
Source organism: Bufo gargarizans (assembly GCF_014858855.1). NCBI lineage: Eukaryota > Metazoa > Chordata > Amphibia > Anura > Bufonidae > Bufo > Bufo gargarizans. The sequence goes on from NC_058081.1 coordinate 529,910,780, forward strand.
GCCTGCAGGTCTTTCTCTTCATATCCCAACTGCAATACACACCATCATATGTCCCTTATCAGCCAATAGAAGCTTGCAGGCCCTTAGTCTCCACATACACACAGTTTTACTCTAGGTTTCCAATAACAACCCAGCCATTTTACTTCACTGCTGTCTGTCAGCTTTAAAGGAGCAGTGCGCTGTGGATGACACTGTTAAGGGAGCGGAGTGCTGCAGAGGTCACAGTTCAGGGGGCAGGTAGGGTGGCCATTCAGGCTACCCTCATAAAGCAGACTTAAAAACTCCACCCTCAGGTCTCAATAAGCCACGCCCCAACTCGGTTAGACCACGCCCACTCCACAGCCGACAGGGATTGAAAAATGAAGGTAAAAATCAACTTCTGTCAGCTGCAGGGGTGGGAGGGAGGGTGGGTGACTTTCTCCCTGCAGTTCATGCTTAGACAGCACAGCTGTTCGAAAGTACATCCCTGTGTCCGTTCAGGCCCTGCGCCAGGACAGGGAGTCTGAAAGCCAGCCTGTCCGGCCTAAAACCGATCCTTTGGCCACCCTGGGGGCAGGCTGCTGTGAAGGTCACTGTTAAGGGGGCAGGATGCTGTGGAGGTCACTGTTACATGGGCCAGCACTGTGGAGGTCTCTGGGGCAGGGAATGGTGGAGGTCACAGTTAAGGAGACGGTCCGCTATGGAGGTCAGTGTTATGGGGCGTGGTGCTGTAGAGGTCACTGTTAAGGGGGCGGGGTGTTGTGGAGGTCACATTTTAAGGGAACAGAGCTTTGTGGAGGTCACTGTTAAAGGGGCAGGTTATTGTGGAAATCAATGTTAACGAGACGGGGTACTGTGGAGGTCACTAATAAAGAGGCGGCCGCTGTGGAGGTCACTGTTAAAGTTGAGGGCGCTGTGGATGTCACTGTTAAGGGGGCAAGCAGCTGTGGAGGTCACTGTTAAGGGAGGAGGGGACTGTGGAGGCCACTATTAAAGGGGCAGTGGCGTACTGTGAGGTCACAGTTAAGACAGCGGTGTACTGTGAAGTCACTTAAGGGAGCCTCATACAGTTTAGGTAACTGTTAAGGGAGCGGTGTACTGTGGCAGTCAGTGTTAAAGGGGCAGTCGCTGTGGAGGTCTCTGTTAATGGGGTCGGGAATGGTGGAGGTCAGTTAAGGGGACTGTAACCTACTATGGTCAGTGTTAAGGGGCAGATGCTGTAGAGGTCACTGTTAAGGGGGTGGGGTGCTGTGGAACTCACTGTTAAAGGGGCAGGCTGCTGTAAAGGTCAAAGTTAAGGGGTTAGCTTGCTCGGGTGACGTGAACGCATTGCACCCGCACTGAATCCGGACCCATTCATTTCAATGGGGCTGTGCACACGAGCGGTGATTTTCACGCATCACTTGTGCGTTGCGTGAAAATTGCAGCATGTTCTATATTTTGCTTTTTTTCACGCAACGCAGCCCCTATAGAAGTGAATGGGGCTGCGTGAAAATCGCAAGCATCCGCAAGCAAGTGATTTTCGGGATGGGGACCTGATCATTATTATTTTCCCTTATAACATGGTTATAAGGGAAAATGATAGCATTCTTAATACAGAATGCATAGTACAATAGGGCTGGAGGGGGTTAAAAAAATGTAAAAATTTTTTATCTCCCCTTAATCCACTTGATCGCGCAGCCCGGCTTCTCTTCTGTCTTCTTCTTTGCTGTGCACAGGAAAAGGACCTTTGATGACGTCGCTGCGCTCATCACATGGTCCATCACATGATCCATCAACATGGTAAAAAAAAGATCATGTGATAAACCATGTGATTAGCGCAGTGACGTCATCAAAGGTCCTATTCCTCAAAGAAGAAGACAGAAGAGAAGCCGGGCTGCGCGATCAAGTGGATTAAGGTGATTTAAAAAATAAATAAAAATTTTAACCCCTCCAGCCCTATTGTACTATGCATTCTGTATTAAGAATGCTATTATTTCCCCTTATAACCATGTTATAAGGGAAAATAATAAAATCTACACAGCTCCTAACCCAAACCCGAAAGTCCGGGTTCGGGTCTGGGTACCAAACATGCTGTTTTTTCTCACGAGCGTGCAAAGCGCATTACAATGTTTTGCACCCACGTGGACAGCACTACAGCCAGGGAGAAGGAGAAACCCTGGCGTCTCCTCCTCCCTGTACCGATGCTAGTAATTAGCATACCAGGCGGGAGAATTTAACAGGCGCGCAGCGGGCGAACGGAGAGGCGCTTAGGAAAAATAGTAAGCGCTATTAGATCCCTGCTTTATGCCTTACATAACGTGCTACTTATTTTATGTCTGGACCCATGAAAGGTCCTCTTTAAATAGATGTATATAATACAATTGTTCAGCATCTTATTCTCTAAATAAATACATGTAATAGTTAAAGCTGGAATACCTCTTTAAAGGGGTTTTCTGACTTTTTTATGCTGATGACCTATCCTCTGGTCATTGATGGGGGTCTGACACCTAGGAGTGAGTGAGCCTGAGCTGCAATACCAAGCTCAGCCTCTATGCAGTGTACCAGGAAATAGCCGGCACTCGGACCCGGAGCACACCCTCACGGGAAGGACACAAGACCACAGCATAATGGAGTAAATCCCAGCAAGTGCTTGTGATGGTCTTCAATTCTTTATTTCATGTCAAAATAATACATTTTTCATGGACGCATATTACATGCTGACGAAGGCTGGACGGGCCGAAACACGTCCATGTAATATGTATTATTTTGATATGAAATAAAGAATTGAAGACTATCACAAGCACTTGCTGGGATTTACTCCATTTCTATACAATATACAGGAAGTGTGCTTGGTCAGCAGTGAGGAGACAGCGGAGCTCACTGGAGCACCGAAGTCTTCTCAAACAGTCCTGGATATCGCCCTCTGCCGATCAGATACTTATGACCCATCCTGAGGATATGTCATAAATAGAAAAAGACCCCTTTAACAGATGGCCAATCTGTCTCTTTAACATTGTAGGGGACTGGAGACTTATAACCCTAACCAAAATGCAATGAAGTCCAGCAGTGAATATACAGTCATGTGAAAAAATTAGGACACCCTTTGAAAGCATGTGGTTTTTTGTAACATTTTTAATAAAAGGTTATTTCATCTCCGTTTCAACAATACAGAGAGATTAAAGTAATCCAACTAAACAAAGAAAACTGAAGAAAAGTCTTTTCAAGATCTTCTGTAAATGTCATTCTACAAAAATGCCTATTCTAACTGAGGAAAAAGATAGGACACCCTTGCCCCTAATAGCGAGTGTTACCTCCTTTGGCTGAAATAACTGCAGTGAGACGGTTCTTGTAGCCATCTACCAGTCTTCGACATCGGTCTGAGGAAATTTTACCCCACTCCTCAATGCAGAACTTTTTCAGCTGTGAGATGTTTGAGGGGTTTCTTGCACGTACAGCCCTTTTCAAGTCACCCCACAGCATCTCAATGGGATTCAAATCTGGACTTTGACTTGGCCATTCCAGGACTCTCCATTTCTTCTTTTTCAGCCAATCTTTGGTTGATTTACTAGTATGTTTTGGGTCATTGTCATGTTGCATGGTCCAGTTCCGCTTCAGCTTTAATTTTCTAACTGATGGTCTCACATGTTCTTCAAGCACCTTCTGATACACAGTAGAATTCATTGTGGATTCTATGATGGTGAGCTGACCAGGTCCTGCTGCAGCAAAGCAGCCCCAAACCATGACACTTCCACCTCCATGCTTCACAGTTGGTATGAGGTTCTTTTCTTGGAATGCTGTGTTTGGTTTACGCCAAACATGTCCTCTGCTGTTGTGTCCAAATAATTCAATTTTGGACTCATCTGTCCAAAGAACATTATTCCAGAAGTCCTGGTCTTTGTCAACTTTATCTCTGGCAAATGTCAGTCTGGCCTCGATGTTTCTCTTGGAAAGCAAAGGTTTCCTCCTTGCACACCTCCCATGCAAGTTAAACTTGTACAGTCTCTTTCTGATTGTAGAGGCATGTACTTCTACATCAACAGTAGCCAGAGCCTGCTGTAGTTCTCGAGATGACACTTTAGGGTTTTCGGAGACCTCTTTTAGCATCTTGCGGTCTGCTCTTGGGGTGAACTTGCTGGGGCGACCAGTCCTGGGCATGTTGGCAGTTGTTTTGAAAGCCCTCCACTTGTAGACTATCTTCCGGACAGTGGAATGGCTGATTTCAAAATCTTTTGAGATCTTTTTAAATCCCTTCCCAGACTCATAGGCTGCTACAATCTTTTTTCTGAAGTCCTCTGACAGCTCTTTTGCTCTCACCATGGTGCTCACTCTCACTTCAACAGTCAGGAGCACACCAAACTAAATGTCTGAGGTTTAAATAGGGCAAGCCTCATTCAACATGCAGAGTAACGATCTACTAATTATGTGCACCTGGTGTGATATACCTGTGTGAGATCTGAGCCAATTTAAGAGGGAATACATGTGAGGGTGTCCTATCTTTTTCCTCAGTTAGAATAGGCATTTTTGTAGAATGACATTTACAGAAGATCTTGAAAAGACTTTTCTTCAGTTTTCTTTGTTTAGTTGGATTACTTTAATCTCTCTGTATTGTTGAAACGGAGATGAAATAACCTTTTATTAAAAATGTTACAAAAAACCACATGCTTTCAAAGGGTGTCCTAATTTTTTCACATGACTGTACATGTGTTAAATTCACTGACTTTTATTTTTCCAGCATTCTCTTGTAATGGCCATTTTACCTTCTCTCCCTCAGAGGCAGGTACTTACTTCTGTCTCTTTCATCCAGTCTGCTGGATGCTATTTGCTCCAACATTGCTGCTATCTCCCAGCTTGCTCCTTTCCACCTTCTCACTCACCAGCTATTACTTATACACTACTCTCACCCAAATAAAAAAAAAAGGGTGGGACCAGCTCACACCTTCTCTCAGTTTTCCCTAGACAAGTGACGACACGTTCATTGGTCATATGGCTTAAGTGCAGCTCAGCCCCATTGAAGTGAATGGGGCTGAGCGCGATACCAAGCATAGCCGCTATACAATGTACCGTACGGCACTGTGCTTGGTAAGCTGCAAGAAGGCCGCTGCGCTCACAAGAGTACCGGTGCCTTCTCAAACAGCTAAACGGCGGGGGTTCTGGGTGTCGGACCCCCACCGATCAGATACTGAGGATAGGTCATCAGTATCAAACTCTTGGAAAACCCCTTTAATGTTATTTGGGGGAACACAGGGGGACATTACTGCTATAAATGGACACACATAATTTCTATAATATGGGGTTGCACATGGAGGCACACAGGGAGATATTACTGTTATAGGTGGGGCACAAGGGAATAGTACTTTTATATGTGGCTCACAAGAGGAAATTACTGTTATATAGCGGCACACAGGAGGAGATTACTGTTATTTGGGAGTACACAGAGGCATATTATTGTTATATGGAAGACAGAGGACTACATCTACTTTGCTCCTGAGCAGAGGAGCATGCAGACAGTTTGAGTGTACACGGGCGGGCATTACATAGTAACATAGTACATAAGGCCGAAAAAAGACATTTGTCCATCCAGTTCGGCCTGTTATCCCGCAAGTTGATCCAGAGGAAGGCAAAAAAAAACTGTGAGGTAGAAGCCAATTTTCCTCACTTTAGGGGAATAAAAAATTCCTTCCCGACTCCAATCAGGCAATCAGAATAACTCCCTGGATAAACGATCCCTCTCTAGTAGCTATATCCTGTAATATTATTACACTCCAGAAATACATCCAGGCCCCTCTTGAATTCCTTTATTGTACTCGCCATCACCACCTCCTCAGGCAGAGAGTTCCATAGTCTCACTGCTCTTACCGTAAAGAATCCTCTTCTATGTTTGTGTACAAACCTTCTTTCCTCCAGACGCAGAGGATGTCCCCTCGTCACAGTCACAGTCCTGGGGATAAATAGATGATGGGAGAGATCTCTGTACTGACCCCTGATATATTTATACATATTAATTAGATCTCCTCTGTCGTCTTTTTTCTAAAGTGAATAACCCTAATTTTGATAATCTTTCAGGGTACTGTAGTTGCCCCATTCCAGTTATTACTTTAGTTGCCCTCCTCTGGACCCTCTCCAGCTCTGCTATGTCTGCTTTGTTCACTGGAACCCAGAACTGTACACAGTACTCCATGTGTGGTCTGACTAGTGATTTGTAAAGTGGTAGGACTATGTTCTCATCACGGGCATCTATGCCCCTTCTGATGCAACCCATTATCTTATTGGCCTTGGCAGCAGCTGCCTGACACTGTTTTTTGCAGCTTAGTTTGCTGTTTATTAAAATTCCTAGATCCTTTTCCATGTCAGTGTTACCGAGTGTTTTACCATTTAATAAGTACGGGTGACTTGCATTATTCCTTCCCATGTGCATAACTTTACATTTGTCAGTGTTAAACCTCATCTGCCACTTATCTGCCCAAGCCTCCAATCTATCCAGATCCCTCTGTAGTAGTATACTGTCCTCTTCAGTGTTAATTACTTTACACAGTTTAGTGTCATCTGCAAAAATTGATATTTTACTGTGCAAGCCTTCTACAAGATCATTAATAAATATATTGAAGAGAATAGGGCCCAATACTGACCCCTGAGGTACCCCACTAGTGACAGTGACCCAATCTGAGTGTGTACCATTAATAACCACCCTCTATTTTCTATCATTGAGCCAGTTACTTACCCACTTACAGACGTTTTCTCCCAGTCCGAGCATTCTCATTTTATATACTAACCTTTTATGTGGTACGGTGTCAAATGCTGCAGGAGAAGTCCAGATACACGACATCCATTGATTCACCACTGTCAAGTCTAGAACTTACCTCCTCATAGAAACTGATTAAATTAGTTTGACATGACCGATCCCTCACGAAGCCATGCTGATATGGCGTTATTTGCTTATTTCCGTTAAGATGCTCTAACATAGCATCTCTCAGAAAACCTTCAGTTTACCTACAACAGATGTTAAACTTACCGGCCTATAGTTTCCAGGCTCTGTTTTTGGACCCTTTTTGAATATTGGCACCACATTTGCCATGCGCCAATCCTGTGGGACATTCCCTGTCAACATAGAATCTGCAAATATCAGAAATAAGGGTCTGGCTATGACATTACTTAATTCCCTTAGGATACGGGGGTGTATGCCATCCGGTCCTGGCGATTTGTCTATTTTAATCTTTTTAAGTCGCTGTTGTACTTCTTCCTGGGTCAGACAGGACACTTTTAATGGGGAATTTATTTCAACATTCGGCATGTCATCAGACAGTTTATTTTCCTCAGTGAATACATTGGAGAAAAAAATATTTAACAGCTTTGCTTTCTCCTCATCGCTCTCTGCAACTCCCCCCTCATTACTCTTTAAAGGGCCGACACCTTCAGATTTATACTTTTTAACATTTATATAATTGAAGAATATTTTAGGGTTAGTTTTACTCTCTTTGGCAATTAATCTCTCGGTCTCTAGTTTGGCCTCTTTTATTTGTTTTTTACATGTTCTATTTTTTTCCTAGTTTTTCAGTGCTTCCGTGCTACCTTCCTGTTTTAGTGTTTTATATGCTTTCTTTTTGTCATTTATTGCTTTCTTTACAGTTCTATTTATCCACATTGGTTTCTTTTTGTTCCTTAACCTTTTATTACCATACGGTATGTACCTCTCACAATGAGATTTTAGGATGCTTTTAAAGATATCCCATTTTGTGGCTGTATTTTTATTTTTGAGGACTTTGTCCCAGTTAGTTCGGCCTATGGCCTCTCTTAGTTGGCTAAATTTAGCTTTTTTGAAGTTTGGTATTTTTGTTCCTCCCTGTAGAAACGCTCTTATGAATGATAATTGGAAGGTTATTACTTTGTGGTCACTATTTCCCAGGTGTCCCCCAACCTGCACGTCTGTTGTTCTGTCAGGCCTATTGGTTAATACTAAGTCCAGTATGGCCATCCCTCTAGTCGGGTCCTGAACCAGTTGGGAAAGGTAATTGTCTTTGATTATTGCCAAGAACCTGTTTCCTTTATGAGATATACAAGTTTCAGTTTTCCAGTCTATATCTGGGTAGTTGAAGTCCCCCATAATAACCACCTCATTATCATTTGCCGCCTTGTCAATCTTAATTTTCCAAAGGAGCTGTCAAAAATGAAAGGTGGAATCTGATTGGTTGCTATGGGCAACTAAGCCAGTACTATTGTAATAGTATTGTAACTATTGTACGTATGTATATGGGGACACACAAAAGAAAGATACTATTATATAGGGGCACACAGGGGGATATTACTGTTATTTGGGGGCACACAGGGGATATTACTGTTAAACAGGGGACACAGAGAGATAATTACTATAATATGGGAGCACACTGGGGACATTACTATTATATGGGGGCACACGTTTTTGTAATGACAGATCCAGAGTCATATGCCCAGTTCACATTGCTTGTGCTTTAGCTACACTGCAATATCCACTTTATTTGATGCCGCATGTGTTCCTTTTCTGTAATGACAGATCCAGATTGTTTTTTCTCTATGTACCACAAAGGAGGGGTCTAGTGCATGGGTGTAACCTTTTTTGCTTTTAAATAGCATGTACACGTATTAAGTATTATACCGTGAACAAGGACTCAGAAAGCAGTGCAAAATGTGTAGGTTATGGGTGAACTACTACTTACCGCAAATTTTATTCAGAAGATGAAATAAATGTTGGAAGATTGTAACAAAGGCTCCGGATTTGGCTTTCTGAAACTGCACACTGGGGACATTACTATTATATAGGGGTACACTGGGGACATTACTATTATATAGGGGACAATGGGGATGTTTCTATTATATAGGGGCACACTCGGGACATTACTATTATATAGGGTCACACTGGGGACATTACTATTATATAGGGGGACACTGGGGATGTTACTATTATATAGAGGAACAGAGGAGGACATTACTATTATATGGGGGCACACAGGAAGATATTACTTTTATATGGGGGCACACAAAAGGAAGTTACTGATATTTGGTGGCACGCAGGGAGAAATTACTATTATATGGGGGCACACAAAAGGAAGCTATTGGTATATGGGAGCACACAAATGAAATTTACCCTTACATTGGGGCACATAGGAGCACTTTAATGTTATATGGGTGCACACAGGGGGACATTAACATTATATAGGGGGTACACAGGGGGATATTACTGTTATATGGAGGCACAAAGGGAGACATTCCTATTGTATGGGGACACAAAGGGGGGTGTTACTATTGTATGGGGGCACTGTACATTTTTATTGCATGCAAACAAAAATTGCTATTATTTGGGTGCACAAAGTGGGACATTACTATTGTATAACTGTACTGTATTCACTTATATAGCCTGTAAAGCACCGCTGTAGAATTGGTATCAACCATTTTACGGTCATTTTATGGTAGTAATTTTGGTCTTAGTATAGTGGTATTTATTTAGAGTCATTATGGTGGTATTTAGTCGCTATGTGGTAGTAATTTGTGTTCATGATCTGATGGTATCATGTGGCCAGTGTTATTATTAGTAATATTGGACTTGGTATACAGGGTTTTGTTTAGTATAGTGATATGTGTTTCTTGTACAGTGACATTATTTTTGCCTATATGACAGTATTATCATATAGAGAAAATAGTATTTTGTTTTGGCAGTGGGAGAATATCTCTTTATAGACAACAGTGGTCCTTACAGCATAGAGGGCTGAGGTACAAAACATGTCCTGGAGCCCTTAGGACTCTAGAGATAAAGGGGAGATTAGAGATGGGTCGGTAGGTAACAGCTGGGGAGAGAGACTGGACGAGGTGTGAGGGAATAGGATCCTAATGCAGGTAATGGAGCCAGAAGAAGAGAGAAACTTGGAGAACTCTTCTTCAGTTGGGTATCTGGGGCTACTATTAGTAAATTAGCTCTCTTTACAAAAAGAAAATAAAACTGTGCCTATGGTGCCACTACTTGAAAGGCAGTAATCCTATAATTCAATGTTTAACTGTTTAAAGACCTTTGGGGTAATTTATCAAAATGGAGTAAAGTAGAACTGGCTTAGTTGCCCATAGCAACCAATCAGATTCCACCTTTAATTTTCCAAAGGAGCTGTCAAAAATGAAAGGTTGCTGTAGGCAACTAGGCCGGTTCTACTGTACACCCGCTTTATAAATGACCCCCACTTGACACGTAATTTATTATTATAGCCAAGCTAATACCACTTCTGCAGACAGCTGTTTAGGGGTTATTTCCCTTTTTGGCTCCAAAGACATAGCTTTCTTTTTTTTAAAGAAAGGTAATTTGCATATCTTCAGTTGGGTCAAAGTCTGAGAATGACCAAGAGGAGGTGCAGGGGTAAAGAGAACTGGTCTGATGCCACTGGGAGAAACTTTTACGCAGGATATTGTCAATTTTAACTTTGAAATAATGTGGTCAGGTCTCAGTGATTTTCTCCATTGAATTTGGCACACCTAGTCCACCGCTGAAGAAAACATCCTGTGCCAAGGTTGCTGCCATGTGTCAGGAGGCTTGGTGTATGTGCTGCTTTGTTCAGAGCACTTTTCAGAGATTTATTGTAATGTTTTTTCAGTCTAATTGGATCAGTGTAACGCAATGGGTGTAGACTGAACAGATTTGGCCTGTGGCTACTCCTAAGGGCATGCTCAAGGTGATTACCTGGCATTCACGCTTTCACCCCTGGACTGGATCTGAACTTTGCTGCAGGGCCCACCAGACTGCTAACTCTAGGTTTAGTCTTCGTTCAGAGGATGCTTACCCAGACTGGTGCGTGATAGACACTGATGTGGGGCATCAAAGGTACAGGCAGAAGAATGGTCAGAGGCCAAGCAGAGGTCATGATAGGCAGAGTTTGTGCAATATAGTAATCAGGCAATAGGTCAGAGCAAGTGGTATAGGGTTTATGCGGGAAACAAACAGAAGTCAGAATAGGTGGCACAGGGTCAATATGGTAAAAGGGTTTTCCAAGATTTTAATACTTATGACCTATCCTCAGGATAGGTCATCAGTATCTGATCGGTGGGTACCTGACACCTGCCTATCAGCTGTTTGAGAAGGCATCGGCTCTCCTGTGAGTGCTGAGGCCTTCTCCGTGTATACCAATTACAGCACTGTACATTGTATAGTGGCCGTTCTTGGTACCCCCCTCAGCCCCATTCACTTCTATGGGGCTGAGCCGCAACTAGGACACGTGCCCGATGAATCTGTCGTCATTGGCCTAAGGAAAGCTAAGCCATGCCGCTAACTCTACGGAGTGCCAGTCTATACACACTTAATCCCACCCACACCCCTTAGTGCTCCTAAAAGTAGTTATTCCCCTTTACGGTCAGCTTCACAGTATTTATGCTACCTTATCGGCCACACACAGTAGCTATGCTCCTTTAGTGCATCCACACTGTAGAATGCCCCTTTAATGCCCCCATCTAATAGATATGCCCTCTTTAGTGCTGCCCTGTTAGTTGCCCCACCATAGGTATGTTTTGTAGCACTGTATGCTATGTTTTTCAAGTATGTCTTTAACAATAGGGCTGGAGGGAAGGGATTAGGTTGACAATTTATCATAGGGGTAAGGGGAAGATGGGGTCGAATCTGAACTCTTGCAACAGGGTCTATGAGTCTTTAGCTATGCCCCTGGTCCCCAAATAGTAGTTATGCACCACAGTTATGCCCCATTAGTGCCCCGCATAGTAGTTATGCCCCTCTTAGTGCTCCACATAGCAGTTATGCCCTTATAATGTCCCCACACAGTAAAATTTCCCTATAGTGCCCCCACACAGTAAATTCCCCTATAGTGCTCCTACATAGTAAAAAAAATAACTTAGTGCCCCCACACAGTAGTACAGCCTCTATAGTCCCCACATACAGTTAAATTCCCCTTTAGTGCCCCACTTACAATAATGTTGCCCCCTTTGTGTTAATAAAATAAAAAATTAAAATACGCACTTAGCTCCATTCCCTGATGAATGGAGCACACCCTGCTCTCCTAGGAGGCACAATTTTACATCATCACTCCTGCTAAGCCGAGAAGGAGGGCACATAGGCTGATTCCCTGGCCTGGGAATGATTACAGCTGAAATAAGGAGAAGCCTCAGCCCATAGCTCCTATCTGTCCCGCATCCGGCAGGACAGTCCCGGATTTCAGTGGATGTCCCGCGGTCCCGGTAGGGGGGGAGGTATGTCTCGCTGTCAGGCAGCTGTCCCTGCTTCAGCAGAGACAGTTGCCTGTAATGGTGAAACAGAGCAGTCGGGTCCCTGATAATCATTCTTACCCCTTCCGACGTTCCACACTGCTGGTCTGTGCAGAGGACGGGGCCGGCTGGCAGTCAGCCTCGGCTCCTCCTCCTACACAGACCAGAGCAGCCAATGTGTATCTGCAGTACGCCGACCTGCAGGGTATTGCGATGTGAGGTCACGGTTAATGGGCAAACAAGGGTTACTCACAGTTTGTATGGAGACCCTGAGCAGGCGTAGAGCAGTGATGGAGAGGCTGGCACAGGGATCCTCTGGGGCACACTCTGTATTTAGGGACCAGGCCTGATGGTGGATGAGGTGCCCTGGATGTGGCAGGTGTTTTATGTGCCTAGGGCAAGGTCCCTTTAAGATTCGTGATGCCAGTGCCTGTAACGGTGGCACACCGATTTATAGTTGTAATAAGTGAGGAACACTGTTTGTGGTGAACCAAACTTTTCTTTACTGGAAACAGTTCAACTTTATACAGTTTGTTGTAAGTACAGTTCCATATAGCAGATTCACATCACAAGCGGGCTTTCATATCATCGGCAGGTAATAATGTTCCTTGCAAGATACTCAGAGGGTAACAACAACACTTCCAAATCAGGTTGTACCTTCTCCTCAGAAATACTGTACACACTGTACTCCTGTCTGTTCTTATACCAAGGCCCGAATGCCCTAATGCTGGCTTTTATCCTTGGTAACAATCTTCCTCAGGTATGTGTATATATATATATATATATAGATATAGATATATATATATATATATATATATATATATATATAAATATATATATATATCTATACAGGGAGTGCAGAATTATTAGGCAAGTTGTATTTTTGAGGATTAATTTTATTATTGAACAACAACCATGTTCTCAATGAACCCAAAAAACTCATTAATATCAAAGCTGAATATTTTTGGAAGTAGTTTTTAGTTTGTTTTTAGTTTTAGCTATTTTAGGGGGATATCTGTGTGTGCAGGTGACTATTACTGTGCATAATTATTAGGCAACTTAACAAAAAACAAATATATACCCATTTCAATTATTTATTTTTACCAGTGAAACCAATATAACATCTCAACATTCACAAATATACATTTCTGACATTCAAAAACAAAACAAAAACAAATCAGTGACCAATATAGCCACCTTTCTTTGCAAGGACACTCAAAAGCCTGCCATCCATGGATTCTGTCAGTGTTTTGATCTGTTCACCATCAACATTGCGTGCAGCAGCAACCACAGGCTCCCAGACACTGTTCAGAGAGGTGGACTGTTTTCCCTCCTTGTAAATCTCACATTTGATGATGGACCACAGGTTCTCAATGGGGTTCAGATCAGGTGAACAAGGAGGCCATGTCATTAGATTTTCTTCTTTTATACCCTTTCTTGCCAGCCACGTTGTGGAGTACTTGGACGCGTGTGATGGAGCATTGTCCTGCATGAAAATCGTGTTTTTCTTGAAGGATGCAGACTTCTTCCTGTACCACTGCTTGAAGAAGGTGTCTTCCAGAAACTGGCAGTAGGACTGGGAGTTGAGCTTGACTCCATCCTCAACCCGAAAAGGCCCCACAAGCTCATCTTTGATGATACCAGCCCAAACCAGTACTCCACCTCCACCTTGCTGGCGTCTGAGTCGGACTGGAGCTCTCTGCCCTTTACCAATCCAGCCACGGGCCCATCCATCTGGCCCATCAAGACTCACTCTCATTTCATCAGTCCATAAAACCTTAGAAAAATCAGTCTTGAGATATTTCTTGGCCCAGTCTTGACGTTTCAGCTTGTGTGTCTTGTTCAGTGGTGGTCGTCTTTCAGCCTTTCTTACCTTAGCCATGTCTCTGAGTATTGCACACCTTGTGCTTTTGGGCACTCCAGTGATGTTGCAGCTCTGAAATATGGCCAAACTGGTGGCAAGTGGCATCTTGGCAGCTGCACGCTTGACTTTTCTCAGTTCATGGGCAGTTATTTTGCGCCTTGGTTTTTCCACACGCTTCTTGCGACCCTGTTGACTATTTTGAATGAAGCGCTTGATTGTTCGATGATCACGCTTCAGAAGCTTTGCAATTTTAAGAGTGCTACATCCCTCTGCAAGATATCTCACTATTTTTTGACTTTTCTGAGCCTGTCAAGTCCTTCTTTTGACCCATTTTGCCAAAGGAAAGGAAGTTGCCTAATAATTATGCACACCTGATATAGGGTATTGATGTCATTAGACCACACCCCTTCTCATTACAGAGATGCACATCACCTAATATGCTTAATTGGTAGTAGGCTTTCGAGCCTATACAGCTTGGAGTAAGACAACATGCATAAAGAGGATGATGTGGTCAAAATACTCATTTGCCTAATAATTCTGCACTCCCTGTATATATCCCTTGCTTTCAATTAATAATACTTCTGCCCTTCAGCTTACTTGACTAGCTGGAACACTGGCTCTGCTCTGCTTGTGGGATCTGCAGGTTTCTCCCAGGAGGAAAACTCTTCTCATGGGGTGAATCTTCTGATCTAACTGAGGCTCAGGAACTTCAGGCAGGCTGGAATCCTTCACTAGCCTCCTGGGGGCAACTAGAAGCCTGGGCTGTCTAGCTGCATGTCAGGAGGGGGCCCTTAGCATGTCTCTGGCTGGTGCCTTCTTACTTCTGTCTCCACAGACTCCTGACTACAGACTCCCTCCTCCCTGTCTGGGCCTGAACATATATACTAGGGGCTCCCGATCTCCCTCTAGTGTCTAGGATGAATACCTGCACCCTAATAGGCCTGCTACACACATCACAGGAAAGAATACATAAAAACATATGGAAATACATTAAAATGGACTGTTAAACACACTGCCAATGTCCCTTAGGAGTAGGAGGACAACGTGGCCCAATTGACCGTTGTGTAGTGCCCACCTTTACCTAGTGGGACACTACATATTCTGCTGCAGCTGGAGAACGAGGTGAGTATGTGGAGTTTATTTTAAATTAAATTACATTCTGTGAGGGGGCACAATCCTGGGCATATTAAAGTGAGGGGGCACAGTCCTGAACATATTACTGTGAGGGGTGACATATTTGGGCATAATTCTGTGAGGGGGCACAGCTGGCCATATCACTGTGAGGGGGCACAATCCTGGCCATATTTC
The DNA here is from genome assembly GCF_014858855.1 of Bufo gargarizans. Taxonomy (NCBI): domain Eukaryota; kingdom Metazoa; phylum Chordata; class Amphibia; order Anura; family Bufonidae; genus Bufo; species Bufo gargarizans. Next base: position 529,926,132 of record NC_058081.1, read on the forward strand.
TGTGAGGGGCACAGTCCTGGGCATATTACTGTGAATGGGGGGGGGGGGGGAGGAGAATAACTGGGCATATTACTTTGAAGGGGCGCATAACTGGCCATATTACTGTGAGGGGACACAATCCTGGGCATATTACTGTCAGGGTGCATATATCAGGGCATATTACTATGGAAGGCACAATCCTGGACATATTACTGTGAGGGAGCACAGTCCTGGGCATATTACTGTGAGGGGGCACATAACTGGCCAGATTACTGTGCGGGGGCACATAACTGGCCAGATTACTGTGAGGGGGCCTATATAAGGGCATATTACTGTGAGGGTGCACAACTGGGCATATTACTTTGAGGAGGCACAATCCTGGGCATATTACTTTGAGGGGCACAACTGGGCATATCACTGTGAGGGGGCATATATTCAAGGCACATAACAGCATATTACTGTGAGGGGCACATATCTGGGCATCGCTACTGTGAGGGGGCACATATCCTGGGATAACTACTGTGAGGGGGCACATATTTGGTCATTATTACTGTGAGGGGGCACATATTTGGGCAATGCTACTTTGAGGGGGCACATATCAGGACATAACTACTGTGAGAGGGAAAATATCAGGACATAACTACTATGAGAGGGCACATATCAGGACATAACTACTGTGAGGGATCACATATCTGGACGTAACTACTGTGAGTGGGCACACATCTGGGCATTGCTACTGTGAGGAGGCACATATCTGGGCCTCACTACTATGAGGGGGAACATATCTGGACATAATTACTGTGAGTGGGCAGACATCTGGACATAACTACCGTGAGGGGCACATATCTGGACATTACTGTGAGAAGACATATCTGGGCATCTCTGCTGTGAGGGGCACATATCTGGGCATTGCTACAATGAGGGGGCACATTTTTTTTAATAACTACTGTGAGGGGGCACATATCTGGACATAACTACTGTGAGGGGGCACATATATGGGCATAATCTGTGAAGGGGGCACAATGTGGATATATATACTGTGTGGTGGCATAAAGGGTACTGGGTGAGATTAGGTGTTTAGTTATGTTTTGGGTGGAGTTAGAGGAGTGGCATAATGCGGAAAGAATTTGCCGCGGCGCGCACCACACATAGTGTCCCTCTTCCTTATTTTCAAAAGTTGGGAGGTATGCTCAGCCGTTCAGGGACATTGGGACAGCTGCCAAAATCCAGGACTGTCCCGTTGTATCTGGGAGGCATGTGTGATGTTTTGAAAATTCCTTCTTTACTGTCTAGAGATAGATATAGCTATATGGTGTAGAATAGAGTGAATTGGGCTAAAAGGGAAAAAAACAATTCATGTAGTAGGTGAAATAAAATGGATAAAAAATAGAAAAATTATGTAAAAAATAGAAAAGAGTATTATAGTTCAGTATCCGGTGGTCCCAAAGATAGCGCTAAAAAGAAAAATTAAAAATGGTAGAGAGATAGTATGTGTTACGTATGTAACTTATTGTCCCATAAGTAGCACTTTAAACAAGATTTCAGTGAGTTAAAAAGTGATACTTTTCTGTGTAATAGAAGGCCTTATATTTGTGGGAAGATGTATAGCTCCTGTGGGGGAATTGGTGCTCTGGACCTCGGTGCGGCGTCCCGCACTGTCTTAGGTACAGAGATCACTTACCCGCCACGTGGAGGTGTCTTCCTTCACTGCTCCGGTCAGTTGTTGCTTGCAGTAGGATTCTCCGGCTGTCGGCGTCCCTCGTGGTCTCCAGGCGCGCGCGCTCGTAGTTAGGTCTGTAATATTCACGTGACCTAGTGTCGGTCACGTGATCGGGATCTGCCGGGCCGGTTTGCAAGTAGAAATAGAGCTGGGGGAGCGCTTCTACTTCTATATCCACTATCACTGCCCCGTTTGGCAAGATTCCTCCTTTCTCCTTAAACGCGTTTCGGGACTATACTTGGTCCCTTCTTCTTCTTCTGAAGAAGGGACCAAGTATAGTCCCGAAACGCGTTTAAGGAGAAAGGAGGAATCTTGCCAAACGGGGCAGTGATAGTGGATATAGAAGTAGAAGCGCTCCCCCAGCTCTATTTCTACTTGCAAACCGGCCCGGCAGATCCCGATCACGTGACCGACACTAGGTCACGTGAATATTACAGACCTAACTACGAGCGCGCGCGCCTGGAGACCACGAGGGACGCCGACAGCCGGAGAATCCTACTGCAAGCAACAACTGACCGGAGCAGTGAAGGAAGACACCTCCACGTGGCGGGTAAGTGATCTCTGTACCTAAGACAGTGCGGGACGCCGCACCGAGGTCCAGAGCACCAATTCCCCCACAGGAGCTATACATCTTCCCACAAATATAAGGCCTTCTATTACACAGAAAAGTATCACTTTTTAACTCACTGAAATCTTGTTTAAAGTGCTACTTATGGGACAATAAGTTACATACGTAACACATACTATCTCTCTACCATTTTTAATTTTTCTTTTTAGCGCTATCTTTGGGACCACCGGATACTGAACTATAATACTCTTTTCTATTTTTTACATAATTTTTCTATTTTTTATCCATTTTATTTCACCTACTACATGAATTGTTTTTTTCCCTTTTAGCCCAATTCACTCTATTCTACACCATATATCACAAACTACTGGGAAAGGCTACCCCACCTACTCTAGCCAGTCTCAAAAGACTGTACTCCCCGACCATCCCCCTCTCTATATCACAACACACCACCTACCCCAACGGACTAAATACCGTCCATTTTTTCCCCCATCCATTCTCCACGAATTTACCTCAAGATCACCTAATATCAGTCACCTCCCATCTGGCACCCGTAACAAGTGCCCAGACTATTACACTTACCTTTTCTTGAAACACCAGTACCCAATTTTAACATATGTAAGATTTTAACAAAATAAAAAACACTTTATTTATCCCATCTATGAGTGTGCCTGCTACCTTCTTATTTTAAATCTTCTCCTTTTGACTGGGTGAGTCAAAACCAGCAGTTCAGCACCTCAGCCATTCTACTGACCAGTTGAGCCGCCTTAATCCTATTTTTCAGATATAGCTATATATTTCTATGAATTTAGACATAAGCGTAAATTAATAAAAGTTGTCTCTGGATCATTTTCCCTGCTTCACTATGTGATGAGTCTCAGCTGAGGGAATGGAGCAGGGAAGCTGTTAAGCATGGTAGCCCACCACTGAATGCAGGAGAAGATGGACCATAAGGATAAACAGCAGGGGTGGCTACCAAAGAGGAAAATATTATGTACATAAAAAAAACATAATTGTTTGATATGTACAGTTCAATAACACTTTATATGGCCTATTCACTTTATAGGAATACATTTTGTGAGATGCCCCGTTAATAATGTTATAAACTCTGCCGGAAGAAGACCAGATCAAGTGAGTTCCCTTTTTTATGTGTTGGACAATCAATAAGTTCTGAAAGGCCTGGATAGGAGGTTAAAAAAGAGGGAAGAGAGGCAAATTTGGAGACGAGGTGTGGATATGATAATACCCATAATGATAGATGGTATTTTACAAACTAGGAAAAGAGGATCAAAGTGACCAGAGAACTGGTGGGATTGGCCTGGGGGTGATAGACAATCTCCACTCAGGTGGAGAATGGGTGGAAGATTCGTAAACTGTGGAGAAGAGGGGAATATGAGTGTGGGTACCAGGGTAATAATTTGTAAAGTTGATTGCAAAGAATGATGCATTCTTACTCCTTCACCGTGCCTGTACTCACGCCTGGAAGTGTAAACTACAGGGTGGGCCATTTATATGGATACACCTTAATAAAATAGGAATGGTTGGTGATATTAACTCCCTGTTTGTGGCACATTAGTATATGTGAGGGGGGAAACTTTTCAAGATGGGTGGTGACCATGGCGGCCATTTTGAAGTCGGACATTTTGAATCCAACTTTAGTTTTTTCAATAGTAGGAGGGTCATATGACACATCAAACTTATTGGGAATTTCACAAGAAAAACAATGGTGTTAACGTACCTTTATTCTTTCATGAGTTATTTACAAGTTTCTGACCACTTATAAAATGTGTTCAATGTGCTGCCCATTGTGTTGGATTGTCAATGCAACCCTCTTCTCCCACTCTTCACACACTGATAGCAACACCGCAGGAGAAATGCTAGCACAGGCTTCCAGTATCCGTAGTTTCAGGTGCTGCACATCTCGTATCTTCACAGCATATGCATCTGAAACTACGGATACTGGAAGCCTGTGCTAGCATTTCTCCTGCGGTGTTGCTATCAGTGTGTGAAGAGTGGGAGAAGAGGGTTGCATTGACAATCCAACACAATGGGCAGCACATTGAACACATTTTATAAGTGGTCAGAAACTTGTAAATAACTCATGAAAGAATAAAGTTAAAACCAAGCACACCATTGTTTTTCTTCTGAAATTCTCAATAAGTTTGATGTGTCACATGACCCTCTTCCTATTGAAAAAACAAAAGTTGGATTCAAAATGGCCGACTTCAAAATGGCCGCCATGGTCACCACCCATCTTAAAAAGTTTTCCCCCTCACATATACTTATGTGCCACAAACAGGAAGTTAATATCACCAACCATTCCCATTTTATTAAGGTGTATCCATATAAATGGCCCACCCTGTACTATAAGATAGAGAAAGGCAAGCAGTGTCAGGCTTTGAAACCATGTTTCTGTGGGAGCCAGCAGGTTAAAAAAGTTTGAAAGGAAGAAGTCACTGCCCATGACTGCCACTGCCCTGCTTTCCCCTGTGGGTGCGGGCAGGAGATGAAAGGTGTGCCCTCCTATTACTACATGGTGCTAGGGAGCATCAGTGGGAGGATTGTCACTGTTTTGTGAGCACAACTCCCATTACCAGTGTCTATACATACAGAATGCAGGTGCATTCACACGACCATGGGACGGCTATGCCCAGGTTTTGCGGACAGCAAACAGTGGATCCGCAAAACATGGGCACTGGCTGTGTGCTCTCGGCATTGTGGCGCAGGCTCATTGGGCACATTTACTAAGACCAGCTTTTTACGCTGGTCTTAGTTTCCCGCTCTGCACTGCCACTAGATATGTCTAATTTATGACGAGTCATGTGGCCGTAAGTAAATTTGCTGGGGCTGGAGTCCCGACACGCCCAACTGTGGTATAAGGCGCAAAACTGGCTGTGCACCAAAATTGTGTTGCATGGCTGGACAGAAAAGGGGACTTGCAACACTTTTTATGTCTAAAAGTATCAAAAGTCCATTAGGAAATGTGCCCCATTGACTTTAATGGGTCCGCGATCTGCAAAATGCGGTGGAAAATCTTTTGTGGCACAGAGTCATGGACCCAGAAGCAAACAGAAACACACAACAGCTCTTCTGGGACCATGCCTTCGCTCCACAAAAGAGAGAACATATCCTATCTTTCGCTGCATCTTGCGGAACACGGACCCATTAAATTCAAGGAGTCCACACCACGATGCTGGGTGCACATGGCCACTGCTCGTTTTTTGTGGATCTGCGGTCCACAACACGGGCACTGCCATCATATGTTTATGTAAATGCACCCAAAGGGAAGTAGTACTGTGCAGAGCAAGATATCCAGACTAAGAGAAGTACTGTATCGTGCAGTGTCTATATATACGAAAATAAGGTGAGCGGTACTGTTCAGTATCTAGATTTCCAGAATAAGAGAAGTAGTGCTGTGCCCTGATGTACTGAACCTTCACTGTGACTGCCTGGTGGAACGATTCAGGTTGCTGGGTAATATAGCAGAATGTTTACATCTGAGCAGCAGCCGGGGTGTAGTATGGGGTCTGTGCCAGCGACAGACGCCTCCATTTTGGGCTTCCTGAAGACATAGGAGCCTTTCATTGACTTTATCGTCTACATCATATAAAAGTCGTATTAATAACCATATATACACGACGAGCGTGTTCACTGCCATCCACCGGAACAAGGGGAGCGTCGGACTTGACCCCAACACTGCAAAACGTATATATCCAGTGCCAGCGATCCCTGCCCTGCCAGATCTGAAACTCCGCAAGAGACATGTTTTATTGAGGCAAGAAATTTAGCGGAACAAGTCTTACATTTGATATACAGTATGACTGATAACTAGTGTGGGAAGAAGGCTAGAGAAAACACAGAGCACTACATCCCTTATCGTCACCTGGGTATCTAAGCTGTCTGCTGAGCCACTGTATCTAAGTCTGTCGTGGCACACTGTTAGGCCTATCATTTGTGATAGTCTGCTGAGCTGTTGTATCTAAGCCCCTGAGTTCTGCTCCTCTCTTTGGCCTCTTGCACACGACCATATGTCCCCCGTGGCCATATGGCAGCCCACATACAGCGGGACACCGGCCGTGTGCATTCCGCATTACGGATGCAGACCCATTCACTTGAATGAGTCCACAAATCCGGAGATACAGAACAGAACCACGGAACGGAAGCATAAAACCTGTTCTATCTTTTTGCGGAACAGATGAATCGCGGACCCCATTCAAGTGAATGGGGTCGCGATCCACATGCGGCTGCCCCGCGGTCGGTGCCTGTGCATTGCGGACTGCAATTTTTGGTTCGCAGCACGGGCACGGCCATCACACGTTCGTGTGAAAGAGGCCTTTGTCTTCAGTCATTAGGAGGCAGTGGGCGTGTCGAATAATAAATCATCTCAGTCTAATATCTTTCTTCTGCTTTTCCAGATGCCGCTGATCCTTCTGGTTTGTCGGTTTTTCTGTTTTTCTAAAGCAATCACTGAATCGTGCACGTATCATTATAATTGTCTGTAATCCGCCCGTAAGCTTCCAGAAGCTGCATTCAATCAGCCAGTAATCAACTTAGTTCTGAATCCAGTTCCCGGGACAAAGTCTCGCTTTTCCAGTAGAAGAAATTACAGTGCGATGAGAACGACCGCGGCACAAACCACCCCAAATTCACTTTTCATTCACTATCTCCAGGTCTCAATTTGGAGGTTACTTTGTGTCACTTGGTATAAGCGGCTGAACTGATGGACAATATAAAACTATACAGCCGGATATAATGAGATAATACGACACTGCCCTTCACTAATGATGGATCCTTCCCAAACATTTTAAATGAAATATTACCGGTCAGGTCATAATGCTACAGTGATGTGACTAACATGGGGTGTGGGTAGGTCTCATGTCTGATCACAATGTAACTATATTATTATATTATAGGGGGCGGGGCTGTGACAACCTCTCAGACATGATATAGAGGCCGGCAGGCCCTTCCATTAAGGCAAGGGGGGCAATTGCCCCGGCCCGCAATTAAATATATTTTTGTGGGCCAAGTCCCCCGTGGCGGCAAGTGGGGGCGGCAGCGGCAGGGTACAGGGAGATGAGCGCCTCCATTGTGGAAGCGTTCATCTCCATAGTTATCTGTATCGCCGTCCTCAGGACAGCGATACAGATGGCTGTGCGGCAGGGGAGGGAGAGGTGTGTCCCTCGCCTGTTCCTCTGATAGGCTGTCGGCACTAGACCGGCAGCCTATCAGAGGCCGGCGCAGGCGGCGTGATGACGTCATCGCGCCGCCTGAGCCGTACAGTGCGGGACACAGGCCGGAAGAGGCCTGCATCGCATCACTGACATGGAGGTAAGTATAAGTGTTTTTTTTTGTGTGTGTGTTTTTTGTGTACAATACTGGCAGCTACTGATATGAGGGGGGGGGGGGGGGGGGGGCTCTGGCTATTGGCACATTATAGGGGGGGCTCTGGCTACTGGCACATGATAGGGGGGCCTATGGCTACTGACACATTATAGGGGGGCTCTGGCTACTGGCACATTATAGGGGGGGCTCTGGCTACTGGCACATTATAGGGGGGTTCTGGCTACTGTCACATGATAGGGGGGCCTATGGCTACTGGCACATTATATGGGGGGGCTCTAGCTACTGGCACATTATGGGGGGGGCTCTGGCTACTGGCACATGATAGGGGGGCCTATGGCTACTGGCACATGATATGGGGGGGCTCTTGTTACTGGCCCAAGATGGTGGGGGGGCTCTTATTACTGGCACATGATTGGGTGGCATCTATGGGGGCTCTTCTTACTGGCACATTATTGGTGGGTACTAAAGGGGCATCTACTGAGGCCACAAAGAAGGGTTATTTTATATGGGGGGCTCTGTACAGTAGCATTTTTGTACTGTGACACATTATAGTGGGTACTATGGGGTAGGGGGAGAGGAGTACTATGGGGTCATCTACAGGGGCACTAAGAAGGGGTATTTTATACTTGCAAATTATGGGGGACACTGAGGGCATCTACTGGGGCACTATATAATGGGCATTTTATACTGGTACATTATGGGGGGCACTAGGAGGGAGTGGGGAGAGGAGCACTATGGGGGCATTTACTGGGGGCACTATATAGGAGTATTTTATACTGGCACATTATGGGGGCACTATTTGGAACATTAGCTCAACTGGGGGCATTACAAGGGAGTATTTTTTGCACGGTCACATTATAAGGAGAATTATTTCTACTGGGGGGGGGGGCTTCATTACTCCCCCATGGTATGAGCCCCCTAGTAGCAGCACCATCCTCTCCCTGCTCTGCTATCCCTCTGCCCCTTCTCCAAATTCTTATTATGAAATCTTTCTCATTAGGATAAAACACAACATCAGCTCCGCCGAGCCCCGGCCAAAGTGTTGAAGTGGTGTCCAAGCCAAGTAATTGTAAGTTTTCATGTGAAATATGTTTGTTATACACATATAGCATACACTGTGCCACACAATATACAGTATACCGCTACACTGTGCCACACAATATACAGTTTCTTCTGTATGACCTCGCACCCCTCCAAGCCTTCCGCGGAACAATGTCAGACCAGACCGAGATCACCCCCGGAAACAAAGCCCAGATCCTAAGCAAGTCAAACTTAACATCACGAACCAATTCCCTAAAAGGACGCTTGCCCAAGTCATTCCCCCCCACATGCAAAACCAACACATCCGGGGGCCGGTCCAGCCGCACAAAATGATGCACCTCCCTCATCACCCCGCCCCACAACATACCTCTCACACCTAACCACCTGACCGTAGCCAACTCCGGACTGAAACCCAACTGTCGCCCATTCGGCCTCACATCCGCTCTGATCGCACCCCAAAACACATAAGAGTGCCCCAAAATCCACACCAAAGCTGCCGCCGTCCGACCTGTGAACACAAAAGAACAAAATTAACACCAAACCACCACCCCCAGTACCATTACAACAAAGCAGGCCGCACATAAGATTTAAACCGCACCGACTCCCATCGCCCAATCCTCCTAATCACCTCCTCACTGGCGCCCAGCCTGGCGGCCTCAGTTGCCGCACCAATTCTGAACGAATGACCCGAATAATCCTTGACCGGCACACCCAACACCTTCAAACATTTCCTAAAGACCGCCAAAAACTGAAACCTAGACAAAAAGGAACCATCCTCATGCCTAAGAAAAGGAACCTCATCCCTCTCCAGACCCGCCCCATAAGACCACACACACCGCACCGGGCACATACTACACCCCGGCACCGAAAACAACATGAAACGGTGCCCCCTGCCCTCCTGATCCGTTTTCGACCTGCGAATCCGTACAGACAACCTATCCCCCATCAACTCTACATCCTCACTCCTAAGCCCCCCCGCTCTATGAACACTATCACACACCAACTCCCCCAAGCGGAAGGCGCCAAAAAACGCCAACGCAAACGCAGCCCTAAACAGCCCCAACTCCCACCCGGAACTGCAAATCCCACTCAACTGATCACCCATTCGCCCCAACAACTCAAAAGACACCGGCCTCCGACAATCCGGCACCCTGACTGCAACCCTCCGCCAACCCTTCAAAACCTGCCGTACCAAAAATTCCTTAGTCAAATCCCGTAGCCCCCGCAGCCGAAAACCAAACGCGACCCCCGCAATAAAATGGTTCACCTTCGACACTGACCACCCCTCACCCTTCAGCTGCCCCAACAACATCAACAACCTCACGTCCCCGCCCCCAGACCCCCAAGTCCCATTCCAAGTTTCCCAGATCGCCCACGCCTTACCATACTCCCTCCACGTGCCCGGACTCAACGAATCCCTCAACATCCCCATTACTTCTCCTCCAGGATCCCCCACAGCCACGAAGGACACTCCAGACCCTCCGCCTCCGCTTCTGGCGCTAGAAGCCGGAACCGCTCCCACTGCGAACGAGAAAGAGAATCCGCCACTGAATTAGACACTCCAGCCACATGCTCCGCCACCACCCACACATTAATCGACAAGCAGCGCAACACCAAAAACTGCAACAGCCTAACCACCGGCGGAGAAGATGCGGACAAACTGTTGATTGCCTGAACCACCCCCAAATTGTCGCAATGAAAGCGCACCTTCCTGTTCCCCAATATCTCCCCCCACAACACCACCGCCATCACAATGGGAAAAAGTTCTAACAAAGCCACATTCCTCACCCACCCCCGACTGACCCACGACTCCGGCCACCGGCCCGCGCACCATTGTCCCTGGCAATAAGCCCCAAACCCCCCCCCCCCGACGCGTCAGTATATAACTCCAACTCCACACTATCCTCCATCACCAAAGACCTACCATTGTACTGACCCAAATCCACCAACTTATCATGGGGAAGTCTACACTCCATCCTCTCCGTATCTATAACAATCCCCAAAAAACACAATTCCGTCACCGGACCAACCGTCTTCTCCCGCGCCAACGGTACCCCAAAACGCGCAAAAACCGACTGCACCGTGTGCAGCAACAAAGAACACACCCGTGAATTCGCCGCCCTCAAACACAAAAAATCATCCAAATAATGGATAACGGATGAACAACCGGAAACGTCCACCACTACCCATTCTAGAAACGAGCTAAAAGTCTCAAAATATGCACATGAGAGAGAGCACCCCATCGGCAATTACCTATCCACAAAATACTCCCCATCCCAAAAACAAAGCCCAACCCATTAGGCAGCAGGCCTATTAGGGTGTAGCCAAACCCATGCTCTCCACGTGCATCGGCAGCAAACGAAACGCCGCCTCCACATCAACCTTAGCCATCAACGTCCCCCGCCCCAACCGCCTCACCCATCTCACAGCCGCATCAAAGGATGTGTAGACCACCGAACAAAGTTCAGGATCTATACCATCATTGACCGACGCCCCTTTCGGGTAAGACAAGTGATGAATGAGCCGAAACTTATTCGGCTCCTTCTTCGGCACCACTCCCAGCGGAGACACCCTCAACCCCGGGATCGGCGGTTCCTTGAATGGACCCGCCATCCGCCCCAACTCCACCTCCTTCCACAACTTCTCCGTCATCACATCCGCATGAACAAGCGCAGACCTAAGATTCTTATGAACAATAGGCCCCGCCGTAACAACCGATGGAATCCGAAAACCAAAACTAAAACCATCCCCCAACAAAACAGCCGCAACCCGATCCGGGTACCTATCTAGAAACCCCTGCATCTCTTCCAACCGCACCGGCGTCCGTCCCTTTTCCAGCACTATCCCCCCCCCCTATTCCTACCCCCTTTGCGCCATGGGCTCCCCCACACCCCGTGCACTCGTGCTTAAATTTGCACTTGGCCCCAAATCTGCAATTTCCCTTGTTAAATAGGAAACACAACCCCTTCGCCGATGCCGCTGCCAAGGCACCCGGGGATGACCCCCCGGACTCCCCCCGAAAGGACTGCCCAGCCCTAGGAGGCGCCGTCACCCTCAACCACAACCCAATATCCTTATGATCCCATCGGATATCAGGCCTCACCGCTTTCCGCTGCCGGAACTGCTCATCATACCGGAGCCAACCCACACCCCCATAAACCCTATACGCCTCCCCAATAGCGTCCTGGTAGCAAAACAGCGCTGAACAACAATCTGGCGACCTTTCCCCAATGACACTCGCTAATATGGCAAACGCCTGCAGCCAATTAGCAAAAGTATGCGGGATCAATCGATGCCGCCGCTTATCCTCATCCTCCTTCTTCCCCTCCTCCTTCTTACCCCTATCCAGGTTAAACCGTTCCAACAGAAGCAGCGAGAATATCTCCACATACTCCCCCTTCCAGATCTTCTCCCTCACCTCCTGCTTCAAATGAGCCCCCAACGGCCCCTCAAAGCATACGTACACCTCCCCGCGCGCCCTATCATCCAACCTCTGCACCTCCTCCTCTCCCCCCGCCTGCGTTTCCACCGACACCGACCCCGCCACAACCCCCGGCGACCCTGCCACGGCCCCGGTACCACCCCCCACCCTGGCAACGGAGACCCAACGCCGGCCCCCATACCAGACAACCATCCCGCCAATCCCCCCCAACAACTGCCCCAAGCCCCGACCGAACTCCCCCATGGACCCCCCCTCAGCAACCGGGAAACCCTGCGCTAACATGGAGCCCCACGCAATCTCACCAGGCACCACGGGCACTGTGACTCCCGCTGCCACAGATCCTGACTCCCGCCGCCCGGACACTTCACCGTCATAACTCCTGGACGTCGACGGCTGTTCCTCCCGGACCACCTGCACGACCCTCTGCACCACGCTGGACGGACCCCGGGACGAGACCTCGGCGCCCACCACGGCAAGGGGATCCTCTTCCACGCTGCTCACATCTTCTCTGGACCTGCGCTGGCCTCTGTCTCCACCCAGCGCAGCCCGAGGAACCCGGACGTCATCCAGAAGCCGAGCGGACCGCCCGCTGAAGGAGGGACTGGGCCGGTCTGCCATTCCCGGTCCGGAATCCACCAGCACTGCCGCAGGGATCGGGGGAAGGGGCGTCCCGCTCCTCTCAGGGCCCCGCTGCGTAACGGGATTCCTCCCGCGGCGAGAGCGACTCGCGGAAGGCTGAGCGGCCGCTCTCCGCCGCCGAGGGTCCACAGAGGGGCTTAGGCGTGCCGGTGGAACGCTCCGCCGCAGCCGGGCAGCCCGAACAATGGGGGTAGTCTCAGGAGCAGGTGACACTATACAGGCACCAACCTGCTCCTGCAGCCAGCCAGGCCCCCGCACCTCCGCCTCACGCCGCAACCGCTCCAGCATCTCTTCTACAGACAGGACAGGTGCCGACATCATGCCGTCCGTTTCAGTCCCCTGGCCACACTGCGCTCCGATCTGCCCACTTCCTCCTTCGCCGCTCTGGCCGCACCCCCCGCTGCCCCGGCAACTTGCGCCTCCACCCGATACCGCCCCCCCACACACATTAACCCTTTCCTCACCTGTCCCTCGCCGCCAAGCCACTTCATGCGCGTCCTCCCCCACCGCTGCGCTCCTGTCCGGCCTGACTTGAGAGAGACCTAGAGCAGAGGGGCTAATGCTGGGCCCAAAATCCAGGCCTCTCAAACCAGGAGGGAGACCAGGCTGCAGGAGGCCAAGAGAAGGGACATCATCAGCAGAAAGGACCTGGACTATGAGGAAGTGCACAGCATTGTAATGCAAAATAAAACTGTGAGAATTATGGCCGATGCACCTATAGAGCCAGAGGGAGACAGCAGCGTGGTCACTGAGTGGTTAATGCAACCAAGTAGCGGACAAAAGTGTCCAAGTTAGCCAGCACAAATGGGGTTAAACCAGGCTGAGTGCATGAACATGTTGTCGTAAGCTGAAGTCAGTTGTGCTGTATGTGATCCTGATCCAGACAAGGGGTTAATGAACCTGACATCTATGCAGACACTGCAGTTAGTAACAGCCTGGCCTTGTCTCCAGTCATCCCAGTAACCCCAGTACTAGACACTGAAGTCTTTCCCAATAGACACATCCTTACAGCAGTCTACAGACCCCAGAGACAACATCGAGGTCACCGAGCAGTCACCATCAGCCACAGAGAAAACCAGCACCAGCAACAAGGGGCAATACTGATCCAAACACTGCCAGACCCCAGAGACAACATGGAGGTCACCATCAGTCACAGAAAAAACCAGCACCAGCAACCAGAGGCAATACTGATCCAAACATTGCCAGACCCCAGAGACAACATGGAGGTCACCATCAGTCACAGAAAAAGCAAGCTCCAGTGCCCAGCAGCCAGGGGCAAGTAAACCAGCATGGGGTAATACTGAGCCAAACACTGCCAGACCCCAGAGACTATTTTTCAATTGCAGTGTCCCACTAGGTAAATGTGGGCACTACACAAGGGTCAATTGGGCCACGTTGTGCTCCTACTCCTGAGGGACAGTGGCAGCGTATTTTACAGTCTATTTTAATATATATATTGCTATGTTATTTATGAGTGCTATTGCTGTTATGTGTGCAGCAGGCCTATTAGGGTGTAGTTCATTATCCTAGGCACTAGAGGGAGCTAGGGAACCCCTAGTATATATATTTAGGCCCAGACAGGGAGGAGTCAGTCTGTGTAGTCAGGAGTCTGTGTAGAGACAGAGTGAGAGTGCACCTTAGCCAGAGAAAAGCTGAGAGCCTCCTCCTGACATGCAGCTAGACAGCCCGGGCTTCTAGTTGCCACCAGGAGGCTAGTGGATGCAGTCCAGCCTGCCTGAGGATATTGAGCCAGAGTTAGCTCAAAAGATTCTCACCAGGGGAAGAGTTACCTCCTGAGAAACCTGCAGTTTCCACAAAGCAAAGTGCAGAGCAGAGCAGAAGAGTAACCAGCCAAGCTGAGGGCTGAAGGGCAGAAGGATTATTTACCTAAAGCAAGGGACATATACCTGAGGAAGTTTTCTACCAAGGATAAAGCCAGCATTAGGGCGTACGGGCCTTGGGATTGAGACAGCCAGGAGTTCTGAGGAATAGTGCACAGGATTTCTGAGGAAAAGGTGCAGCCTGGTCTGTAAGTGGTTTTACCCTCATTATTGTGAAAGCCTGCTTATAATTGCTGCTGCTATGTGGAACTGAACCTAAGCTGTACAAAGTTAACTGTTTCCAGTAAAGAAAGTTTGCTTCACCACAACATCGTGTTCCTCACTTATTACTACTATAAATCGGCGTGCCACAGTTACAGGCACTGGCGTCACAAATCTTAAAGGGACCTTGCCACCGGCACATTAAACATCTGCAACATCCAGGGCACCTCACCCAACATCAGGCCTGGTCCCTATACACCGAGAGTGCCCCAGAGGACTCCTGTGCCAGCCTCTCCATCACTGCTCTACGCCTGCCCAGGGTCTCCCTACAAACTGTGAGTAACCCAGAGCAACCCTCGTTTGCCTATTAACCGTGACCTCACATCGCAATACCTTGCAGGTCGGCGCACTGCATATTGTGACAAGATCTGTAAACTCCACGTCCCAAAGGAGGAATGCAGTACGGATCAAGTACACCAGCCCAAAGCAAGACACCCCCACAAGGCAATTAATTGGCTGTGATCTGCTGAAAAATGTAATGAAATTTCACGAGTACAGGTTTTATCCGCTGATCCATGTACCAACCACCAGGATCTATGACACAACAACTGATCGGCGGGGTCCGGGTTTTGGACCCCCACTGATCAGATACTGATGACCTATTCAGAGCCCATAGGGCTTTTAAATGTGTTGTTATTCGATGATGAAGCTTCAGGTACAGGATGGACCCTGTGAGTATTCTCCCATATTGTGCTCCACTGGGATGGAGGAAGTACAGTAGTGTTGCCCTCTTAGTGCCCTTCACATTAATAATATAAAAAAAGTAACACACACCTAAGGGCTCATGCACACGACCGTTCCGTTTTTTGCGGTCCGCAAATTGCAGATCTGCAAAACACGGAAGCCAACAGTGTGCCCATTGTAGAAACGTCTATTCTTGTCCGCAAAACAGACAAGAATAGGACAGGTTATATGTTTTTTGCGGGGCTACGGAACGGAGCAATGGATGCTGGCAGCACACAGAGTGCTGTCCGCGTCTTTTGTGGCCCCATTGAAGTGAATGGGTCCACACCCGAGCCGCAAAAACTGCAGCTCGGATGCGGACCAGAATAACGGTCGTGTGCATGAGGCCTAAGACCTATTCCCCCGAAGAATGGAGCACATCATCCCTGGCTTGTGCTCTATCCTGTGGACCAGGGAGCTAATGACTCCTGTATGTGCTTCCTCAGGACCATGATACAGTTGAAATTGGGACATGCCACAACCCTCCTTGGACCGCGGGACAGCAGCCAAAATCCAGGTCTGTACTGCTGGATCTGGGACAGTTGGGGGGCATGCTTGTTCACAGCTACTTTTAGAAATTTCTTAGAAGACACAATTCGCATTTACCCTGGCCCTTTAAACAATGGTGGCGCTGTTCCCTAGGGCATTTTCGCACTTTCTTCAGGCTTCTAGCCACCGACATAAAGTGCCGTTTTGTTCTGGAGTCTGTGTTAACCCTCAGTGCTCCTGAGCTGTGTATCTTGGCTGCCTGACAAGACTCTCCATGTCCCCAGCATAGGACGCCCTTTGTTTCCCTCTCAGCCTGAGACTTGTGTAACGTTGATATATTATATATAAAGTCTTGTGAAAACACTGAAGCCTCCGATCTCCTTGTTCTGCTGCTCATAGTCTTTCTCTGCACTCCTTGACTAAACAGGAAGCTGGCGGCAGGCGCAGAGCTGTTCCCTCTCACTAGGAATGTCAAACTTTCTGTACAACTTTCCTCCTCTCCAGATTTTCCACTAGAATCGACCTGATAACTAAGAGCAATAAATCCACATTTGTTTTTACTTTGTGTAGTAAAAGAGGAACAAGGAAGGAGATGGCAGAAGATACAGAGTTGTCCTGAAGGCAGGAGAACTAGGCCATGACTGATTCAATAAATGCCTCTGTGATTGGGTGTTGGGGGAGTACTATCATGCTGCCCAACCTTGACTGGGGTATTTAGGGGTATTTCTGAAGTATTTCCTAGGTGAAGGAATGCCTGACTACTGCCTAGAGGGACTGTACCCATAACCTGCTGGTGCAGAGCACTCAAAGACCACAAGTATGCTTCCCAACTGCCCTGTTTATAAGCATTATTGTCCCATTTATTAGCATTTCTGGTGGGTTTCGTGTTACGGAGTGGAGTGGAACTTAAGTGTCTTCAAATTGGGATGCAACTATTTGGAGGTATTGCCACAAGACCCGATTGCCTGTTGAGTGATTCCTCACAGACCAAGCCAGTTACATGGAGCATCGTGGTGATGCCATTATATAGGAGGCTTTATGTATTGAGGCTCTGCTTCATGGAGAATATCTGTACCTTGGGCTGAGAAAGGCCCTGGAGAACTGGGAGTTCAGAGTTGCTTTCCCCCAGCAAACCAGTATCCTGCTATCCGGCACTGGTGAAGCTGTTATCTGAAGATAGGTTTCTTTTTTTTTCTTATGGAGAAGATTTTTGGATTTAGGACAGTAGTCATGTTACAAGGCCTGGTAAGAAATTGGACATTGCCTCATAGGGTAGCTATCCCTATTCCCCAATAGATGGCACTACGGAGGCAAGTTTTCTTCTTCCAGTAGGATGGCTACTTTGCATTACTTTTTATTCATGGAGCATTTTCTGCCCTGTAAAACTCCCTGCATTATCTTTGTGGTCTCCACAAGAATAAACTTTTTTCCCCCCAGACCTACATCGAAGGCCTCTCTCGCAGCCAATCAGTTACCTGTTTTGCTGCTCATGGACCAATTGTGTGCTCGGGGCCTAGCAGAGACTGTTCCATTGCCGCTAGTCACTGTCAAGCTTTGTTCCTTCAATAGATTTTGTAACTGCTAAGCCAAATGTCTATGCAGTGACCTGGAGGGGAGGAGGATGGAAGAGGTAGTGGCATTGATGGTGGTAGTAGTACTCACAGTTAATCATGGCAGTCTTCACACTGGCTCTCTATGGGCCATGCACAATGAATGGAGGGCTTACCCTTTCCCTCGAGGCTTTTCCTTACTTTCTGGGGCTCCTGTCTGATGGTAGTTGTGGTTAGGTGGGCGGAAAGCAAGAGTACAGCTGCAGGGTCAGCAGATTGGTGATGGAGTCAGTAATGAGGCCAGTTGGGTTGCAATTGGTACAGTCCTGAGTTAAATCACAAAACTCACTTCTATCTAATAGCTGTGTATGGGGAGCGGTAATGATAGTGGCAGTAGTAGTCCTTGAGCCTCTTTCTAAATGCACTTGTGTGTGTTTAGTGCAGAATTTAGATCTGAATGTCCAGTCCGTCTCAGAGTGTGGCGAATGACGGAGGCAATATGCAGTGTCCCAGGGGGTCAGTAGTGTATCTTTGGGTATGCTGGGCTTTGTAGTGCAGAGTAACCCACTAACCTGGGATTCACTGTCGTCTTCAATCTGGGTAGATACTGGAACAGGCAGGTATTTAATGTTCGTGACGCCAGTGTCAATTAAACGGTGACACGCCGTGTATAGTAATGTAGAAGAATGAAGCAACCACGGGATAGCCAACCAAAACTGGAACTTTACTGAATGTCAGTGAGA
This sequence comes from Bufo gargarizans, assembly GCF_014858855.1. Lineage (NCBI taxonomy): Eukaryota > Metazoa > Chordata > Amphibia > Anura > Bufonidae > Bufo > Bufo gargarizans. The sequence continues at coordinate 529,944,471 of NC_058081.1, forward strand.
ATCATACATGGACGCAGTTGGAAGCGCAGTTCCATGGAAGACAGTTGGTTTCTATTTGAATACAGTTGGTTCTTAGAAGTACAGACTGGCCGGTTATAGCAATGTTCTTTACAGAGTGTTAATTACAGGAGATGCAGTACAGGCGGCTTGCACACTATTCCTGACTGGTCCTGAAACATGTGACTTATTCTCCAAGGCCTAATGCCCTATATCTGGCGTATCCTTGAAGCGGTCTTTATCTAGTACCTCCTCTGTTCTCTTGAGTACCTCTTGCTTTATCAGATTGGCCTCTGTTGTATTCTGTGTCCCGGCTGGTTGCTTATGATGTTTCAGCTAAAACGGATGATGACGCAGGAGGGGAACCTTTTCCTTGGATCCGGAACCCGGTTACAGGGCCTTTACTACCCTCCCCTGGCCGGCAGGCTTCAGGCCTGCTCTACTCTCACAGGCCCATAGCCTGGCCTTCACTCAGACACAGGATCATCTCTGACTCCTTTTCCCACTGTCTGCCTGCTTACTACTTCCTGACTGGGCCTTATATAAACTAGGGTTCCCTAGCTCCCTCTAGTGACTCAGAGCTGGAATGACACCCTAGCCGGCCTGCACATGCACATTTCACAGTAACAGGAAGTACATAGCATTACATTAACAAGATATTTTATACCAACCTCCCCATAAATACAGGGGGAACGACAGTACCCAAGTGACCCTTCTGTAGTGACGGGGTATTACTCTCCCGTACACTACAAATATACCCTTTCTACAGCAGTAATGCAATAATTGAGCGAATACCTTGCTGTCTTTATCTTACATGACCTTTATGGTTTTGGACCTTCTTAGATGTTGGGTCTTAAGCTTTATTCTTTAGCAGCTGTAGTCTCAGAAATAGGTTTTCCTGCCTTGGACCTAGTCTGCAGGAGCTTGCACATATATGTCTTGTCGGTAGCTCTGCTCTGCTCCACTAACTAACCAGGGGGCGGGCTTAGTCCATCAACCTGATAACCTAAACAATCTGTCAGTGTTAACTATATGTTACCCATACATTGCTATTAGGTACTATATGCACCATGCATAAAGAAATAAGAGCTTTAACAATAAATCACAACATTTAACTTCGTAACATTAAATGAACCTTTTTATCAGTAATTAGTCCATTGCAGAAGAACTCTGGAGCATTGGACCTTTTGTGACTGTCCCCATCAAGCATTCTGCCCCCTGTTTTAAAATGTGTTACAAGCTCAGTGGCACATGTTTGCCTCTTCACTACATCATCCTTGAGTTGGATCCTATATTTGGGTCAAAAATCACACACAGAACTGACTCTGACAGAGCAAAAGAGAAGTGGATCAGTTACCACAGCAACCAATAAGGTTAGCAGTTCTGTTAATGATCCACATCTTCAGTGTTTGCATATATCTTAGCTCCTGCTGTGTCCCTCTGCCTTAGGGTCTAGTCACACATCTATAGTGTTTTGCGGATCCGCAATACAAACGGCCGGCACCCCCATTTATTTTTCCGGAGATGCAGACTGGAGGATCGGGGGCGTGCTGACAGCACACTGTGTGCTGTACACATTCATTTCTGCCCCATAGAGAATAAATGGGTACGCACCCGTTCCGCAGAATTGCAGAACGGGTGCAGAAACATTCACAGACGTGTGAATGGACCCTTATTGTGTATATTTCTAAAGGTCCCTTTACAATGGACAATTTAGCATGTGATTGTCGGGAAGGAAGCGTTTCTTCCCGGCAAGTGCCTGCTCCTCAGTGATGCAGCGATCTCAACAGTATGAACTACTGCAGCTGAACTACATGTGCCAGCAAGCACACATATCAACAATGTCAAGGGGCAAACAAAGAGCTGAAGGGACCATCATAGCAAAAGCCATAAGGGTATGGCCACTCAGTCAGGTTTCCTGATGCAGTTTTGGAAGCAAAATTCAAGAGTGGATCATAACATGAGAGAAAGTTCTCCTATTTTTTTTTATTCATTCCTGTTTTTTGCTTCCAAACTGCATACAGAAACCTGACTGTGTGATCATACTCTAATGGTGGCCCTTCCTGGTGCTGGCTCACACCCCTCCATCCAGATAGACCTAGAACTTGTTGCTACCTCACTCTCACATCCCTAGTTGGAAACGAGGTGGCTTCCCTAGCAGACATAGACCTTATTGTGACCATAACCCCGAGACATGTGGTCCTGGTTCATCTGGCCTGCTAACATTTCGGCCATTGTCATCACATTCCTGTAGATGTCCTCACAACCAATTACAACGGGGACAACTTGGAAAGTCTCTTCCTTTCAGGGGCCCGTAGTCGCTGCTCAGTCTGCCTTTATGGTAAATAGCTCCTTGTGATCTATGGATCCTTCCCTGCTCTTCATCTTCATAACTTCACTGTACAGTTATTATGATGTCATCCTCCTGGCACTGCTGTTCTCTTCTGTTACAGAGGAGTGTTCTTTATTTTGGCGCATGCCGTAGTAGTGATGTTTCCACAGCCTAGGGGGCTCTATGATCCCTATTATTTCACTGAAGGTCATGAATTCACCTGTGAGGTTTGACTGTACTATAGAGGACACATTCCATTAGATGCAGCCTTTATGAGCTCTCGGGTCATGGCGCTGTTGACTCAGGGTGCCAGCTATAGTACTATGTCATAAAGTGATCAATGCAACATCCTCTGCCAAGTGGCAGCTGCTACCACTGGGACATGTTTCACCTGCTGAACACAGGCCTCTTTCACTATTGTTACTGCGATGCTGTCACGTCCAGCCACCAGTAACATATCCCAGCCGCTTACCTGCACAATGCCACTTTATGCAGCACCACACTGAACGGGCTCTTTTGAAGTAAAAGTAATTATTCCCAAAATCAGCCCCCCCCCCCCCCTCACTTACCTGACTGCAGACAAGAGACCCAAACCTTAGTGAATAATTTCATGATGATATTGTGCAAGCGCAAACGTGACAGGAAGGGAATAGGTGCCAATGTCCCCACAGAGGAGGGTGGTGGAGTTAGTGTAATCAATGGATACCTATTGGAGATAATTTTATGGTGGGTTATAGCATAATATAGGATCCACATACAATGAACCTAGAGATGATAAAATACAATATAGCAGAATATAGTAATGGACAGTATATTATACTGTATATATACTAAAATATATATATATATACAGTATATATATATACACTGATGAACAAAAGGGTAACAATGTTTTGAACATTTTACTTTCAGGCTCCATATCTCACCATCCACTACAGCTTCAGACAAGAGACTACCATACACAATCATCTTGGCTATCTCAGACATAAATTTGACTTGCAAATATTTAGCATATGATTAGTTATGCAGATTCTTGTCATGTAATTGCATTGTAACTGTTTTGCTCCTGGTGGTGGAACAATCTTTTTTTTCTTGTATACTAGATATAACAACCTGTTCTCAGATTCCCTAATAGTTCAGTGTGTTATTAGGTTTCTCAAGAGAAAAGTCACTGGTTCGAATCGAGGAGCAGCCATGAAGAAGATTTCCCAAGAAAAGAGAACCAGCATCATCCAGCTCATCAATAGTGGTGAAATTAAGTCCATCCATCCACTCCAAAGCCAAAAGGTGGACGTCCAGGCAAAAAAATTATTGGCTCATCACAAGGTCTATCAGTTTCGGCGCAATAAAACACAGCAATGGAGGTGGCTCGTATGGTTTGTAATAGTGAGATCACAGACATCCATGAAAGTGGTGTGTGAGGCACATTAAAGAAAGTCTTTAAAGGTGGCCCAAAAAAAGGTGAAAAAGCCTTGACTCCAATATCATCATAAGAAACGTCAGCTCGAGTTTGCAAAAAAAGTACAAACAGTGGACAGTAGAAGATTGGAAAGGGGTGATTTGAAGTGATAAGACAAAAGTCAATAGACTGAGCTCTGATGGGTGCAAATGGGCCTGGAAGAAACATGGGAAATAGGGACTAACGGATCGAGAAATTGAAGGAACTGTCAAGTTTGGTCGAGGAAGCCTGATGATATGGGGTTGTTTCACAGCCAAAGGTGTTGGATACTTGACCAGGATCGAAGGTGGTCTCAATGCTGATCTATATGTGAGTATCCTACAAGCTGAGTTACTTTCTACATCTGAGTACTATGGGTATGAAAAGGACAACATAGTGTTCCAGCAGGACAACGAACCGACGTATACGTCAAGATTGGCAAAGAAATAGTTCAACGACAATGAAGTGTAGGTGCTGGATTGGCCCCCACAGTCCCCATACCTCAACCAAATCAAACACTTGCGGGTGGCGTTAAAGAAAAAGCTGTATTTGTACCCAAGTGTGTCAACCAGCATGCACCAACATGGGGAATGTGTAGAAGAGACAGAGTTCGGTGGAGACATGCTTGAATCTGAATGAGAGTATGCCCAGAAGGATTCAGGCAGTGTTGAAAGCCAAAGGTGGATTTACAAAATACTAACAAAATAATTAAAATTAAAATCTAGAATTTTAGGAGCAAAACAGTAACAATGCAGTTACATGACAAGTATCTAACTAATCATTGTTTTCTCAGGACACATTGAATTTCATGGTAGTAATAAATTTGAGTCAATATGCATGGCAAGACCACTTACTGTTATCTCACATATATATTTGTCACGGGTAGAGTCATGTTAATCAAGATAGAGCGGAGGTGCACCCCCTGAGCTGCCACCCGGTCCCCTGTCCCTGCCTACTTGCACCACCCGCCCTAGGTGACGGAGCACAACTGGGCGACAGTCCCTAACCTACTAAGTGCAAGCAGAGAGAAAGAGACATCAGGGAAGAGGACAGCCACTGAGAAGTTACAATAAGCGGACAAGTGGTAGAACAAAAACGGAAGGCGAGGCGGGTCAACTAGTCGAGGTCAGTCCAGGAGGTCACGTCAGAACAAGGGAATAGGCAAAGACAAATCCGTAAACAAGCCGAGGTCAAAATCCAAGAGGTAGCGTCAAGGTACAGGGAGCAGGCAGAAGAGGTGTCAAGAGGCGGATCGAGGTTCAATTCCAGAGGTAGCTTAATAACAATAAAGTACACAGCCTATAGGAGGAAAATCACAGGCAACCTGTAGCCAGCAGGCCACCTGTATTTGTAGTGGGGAGTGAGGGTCATGTGACGTGGCCAGCGTCACATGACCGACAGACAGACAAGTCGAGCACCGAGTGATCAGCTCGGCGCTCAAGGCAGACCTAAGAGCAGGGAGCCTCCCAGCTAGCAAAGCCGCCCTGGGAACGAGGCCAAACACAGATCCTCGCTCCCAAAGCTAAGCAGCAGGTCTGCGGCTGATGGGAGACCGAGTGCACCTTCGGTGCCCCGTTACAGTACCCCCCCTTTTACAAGGGGCCAACGGACCCAAGCATTGTGGACGAGGTTTCTCAGGGTGTTCCCAGTGAAATTTAGTAATTAACCTGGAAGCATGCATCCTAGACATAGGTATCCAGGACCTCTCCTCAGGTCCAAAACCTTTCCAGTGGACCAGGTATTGAAAGGAATTTCTAATCTTTCTGACATCTATTATTTTAGAAATAATGAATTCCTCCTGACCCTCAATCTCCACAGATGGAGGAGGTTTTTTAACTGGAACCACTGGTGACACATATTTCTTAAGTAACGACTTATGGAACACATCATGTATACGGAGGGAGTCAGGTAGCTTAAGTCTAAAAGATACTGGGTTAATAAGCTCAATAATATTGTATGGTACAATGAAACGCGGCGAGAATTTCTTAGAACATTGTTTCAAAGCAAGATTTTTAGTCGACAACCACACCTTATCGCCAAGTAAGCCTTTTCCAGGTTTGATTGAACCTGTGCACAGTCTAGAGGTAAAAGAATCTGCCTGCGTGTTGAGTCAGGATACAGAGGGATTAGAACTAAAGCGAGGGTGTAAACCACTGTTACAAAAAAAAGGAGACACCCCCGTGGAAGAATTAACCCGATTGTTGATGGCGAATTCTGCCAACGGGAGGTATCTCACCCATAGGAGTTGATTATGCAATACATAGCACCTTAGAAAAAGCTCCACTGCCTGATTTAACCGTTCCGTCTGCCCATTGGTCTGTGGATGGAAAGCAGACAAAAAGGACAAAGAGATGTCGCATCTTCTACAAAAAGCCCTCCAAAAGCTAGAAACAAACTAAACGCCTCTATCAGAGACGATATTCTCAGGGACACCATGCAGACGTACCACATGTTCAATGAACAAGGATGCTAAGGTCTTTGCATCAGGGAGCTTACTTAAAGGAACAAAGTACACCATCTTGCTAAAACGGTCAACCACTACCCACACCACTGAGAGGGGCAGATCAGAAATAAAATCCATGGAGATGTGAGACCATGGCTTAGTAGTGGTTGTAGTTCACCAGCGGGATGTGTTCTTGGGGTGTTAGACCGGGCACAAACATCGCAAGCTAAAACATAACATAAGACCGTACATCTTTAGACAAAGTGGGCCATCAGAAAGACCTCAGCAGCAATTCCTTAGTGGAAGCAATACCTGGATGACCACAGAGCACAGAGTCATGACATTCACCCAATAATGGAACACGAAAGCATTCAGGAACAAACAACTTATCTGCCGGTGTTTGTGGAGGAGCCAGTTGCTGAGCCTGTTGAATCTCAGAGGAAAGATCCGCAGAAACTGCTGCCACAAAGATGTTTGTTGGCAAGATGTGTTCCGGGGGGTATCAGGAGGTTGGACAGCATTAAAACTCCGGGACAAGGCATCTGCCTTAACATTTTTACTTCCTGGTCTGAAAGTAACAGAAAAGTTAAAACGAGTAAAAAACAGAGCCCATCTGGCTTGTCTAGGATTAAGGCGTTTGGCCGCCTCAAGAAACACTAAGTTCTTATGATCAGTGAGAACAGTAATACAGTGTCTAGCCCCTTCTAAAAAATGCCTCCACTCCTCAAATGCCCATTTAATGGCCAGTAACTCACGGTTTCCAATATCGTAATTTCTCTCCGAAGGAGAGAACTTGCGAGAGAAGAAGGCACATGGCCTTAAATTAGTGAGGTTAGAGGACCGCTGTGAAAGGACGGCCCCCACACCATCCTCTGAGGCATCAACCTCCACCACAAAAGGTTCCTCGGTATTGGGCTGAACCAAGACTGGAGCCATTTGGAAACAATTTTTTAGGGTATCAAAGGCTCGACAAGCCTCCAACGACCAGTTAACCAGATCCGAACCTTATTTAGTTAGATCCGTGAGGGGTTTGTCAATAACAGAAAAATTATTTATGAATTTACGGTAAAAATTGGCGAATCCTCAAAAACGTTGGAGTGCCTTTAAGGAGGATTGTCTTATACAGTCTTGGATAGCCTGAACCTTACTGGGATCCATTTTAAATGAATGAGGAGTAAGAATATAGCCAAGATAGGAGATCTCTTGAACTCCAAATACACAATTCTCTAATTTAACAGACAAATGGTTCTCTCTGAGGATTTTAAGAACCAGTCTAATGTGAGACACATGAGAATCCCAGTCAGGTAAAAAGACAAGAATATCATCGAGATAAACAATCATAACTTTGCCAATAAGTTCTCTAAAAATATAATTTATGAAATTCTGAAACACAGCTGGGGCATTGCAAAGACCGAATGGCATAACCAGATACTCAAAGTGTCCCTCTGGAGTATTAAAAGCTGTTTTCCACTCATCTCCCTCCTTAATACGAACTAGGTTATAAGCTCCTCTCAAATCAAATTTAGAAAACCAAGAAGCACCCAAAATCTGGTTAAACAAATCAGGAATCAACGGGATGGAATACTGATTCCTAATAGTAATTTTATTCAAAGTTCTGTAGTCAATGCAGGGCCTGAGACCACCGTCTTTCTTTTTACCGAAAAAGAATCCTGCTCCCAGGGGAGAGGTGGAGGGCCTAATATGTCCCTTCTTGAGACTCTCCTGGATGTAGTCTTTCATGGACTTACGCTTAGGACCGGACGGATTATAAATCCGTCCTTTAGGAAATTTCGACTGAGGTATCAAGTCAATAACACAGTCATAAGACCTATGGGGAGGGAGAGTATCTGTCTCAGTGGTGGAAAAAACATCTGAATAATCAGCAATAAAATGAGGAATATCTGATGAGACCCCAGCTTGAACTACGGTTAATGACCGGATTGTGTTGCTGAAGCCAGGGCATACCAAGGACTACCTGAACTGGAAGATTCTCTAAAACAAAGAAGGAACATTTCTCAGAGTGGCAGATCCCTACAGATAGGGTAACCTCCGGAGTACGGAGTTTTACTGTGCCCCTCAGCAGGGGGGTAGAATCGATGGCGACAACCTGGATTGGGGTGGGTAATTCTAGTATAGGAATTCCCATCTCATCAACAAATTTGTAATCAATAAAACTAAAAGCTGACCCTGAATCCACAAAGGCATTTCCTGACCCCTTTAAGACCCCAAAGGCAATAGAAACCGGCAGCAATAGTTTACTTCTTGCCACCTCCGGAAGTACCTTGTCCTTGAATCCCTCAGACTTGGATGATTTTCCAGAAGGCGGAGCTTTAGGACACTGACGGATCCAGTGTTTGTGATCCCCACAATAAAAACAAGAGCCGCGACGGCGACGTAGTTCTCTTCGCGTCATCCCAAGTTGCATGGGCTCGTCCAAGTGGTCTTCCATCCTGGGTTCAAGGGGGGGAGTCTCAGGTTGAAGAAGGGTATGAGGAGAAAACAAATGCTCCCGCTGTCTCTCTCTGATCCATCTATCTAGTCTGATGGCTAGCGTCATGGTCTCCTCTAAAGAGTCAGGACAGGGATAACAAACCAACATATCCTTTAACTTTTCAGTCAAGCCTGCCCTAAATTGACATTTGAGCGCTGGTTCGTTCCAGCCTGAAGGAATGCACCACTTGCGAAACTGCGTACAATAATTCTCCACAGGACGATTTCCCTGAGTGAGGGCCTTAAGATTGGATTCTGCCACAGAGGCTTGGTCAGATTCATCATAAAGAACCCCTAACGCCTGAAAAAAGAGGTCCACAGAGCTATGGCAAGGGGAAAGTAATGGTGGTAAAGAAATGGCCCATTCCTGGGGATCCCCTTGAAGCAAGGAAATTATAATACCAACCCTCTGTGGGTCAGGGCCAGAGGAGTGGGGTCGTAGTCGAAAATAAAGTTTACAGCTTTCCTTGAAAGCTAAAAAACTTCGGCGGTCACCCGAAAACCGATTGGGCAATTTAATGTGAGGTTCCACCTGAACGGTGGCGGGAGCAAGAATAGGGGGGAGTTCGGACGGTCTCCTGAACTTGTAGTCTCTCCCCAAGTTCCTGTACTATTTGAGCAAGACCCTGCACATGTTCGGTGAGGCTCTGTTTAGGGTCCATGCTGAATTTGGGCCTGTGATTCTGTCACTGGTAGAGTCACGGTAATCAAGATAGAGTGGAGGTGCACCCCCTGAGCTGCCACCCGGTCTACTGTCCCTGCCTACTTGCACCACCCGCCCTAGGTGACGGAGCACAACTGGGAGACAGTTCCTAACCTACTAAGCAGAGAGAAAGAGACAGCAGGGAAGAGGACAGCCACTGAGAAGTTACAATAAGCAGACAAGAGGTAGAAAAAAAACGGAAGGCGAGGCGGGTCAACTAGCCGAGGTCAGTCCAGGAGGTCACGTCAGAACAAGGGAAGAGGCAAAGACAAATCCGTAAACAAGCCGAGGTCAAAATCCAAGAGGTAACGTCAAGGTACAGGGAGCAGGCAGAAGAGGTGTCAAGAGGCCGATCGAGGTTCAATTCCAGAGGTAGCTTAATAACAATAAAGTACACAGCCTATAGGAGGAAAATCACAGGCAACCTGTAGCCAGCAGGCCGTCTGTATTTGTAGTGGGGAGTGAGGGTCATGTGACGTGGCCAGCGTCACATGACCCACAGACAGACAAGTCGAGCACCTCATTGGTTGTGCACCCCTACGTATGCTCCACAAATCCGGCCTTTATGGAAGAGTGGCAAAAGAAAGTCATTTTTGAAAGCAAGCCATAAGAAGTCCCATTTGCAGTTTGCCACAAACCATGTAGGAAATGCATCAAACATGTGGAAGAAGATGCTCTGGTCAGATTAGACCAAAGTTGAACTTTTTGGCCTAAATGCAAATGCTATGTATGGCAGAAAACTAACACTGCACATCACCCTGAACACACCATACCCACAGTGAAACATGGTGGTGGCAGTATCATACCGTGAGGATGCTTTTATTCAGCAGGGACAGGGAAGCTGGTCAGAGTTGATGAGAAGATGGATGGGGCCAAATGCAGGGAGATCCTGGAGGTAGAGGCTGAAAAAGACTTGAGACTGAACGGAGGTTCACCTTTCACAAGAACAACGACACTAAACATACAGCCAGAAATGCAATGGAAATTGTTTTGGCCAGCAGGGAAGTGTGTTTTTGTGGGGATTGCTGCTGCCAAAGGTGGAGGGGTGGGAAAATGCTGATGGTGCTGCCCATAGAGGAGAAGTGGGTAGCCACAATTAGGAGAAGGGATGGTTAGCAGTACAATGGTGTTGTAGTAGAAGGATAGGAAGGGGTAAAATGCTGCAGCCAGTGAAGATGGGATAGAAGAAGGACAATACTACTGGCAGTGGGGGAAAGGGGGACAATGCTGCTGCCAGTAGAAGAGAGAGTGAAAGGATGACAATTCTGTTGCTATTGGTGCTGTACTGTAGTAGTGTTTATGGGGAGGTGTTTTAACCACCTCAGCCTCCCTAGCTTAACCACTTCAGCCCCGCTAGGTGAAACCCCCTTCATGACCAGGCCACTTTTTACACTTCGGCACTACACTCCTTTCACCGTTTATCGCTCGGTCATGCAACTTACCACCCAAATGAATTTTACCTCCTTTTCTTCTCACTAATGGAGCTTTCATTTGGTGGTATTTTATTGCTGCTGACATTTTTACTTTTTTTGTTATTAATCAAAATGTAACGATTTTTTTGCCAAAAAATGACATTTTTCACTTTCAGCTGTGAAATTTTGCAAAAAAAAACGACATCCATATATAAATTTTTCGCTAAATTTATAGTTCTACATGTCTTTGATAAAAAAAAAATGTTTGGGCAAAAAAAAAATGGTTTGGGTAAAAGTTATAGCATTTACAAACTATGGTACAAAAATGTGAATTTCCGCTTTTTGAAACGGCTCTGATTTTCTGAGCACCTGTCATGTTTCCTGAGGTTCTACAATGCCCAAACAGTATAACTACCCCACAAATGACCCCATTTCGGAAAGTAGACACCCTAAGGTATTCGCTGATGGGCATAGTGAGTTCATAGAACTTTTTATTTTTTGTCACAAGTTAGCGGAAAATGATGATGATTTTTTTTTTTTTCTTACAAAGTCTCATATTGCACTAACTTGCGACAAAAAATAAAAAATTCTAGGAACTCATCATGCCCCTCACAGAATACCTTGGGGTGTCTTCTTTCCAAAATGGGGTCACTTGTGGGGTAGTTATACTGCCCTGGCAATTTAGGGGCCCAAATGTGTGAGAAGAACTTTGCAATCAAAATGTGTAAGAAATGACCGGTGAAATCCGAAAGGTGCACTTTGGAATATGCGCCCCTTTGCCCACCTTGGCAGCAAAAAAGTGTCACACATGTGGTATCGCCGTACTCAGGAGAAGTTGGGGAATGTGTTTTGGGGTGTCATTTTACATATACCCATGCTGGGTGAGAGAAATATCTTGGCAAAAGACAACTTTTCCCATTTTTTTTATACAAAGTTGGCATTTGACCAAGATATTTTTCTCACCCAGCATGGGTATATGTAAAATGACACCCCAAAACACATTCCCCAACTTCTCCTGAGTACGGCGATACCACATGTGTGACACTTTTTTGATGCCAAGGTGGGCAAAGGGGCGCATATTCCAAAGTGCACCTTTCGGATTTCACCGGTCATTTTTTACAGATTTTGATTGCAAAGTACTTCTCACACATATGGGCCCCTAAATTGCCAGGGCAGTATAACTACGCCACAAGTGACCCCATTTTGGAAAGAAGACATCCCAAGGTATTCCGTGAGGGGCACTGCGAGTTCCTAGAATTTTTTATTTTTTGTCACAAGTTAGCGGAAAATGATGATTTTTTTTTTTTCTCTTTTTTCCTTACAAAGTCTCATATTCCACTAACTTGCGACAAAAAATAAAAAATTCTAGGAACTCGCCATGCCCCTCACGGAATACCTTGGGGTGTCTTCTTTCCAAAATGGGGTCACTTGTGGCGTAGTTATACTGCCCTGGCAATTTAGGGGCCCATATGTGTGAGAAGTACTTTGCAATCAAAATCTGTAAAAAATGACCGGTGAAATCCGAAAGGTGCACTTTGGAATATGCGCCCCTTTACCCACCTTGGCATCCAAAAAGTGTCACACATCTGGTATCGCCGTACTCAGGAGAAGTTGGGGAATGTGTTTTGGGGTGTCATTTTACATATAACCATGCTGGGTGAGAGAAATATCTTGGCAAACGACAACTTTTCCCATTTTTTTATACAAAGTTGGCATTTGACCAAGATATTTTTCTCACCCAGCATGGGTATATGTAAAATGACACCCCAAAACACATTCCCCAACTTCTCCTGAGTACGGCGATACCAGATGTGTCACACTTTTTTGCTGCCAAGGTGGGCAAAGGGGCACATATTCCAAAGTGCACCTTTCGGATTTTGCAGGGCATTTTTTACACATTTTGATTGCAAGGTACTTCTCACACATTTGGGCCCCTAAATTGCCAGGGCAGTATAACTACGCCACAAGTGACCCCATTTTGGAAAGAAGACACCCTAAGGTATTCCGTGAGGGGCACTGCGAGTTCCTAGAATTTTTTTTTTTTTGTCACAAGTTAGCGGAAAATGATGATGTTTTTTTTTTTTTTTTTTTTCTTACAAAGTCTCATATTCCACTAACTTGCGACAAAAAATAAAAAATTCTAGGAACTCACCATGCCCCTCACAGAACACCTTGGGGTGTCTTCTTTCCAAAATGGGGTCACTTGTGGGGTAGTTATACTGCCCTGGCAATTTAGGGGCCCATATGTGTGAGAAGTACTTTGCAATCAAAATGTGTAAAAAATGGCCTGCAAAATCCGAAAGGTGCACTTTGGAATATGTGCCCCTTTGCCCACCTTGGCATCAAAAAAGTGTCACACATCTGGTATCGCCGTACTCAGGAGAAGTTGAGGAATGTGTTTTGGGGTGCCATTTTACATATACCCATGCTGGGTGAGAGAAATATGTTGGCAAAAGACAACTTTTCCCATTTTTTTTATACAAAGTTGGCATTTGACCAAGATATTTATCTCACCCAGCATGGGTATATGTAAAATGACACCCCAAAACACATTCCCCAACTTCTTCTGAGTACGGCGATACCAGATGTGTCACACTTTTTTGCAGCCTAGATGCGCAAAGGTGCCCAAATTCCTTTTAGGAGGGCATTTTTAGACATTTGGATCCCAGACTTCTTCTCACGCTTTAGGGCCCCTAAATTGCCAGGGCAGTATAAATACCCCACATGTGACCCCACTTTGGAAAGAAGACACCCCAAGGTATCCAATGAGGGGCCTGGCAAGTTCATAGAATTTTTTTTTTTTTCGCATAAGTTAGCGGAAATTGATTTTATTTTGTTTTTTCTCACAAAGTCTCACTTTCCGCTAACTTAGGACAAAAATTTCAATCTTTCATGGACTCAATATGCCCCTCAGCAAATACCTTGGGGTGTCTTCTTTCCAAAATGGGGTCAGTTGTGGGGTGTTTGTACTGCCCTGGCATTTGAGGGTCTCCGCAATCATTACATGTATGGCCAGCATTAGGAGTTTCTGCTATTCTCCTTATATTGAGCATACAGGTAATGAGATTTTTTTTTCCGTTCAGCCTCTGGGCTGAAAGAAAAAAATGAACGGCACAGATTTCTTCATTCGCATCGATCAATGTGGATGAAAAAATCTCTGCCAAAAAAAAAAAATGGAGGGGAAAGGCGTCTGCCAGGACATAGGAGCTCCGCCCTACATCCATACCCACTTAGCTCGTATGCCCTGGCAAACCAGATTTCTCCATTCGCATCAATCGATGTGGATGAATAAATCATTGCCGGGATTTTTTTTTTTATATATATATATATACAAAGTGCTTGCCTAAGCATAGGAACGCCGCCTCCTCCTCAGCTCGTATGCCTCGGCAAACGTATCTGTCACTGCAGAGGAGAAAATCCCGTCTTGCAGCGCCGCATACACCGACTTGCGTGTAATCTGACAGCAGCGCAATGCTTCTGTCAGAATGCACATCGGTGCTGCAGCTAGTAGATCGGTTGGTCCACCTGGAAGGTAAAAAGACAAAAAAAAAAAAAAAAACCAGGCCACAACGCAATAATTTTATTAACTTTGGAACAGAACATGTAACTTTAACTTTTGGAACTAAACATTAACCTGTTTGCTTACCTGTTTTTTTTTTTGTTTTTTTACCTTTATAGAACAAACCTCTCCTTCCCCATGGGTCAATGTGCAAAGCGCAAATCGCCCAAAGATGTGGCGAAGTGCGTTATGCACTTTGTCCCATGTGAAAGGAGACGTTTGCAGCAGCTGTGAGTGAATGGGCCCTAATAGCCCTGTGTGCCTATCCTGGTGAGATGTGATCCCTATGCTAGGTGTCCCTGTGTGTGGTACTTTCGGAAACACTCCCCTAAGCATAGGGCAGGGTGGTCGGGACAGTCAGGACAGAAATAGCGGGTGTAACGCCTTATTCCACTCGTGCTACAGACACGACATTTTTTTCGGGGTGGCGGTCGGTTTGAGGTACCAGCAACGACACTGGGGAAGTGTCGCTCGTGTAGACGGCTAACTACACTGGTGGATGGGGCCACGGAACCTCCTGGATACAGGAGGTTCGCGATGATCTCTTCCTGAAATTTGAGGAAGGATCCAGTTCTCCCAGCCTTACTGTAGAGAACAAAACTATTGTACAGAGCCAATTGAATTAAATATACAGACACCTTCTTATACCAGCGTCTGGTGCGTCGGGAAACTAAATACGGAGCCAACATCTGGTCATTGAAGTCGACCCCTCCCATGTGGAGGTTATAGTCGTGGACTGAGAGGGGCTTTTCAATGACACGGGTTGCTCGCTCAATTTGTATTGTCGTGTCTGCGTGAATGGAGGAGAGCATGTAAACGTCACGCTTGTCTCTCCATTTCACCGCGAGCAGTTCTTCGTTACACAGTGCGGCCCTCTGCCCCCTTGCAAGACGGGTGCTAACGAGCCGTTGGGGAAAGCCCGCGCGACTAGTTCGCGCGGTACCACAGGCGCCAATCCGTTCTAGAAACAAATGCCTAAAGAGGGCCACACTTGTGTAGAAATTGTCCACATAAAGATGGTACCCCTTGCCGAATAAGGGTGACACCAAGTCCCAAACTGTCTTCCCACTGCTCCCCAGGTAGTCAGGGCAACCGACCGGCTCTAGGGTCTGATCTTTTCCCTCATAGACCCGAAATTTGTGGGTATAGCCTGTGGCCCTTTCACAGAGCTTATACAATTTGACCCCATACCGGGCGCGCTTGCTTGGGATGTATTGTTTGAAGCCAAGGCGCCCGGTAAAATGTATCAGGGACTCGTCTATGCAGATGTTTTGCTCAGGGGTATACAAATCTGCAAATTTCTGGTTGAAATGGTCTATGAGGGGCCGAATTTTGTGGAGCCGGTCAAAAGCAGGGTGGCCCCTGGGACGGGAGGCGGTGTTGTCGCTAAAGTGCAGGAAACGCAGGATGACCTCAAATCGTGTCCTGGACATAGCAGCAGAGAACATGGGCATGTGATGAATCGGGTTCGTGGACCAATATGACCGCAATTCATGCTTTTTTGTCAGGCCCATGTTGAGGAGGAGGCCCAGAAAAGTTTTAAATTCGGAAACTTGGACTGGTTTCCACCGGAAAGGCTGGGCATAAAAGCTTTCCGGGTTAGCGGTGATAAATTGTGTGGCATACCTGTTTGTCTCTGCCACGACTAAGTCTAAAAGCTCCGCAGTCAAAACAGCTCAAAAAATCCCAGGGCCGAATCGATCTGAGCTGTCTCAACCCGAACTCCAGACTGGGCGGTGAAAGGGAAAACTACGGGTGCGGCTGAAGTTGGGGACTGCCAATCAGGGTTTGCCAGCACCTCTGGGATTCTAGGGGCTCTACGGGCACGTCTTTGCGGTGGCTGCGACGGGGTCACTACTGCACGTGCCACCGTACCAGCTTCAACTGCCCTTCTGGTGCTCGCTACTTCACCAGGTTGTACGGCAGTGCTGGTACTAGGTCCAGGAAGGGCTGGGCTGCTGGTGTATGCCTCACCACGTAATCCGACAGCACCAGCCCCACTCTGCTGCTCTTGAAGCGGATCCTGCGCAACCTGCGGTCTAGCGACACGGGGCCGGGTACGCCTGCTGCTATCAGGGACCTCAGCCTCCTCGTCCGAACTTTGGGTCAGAGAGCCACTGCTTTCTACAGGTTCGTATTCTGACCCGCTGGATTCATCAGATGAGGGTTCCCACTCCTCATCCGACTGGGTCAGAAGCCTGTAGGCCTCTTCAGAAGAATACCCCCTGTTAGACATGTGGGCAACTAAATTTCGGGGTATTCCCTGAGACTACCCAAGAAAAAAAAAGCAAGCCTGTCTTACAAATGGGAGGCTAGCGAAGTACCGGAGGCTGCTGCGGTTGATAAAAAATATCAAAACTGATTTTTTTATCGCCGCAGTGCGTGTAAAGTGAATGTGCAGCGATCAAAAAAAAAAATTTTTTTTTGTCACTGCGGTGGGGCGGGCGTGGGTGTACGCACGTGTGGGCGACCGATCAGGCCTGATCGGGCAAACACTGCGTTTTGGGTGGAGGGCGAACTAAAGTGACACTAGTACAATTATAGATCTGACCGTGATCAGTTTTGATCACTTCCAGATACTATAAAAGTACAAATGCTGATTAGCGATACGCTAATCAGCGAATAACGGACTGCGGTGCGGTGGGCTGGGCGCTAACCGATCCCTAAACTACCTAACCAAGGGGCCTAAACTATACTGAAACCTAACGGTCAATAGCAGTGAAAAAAAAAAGTGACAGTTTGCACTGATCACTTTTTTCCTTTCACTAGTGATTGACAGGGGGGATAAAAGGGGTGATCAAAGGGTTAATTGGGGTGATCTGGGGGCTAAGTGTGGTGTGGTGGGTACTCACAGTAGTGATGTGCTCCTCTGCTCCTCTGCTGGAACCAACCGACCAAAAGAAGGAGCAGAGGAGCACAGCAGCCATATAACCCCATCATATTTACTAATATGTGGGGTTAAATGGCTGCTGATTGGTTTTTTTGAAAATCAGCAGCCTGCCAGCCAATGATCGTGGCCGGCAGGCTGCTGACGAAATACTCTGCAGTGAAATGCCTCGCGAGAGGACGCGCCGATGCGTCCAGGAGGAACTAATCAACCACCTCCCGGACGCATCGGTGCGTACAGCGGTCGGGAGGTGGTTAAAGGGCTTCTGTCACCCCATTAAACCGTTTTTTTTTTTCTTTACTAATAATCCCTACACTGCGATCTCATCATACATAAGCTAATTATTGATTTTCGTTCAGTAGAATTTGTAAAAAATAGATTTTTGAAATATGTAAATTACCTTGCTACCAGCAAGTAGGGCGGCTACTTGCTGGTAGCAGCCGCGTCCTCCGATGGTAATGACGCCCCCTCTGCTTGTTGATTGACAGATCCCGTCCGCTGGCCCTTTCTCTGCTGGCCCTGCCTGTTTCGATTCAATATCTGGCGCCTGCGCCGCGGCCGTACCTCTCTTCAATCTGCGCAGGCGCACTGAGAGGCGGCCTCTCGCTCGGCCGCTCGCTCCTCAATGCGCCTGCGCCGTGTGTAGATGTGACGTCATCGGCGCAGGTGCATTGAGGATGGAGCGGCCGAGCGAGTGGCCGCCTCTCAGTGCGCCTGCAAATTAAAGAGAGGTACGGCCGCGGCGCAGGCGCCAGATATTGAATCAAAACAGGCAGGGCCAGCAGAGAAAGGGCCAGAGGACAGGATCTGTCAATCAACAAGCAGAGGGGGCGTCATTACCATCGGAGGACGCGGCTGCTACCAGCAAGTAGCCGCCCTACTTGCTGGTAGCAAGGTAATTTACATATTTCAAAAATCGATTTTTAACAAATTCTACTGAACGAAAATCATTAATTAGCTTATGTATGATGAGATCGCAGTGTAGGGATTATTAGTAAAGAAAAAAAAAAACGGTTTAATGGGGTGACAGAAGCCCTTTAAACACCCTTAATGACCAGACCACTTTTTACAATTCTGCACTACACTACTTTCACCGTTTATTGCTCGGTCATACAACTTACCACCCAAATTAATTTTACCTCCTTTTCTTCTCACTAATAGAGCTTTCATTTGGTGGTATTTCATTGCTGCTGACATTTTTACTTTTTTTGTTATTATCTCGGTCAAATGCCAACTTTGACACTGACACCCCAAAACACATTGCCCAACTTCTCCTGAGTACGGCGATACCACATGTGTGACACTTTTTTGCATCCTAGGTGGGCAAAGGGGCCCACATTCCAAAAAGCACCTTTCGGATTTCACAGGGCATTTTTTACACATTTTGATTTCAAACTACTTCTCACACATTAGGGCCCCTAAAATGCCAGGGCAGTATAAATACCCCACATGTGACCCCATTTTGGAAATAAGACACCCTAAGGTATTTCGTGATGGGCATAGTGAGTTCATGGAAGTTTTTATTTTTTGTCACAAGTTAGTGGAATATGAGACTTTGTAAGAAAAAAAAAATCATAATTTTCCGCTAACTTGTGACAAAAAATAAAAACTTCCATGAAATACCTTAGGGTGTCTTATTTCCAAAATGGGGAGAAGTAGTTTGAAATCACAATGTGTAAAAAATGCCCTGTGAAATCCTAAAGGTGCCCTTTGGAATGTGGGCCCCTTTGCCCACCTAGGCTGCAAAAAAGTGTCACACATGTGGTATCGCCGTACTCAGGAGAAGTTGGGCAATGTGTTTTGGGGTGTCATTTTACATATACCCATGCTGGGTGAGAGAAATATCTCGGCAAAAGACAACTTTTCCCATTTTTTTTATACAAAGTTGGCATTTGACCAAGATATTTATCTCACCCAGCATGGGTATATGTAAAATGACACCCCAAAACACATTGCCCAACTTCTCCTGAGTACAGCGATACCACATGTGTGACACTTTTTTGCAGCCTAGATGCGCAAAGGGGCCCAAATTCCTTTTAGGAGGGCATTTTTAGACATTTGGATCCCAGACTTCTTCTCACGCTTTAGGGCCCCTCAAATGCCAGGGCAGTATAAATATCCCACATGTGACCCCATTTTGGAAAGAAGACACCCCAAGGTATTCAATGAGGGGCATGGTGAGTTCATAAAAAAAAATTGGCACAAGTTAGCGGAAATAGTTTTTTTTTTTTTCTCTCACAAAGTCTCCCTTTCCGCTAACTTGGGACAAAAATGTCAATCTTTCATGGACTCAATATGCCCCTCACGGAATTCCTTGGGGTGTCTTCTTTCTGAAATGGGGTCACATGTGGGGTATTTATACTGCCCTGGCAATTTAGGGGCCCTAAAGCGTGAGAAGAAGTCTGGAATATAAATGCCTAAAAAATTTTACGCATTTGGATTCCATGAGGGGTATGGTGAGTTCATTTGAGATTTTATTTTTTGACACAAGTTAGTGGAATATAAGACTTTGTAAGAAAAAAACAAAACAACAAAAAAATCTATTTCCGCTAACTTGTGCCAAAAAAAATTCTGAATGGAGCCTTACAGGGGGGTGATCAATGACAGGGGGATGATCAGGGAGTGTATATGGGGTGATCACCCCCCTGTCATTGATCACCCCCCTGTAAGGCTCCATTCAGACGTCCGTATGTGTTTTGCGGATCCGTAAAACACATACGGACATCTGAATGGAGCCTTACAGGGGGGTGATCAATGACAGGGGGGTGATAAGAGAGTCTATATGGGGTGATCACCCCCCTGTCATTGATCAGCCCCCTGTAAGGCTCCATTCAGACGTCCATATGTGTTTTGCGGATCCGAAAAACACATACGGACATCTGAATGGAGCCTTACAGAGGGGTGATCATCCCATATAGACTCCCTGATCACCCCCCTGTAAGGCTCCATTCAGACGTCCGTATGTGTTTTGCGGATCCGATCCGTGGATCCGCAAAACACATACGGACGTCTGAATGGAGCCTTACAGGGGGGTGATCATCCCATATAGACTCCCTGATCACCCCCCTGTAAGGCTCCATTCAGACGTCCGTATGTGTTTTGCGGATCCGATCCATGGATACGGACGTCTGAATGGAGTCTTACAGAGGGGTGATCAATGACAGGGGGGTGATCAATGACAGGGGGGTGATCAGGGAGTCTATATGGGGTGATCACCCCCCTGTCATTGATCACACCCCCTGTAAGGCTCCATTCAGACGTCCGTATGTGTTTTACGGATCCGATCCGTGGATCCGCAAAACACATATGGACGTCTGAATGGAGCCTTACAGGGGCGTGATCAATGACAGGGGGGTGATCAGGGAGTCTATATGGGGTGATCAGGGGTTAATAAGTGACAGGGGGGGTTGTTGTGTAGTGGTGTTTGGTGCTACTTATTACTAAGCTGCCTGTGTCCTCTGGTGGTCGATCCAAGCAAAAGGGACCACCAGAGGACCAGGTAGCAGGTATATTAGACGCTGTTATCAAAACAGCGTCTAATATACCTGTTAGGGGTTAAAAAAAAATCGCATCTACAGCCTGCCAGCGAACGATCGCCGCTGGTAGGCTGTAGATCCACTCGCTTACCGGCCGATCCTGTGAACGCGCGCGCCTGTGTGTGCGCGTTCACAGGAAATCTCGCGTCTCGCGAGATGACGCGCCGATGCGTGACTCTGCCTGAGACTGCCGCCTCCGGAACGCGATCCTGCGTTAGACGGTCCAGAGGCGGTTAAGCTGCATTGCAGTATGTAGTGCTGCACCTGCTGTGTTTTTTTTGGGGGGGTGTTGGCACTGCTGGGGGTAATATGAGCATTGCAAGGTGGTGTTTACTGCAGTAGTATTAGTTTGTGCAGCTTCAACATAAGTGACTGTTGAGGTCCAAGTAGTAGTTTGGGAAGCTGTACTCTACATAGTTAGATAGTTGTTAAGGTTGGAAAAAAGACAAAAGTCCATGAAGTCCAACCTGTAATCCTGCTATATTGATCCACTGAACAAATCCCTGTATCAATGTCCATCTTCCTTTTAAAAGGGATGGGCCAAAGGGAAAGGGTTTGTAGAACAGGATTTCTATACATTGTCATAAGCCTCAATGTTATTTTGAATTTAAAATTCATTTAAACCTTTTTTGAAGCCAGCTCCTGTGGCAGGCTATTCCAGAGATTCACAGACCTAACCGTAAAGAATGCTTGTCGCTTCTTATGACTGAATCTTCTTTTCTCCAGGCGTAGGGAATGGCCCCTTGTTTTTTTGAGAGGGGTTAACACAGAATAGCTTCACTTGATATTTTTGGTATGGTCTGTTTATATATTTGTATAGGTTAATCATGTCCCCCCTTAGACGTCTTTTTTTCAAGGCTAAACTAATTTAATCTTTGCTCATATATAAGATCTTCCAGGCCCTTTATGAGTTTAGTCGCTCTCCTCTGTACTTTTCCTAACTCTAGGGCATACTTTTTATGGACTGGTACCTAGAACTGAACTGCGTATTCCAGTTGAGGCCGCACCAACGTTTTGTGTAGTTGCAATATTACATCCCTGTCCCGGGAGTCTGTACCTTTATGTGACCCCGGCAGTGCTGGGAGGTCAGGCCAGGAGCTGCACTCCCAGTGTGACACATGCTCGTCTGCAAGGGTCCTTAGAGGCAGCTGACTGGCATTGCATGCTGTTATTTAGTCTATGATTTACTAATACACCCAGATCCTTCTCAAAAAGTGCCCCCCCCCCCCCAGGACATATGCTGCAGGCAGATTATTAGCCCCCAAGTGCATATGCAGCGACCGGGCCGCAGGGGCAACATGTGAGGCAACGGTGGGCCGATGGGGGTGGTAGTAGATTGTACTCACGGTTTCAGAGCCTCCTTGGGCCGGCGTGCAGTGATGGGGAAGAAAGCACTAGATCCTCCGGGGCACTCTCTAGTACAGGGATCACCTGACTGATGGTAGTTTAGGTGCCCTTGATGGATTAGGTGTTTAGGGTGCTTTGGAAGCTGGGACCCTGGTGTTCGTGACACCAGCACCGTTAGGTGCAAAGGTTGGTGGTAGAAAAGATGAGAAGTCGGTTGTAATAAAACAGTTGAACTTTACTTGTCTTCAGGTAGTCAGTACAGTTCATTTATATGGCATAAAGATATGACTCAGATATTGGTTTAGCTGTAATCCTTGTAACAGGCTGGACAGTTGTCAGTTATGGAGTTTTCCTTACTTCTATATCTGTCCAGGTGCTTTTAGGTTCCTCCTGGTCACTGGTGCTTGTGAAGTCCATTGGCTAATTTAGCTCTAATCTACACTAGACTTACTCTATACCAGGTGTAGACTCACTAGTCCGTGCTTTGCTGCTGGAATATTGTTATTGTTCTTGGTGCTTCTGCAGTAAGCCGGATTGGAATAATGCAATCTGACGCTATAATATGCAATGACTGGGTCAGGTGTAGGTAATAGTTAATAGATTTTGTTCATGACGCCAATTGCAGCGTGCGCAGGGTACAGTCTCAGGGCCCTTTAAGGTTTTGCAACTCACGTACCAGGTTAGGAATGCCAGAGTGGTGTAATGTCACTGTTTGATAATGGCAATAGTATCAACGGTGTCTCCTACCTAGGTACGGCTGGACTCCTGGATCCTGGCTCACTTGCAATAAATGAGTGTGTTGCTAGTAGGAGTAATTGAGGAACTTGGTAGTAATGAATGAGATCCAGACTTGAAATATAATTCAAACTTGTCTTTACTCTGGTGCAGCAGTAATCCATATGAGGTACAGCAATAGTCTGAAGTCCCAGCAGGTATTGGCAATGTATGGCAGTAATTTGTCTTCTGCTTCTATCATGTGCCTTGAGCTCTCTTGCAGGATAAGTCGTCTGCTTATGGCTCTAAAATGTGGCAGGAATCTATATCTTCTGCGCTATCTTCTGCTGTGTATGGGACTGACTAGCTGAGGGGGAATTTGGCTTCTCCTGGTCTTTGGATGGTACTCACAGTTAGCTCACAGGGTATGGTTCTTCCTGGACTTCTGGAGGTGGCTGCTTGCTTGTCGCCAGCTGAGGCTGAAGGGCGCAGACTGGGAATGAAGATCTTTGGTCTCAGCCGAGACACGATCCTGGGTTGGGATCCCTAGAACTGGGAGCTCCTACCAGCACAGCCTTCCCCTAGCCGGGGTGGCTGGCACACTAACTGAACTTCCTTCCTTCCCTCCCCATGAGGCAGGACATGGGCGAGCCCACTCTGCTCAAAGAGGGGGGAGCTAAACTGGAATGTACTATTCCAGCCTAGATATGCTAAACTGTTACCAAGGCCCTGGTAACACATTGCTGCCACCTGCTGGTGAACATGAAAATTACAGCAATTATATGTAACAGGCTTAGAATATGAACATTTGTGAGGATATAAGATAAATCACATTAGATGACCGTACAAATACATTTAACAGGTTGTAGCGGGGTAAAAGAGTTTAGTAACATAACTCTGGCATCTTACACTTCCTTGACGTGGCCAGAGCAAAGGGGCTAATATGGCAGGTACATGGGGGACTAGAAAGAAAACATATAGGGGATTCAGCCCGCACAACCCCTAGCAGGTGCAGATTGCTATGGCGAAATACAGATACAAACGCAAAAACACAAAATGCAATCGCACTCTGCCCTGCCTTTATGCTGGATGTTGAATAAGGCATTGGTGTACATTTTGGCCAAAGCGTAATAAGCCACTCACCAAGTCAAGGTTGCCTTAATGAGTGGTCCCTAACACTAGTTCCTATCTGTTATGGCATTGCATGCTGTTATTTATGTGTAGGTACAGCATGCACGCCAAGCACACTCTGCTTTTAACCCCGTCCGGTGCCATTACAGCTTTCATCGGATCCAGGGATGCAAGTACCAACATGCATGCTGAGCCCACTATATACTTCTCCTGGAGCCAAATGGCTACTGGTAGGTGCTATATAAGCAGACTCAGTTTTATACTGACTTTAAAACCAGCCTCCAGGGCAGACTAACTGGTCAGGTGTGCATGACTGTTTGGAGATCGCCACGCCTCCAATATATACTACAAAGAAAAAATATGGGGGATTCAGCCCGCACAACCCTATGCAGGTGCAGATTGCTATGGCGAAATACAGATACAAACGCAAAAACACAAAATGCAATCGCACTCTGCCCTGCCTTTATGCTGGATGTTGAATAAGGCATTTGTGTACATTTTGGCCAAAGCGTAATAAGCCACTCAACACGTCAAGGTCGCCTTCATGAGTGGTCCCTAACACTAGTTCCTACCTGTTATGGGCCATGACAGCCACACAAAGTCCAGGGAGTGTAGGTACAGCATGCACGCCAAGCACACTCTGCTTTTAACCCCGTCCGGTGCCATTACAGCTTTCATCAGATCCAGGGATGCAAGTACCAACATGAATGCTGAGTCCAGTATATACTTCTCCTGGAGCCTAATGGCTACTGGTAGGTGCTATATAAGCAGACTCAGACTCAGACTCAGCGACCTTGACGTGGTGAGTGGCTTATTACAGCTTTGGCCAAAATGTACACCAATGCCTTATTGAAATCCAGCATAAAGGCAGGGCAGAGTGCTGGTTGCAGAGTGCGATTGCATTTTGTGTTTTTGCGTTTGTACATGGGGGACTAGACCTGTTCTGCTCCTCTCACAACCAACTCTCTCCTCTCAACTCTTCACACCCTTAAAAAACAAACAAAAAAAAACAGTATATATATGAGTGGCGCCATCACCACCTACAGGTGAATAGATGTAATTACCTCTAACAGCCTGTTAATAGGAATTACAGCTGCATACAGAAATGCAGTTAATAAACATATACAAAGGTTTGAAGTGTCCACGACCATCACTGAGTGGGACACTCCACATAACTTCACATTTATCTATATTGAGCCTTATTTGCCAAGTGGAGGCCCAAACAGTAAGTTTGTCCAAGTCAGCTTGTAACTTATTAACATCTTCCATAGACTGTACCGTATTACAAAGTTTGGTGTCATCTGCAAAAATAGAAACAGCACTATTAATCCCATCCTCTATGTCATTAATGAATAAGCAACCATTAATACTCTAGCAACCACTTCTGGATATGCAAGAATGACTTGATACAGATCAGGGTTGCAATAGTGACATTGATGCTGGAATCCTCCCATCCCCTGGCCGTAACCTTCAAGGGGATGAATGGATGTAAGTAGGCCTAATGATGTCGGGACACATATAATATGGCTGGATCTATGTCCTGATGGTGTTTACATAAAGGAGAAAGTCATGATCACAAGTGTGGGACTTAATATAGGATCATGTGGGGCTGAAATTAGACAGACTGTGAGTAAGAATGGGTGGGTTTTGAGGCTGTTTAATATGCACTGACACTAGCTATGGTGTGAATGGCATACAAGGACCCTAACCTAGTGACAGAAACATGTTTGGATAATTTTTCTTAGTCTTCTCACTAGGGGGGCACTAATATGTGCACTGGCACTGATACTGTACCTGGTATTGTATTATTTTAGGTTTAGAGTCATATAGGGTTACTAAGGAGATGCCTACGGGGTGCCCTTTTTGCGAAGGGTGCTATTCTGTTTGGGGAAAGCCAGGTTGTCAATAGGGAAAGTTTTTGTATATGTATTACTTACCTCTGTAGATACTGCCCCAATGTGCCCTGAGTAGCCATATCCACCTGCCACCTAGGCGGCATTAGCCAGTGTAGTGAAACTACATAGGAGGATGCTCTGTAAAAAGAAATTGGTGCCCCTTCCTGTGACATCTTTGAAAATATAAAGTGGGATAGGAACACCTCAGATTTTTTACATAACCTGCTGATAGACTCACTGCTTATGTATCCGTGCTAACTCGTCCCTTAGGGTGCTTTCCAGAGTGCAGCTGAAACCACCTCAAGACTGAATCTATAAAATGTTGGTGTTGCCGCAGTTTGTAATACGGTTGCTGTTTTTACAGGTGAAACGTTAAATAACTGAAAACCGCAACCACACTAAAAACCGTGGCAAAACCGCATGCATTTTTGCGTTTGCATTTTTGGTGCGGTCCCAACTACACTATGTGAAAGCACCCTCCATAGACTTATGATTGGCCTTTAAAGGCTATGGACACATTCAGAGGTAATTTTTGTATGATTGCCATTTACTCATTTTGGGCTTAAAATCATTTTTTCAATTGGTCTTTATGAAA
Source organism: Bufo gargarizans (assembly GCF_014858855.1). Taxonomy (NCBI): domain Eukaryota; kingdom Metazoa; phylum Chordata; class Amphibia; order Anura; family Bufonidae; genus Bufo; species Bufo gargarizans. The sequence continues at coordinate 529,970,950 of NC_058081.1, forward strand.
AATATTCATTAGCTTTGTCACAAAGGCTGTGAGAATTGTACTTTCACTTTGTGCCAGTCATTTAATAGCTCTTATCTCTAAATTACTAATAGCTCAAAAACACTTATTTAAGCCACAGTAAGATAAGAATTGAGCTATAATGAGTGTTTATAAGGTTTATAAGAGAAAAGGAGTCTTCAGCTGAGCTGCCTGACGGAACTGAGTAAAAATACAGAGCATGCTACTAGAGAGTTATACACTGCTCATATCCATGGGTTACGACCACCTGGCAATCCAGAACTCTAGGAAAAAGCTCTGGTCTAGGAGCAATCTTGGCCACCAGAGAGACTGGCGACTTTTCCTATAGTGTGCAAGCACGGCCACTAGAGTTGAGCGAACACCTGGATGTTCGGGTTCGAGAAGTTCGGCCGAACATCCCGGAAATGTTCGAGTTCGGGATCCGAACCCGATCCGAACTTCGTCCCGAACCCGAACCCCATTGAAGTCAATGGGGACCCGAACTTTTCGGCACTAAAACGGCTGTAAAACAGCCCAGGAAAGGGCTAGAGGGCTGCAAAAGGCAGCAACATGTAGGTAAATCCCCTGCAAACAAATGTGGATAGGGAAATTAATTAAAATAAAAATTAAATAAATAAAAATTAACCAAAATCAATTGGAGAGAGGTTCCATAGCAGAGAATCTGGCTTCCCGTCACCCACCACTGGAACAGTCCATTCTCAGATATTTAGGCCCCGGCACCCAGGCAGAGGAGAGAGGTCCCGTAACAGACAATCTGGCTTCATGTCAGCAGAGAATCAGTCTTCATATCATAGCAGAGAATCAGGCTTCACGTCACCCACCACTGTAAGAGTCAATTTTCATAAATTTAGGCCCAGAACCCAGGCAGAGGAGAAAGGTCCCGTAACAGACAATCTGGCTTCATGTCAGCAGAGAATCAGTCTGCATGTCATAGCAGAGAATCAGGCTTCACGTCAGCCACCACTGCAACAGTCCATTGGCATATATTTAGGCCTAGCACCCAGGCAGAGGAGAGAGGTCCCGTAACAGACAATCTGGCTTCATGTCAGCAGAGAATCAGTCTGCATGTCATAGCAGAGAATGAGGCTTCACGTCACCCACCACTGCAACAGTCAATTGGCATATATTTAGGCCTAGCACACAGGCAGAGCAGAGAGGTCCCGTAACAGACAATCTGGCTTCATGTCAGCAGAGAATCAGTCTGCATGTCATAGCAGAGAATGAGGCTTCACGTCACCCACCACTGCAACAGTCCATTGGCATATATTTAGGCCTAGCACACAGGCAGAGCAGAGAGGTCCCGTAACAGACAATCTGGCTTCATGTCAGCAGAGAATCAGTCTGCATGTCATAGTGCAGCATACGGGTAGGCTACCCGACACTGCTAGATTTGAGTGTGTAGTTCCCTTTAAGCCAGTCAGGCCGGTTACCGGCAATCCTTATCACAGCCAGCAGAGGGAGCCCCCAGTTCAGTATAAATAGGCTAGGGCCTAGCTCAGGAAGGGAGAAGTTTCCAGACTCAGTGCAGAGAGGATTCCCTCCTGAGTCCATGCATAGAAGTCAGAAGGGCATAGCTAATCAGCCTGAAGACACAGAATACCACAGAAGCCGATCAGATAAAGCAAGAGGTACTCAAGATAACAGAGGAGGTACTAGATAAGGACAGCTTCAAGGGTACGCCGGATAAAGGGCATTAGACCTTGGAGAGAAAGTCACATGTAGCAGGACCAGTCAGGAATAGTGAGTAAGCCGCCTGTACTGCATCTCCTGTAATCAACACTCTGTATAATGCCTTGCTAAGACCGGCCATTCTGTACTTTCAAGAACCAGCTGTATTCACTGATATTCAGTAAATGTTCCAGTTTTTGTTGGCTACCCTATGCTTGCTTCATTCTTTTATAACATCATACACGGCGTGTCACCGTTTAATTGACACTGGCGTCACAAACTCATCAACTACCTGCCTGTTCCAGCATTCGCCCCGATTTAAAGACGACAGTGGATCCCAGGTTAGTGGTCAATCTGCACTACAAAGCCCAGCATACACTACTGACCCCCTGGGACACTGCATCGCTCTTTTTGGCGTCACGAACAGGATACGCATACTTCTGAAGTGCAGAGAAGTGTGAACTGTGTGCTTTAACTATTCCACCACCGTATTGCAAAGACTGTAACCTTTATTTCCAAGCCGGTGGATTAAAATTGTGCCTGGGAGGAATCAGAGACGCTGTATTGTGTTGCGCTACCCCCAGAGAGAAAATCGTATTTGTGGACTGTGATTTATTGGACTTTCCAACACCCTGCTTGCTGTCAGGGAATCGTGATCAAGATGGCCACCAGCCGCCTGGAGTAAAGTTTCCCGCGCTGCTGAGGACCTTCGTGGGCGGATCCCTTCAAGGACACCGAAAAGCCCGCCCCTCTTCATCATCGCACCGCCGCTGCCCTGTTTCCTCTACGTCACCGCGGTCGCAGGAAGTCCGGAGTCTCTCGAGATTTGGCCTGCGCACACCCGGCGAAACCGGTAAGAACTTGTATCCGGAGGGAAGGGGATTGTTCCGGCCCCTTTAGTCACCAGCGGCCACCTCGTAATAAGGTAACATGTCAGATCCGGGAGTTGCCGAGCGGCCGGACCCGGGAGAGCTCGCGGCTCCTAATCATCATATAGCCCCCAGCATGATGCCCTTTACCATGCCTTACTATTTTGGGGCCCCATGGTTTCCCCGCTATAACGGAGAGGCCCATACCCTAAGAGACTTTAAAGAAAAGTTGCTGGCCTTATTCAAACTATACCCCATAAATGCCGATCAGCAAATGGAAATCTTGCTAGCGCAACTGGAGGGGGCTGCCCGCAGAGAGGTGTTATCCTGGCCTGCTGCGGAACGGAGTACTCTAGAGCAGATATTCACCCGCCTCAGGGCCACTTTTGAAACGAGGACTGCCTCAGAGATAAAGATGCACTTCTTTGGCAAGAAACAGAAGTCCGGTGAGTCCCTCCGTGACTATGCCCTATCACTTCAGGAGGCTTTGGGGGCTGTAATTCAGATAGATCCCAAGGAAGCTGATAACCAGGATCAGACCCTGAGGGAACAATTTATTACCGGAGTGTCTAGTGAGCAAATAAGGACCCAATTAAAGATGCTGTCCGCCCAACACCCTAACAGTACCTTTCTGGACTTTAAAGAACTGGCTATAAAAATTCTGGGGTCAGCAGTATCTACAGAGTTGAGCACCCCACCTGAGTTATCAGCCTGCAGGTCAAAACCGTTTATCATTAACCGAGCTGAGGCCGGTCAAGCTGTTCAAGCTACAGCTACCGATACTATCGCCATGCTGACAGAGCAAGTAAATCACCTCACTAAAAGCCTAGAGAGAGTGTGCAGAAAAATGGAGGAATGGGAAAAACCTATGATGTCAGAAGAGGAGTTCCTGTCACCCTCTAAGCCGTTCCCACCTCCATACCAAGAGACTCACCCCAGGGATCCTGGGAGGCGCACTAGGGGTCGCAAGCGGCCCGTGTGTACATACTGCAAAAAGATGGGACACACAGAATCCACTTGCTGGCAGTTAAACGGGCAACCCCTGAGGCTGAGGACCACCCCTCGGGAGGTAGAACACTAGGTCCAAAAGATCCAAATTGGATGCCACGGTATGTAGGATCCCATCCTAAAATCAATGTGGAGATTAACGGGGTCCCCTTTGAAGCCCTATTAGATACTGGGTCTCAGGTCACTACTATTCAGCTGCCCGCCTTTGAAAGATTCTGGGACACCAATCAATTGACCCAGCCGCCTGAATCCTGGGTAGAGATTATCGCCAGCAATGGCAAACCGGTAAAGATCCATGGATACTGGGAACCCACCCTGCAGGTGGGAGAAGTAACCTTGCCTCAACAGGGGGTGATAGTAGTACAGGCCGGCGACAGAGGAGGACATCCTGTCATTCTAGGCACCAATGTCTTCAAAAACTGTTATGCTGAAATACTTGCCGTATTACACCAGACTCTGCCCACCGCTTCCTCTGCGTCCAAGAGGGTGATTCAAAAGACTATCACTGTGTTAAGTGCCCAGCAGAGGTTTGCTAACGGGAAAGGAGAAATTTGTACTGCCAAGATTCGTGATAATAAGCCTGTGACTTTGCCTCCTAATTCCCAAACTCTCTTATGGTGTCGTGCTGTCCTGGGAGTCCAAGGCCAAGATTATCCAGCCCTGGTGGAACCTATCCAGATGGAGAACTACCCTTATGTGAGAGCTGCCAAGTGCCTGGTGAATGTCTCCCAAGGTAAAGTACCTGTCCGTCTGATTAACCTGAGTGACCATCCTGTTGCGCTTACTAAGCATTACCCTGTTGCCCAGCTTTCTCAGGTGTTCTTCCAAGACATCATCCGTCTTCCAGTGACAGAAAAGCCGCCAGCTGCAGTCAGCGGATGTCCGCCGGTGCCTCAGTCACAAGTACCCTGGTGGGAAGAGCTACATGTCGGGGACGAGACTACCCCCCAACATCAACAAGAAGGGATACTACGGCTTGTCAAAGAGCACCACCAGGCCTTCAGTAAACATGCTGCTGATTATGGAGAGGTTAGTGCCATACAACACACCATACCTACTGGCTCTCATCCTCCTATCAAGGAGAGATACCGACCCTTACCGCCTACTTCATATCAGACTGTAAAAGAAATGATCCAAGAGATGAAAGACTCTAATGTAATCCGGGACAGTCGTAGCCCGTGGGCGGCACCCCTGGTCCTTGTAAAGAAGAAGGATGGTGGTATCCGTTTCTGCGTGGACTATAGGAAGATTAACCAAATAACCCACAAAGACGCGTACCCACTGCCCCGCATTGAAGAGTCACTAACTGCTCTGGGCTCCGCTGCCTATTTCTCCACATTGGACTTGACCAGTGGCTACTGGCAAGTACCCATGGCCCCGGCAGATAGGGAAAAGACTGCTTTCACCACTCCCATGGGCCTGTTTGAATTTAATTGTATGCCGTTCGGGTTATGTAATGCCCCAGGAACTTTCCAGAGACTAATGGAGCGGTGTTTGGGTCACAAAAACTTCGAAACAGTGCTGCTGTATCTAGATGACGTCATTGTGTACTCAAAAACATATGAAGACCACCTGAAACACCTAGCAGAGGTCTTTGAAATCCTTGTCAAATATGGCCTGAAGGTAAAGCCATCTAAATGCCACTTGCTCAAACCTGCGGTAAAATACCTGGGGCATGTGGTAAGCGGAGAGGGCGTACAACCTGACCCTGATAAGTTAGCGGCTGTCCGTAACTGGCCGGTACCCACTACCGTCAAAGAGGTGAGGGGTTTCCTTGGTTTTGCCGGCTACTATAGACGTTTCATCCCCCATTTTGCTCAAATAGCCGATCCTATCCAGGAACTCTTGAGGGGGCAGCCCAAGAAAAGTCCTAGAACTCCAGTGCTCATTGAGTGGAATGAAGAAAGAGAGATAGCATTCCAGTTGTTGAAAAAGAAACTGACCGAGCCTCCCGTGTTAGGTTATCCAGATTACAGCAAGCCCTTCCATCTGTATACTGATGCTAGCAAACGAGGCCTGGGGGCTGTGTTAGCCCAGATTCAAGAGGGAAAAGAAAGAGTGATAGCTTATGCAAGCCGCTCCCTGAAAGGAGCTGAGAAAAATGACCAGAATTATAGTTCCTTCAAACTAGAGTTCCTGGCATTAGTGTGGGCAGTGACGGAAAAATTCAAAGATTATCTAGCCGCTACCCCATTCATTGCATTCACTGATAATAACCCTCTGGCACATCTAAATACAGCTAAATTGGGGGCTTTGGAGCAAAGATGGGCCTCTCGCCTCGCCAACTATGATTTCTCTGTAAAATATCGTGCTGGACGTACTAATGACAATGCTGATGCTTTATCCAGACTTCCCACAGAGACAGCTCCTGATGATGTGCGAGATGCCTGGGAAGATGTAGAAATGCCGGCCTTCTACCATAAATTTGCTCAACAGGATCAGGCTCGGGCTACCAGTAACAGCGCTGCAGTTCCTTCACCCTCCAGTAGGCCGGAACTCAAAGAAGAAAGGTGGGTGAAACTACAGTCTGAAAGTAGAGTGCTGGGTGAATTGCTGGACTTCATTACCAGTGGCAGAACCCCTGAGAGGATTCGGCGTAAAAGTACAGATCCTGAGCTCATCAAACTGTGGAGACAGCGCCATCAACTCTTCATACAAAAGGGCCTGCTGCTACGGAGAATCCTAGACCCAGTGTCCAACGAAAGAGTGCATCAAATTCTCATACCCCGACGAGATGCAGGTATGGTGTTGGAGATGTACCACAATCAATCCGGTCACTTTGGGGTCCAAAAGACTGAGGCAAATATCCGCCAGCGGTTTTACTGGGTGGGCATGAGAGAAGACATGGAGAAGTGGTGTCGGGAGTGTGTAGCCTGTGCCTTGAAACGAGGTGAACACCATGATCAGAGGGCACCACTGAGACCCATTGTAAGTACTCGTCCTCTTGAACTTGTCGCCATCGACCATGTGAAACTGGAGCCTAGTCGCTCAGGGTATGTGTACGCTATGACTATTATTGACCATTTCACTAAGTTTGTTGTAGCGGTGCCTGTGAGAGACCAGACGGCCAAGACTACAGCCGAACTGTTCTGGAAACACTTCCTCCTGCCCTACGGTTGTCCAGAGAAGATCCTCACCGATCAAGGTCCTGCTTTTGAGTCCCATCTGTTCCATGAACTGTGCCGCCTGCACAACTGTAAGAAGATCCGGACGACGGCCTACCATCCGCAAGGTAATGGATTATGTGAAAAAATGAATCAGACCTTGATAGAGATGCTGAGGACCGTGCCTCCTGAAACCAGGGGAGATTGGCCTAATCTGTTGCCACAGCTCATGTTCACATACAATCATACCATACACTGTTCCACCGGGTATACCCCCTTTTATTTGATGTTTGGGCGCCAAGGATTATTGCCTGCTGACCACTCCTTGGATGTACTCGTACCTGATTGCATCAACCCATTCCCTAATACCGACTGGGTTGCTGAACACCAAAGGCGATTGAATACGGCCCAAGCTATTGTTCAGGAACGTATGGACTATGCTAGAGACCGGCAGCAGAGAGACTATGACCAAGCAGCCCATGCAGAACCCTTGACAATAGGGGCTGTGGTATGGTTAAAAAATAACCGCCGTACCAGTAAACTGGACAGTAAATGGGAGCAAAGTCCTTATGTTGTCACTGCAATCCCAAATGTTGGAACTCACACTTATGAGATCACCCGGGAGGGCAGGGGATCCCAAATTGTACACCGAAACCGGTTAAAGCTCTGCCTGACACCAGGACCCAGTGCCGAGAGTTCTATATCTGAACCCCCTGTGTCAGAGTCATCGATACAGCCCGAGGATCCTATGCAGGCTGTCCGAAATCTAAGGTATGACGCCGATCCCATGCATTGGCTTCTGACACCATGGTTGAACTTGTTGGTGCCCGCTCCGGCACCTACTGTACCTTTACTTCCAGAAGAGCCGGTTCAAGATGCCCCGGATCCAGTTCCCCCTCCAGTGGATCCTGTTGTTCCTGTTGTTCCTGTTGTTCCCGTTGTTCCTGACCAAGGTCTCACGGATGGAGATCCTCCTGTTGCTACTCCCTCTTCTACCTCGGTGCTAAGGGAAGAGGAAACCCCTGTGTTGAGAAGGTCCACCCGGATGACCAGGGGACGTCCGCCAGTCCATTTAAGAGACTTTGACTATGCTGGTGGTGTCTCCTCCCGAACAGTTACTATCGGAAATAGCCTGCTTGATGTTTGTGCGCAAGAATGGACTCCTCCACGTGAGCCCTTGCCTGTTCTACACCCACGGGGAAACCCTGTGTAGTTCCTTATTATACCTCAGTCAAGAAAAATAGACTAACCTGGTTCACCTTAAGTCCGCTGTGCCAGGTCAGCGGCCGTGCCTAAGAAGAAAGAAGACGCCCCTTTTTCTTGCGTCATTTATTGCAAATGTTATATTTTTATGTGAAATAGTTGTTTATTATATTTATAATGTAATGTTTAAATTATGCATCAGCTTATGTTGGTTCAGGCATGTGTGTGAGTACGAGGCCTTACTCACGTTAAAGTCTGGGGGTGTGCAGCATACGGGTAGGCTACCCGACACTGCTAGATTTGAGTGTGTAGTTCCCTTTAAGCCAGTCAGGCCGGTTACCGGCAATCCTTATCACAGCCAGCAGAGGGAGCCCCCAGTTCAGTATAAATAGGCTAGGGCCTAGCTCAGGAAGGGAGAAGTTTCCAGACTCAGTGCAGAGAGGATTCCCTCCTGAGTCCATGCATAGAAGTCAGAAGGGCATAGCTAATCAGCCTGAAGACACAGAATACCACAGAAGCCGATCAGATAAAGCAAGAGGTACTCAAGATAACAGAGGAGGTACTAGATAAGGACAGCTTCAAGGGTACGCCGGATAAAGGGCATTAGACCTTGGAGAGAAAGTCACATGTAGCAGGACCAGTCAGGAATAGTGAGTAAGCCGCCTGTACTGCATCTCCTGTAATCAACACTCTGTATAATGCCTTGCTAAGACCGGCCATTCTGTACTTTCAAGAACCAGCTGTATTCACTGATATTCAGTAAATGTTCCAGTTTTTGTTGGCTACCCTATGCTTGCTTCATTCTTTTATAACATCATACACGGCGTGTCACCGTTTAATTGACACTGGCGTCACGAACTCATCAACTACCTGCCTGTTCCAGCATTCGCCCCGATTTGAAGACGACAGTGGATCCCAGGTTAGTGGTCAATCTGCACTACAAAGCCCAGCATACACTACTGACCCCCTGGGACACTGCAATAGCAGAGAATGAGGCTTCACGTCACCCACCACTGCAACAGTCCATTGGCATATATTTAGGCCTAGCACACAGGCAGAGCAGAGAGGTCCCGTAACAGACAATCTGGCTTCATGTCAGCAGAGAATCAGTCTGCATGTCATAGCAGAGAATGAGGCTTCACGTCACCCACCACTGCAACAGTCCATTGGCATATATTTAGGCCTAGCACACAGGCAGAGCAGAGAGGTCCCGTAACAGACAATCTGGCTTCATGTCAGCAGAGAATCAGTCTGCATGTCATAGCAGAGAATGAGGCTTCACGTCACCCACCACTGCAACAGTCCATTTTCATAAATTTAGGCCCAGCACCCAGGCAGAGGAGAGAGGTCCCGTAACAGAGGATCTGGCTTCATGTCAGCAGAGAATCAGTCTGCATGTCATAGCAGAGAATCAGGCTTCACGTCAGCCACCACTGCAACAGTCCATTGTCATAAATTTAGGCCCAGCACCCAGGCAGAGGAGAGAGGTCCCGTAACAGACAATCTGGCTTCATGTCAGCAGAGAATTAGTCTGCATGTCATAGCAGAGAATGAGGCTTCACGTCAGACACCACTGCAACAGTCCATTGGCATATATTTAGGCCTAGCACCCAGGCAGAGGAGAGAGGTCCCGTAACAGACAATCTGGCTTCATGTCAGCAGAGAATTAGTCTGCATGTCATAGCAGAGAATGAGGCTTCACGTCAGCCACCACTGCAACAGTCCATTGGCATATATTTAGGCCTAGCACACAGGCAGAGGAGAGGTTCATTCAACTTTGGGTAGCCTCGCAATATAATGGTAAAATGAAAATAAAAATAGGATTGAATGAGGAAGTGCCCTGGAGTCCAATAATATATGGTTATGGGGAGGTAGTTAATGTCTAATCTGGACAAGGGACGGACAGGTCCTGTGGGATCCATGCCTGGTTCATTTTTATGAACGTCAGCTTGTCCACATTGGCTGTAGACAGGCGGCTGCGTTTGTCTGTAATGACGCCCCCTGCCGTGCTGAATACACGTTCAGACAAAACGCTGGCTGCCGGGCAGGCCAGCACCTCCAAGGCATAAAAGGCTAGCTCTGGCCACGTGGACAATTTAGAGACCCAGAAGTTGAATGGGGCCGAACCATCAGTCAGTACGTGGAGGGGTGTGCACACGTACTGTTCCACCATGTTAGTGAAATGTTGCCTCCTGCTAACACGTTGCGTATCAGGTGGTGGTGCAGTTAGCTGTGGCGTGTTGACAAAAGTTTTCCACATCTCTGCCATGCTAACCCTGCCCTCAGAGGAGCTGGCCGTGACACAGCTGCCTTGGCGACCTCTTGCTCCTCCTCTGCCTTGGCCTTGGGCTTCCACTTGTTCCCCTGTGACATTTGGGAATGCTCTCAGTAGCGCGTCTACCAACGTGCGCTTGTACTCGCGCATCTTCCTATCACGCTCCAGTGCAGGAAGTAAGGTGGGCACATTGTCTTTGTAGCGTGGATCCAGCAGGGTGGCAACCCAGTAGTCCGCACAGGTTAAAATGTGGGCAACTCTGCTGTCGTTGCGCAGGCACTGCAGCATGTAGTCGCTCATGTGTGCCAGGCTGCCCAGGGGTAAGGACAAGCTGTCCTCTGTGGGAGGCGTATCGTCATCGTCCTGCCTTTCCCCCCAGCCACGCACCAGTGATGGACCCGAGCTGCGTTGGGTGCCACCCCGCTGTGACCATGCTTCATCCTCATCCTCCTCCACCTCCTCCTCATCCTCGTCCTCCTCGTCCTCCAGTAGTGGGCCCTGGCTGGCCACATTTGTACCTGGCCTCTGCTGTTGCCAAAAACCTCCCTCTGAGTCACTTCGAAGAGACTGGCCTGAAAGTGCTAAAAATGACCCCTCTTCCTCCTCCTCCTCCTCCTCCTCCTGGGCCACCTCCTCTTCCATCATCGCCCTAAGTGTTTTCTCAAGGAGACATAGAAGTGGTATTGTAACGCTGATAACGGTGTCATCGCCACTGGCCATGTTGGTGGAGTACTCGAAACAGCGCAACAGGGCACACAGGTCTCGCATGGAGGCCCAGTCATTGGTGGTGAAGTGGTGCTGTTCTGTAGTGCGACTGACCCGTGCGTGCTGCAGCTGAAACTCCACTATGGCCTGCTGCTGCTCGCACAGTCTGTCCAGCATGTGCAAGGTGGAGTTCCACCTGGTGGGCACGTCGCATATGAGGCGGTGAGCGGGAAGGCCGAAGTTACGCTGTAGCGCAGACAGGCGAGCAGCAGCAGGATGTGAACGCCGGAAGCGCGAACAGACGGCCCGCACTTTATGCAGCAGCTCTGACATGTCGGGGTAGTTGTGAATGAACTTCTGCACCACCAAATTCAGCACATGCGCCAAGCAAGGGATGTGCGTCAAATTGGCTAGTCCCAGAGCTGCAACGAGATTTCGCCCATTATCACACACCACCAGGCCGGGCTTGAGGCTCACCGGCAGCAACCACTCGTCGGTCTGTTGTTCAATACCCCGCCACAACTCCTGTGCGGTGTGGGGCCTGTCCCCCAAACATATGAGTTTCAGAATGGCCTGCTGACGTTTACCCCGGGCTGTGCTGAAGTTGGTGGTGAAGGTGTGTGGCTGACTGGATGAGCAGGTGGAAGAAGAGGAGGAGGAAGCCGAGAAGGAGGAGGTGGCAACAGGAGGCAAAGAATGTTGCCCTGCGATCCTTGGCGGCGGAAGGACGTGCGCCAAACAGCTCTCCGCCTGGGGCCCAGCTGCCACTACATTTACCCAGTGTGCAGTTAGGGAGATATAGCGTCCCTGGCCGTGCTTACTGGTCCACGTATCTGTGGTTAGGTGGACCTTGCTACAGATGGCGTTGCGCAGTGCACACTTGATTTTATCGGATACTTGGTTGTGCAGGGAAGGCACGGCTCTCTTGGAGAAGTAGTGCCGGCTGGGAACAACATACTGTGGGACAGCAAGCGACATGAGCTGTTTGAAGCTGTCTGTGTCCACCAGCCTAAATGACAGCATTTCATAGGCCAGTAGTTTAGAAATGCTGGCATTCAGGGCCAGGGATCGAGGGTGGCTAGGTGGGAATTTACGCTTTCTATCAAATGTTTGTGAGATGGAGAGCTGAACGCTGGCGTGTGACATGGTTGAGACGCTTGGTGACGGAGGTGGTGGTGGTGGTGTTGGTGGTACATCCCCTGTTTGCTGGGCGGCAGGTGCCAACGTTCCTCCAGAGGCGGAGGAAGAGGCCGAGGCGGCAGCAGCAGAATAGGCCGAGGCGGCAGCAGCAGAAGAGGTAGCAGGGGGAGCCTGAGTGACTTCCTTGGTTTTAAGGTGTTTACTCCACTGCAGTTCATGCTTTGCATGCAGGTGCCTGGTCATGCAGGTTGTGCTCAGGTTCAGAACGTTAATGCCTCGCTTCAGGCTCTGATGGCACAGCGTGCAAACCACTCGGGTCTTGTCATCAGCACATTGTTTGAAGAAGTGCCATGCCAGGGAACTCCTTGAAGCTGCCTTTGGGGTGCTCGGTCCCAGATGGCGGCGGTCAGTAGCAGGCGGAGTCTCTTGGCGGCGGGTGTTCTGCTTTTGCCCACTGCTCCCTCTTTTGCTACGCTGTTGGCTCGGTCTCACCACTGCCTCTTCCTCCGAACTGTGAAAGTCAGTGGCACGACCTTCATTCCATGTGGGGTCTAGGACCTCATCGTCCCCTGCATCGTCTTCCACCCAGTCTTGATCCCTGACCTCCTGTTCAGTCTGCACACTGCAGAAAGACGCAGCAGTTGGCACCTGTGTTTCGTCATCATCAGAGACATGCTGAGGTGGTATTCCCATGTCCTCATCATCAGGAAACATAAGTGGTTGTGCGTCAGTGCATTCTATGTCTTTCACCGCTGGGGAAGGGCTAGGTGGATGCCCTTGGGAAACCCTGCCAGCGGAGTCTTCAAACAGCATAAGAGACTGCTGCATAACTTGAGGCTGAGACAGTTTCCCTGGTATGCATGGGGGTGATGTGACAGACTGATGGGGTTGGTTTTCAGGCGCCATCTGTGCGCTTTCTGCAGAAGACTGGGTGGGAGATAATGTGAACGTGCTGGATCCACTGTCGGCCACCCAATTGACTAATGCCTGTACCTGCTCAGGCCTTACCATCCTTAGAACGGCATTGGGCCCCACCATATATCGCTGTAAATTCTGGCGGCTACTGGGACCTGAGGTAGTTGGTACACTAGGACGTGTGGATGTGGCAGAACGGCCACGTCCTCTCCCAGCACCAGAGGGTCCACTAACACCACCACGACCATGTCCACGTCCGCGTCCCTTACTAGATGTTTTTCTCATTGTTATGGTTCACCACAACAACAAATATATTATTTGGCCCAATGTATTGTATTCAAATTCAGCGGAATATAAATTTGAGGCCTAGTATTTAGGCGCTGGGTGACCGGTATGGATTTAGTGACAGAATTAGACTTGGAAATGCACAGAAGCGTGTGTGTGAAGTTATTCTGAATGACCCTATGTGCACCTTGAATATTATATACCCTTTTAGGGATAGATTTCAAATAGCTCTGATATAGCAGGAACCACTAAATTATGAAATTGCTAAATTGGGAATTGTACTTCAACCCAGAACAAAAAATGTGCTTTGACGGACACTAAATAACTTTCCCAGCCACAACAGGACAGCGGTAACGAGAGATTTAGCGGGATATAAATTTGAGGCCTAGTATTTAGGCGCTGGGTGACCGGTATGGATTTAGTGACAGAATTAGACTTGGAAATGCACAGAAGCGTGTGTGTGAAGTTATTCTGAATGACCCTATGTGCACCTTGAATATTATATACCCTTTTAGGGATAGATTTCAAATAGCTCTGATATAGCAGGAACCACTAAATTATGAAATTGCTAAATTGGGAATTGTACTTCAACCCAGAACAAAAAATGTGCTTTGACGGACACTAAATAACTTTCCCAGCTACAACAGGACAGCGGTAACGAGAGATTTAGCGGGATATAAATTTGAGGCCTAGTATTTAGGCGCTGGGTGACCGGTATGGATTTAGTGACAGAATTAGACTTGGAAATGCACAGAAGCGTGTGTGTGAAGTTATTCTGAATGACCCTATGTGCACCTTGAATATTATATACCCTTTTAGGGATAGATTTCAAATAGCTCTGATATAGCAGGAACCACTAAATTATGAAATTGCTAAATTGGGAATTGTACTTCAACCCAGAACAAAAAATGTGCTTTGACGGACACTAAATAACTTTCCCAGCTACAACAGGACAGCGGTAACGAGAGATTTAGCGGGATATAAATTTGAGGCCTAGTATTTAGGCGCTGGGTGACCGGTATGGATTTAGTGACAGAATTAGACTTGGAAATGCACAGTAGCGTGTGTGTGAAGTTATTCTGAATGACCCTATGTGCACCTTGAATATTATATACCCTTTTAGGGATAGATTTCAAATAGCTCTGATATAGCAGGAACCACTAAATTATGAAATTGCTAAATTGGGAATTGTACTTCAACCCAGAACAAAAAATGTGCTTTGACGGACACTAAATAACTTTCCCAGCTACAACAGGACAGCGGTAACGAGAGATTTAGCGGGATATAAATTTGAGGCCTAGTATTTAGGCGCTGGGTGACCGGTATGGATTTAGTGACAGAATTAGACTTGGAAATGCACAGAAGCGTGTGTGTGAAGTTATTCTGAATGACCCTATGTGCACCTTGAATATTATATACCCTTTTAGGGATAGATTTCAAATAGCTCTGATATAGCAGGAACCACTAAATTATGAAATTGCTAAATTGGGAATTGTACTTCAACCCAGAACAAAAAATGTGCTTTGACGGACACTAAATAACTTTCCCAGCCACAACAGGACAGCGGTAACGAGAGATTTAGCGGGATATAAATTTGAGGCCTAGTATTTAGGCGCTGGGTGACCGGTATGGATTTAGTGACAGAATTAGACTGGGATATGGCCAAAAAATAACCACACTATTGCTGGTTAAATGCACTTGGTGACGGGCGCAGCTTGCCCCTGATGTAGTATATGGCCAAAAAATGAACAGACTATTGCTGGTTAAATGCACTTGGTGTCACAGCTTGACCAACCACACTACTGAGGGTTAAATGCACTTGGTGACAGGGCGCAGCTTGCCCCTGATGTAGTATATGGCCAAAAAATGAACAGACTATTGCTGGTTAAATGCACTTGGTGTGACAGCTTCACCCTGATGTAGGCTTTAGCCAAAAAACAACCACACCATTGAGGGTTAAATGCACTTGGTGACAGGCGCAGCTTGCCCCTGATTTAGTATATGGCCAAAAAATGAACAGACTATTGCTGGTTAAATGCACTTGGTGTGACAGCTTCACCCTGATGTAGGCTTTAGCCAAAAAACAACCACACCATTGAGGGTTAAATGCACTTGGTGACAGGCGCAGCTTGCCCCTGATTTAGTATATGGCCAAAAAATGAACAGACTATTGCTGGTTAAATGCACTTGGTGTGACAGCTTCACCCTGATGTAGGCTTTAGCCAAAAAACAACCACACCATTGAGGGTTAAATGCACTTGGTCGCAGCTTGGATGCACTTGGTCGCAGCACCGCACAAGACACAAAATGGCCGCCGATCACCCCATAAAAAAGTGACTGACAAACGGTCTGGGCAGCCTAAAAACAGTGAGTGAGCATTTGAGTATCAGCAGCTCAATGATGCACAGCTGCAGATCGATCGATTAATCAAGTGAAGTCCTTTGGAGGAGTTAATCTGCCTAATCTCGCCCTACTGTCGCATCCGCAACCTCTCCCTACGCTAATCAGAGCAGAGTGACGGGCGGCGCTATGTGACTCCAGCTTAAATAGAGGCTGGGTCACATGGTGCTCTGGCCAATCACAGCCATGCCAATAGTAGGCATGGCTGTGACGGCCTCTTGGGGCAAGTAGTATGACGCTTGTTGATTGGCTGCTTTGCAGCCTTTCAAAAAGCGCCAAGAAAGCGTCACAAAAGCGCCAAGAAAGCGACGAACACCGAACCCGAACCCGGACTTTTACGAAAATGTCCGGGTTCGGGTCCGTGTCACGGACACCCCAAAATTCGGTACGAACCCGAACTATACAGTTCGAGTTCGCTCATCCCTAACGGCCACCTCTGCTGGATTGCAAGGGGGTTGTAATCCCCGGATACAAGCAGTGTATCAGGGGCATACATAAAAATCACTGGGCCCCATAGCAAGAATCTAAATTAGGCCCCCATACCCCATGTATAGCCTCTCCCACTACCCATTCCTGTCCTTTCCCTTTGCTCTATGAACTGTGCTTGCTGATGCGTGTTATATTGTATGTCATCAGGGCCGGACTGGGACTACAAAACAACCCTGGCACACAAGAGGTATAATAGATGCAGTGTGTACAGATATATAGTATATACAGCAGTGTGCTGATATGTGAGGTACGAGGTATAATAGATGCAGTGTGTACAGATATATAGTATATACAGCAGTGTGCTGACATGTGAGGTACAGGGTATAATAGATATTATACCCCAAAAAAGGCTGAAACGGCCAACATATATGAACTCCTATAATTGCACAACACACCAGCGGTAATGTTCATACAAAATCTTTATTTAAAGGGAGTCTGTCACCACATTTTAGCATGTTAGACCGTTAAAATAGGGCTATGTGATCCAGCCAGAACATAAAAACGGTACCTTTGTGGTAGAAAACTGACTTTTCAATTTGCAGAAAACAAACTTATAAGATTATCTTCTGAGCCCTCTCAAGTGCCCAGGGCGGTCTCTCAATCCTCGGAGCCCCAGGCAGGCACCTCCTAAACAGCTGATAACTCCGCCCTCCGTGCGCCTCTGCCCGCCCGTTTACTCCCCTCCCCTGTCCCTTTCCACCGCGGCTGTGCGGTACAAATCGTAGCGGGCGCATGCGCAATGCGATGCCCGCTCCTGGCAGGGCATCGCAATACCTATTGCGCATGCGCCGGCTAAACGGCGCGAAATCTGCAGGATTAGCCGGCGCATGCGCAATAGGTATTGCGATGCCCTGCCAGGAGCGGGCATCGCATTGCGCATGCGCCCGCTACGATTTGTACCGCACAGCCGCGGTGGAAAGGGACAGGGGAGGGGAGTAAACGGGCGGGCAGAGGCGCACGGAGGGCGGAGTTAACAGCTGTTTAGGAGGTGCCTGCCTGGGGCTCCGAGGATTGAGAGACCGCCCTGGGCACTTGAGAGGGCTCAGAAGATAATCTTATAAGTTTGTTTTCTGCAAATTGAAAAGTCCGTTTTCTACCACAAAGGTACCGTTTTTATGTTCTGGCTGGATCACATAGCCCTATTTTAACAGTCTAACATGATAAAATGTGGTGACAGACTCCCTTTAACATATATGCATACTGACAAAAGTTAATAAATATTATAAAATACAAACTCAGTGGGGAAATGCAAGAGAGTGTGGATGAGAGCCCCCCAAGACCAATACATGTATAAATAAATAATGTTTGTATCAAATTGCCACTGCCCATGTGCTACACTGGACACTGTGTGAATAAAGATGGAAAATTAAATGTGCTCCAAGTCAGTCAGCTCTTTAAATGCGCAACCTCAGCACAGGCTGCAACAGCCACACCTGGGTGGATTGAGACGACTAGTGAGCATAACAATATACAGGAAGAAGCAGCGTAAATCCAGTGACACAGATAGGCAGCAAAAGGGGCATGTGCAGTACATAACATATATAAATACTGAACCTGGTGAGTGGGGGGCGGCCCGACGTCCGTTTCGCACGCTGGCTTTTTTGCGAAAAAGCCAGCGTGCGAAACGGACGTCGGGCCGCCCCCCACTCACCAGGTTCAGTATTTATATATGTTATGTACTGCACATGCCACTTTTGCTGCCTATCTGTGTCACTGGATTTACGCTGTTTCTTCCTGTATATTGTTATGCTCACTAGTCATCTCAATCAGGGCCGGCCTTAGGTGTTCAGACGCCCTGTGCGAGCTAACCTTGTGTGGCACAGTGTAGGCTATATGTGTATAACAAACATATTTCACATGAAAACTTACAGTTACTTGGCCCTTGGGGATCTCGGACGCCACTTTGGCCGGGGGCTCGGCGAAGCTGATGTTGTGCTTTATCCTAATGAGAAAGATTTCATAATAAGTATTTGGAGAAGGGGCAGAGGGATAGCAGAGAAGGGAGAGGCTGGTGCTGCTACTAGGGGGTCATACCACGGGGGAGTAATAAAGCCCACCATAATGTCCCCCCCCCCCCCAGTAGTAATAATTCTCCTTATAATGTGACAGTGCAAAAAATACCCCCTTGTAATGCATCCATTTGAGCTAATGTCCCCATAGTGTCCCCATAATGTGCCAGTATAAAATACCCCTATATAGTGCCCCTAGTAAATGACCCCATAGTGCTCCACACCCTCCTTCCTCCTAGTGCCCCCCATAATGTACCAGTATAAAATGCTCCAGTAGATGCCCTCAGTGTCCCCCATAATTTGCAAGTATAAAATACCCCTTAGTGCCCCCCGCAGATGACCCCATAGTACTCCTCTCCCCCCTTCCCCATAGTACCCACCATGTGTCCCAGTATAAAATTGTACTGTACAGAGAGCCCATATAAAATACCCCTTCTTTGTGGCCTCAGTAGATGCCCCTATAGTGCCCCCAATCATGTGCCAGTATTAACAGCCCCCCCCCCTGTGCCAGTAATAACAACCGCCCCCCCCTTTGCCAGTAATAACAGCCGCCACCCCCTTTGCCAGTAATAACAGCCCCCCCCCTTGCCAGTAATAGTATTGTACATAATAAAAAAATAAAATAAAAAACACATACTTACCGCCATGTCAGTGATGTGATGCAGGCCTCTTCTGGCCTGTGTCCCACGCTGTATGGCTCAGGCGGCGCGATGACGTCATCGCGCCGCCTGCGCCAGCCTCTGATAGGCTGCAGGCACTAGGCCGGCAGCCTATCAGAGGAAGGGAAAGGGACACGCTTCTCCCTCCCCTACGGCAGCACAGGCAGGCATCTGTATCGCTGTCCTGAGGACGGCGATACAGATGACTGGAGATGAGCGCTTCCACAATGGAAGCGCTCATCTCCCTGTGCCCAGCCGCCGCCATTACACTGCGGGCTGTCGGCCGCCGGCGCCCCTGTTGCTATGGCGCCCTGTGCGGCCGCACAGCCCACCCGCCCCAAAGGCCGGCCCTGATCTCAATCCACCCAGGTGTGGCTGTTGCAGCCTGTGGTGAGGTTGCGCATTTAAAGAGCTGACTGACTTGGAGCACATTTAATTTTCCATCTTTATTCACACAGTGTCCAGTGTAGCACATGGGCAGTGGCAATTTGATACAAACATTATTTATTTATACATGTATTGGTCTTGGGGGGCTCTCATCCACACTCTCTTGCATTTCCCCACTGAGTTTGTATTTTATAATATTTATTAACTTTTGTCAGTATGCATATATGTTAAATAAAGATTTTGTATGAACATTACCGCTGGTGTGTTGTGCAATTATAGGAGTTCAGGGTATAATAGATGCGGTATGTACAGATATATAGTATATACAGCAGTGTACTGATATGTGAGGTACCAGGTATAATAGATGCAGTGTGTACAGATATATAGTATATACAGCAGTGTACTGATATGTGAGCTAAGAGGTATAATAGATGCAGTATGTACAGATATATAGTATACACAGCGGTGTGCTGATATGTGAGGTACGAGGTATAATAGATGCAGTGTGTACAGATATATAGTATATACAGCGGTGTATTGATATGTGAGCTAAGAGGTATAATAGATGCAGTATGTACAGATATATAGTATATACAGCGGTGTATTGATATGTGAGGTACGAGGTATAATAGATGCAGTGTGTACAGATATATACCGGTAGTATATACAGCAGTGTACTGATATCTGTACACACTGCATCTATTATACCTCGTACCTCACATATCAGTACACTGCTGTATATACTATATATCTGTACACACTGCATCTATTATACCTTGTACCTCACATATCAGTACACTGCTGTATATACTATATATCTGTACACACTGCATCTATTATACCTTGTACCTCACATATCAGTACACTGCTGTATATACTATATATCTGTACACACTGCATCTATTATACCTTGTACCTCACATATCAGTACACTGCTGTATATACTATATACCTGTACACACTGCATTTATTATACCTCGTACCTCACATATCAGTACACTGCTGTATATACTATATATCTGTACACATGGCATCTATTATACCTCTTAGCTCACATATCAGTACATATATCAGTTGAAAATGGTCTGTGTATTGACTGATACGCCCGGTTACGCCCCTCTGCACATACAGCATCTTTGATCTGGACCTTATTTGGATTTCTGTCCTGCATAAAGTACAAGAAACACATGACAATTGTGTTGCGTGTTATTTCATCTTGTGTATCTGTCTAGGGGTAGAGCAGCCTCGTCTTCCTCAGCTTGTGAATCTGCAGCGAGTGTTCCCCAGGGGAGGTTTCTGGGTGTGTAACCAGAATGATCCGAATCACTGGGAAATTATGTCCCAGAAAATGTCACATTCTGGCCGAGCTGTAATCCTGGATATTTTCTCTGCTGCTATAAACAGAACATTTCCATGAGCAGCAGCGACCTGGTCACAACGACTGACTCAGCCGCTCCCTGGTCGTGTCCAGGTCAGGAGATGATTCCATTTCACACACGCAAGATGAGGTGAAGCAGGAGAAGGAGCACTTCACAGGGGTTCTTACATCGTATGGTCTGCAGGGTTCTGTCAGGCAATGGTCACATCGAGTTTTGCTTTGCATCTGTACTGGGCATATACATAGTGCTCCATTAACCCGATGGTGGCAAAAAGAGTGTCCAGCCAAAATACATCTGTATACTGCAAGACAAAAATATATAACATAGTGTAATAGACAATGCTATTCCATTCAATGGTATGTTATATAATATGTATGTATACTGTATATTTTTTTTAACATGCGTGGCTATGGGTGACAGATGCCACGGCATGGCATTCAGCCTGGTCCCTGTTAAACATATGTCTTAAAGGGTGTACATTAAACAGAGGCCATTAACATGATTTGAATACAACCTTCAAATTTAACCCTGTCCTTACAAAGGGCTCATACCAGGTTCATGTGGTTGACAAGCTTCATGATCATGGGATTGGTTGACTTTACCTTTATACATCCATGTGGTCAAATGTACACTGTGCCCTTTGGGTCTGGTATGTGTCCTAGTGTTGCACGCATATAGCTTTACCATATAGACAATGTCTGACAAGACCCCCCCTTCCTCAATCCAGCTCGATAACCGTGCCATTCCCATGTGGAGGAGACTGGGCCAAGCTGGGCGGCCCCTCTTCCACGTGATCCATGAGATCTGTTATTGGCAAAAACATATTTTACATCTTACCCTCCCAGGGGCCTAATTGCCAGAACTTAGTGGGGTCACCAGAATCTTGGCAGAATGACTGTGTGATATAAAGCAGGACGGAGAAGCAGCCCAAATCAGGAGAAGAAGATGTCACTGTGCTCGGGACTGCAAGCAGATGATGGGGATCAGAGGACAATAAAGGTGTGCAGTAAGTTCCTTCTATTCCAGAGCTCCAGGCTGATGGGAATGTTTGTTTTAACAGCTGAGAAGAGATGGACAAGTGTTGTCACCCACTGTATAAAATAACTGATATCCTCAGATCGATGATGTCACTCCAGTATCAATTACATATGGAAAGTGGTGATGAGTGATGTTACTTCCTTTATCTGGAAAGGAATGATGTCACTGCTGTATAATATACAGAAGCTTATATCAAGAGAGTGGTTATGTCACCTCTTGTATAAAGCAATTTATATCTGGAGAGCAGAGAAGTCACTGCTATAGAATATGACTTATAAAGAGAGTGGTGATGTCACTGCGGTATAATTTAACATATCTTGAGAGCTATGATGTCACAGATGTATATTCTAGCTTAATTATTGGTCATCAATATCTGCATACTTTCCAACCATCACGGACAGTCCTGAATTTTGTTCGCTGTACAGCAATCCCGGGATAGTGGTGGCATGTCCTGATTTCAACTGTAACTATGTCATGAGGATACATATACGGTGTATTGCAATGGTGAGGCGGGGAATTGTCAGCTCTTGGCTCCAGCATTTGCCGGCCAGCTTGTCCCCTAGCAGGTGTGATGCATACATAATCATGCCTGCTGAGCCGGGTGGGAGAGAGAGAGCAGAGGCCGGGCGATCATCCTACTGTCTGTGTGCTCTCCTGGTAAACTCAGCAGATGCATTGACGTCTTGCCAGCTGCTGGAAAGAGCATGATGTTCTCCATTCATCAGGGGAACAGTGTTAAGTGAGTATTACTTTTGAAATTTATTTCATTAACACCACAGTGTTAGTACTACTGTAAGGGGGTCACTAAGGGGATATGACTACTGTGTGCGGGCACTAAGGGGGCATAACCACTGTGTGAGGCAGGAGCACTAAGGGGACAAAACTACTATGTAGGGGCACTAAGGGGGCATAACTACTGTGTGGGACACTAAGGAGGACTAACTACTATGTAGAGGTGTAAGCCGTGTACCGGGGTAGGATCCCCAGGATACATCGAAGTCATGAACGAGGAAAGCAACCCCAACACCAGCTTTTGCCAAAACAGAATTTTACTTAAATGTGGCAATAAACACAACCACAAATGCTGAGAACATACAATAAATTTACATACATCCACCCCGAAGGCTGAGACCCTTGTGCTGCACAGCACAGCGCCCTCCGATGGATGCACTACTAAACTGCCACACCTTACCTGTTATTGCCCTAAAAGACCAAGAATCACTGTATGGGTGTG